>NC_135310.1:88031194-88701694 GCF_048772815.1 Callospermophilus lateralis | reverse complement strand
GTGGTGAAACAGAGACTCTAGTCTCAACTCAAAACTCTTATTTCACTATCAGTCAAGTTAAAAGGTGAATCTGGGTGAGACTGTGGAAACTACCTTGTGACCCCCTTAAAACTGAAGGGTGAGAGGGTTGTGCCCTCCTTCTCTCTGAGGACCCAATCTCCCTTGAGTGCATGCCCCTTTTCTTTTTCCTATCCCTTCTAATAAACTCATCCCTGCTACTCTGAGCAATACGTCTGAAATATTTCTGTCATGATCACAATAGGGCAACAAAGGAGCTCTTCATCTGCCTTGTCTCAGCATAGACCCATACCCTGACACAAACTCAGTGGCTAAAATGGGAAATCAAGTAATGTTGATTTGGGGGTAACAATTAACAAAATAGATATTAGTCATTTTTAAAGAATTCAAGAATTACTTAATCACTAGCAATTTTTAAAAATAATTTTCTAAAATAAGTCTTCATTAGTATCAAAAAAGCATATTTAATTTAATTCATAAATTTTATTTCATCTGGAAGAATTTAGTTTAGTTTAGATTCAGTTGAGCTATGAAAACATCCAGGGATGATGTGGGAATGCCAATCTGGATAGTCCTTAAAAAATCAGGTCAGATCTAAAAGGTGATTAAGGCCCCACATCAAGGTTAAACTTAGGGCTACAGAGATCTCTGCTAAATTAGATTTTCAAATACTTATGTTAATTTTTATATTTTTGTTTGCTATATTATAGTTTTAGGAGAAAGGAGTACATTGTCAAAGAGATCCTATTGATGATTTTGAGGGGAAGTTCTAGGTCCATTACTCATTGAATTTACTGCCCGTCATACCAAAAGATAAAGATTACTGAATGCTATTTGGAGAAGTAGTTTTCTAGCATATGAAGGACTAAAACAACTATAAAATAGTCAGCTGTCCAAGTGTACCATTTTTTTTCAGCCAGGAACAAGAAAACAGCTTGACTTAGAAGGAGTCTCAATAGTGAGAATTATAACAAAACAAACATTTGATCTGACTTCTAAGCTGCTTTCCTCATAACATAAGAATTTTGTGACTTTATGTGACCATATAAATGAGGCCCATGATCTCTAATTTGAAACTACTTAATGGAACACCTGAACTGGAAAAAAAGGTATTTGATCACAGAAATATTCCCCATCTGCATATTCTGTAGCTGCTCTAAACCTCAAGATTGCCCAGGCTTCTAATATTCTGAAGAGGAGTCCAGCATTGAGAAACCCATTCACTTTCTGAGCAATTTTTTCCCATCTACTCCACAAATCAGTGAACTGACCACATGGAGACCAGCATTCAGCAGTGCATCTTGCTGAGTTTGTAAACTCTCTGCCCTCCACCCTGCCTTATTTATGTTCACAGCACTTATCACTGTCTGACATGATTTAACTATTTGTTTACCTCTCTCTTCCAACTCCTTGTGGAAAAAGTAGGAAAGCATCAATGTGTCCATTGCTCTAACTGTAGCACTAAGAAGAATGCAGGATACATAGAAGTCATTGAATACTTTTTGAATAAAATGAATACAAAAGCTTTGGTGAGTTCTACTTGTGAGTAGAACTTCATTGGACACTGAACTACTTGTGAGTAGTCATTCTCTTAACTTGGGAAGAATCAGAAAGCTAGCTGAAGTGATCTAATTTTCATGGCACTTTGGGTAAATGCCAATGAATGCTTAATAGTTACTTTCATTATTTAAAATATCTTCTGTTTTCTTAAACATTTGCTAGTGTTTGACTTTTTGTTGCTTTTTTCCCAAATTATTGTCAAGGCCCTAATTGAAAGATTTGAATCCTTAATATTAAAACCTTAACTTATTTAAATAAAATATTTTATTTCATTTATCAATTTGGAAATATTATTAGCACTTATCATCATAGACAATCCATTATCAAAATGGAAACATTCAACAAAGCTAGACTCTGGGATTCAATTACATTTTTCGTTCATTGGACACTAAACAGTATTTTTATAAAGTGCAAAAAATTATTAAAAACTGGCAAGGTAAAGTTTTGATTATCATTTTAGCTGATATAATGAGAATTCTTTCCTAAATTGGCATTTATTTAATATGAGATTTTATTTTATTTACCAGATATTATATTTTAAGAATTATGATGAAACAGAATAACATACCTAAGAGTACCTATAGCATTAAGTAGTGGTTTCTTGAAAGATAAGACAAAAAAATTCCCTATAAACCCAGAAATTCCTCTGTTTCTTTCCTGTTATTCTTATATCCAGTAGGAGCCATTATCCTGAATTTTATTACAATCACTTCCTTAATTTTTCTTTAAAACTTTATCAAATTATATATCCCTAAGAAATGTAGCTTATTTTTTTCAAATTATTATAACAATAGAATCACACAGTATACATTCTCTTATGTACTTTCCTCAATATTATACCTTTAAGATTTAAAACTGTTTATGGATATGTAATTGAGTCTATAATTTATCAATGAAAAATATATTGCATTATATAACTGATGGTAATTTGGTTTGTTTCTAGTTTTGTTCTATCACCAACAGTGCTGCAATGAATATTCTTTAACAGGTATTTTATTGTCCTGAAGCACAATATGTACTGGGGAATTAAATTGTTTATTATGATTTGAATAACATAATTAGCTCTCAAACATTTGTCCAAATGGTTTTGCCAATGTATATTTCCTTTTAAAAACATTTAAATTATATTTTAACTTATATAAAATATAAAATTTATAGTATTAAAGGGTTACCATGTTATATTTTAATACACCTACATATAATACAATGTTTAAACAGGTTAAACATATTATCTCCCTAAATAATTATCATTTCTTTACAGTAAAACTTTTCAAAATCATTTGTTCCAGAAGTTGTTATTCAATTTTTCATCACTGTGATCAAAATACCTGACAAGAACAACTTAGAATATGAAAAGATTACTTATAATCTCTAGACCATGCCCCTAGGAACCTGCTTGCTACAGCCATACCCCATCTGCCTACAATTTCTACCCAGTAGTCCAAATTATTCTAACTCATGAGATTACAACTCTCATAATGTAATCATTCCACTTATGAACATCCCTGAATTAACACATGAACTTCTATGGGGACATCTCATATCCAACCCATGGAAAAAGTATAAGTACATTATTATCTATCATCCCCTACTGTGCAAAAGCACACCAGAAATTCTTGCTTCTAACTCTAACTCAGTACCCATTGCTCAATATTCCCTTCATCCTCTCCCTAGACTCCAGTGACCAGGATTCAATTCTCAACTTCTATGAGATCTACATTTTCGGATTTGACATATGAGTTAGATCATGAGGTACCTGTCATTATATGTCTGTCACATTTGATTTAACCTAATCATCATCAGATCTATTGATGTTGTCATAAAATTTCAGATTACCTTCTTTTTTACAGCTTAATAATAGTCCACTATACCACATCGAACACATTTTCTTTATCCACTCCTCAGTTGATGAACATTTGGGTTATTTCCATTTCTTGACTATTGTGAATAAGGCTACAATGAACATAGCAATGCAAATGTCTTTTTGACATCAGTTTCATTTCCTTTATATAAATACTCAGTAGTGGCATTGCTAGATCACATTGTAGTTCTATTTTTAATTTGGTCGAGGAACCTCCATACTGTTTTCCATATGACTGTACTAATTTACATTCCTACCAACTTCCACCAGCTTTAGGAAAGTATTCCTATTTGCTCTACATCCTTATCCAACACCCAGGAGTATATGGCTTCTTAAAATCTTTCAACATTCTGGGTGTTGGTAGTATCTCACTGTAGTTTTTACGTGCATTTTCCCATGATTAAGGAGAATGGGAACATTTTTGTTAATTGGGCATTTGAATTTCCTCTCTTGTGTAGTGATTTTTGCCCATTTTTCTTTGTTTTTAATGTATTCTGTGTCAATGTATTCCTGGTATGCTGTTTTAAACAATTTCGTGTACTACATATATATTTTCTCTCTTGTGTTTGCTTTTCAATGGTGTTTTCTGATGATCAGATGTTCTTAATTTTAATGAGGTTAAATTTATCAGTCTATTATGAGGTTAGTAGATTTTTTGAGTCCTATTTAAAGATCATTCCCCACTCTAACGTCATAAAGATATTATTCTTTTTTCTTTTAAAATCATCTTTATTTAGTGGTTATTTTTCTTAAAAAATCATATTTCTGAGCATTTCTTTTCATTACAATAGAATTAGTACTACATTCCAAAACTGCATGTTAATACTTTGTAAGGCAATTTGCTTTGCACATTATAGTGAAGTAGATTGTTCCTTGATAGCAATAATTAAGAATATATTATAGTTTTTAAGGGAAAATTTCAACTTAGTTCTCAATTTTTTGGTACATTATAGTCATAAATAATAGTGGGATTCATCTGACATATTCATAAATGCATATAGCATAATTTGCTCCATTGCAATCCCCAGATCTTCCCTTTCTTTCTGTTTCTCCCTCCCCCAATCTTCTTCCTCTACTCTATTCGTTGTCTTCTATAACCTATCACTGAGCTACATCCCCAGTCCTATGAAGATTTTATTCTACATTATTTTATAAAATATTTGTAATTTTGATTTTCACATTTAAATCTATGACATACCTACAATTTATTTTTGTGTATAGTGTGAAGTAAGGAGCCCAATTTTTTGACCACATATGCTCAATTGTCCCAACTCCATTTATTGAAAATGTTATTTCCAACAACTCTGGGTGCTGCTTTATTATATATTAGGCAAATTGCTCTTTATCTAATCTTATTTCATATTTTCTTCCTTTTTTTATCTTTTTCTTTTTGGTACTGGGGATTGAACTTAGGGGCAATAAACCACTGAGCCATATCCATAACCCTATATTTTATTTTATTTAGAGACAGGGTCTCACTGAGTTGCTTAGTGCCTTACTTTTGCTGAGGCTGGCTTTGAATCTGTGATCATCCTGCCTCAGCCTCTGGAGCTCCTGAGATTACAGGAGTACACTACTGAATCCAGCTTATTTCATACTTTCTTAGTTGCTATTAATTGCTTAGTTCTTCATTTCTAGAGGTAGGAGCAGATCTAGGCACTGAGGAACACAAAGTTTATAAAATTTTATGCTCTTTAGAAGAAAAAATTAGTAAATAATGATGAGTTTAAAATTAAGCACAAAAATAAATGAGAAACTACAACAAATTATTTATTGTAGAAAGCTTATGAAAATATGAAATAATGAGATATAGGAAAGCAATATATTTTTATTAATTGTTGCTTCATATGTCTAGATCATTTTTCTCTAAAATGTTTGGCTACATTTATTTGTCTTCATATGTTGACAATGATAATTTTGTAATGCAATTTTCTATAGCAAAAGATAAAGTCCTATAGCAGAGTTAATAAAAATTTATTTTTAATTTTTGTAAATTTAGAAAAGTTTTGTTCATCTTTTCAAATCATCATTGGTAAAGACTAGAATAATTTAGAATTTCTGTCAAATTTGTACTAATTTCTAACCATTTTTTTCATATATGAGGTATAGATATACTCACCATTTGTGTACTGCTACAACTGGTGTCCTAAAAACATAATAATTTTTGTAATTTCTACTTGGCATAGTTCCCATTTAAAAATACATGCTGTACTTATTATGAATGCTGGATTTTCCAGTATACTGCTGTAACAAGAGAACTTTCATTTTAATTTAAGCATCAAAAGAAAAGAATTTCCTCCTTAATATTTTATATATGTTGTTGGAAAAATTCCACAGAGTAGCTCTGGTCTCACTATAACTCCTCCACCACCTGCACACTTCTGGTGCCAGATACCATAAGGCACATTCCTAGAGTGATCTGGCCCACTGATCCCAATTCTTCAGGTCACCACACTGGGTGAGTCAGCACAATGGACTTCGGAGTATTCCTGGAAGACATTCTTACAACTGAAGGCTAGGAATAAAGTAACCAAATATGAAAGTGACTCACAGCCACAAAAGTATGTTACAATTAACTAGTATTAAATAAAAATCAGTATTCCAAAGTAGGAAACAGAACTAGGCAGCAATTCCTAATTTCCTTACAATAGAGAAAGGAGGCAGTGAAAGAACAACTGATCTGAGAGGTGGGTGACAAAATGAATGCTCTAAGACCCAATATCACAAAATCTGAGACCTGGATAAGCTTGAAGATTGATGACTAGAATAGAACCCTGAAACTGGATCAGAGTATGGAAAGTGGGGAAAGAAAACAGAGAAAGAGGGAGTGAAAAAGCATATAAGTTCATCCCCTTAACAACAAATGCAAAGAGTTGACAAGTTTAAAGCATGACAAGGGCAGTGGTGTCCTTAAAGTAGATCACGCAGTTTAAAATGAAATCCTGAATAGAAAACCTTGCCAGCTCCACAGCTAATCAGTCACCCTCTAAATCAATACGGCATCTTCTCACCTCCAGATATATGTAGTGGGATCTCTTAAGAATCCATCAAGAAATAACTTGTAGGGAGATTGCTACTGGCTGAAAGTTGATGAAATCCCCTCCCCCTTACCAGGAACAAGGGGAGCAAAGTGAAGCAGCCCACCTGGGAAATGCTCACCTAATCTAGTGCACTGCACAGTCTCTGCAGGAGCCTCAGAAGACATGGAGAAGAATTCCACAATTATGGCATAGAAAAGAGAGCTCAAATCTACGGTGGGAGCAGTTTTGGACCCAAGCAGAGGAAAAGAAATTTATCAGGTTTGCTGCCACCACTGACAACTGACACTAAGCAGAGACACAGTGAGAAGCTGCCTGAATCCTAAGAAGCATAGAGCAACTGTACCCCTGATCATGGCTGCAGACTGTGTGGGGCTTATCCAGGAAGGAAGCTGCCAAGGATATCCAATGACATAGAAGGAAAATCCCTGAATTCTGACAGCAACTGGTGGAAGGCCAAGACCAAGAATTTGCCTAAGTCCCAGGAAGTTTACCTGGAAGGTGACTCATCATTACCATAGTCAATGGGAGGTTGGACTAAGTAAAAATTTGTGTGGGTCCAAGGCAGCAGAGAGCAATGGTACTCAGTCTGACCCATGGCCACAACTGATGAGTTTTAGAGTACTGTTTGGACACTGTTGGATTCTGTCTCAGTCATCACAGAGGGAAGTAGAGCCTATTTATAACCTGGGGCAGTGGAAGCTAGAACCCACGCAAACCAGCTGAGTGTCAGCCAGGGGAAACAGTTCTGTACCATATGTCTCCCACAGAGAATCCACAATCATAGGACCTGTGCTTAAGACAAGTATCAGGCTCTATACCACTGTGAAAAAGATACTATAGAGAGGAGTAGTGATCCACAGGTGCATGGTGATCCACAGCAATATAGTGACAGCCCAGAACTCTGCATTCTGAACTCCTTCACACAATAGAAATGACCAATAGACATAACACCATACCCTCTGAGGAGTCAGTCTTAGGCTCCTAAACTGACAAACCAGAACCAGCAGGTGGGACATTCATAGCTACTTAAGGGAATGGCTTCTGTGTGTCAGCATCTCTGGAGGGATTCAGTGCCAAAGAATGACTGACATCTTCTAAATGTCCAAAATCCCAATGAAATCTAAACCAAGATTGAACAAGAATTTTCTTTCCTTTGGCATGGTTTACTATAAATAAATCTAATGTTAACTTTGATCATATATATTACTCTTGATTGATAGTTGTTACCCTAATAACCAACATTGTACATTCAATCCATTGGAATGTATTTCTTCTAGTGGTTTAAAGCATTAATTGAAATAACTTTCTCTACCTTTGTTTTCCTAGCTCTGGTTTATACTTACTCCTCTTACCACTATTCTCCTTCTTACAGTATCTGCTACTATTTCAAATCCTACCAGCCATTTTATTGTTCTTTTCTACCTTGGACTGTATTATTGTTTTCTATTTTTCTTTTCTATTTTTTTCTTTCTTTTTTCTCTCTTTTGCCCAATCTTGCTCTTTTCCTCCTTTCACCCTCCATATAATGTTGTAGCAATTTTACTATTTTTAAAAACAAAATTTTGACTTATTCCAGAACTTCACTATAAGCTTTTACTTGGACTAGAGGAATTGTGGAGAACAACATCAACAAGTTTTTTACTTTTCATAAAGTTAATTAGTATGTGTCTAGACTCTGAAATGATTGTAGTAAATAGGGTTCGATGGGGCTTCTTTCAAAGTGGTGTTAATACTGGAATCAGCAGAGGCCACACATTGAGTTAAAGTATCGATATTCACTCAATACAGGACTCTTCAAAGAAGCTCATGAACTAGTCCTTTGCTTAAAAGAAGTGGCAACCACCCAAATATATGGGTAGACATACAAGCAATATGAAAAATCAAGGGAACAAACCACACCAAACAACCCATAACACTTCAACAACTGACTCCGTCAACATTGCAGTGGCTGAAATGTCAAAGAACGAATTTATAAAACTTATAGTTAAAATTTTCAGTGATCTAAAAGAAAATGTAAGTAGTGAAATTAGAAATACAAGAGTGAAAGACCACTAAATAAAGGGATAGAGATTCTCAAAACAAATCAAATTAAAAATGCAATGTAAAGCATCACCAACAGATAAGAACACTTTGAAAATAGATTTTCAGGCCTTAAAGACAAAACAAATAATCTTAAAAATAAAGTTTATCATAAAGAAAAGATATTAACAGACCATAACCAGACTGTTCAAAAACTCTGGAATAACATCAAGAGACTGAATTTAAATAGATGAAAGCTCTGAAATATAAAATGAAGGATGCATAATATTTTCAAAAAATAACATTAGAAAATTTTCCAAATCTTAGGACTGAGATGAAATTTCAAATACAATGTCCATAGAGAACTCAAAATAGAGAGAATCAGAATAGGTCTTCTTCAAGACACTGTGTAATAAACATGCCTAATATATAGCATAAGAATAGGATTTTTAAAACTGCAAGAGAAAATGACTGGTCACATTTGGATGTAAATCAATTTGGATTTCAACTGGTTTCTAAACCAAAACCCTAAAACCTAGGAGAGCTTAGAATAATATATGCCACACTATGAAAGAAAATGTGTACAAACCAGATTACTACACCCAGCAAAATTATCCTCAGAATTTAAGATGAAATAAAAACCTTCCATAAAAAAAAAACAGAAACTAAAATAATTTATACCCATAAAACCTGCATTACAGAACATACTCAATGAAATATTTCATGAGAAGAAATAAAAAATGAAAATGAAAACCAGCATAAGAATGAATTTTAGTAGAAGAATAGTCAATTAAAGGAGAATCAAGTCTGAATTAAATATTACAAATAAATAAACATGACCAGAAATAAAAATCATCTTTCTATAATGACATTGAATGTAAAAGGTCTAAACTTTTCAATCAGAGATATAGATTGGCAAATTGGATTAAAGCACAAGACCCAACAATGCATTTTTTGAAAGAGACACACCTTACGAACACATCCACAGGCCAAAGATGAATGAATGGGAAAAGTTATGCAATGCAAATGGTACCCATAAACAAGCAGACATAGCTATTCTCACATCAGAGTAAATTTTAAGTCAAAATTAATCAGAAGAGAAAAAATCTTAACAAATACAAAAAAATATAGAGATAATTTCTTACATCCTATCAGATCAAAATGAAAATTAGAAGCCAACGACAAGATAAAAAACAGAAACCACTCTAACACCTGGAGATTACATAACACATTTTTGAGTGACTAATAACAGAAAAAAAATAGGAGAGAAATAAAAATATTCTTAGAAAGACATGAGAATAGTGAAAAAAAATATCAAAATCTCTGGGACAGTATGAAGGCAACTCTAAGAGGACAGTTTATAGCACTGAGATTATATGTTAAAAAAGTGGCAAGATACTAGCTGGAAATTCTGGCACATGCATGTAATATTAGTGACTCAGAAAATTAGACAGGAGGATCACAGGTTCAAGGCCAGTCTCAGCAACTTAGTGAGACCATCAGCAATTTAGTGAGATCCAGTTTCAAAAAATTTAAAAAAGGTCTGAGGACACAGCTCAGTGGTAATGTACCTCGCGAGTAAATCCCTAGTACCAAAAAAAAAAAAAAAAAAAGGAAAAAAAAATAGGTGCCAAACAATAAATAATTAATCTAGTATTACACTATTACACCTTAAGGACCCAGAAGGACAAGAAAAAACTAACACTAAAATCAGTAGAAGACAAGAAATTATTAAAATGAGAGCTTAAATCAATGAAATTAAGAATAAAAATAAATACAAGATCAGTGAAAAAAAGAGTTGGCTTTCTGAAAGGATAAACACTTAGCCAAACTAACTAAAAGAAAGAGAAGACACAAATTGACAATATTAGAAATGAGAAAGAAAGTATAACCACAGAAACTACTGAAATTCATAGGATCCACAGAAACTACTTTGAAAATTTATTCTCTAATAAGCTAGAAAATCATGAAGATATTGACAATTTCATAGACACATATGAGCTACCCAAATTGAACCATGAGGATATAGGAGACTTAACAGATCAATATCATGTAACAAAATTGAAGCAGCTATCAAAATCTTTCCTACAAAGAAGACCCCGGGACTGGATGAATTGTCAGCAGAGTTCTACCAGACCTTGAAAGAAGAACTAATACAATCCTTCTCAAATTATTCCATAAAATAGAAAAGATGAGAAGACTGTGAAGTTCTTTCTATGAAGCCAATATCACCCAGATAATAAAACCAGACACAACAAGGAAAGAAAATGTGAGGCCAATATCATTGAAGAACATAGATGCAAAAATTCTTAATAAATATTGGCAAACTGCATAGAAAAACACATTAAAGAGATAGTTTGCCGTGATCATGTGGGTTTCATCCTAGGGATACAAGGTTGGTTCCACATACGGAAGTCAATAAATGTAATTCACCAAATCAATAGAGTTAAGAATAAGAATCACGTGATTATCTCAAGAGATGCAGGAAAAACACTCAACATTTACAGCACCTATTCATGTTTAAAACACAGAGAAACTAAGAATAGAAGAAACTTAGCTCAACATTTGAAACACTATATATGACCCACACATGATAATAAATGGAGACAAATTTCAAGCATTTCCTGTAAAATCAGGAACAAGACAAATATGTCTACTCTCACTACTACTAGTTAACATAGACCTTGAAACTAGCCAGAGCAATCAGGAGAGAGTAGTAAATTAAAGGGAAAGACCCCAAATTATCAGTTTGCTGATGACATGATTCTATATTTAGAAGACCCAAAATATTCCACCATAAGACTTAGTAAACTAGCAGGAAACAAGATTAAATACATAAATCAGTTGCTTTCTTATACTCTAATGATGAATTTGCTGAAAAAGAAATTAGAAAACTACCCCATTTGCAATAATTTCAAAAAAAATTAAAATACCTGGGAATCAATCTAGCAAAAAAGATGAAGGACTTCTACAATAAAAACTATAAAATTGAAGAACACCTTAGAAGATGGAAAGACCTCCCAGGTTCTTGGATAGTCAGAATTAATATTGACAAAATTGCCATACCACTAAAAGCATTGTGCAGATTCAGTGAATTCCTCAAAATATGAGTGACATTCTTCACAGAACAAAAAAAAAATAGTTTTAAAATTCATTCAGAAAAATAATAGCTAAAGCAATACTGAACAAAAAGAATAATGCTGGAGGCATCACAATAACAGACCTCAAATTATATTAGAATTATGTTAGCAAAACCAATGTGGTATTTATTGGTACCAAAACAGACATGAAGACGAATGGAATAGAATAGAAGACACAGTTGCTATTAGACAAAGTCACTAAAAACATGCATTGGATAAAAGTTAGGCTTTTTTAACAAATAGTGCTGGGAAAAGTAGATATCTATAAATAGAAAGATAAAATGTGACCCCTCTCTCTCACCCTGCACAAAGTCAACTCAAAGAGGATCAACACCTAGGAATTAGACCAGAAACTCTAAAACTGCTAGAATAAAATGTTGGTCCAACACTTGGATATGTTGTCATAGGAACTGGATTCCTTAACAAGACTCATAAAACTCAAGAAATAAAATAGAAAATCAACAAGTAGGATGGCATGAAATTCAAATGCTTCTGCGTAGCAAAGACAAGTAAGAATGTGAACAGAGAGCCTACCAAATGGAAGAAGATCTTTGCAATCTGCTTCTCTGGGCATTGATGTTCAGAATATTAAAAGAACTATAAAAACTAAACATTAAAAAAATGATAAAGGGGATAAAAAAAAACTAAACAGACACTTTATTTTTATGTTTATTAATTTCTGAACTTTTATTGGTCCCTTGTCCCCTGAGAGTCCCCTGTTCCTGCTGCCTCAGTGCCTCAGCACTTGGGTGTCATTGGTCTCAGACACTAATTTGCCATCCACAATCCTGCTGGTGGTCTTTTGCATGGTTTGCGCTGAGTTGCTGCTGTTCAGGGCATCATTGAGATTGAAGTCCTCTCTGTCTCCCAACAGGTGGCAGTAAGTGGCGACCTCAGCCTCCAGTTTGGCCCTGATGTTCAGCAGGGCCTCATGGTCCTAGGCCTGGCTCTGCCCCTCTGCCTGGGTCTGTGCAGCTCTGATTCCAGGTGCAACAGGACCCCATGGAACTTCTCCATCTGCATGGTGTAGCAGGCCTCCACTTCCTTCAGACTGTTCTCAAACCTGATCTTCAGATTTCTCATCAAGTCCAGGTTAATTTCCATGGACTAGACTGCGCATCTCAGCTCTGTATCATCTCAGCAGTTTCCATCTCGACTGGCTGCAAGGTGCCCACTCTGGTGCTCTCTTCAATTTGCTGGGATCAGTACTTGTCCAGTTCCTCTCGGTTTTTCTGAGATAGCTCATCATACTGGGCCCAGATGTCTGCCAGGATCTTGCCAAGGTCCTAAGATTTGGGGGCATCTACCTGCACTGTCAACCCAGAGCTGGCAATCTGGGCTTGAAGGCCTTTGAATTCCTCCTCTTGGTTCTTCATGAAGAGCAGTTCCTCCTGGGGGAGGCAAGGGTGGAGGGTGGAGGAGAGATGGGTACTGGGAATTGAACTCAAGGCACTCGGCCACTGAGCCACATCTCCAGCCCTATTTTGTATTTTATTTAGAGATGGGGTCTCACTGAGTTGCTTAGCACCTTGCTTTTGCTGAGGCTGGTCTTCCCGAGACACTGGGATTACAAGCCTGCCCTGTGGCACCCGACTTGCAGCTCCTCCTTGAGAGTCTCAATACCCATCTCTAGCTGTGACCAAGTGATATTGGTGTCATCAAGGACCTTGCGGAGCCCATGGATGTTGCTCTTCTCAGACTGGCATATGGCCAGCTCTGTCTCATACTTGACTCTAAAGTCATCAGCAGCAAGATGAGCATTATCTGCAGAACGATGCGGGCATTGTCCATAGAATTTGCAAAGATCTGAGCTGTCAGTTCTTCCATGGTCTTGAAGTAATGACCCCAGTCTCTGATCTGGGGTCCTTTCTTCTCCAGATGTTCTGGGATTTTGCCCTCCAGCCTCTCATTATCAGCCTCCAGTCCCCTCACTCTGTCCAGGTAGGAGTCCAGATGATCTTTCAGGTCTTACATGGTCTTCTAGCTCTGTCTGTTTCCCATTTCTGCCAGACCATCAGCCATCCATGTCGTCTGGAGCTGGTGGAGCTCCGACATCTGGAAGCCTGAGCCCCTGGCACCTGCATATACACCGGCCTGTTGGTGGGTGGGACCCAGTGGCTGGGTGACTGGATGGACCCCAGGGACAGATAGTTGGTGGAAAAGGTGATGGAGTGGGTGGTAAAGCTCACTGCTATCCAGTAGGAAGGTGAGAAACCAGGACTCAGGTTCTTGCCCTAAACAGACACTTCCTAAAAAGAAATACAAATGGCTCATAAATATATGAGAAGTATCTACTATCTCTAGCAATTAGATAAATGCAAATCAAAACTACATTGAGGTTTCATCTCCTATCAGAAGGGCAATTATCAAGAATATAAATAATAGTAAGTTTTGGAAAGAATGTGAGGAAAAAGGTACACTCATACATTGGTGGTGGGACTGCAAATTAATGCAAGTACTCTGAAAAGCAGAGTGGAGAGTCTTCAAAAAACTAGGAATAGAACCACCTAATGGATCCAGCTATCCCACTCCTCAGTACATAGCCACAGAGTCTAATAAGGGGATGCAGTCAAATCAATATTTATAGCAGCACAATTCACAATAGCCAAACTATGGAACCAACCTAGGTGTTTTTCAACAGATGAATATATAAAGAAAATGTGGTATATTTATTTACACAATGGAGTTACTCAGCCATAAGGAAGAATGAAATTATGGCATTTGCCTATAAGTGGATGGAACTGGAGAGTACCATACTAAGTGAAATAAGCCAGACCCAAAAGTCAAAGGTCAAATGTTTTCTTTGATACGTGGAAGTTAGTCCAAAATAAGGGCCAGGGTAGAGGTGGAAGGGGAGGAGTTGAAGTCCACCAAAATATAAGAAAGATCAGTGGAGTAGGGGAAGAGGATTGACTGGGAGGGAGGAGGGATGGAATAAGGCAAGAACAGTAGAATGAATACGATTTAACTTTCCTATGTACATATATAAATATGACCCAGTGAATCTCACTATTATGGATAGTCATAAGACATTAATTATTTTAAGAAAATACAAGAACAGAAAAATCAGTGGAGTAGAACTAAGGAAATAGTGGGAGGCAAGAGGGAAGAGAAAGAGAAGTACTAGGAATTGAATTAGAGTAAATTATATTTCATGCTTTTATAATTATGTCAAAATGAATCTTAATGTTATATATAACTAAAAAGAACTGATTGAAAATGAAAAGCATAGGCCAGAGTTGTGGATCAGTGATAGAGCGCTTGCCTAGCACATGTGAGGCGTTGGATTCAATCCTCAGCACCACATAAAAATACATAAATAAATAATAGTATTGTGTCCATCTACATCTAAAAACATATTTTGAAAAGCATTTTAAAAAATAAAACCACAACTTGACTTTTCCTCGTTCAAATTCCTCAAATGCCTGTAGCCCTTCCAAAGTTGGCCAGTTGATGTTGATCTACAATGGACGTTTAGTTCAGTAAGGAAAGACAAG
Organism: Callospermophilus lateralis; assembly: GCF_048772815.1. Lineage (NCBI taxonomy): Eukaryota > Metazoa > Chordata > Mammalia > Rodentia > Sciuridae > Callospermophilus > Callospermophilus lateralis. The sequence goes on along the minus strand of NC_135310.1, from coordinate 88,686,558 downwards.
GCAATCTTAACTGACTATGATTAAATTATCTTATTTAACAAATTTTCTAAAAGCACATAATCATGTGAACAAAGTATTAGTATATCTCAAGGTCTGAAAGAAGGCATTTCAAGCTCCATGGTAAATCCGCTTTTAACTGTACCTTGCAATAAGATTTAATAAGCTTTAGAAGCTATGCTTACATTTTGCTATTTGTCTTCAAGAGTATCTATATTACTCTTGGCACTCTGCATTTCTATGGAAATTTAGATTCAACTTGCCTTGTCCAGAGATACATATATGGCCTTGGACCGAGATTACATTGAATCTATAAGTCAGTGTTAGGAGAAAATTATTAAATCTTCCAATCCATGTGTATATACTCATTTACTGTTAAAATTTTTTCTATTAAATGTGCATGAATTCTTATAGAGAGGTGTTAGACATATTTTCCTCATTTCATTACTTTGGGATATATATATTAGTGTATGATATTTTTAAAGTAATTTAATTTCCTAATATTTGTTGCTGGTATAGAAATATGCAGTTATGTGTATGAAGCCATTTTGCTAAATTCTATTAAAACTGGAAATTTATCTGTATATTCAACTGAATTCTTTCAAAATTATATACTTTGTTTAAAAACAACATTTCCCTTCTGATTCTTATATTTACATTATTCACAATAACATGTATATAATAACATATGTATATATAATAATGCTTATATATATTTGTTTGTTTGTGTCTTATTTCAGTTGCTTAGCTCCTTAGTACCCAGAAGAAAGGAAGTAGCAGTAATGAAATTCTTGTATTTTTCTCAAAATACACTATTAAGTACAATGTTTCCTATAGAATTTTTCTTGGAGACATTCATTTCAACTTGAAGAAGTTATTTTTTTCCTATTTTTAAATTGTGAATTAATGAATATTGAATTTTGTCAAATGCTTTTCCTGCAACTGTTGATATGATATCATAATTTACCTCCTCTAAGGTCTTAATATGGGAAATTATGTTGATTGATTTTTGAACGTCAAACTAATCTTTAGCTCCTGGGATTAGCTCAATTTAATCATGTACATTATTCTTTTTATATATTTTCATGTCTTTGATAGTTTTTGTAAAGGATTTTTGCAGTCTATGTTTATTGGTGAGATTACTCTATACAATTTTGTTTCCTTGTATATGTGTGTGTGTGTGTGTGTACACATATATATACTAGGTGAGTGCTCTACCACTGAGCCACACCCCCAGCCCTCTCTGGTTTTATATTCAATGTTATATCATTCTCATAAAATGTCTTGGGGAGTCTATAATCTTTTCTTTACTACTTAGAAAAGTTTTAGCAAGATTCATATTATTTCTTTAAATGTTTGGGAAATCTCACTGACAAAGCCATTTGGCTTGGAGTTTTCTATGTGGAAATATTTTTTATTTGCTATTTAAAAATAGTTGTAGATAAATTATTCAGGTTTGATTTCTCATAACAGGTTTAGTAAGATATTGTACTTTTAATAGGACCAACTTTTGAATCCTCTGATTCTCACTATTGTGATGGCTTCTATTTCATGACTTGCATTTCCGTGGCTTAATTTGGTCAGGACTTCTTGAGAAGGCTGTTTACTTCACCTATTTTCAACATTATTCTTTTCTAATAAGTGTATTTTTAATAAAAATATACATAATTTTTGCAGACATCTAATATAGGGTTAGTATTTAAAATAAATAAGAAAGACAGACAACTCAATAGCAAGCAAACAAATAGCTCAATTTAAAAATGGACAAAGGACCAGAATAGCATTTCTCAAAAGAAGACATACAAATCACTGACCAGTATATGAAAAAAATGTTCCACATTACTAATCATGAGAGAAATGCAAATTAAAACCATAATGAAATGTTATCCTCTTAGAATGGTCCTTATAAGCAAGGTGAGAGCTAAAAAGTACTGCTTAGGATATGGAAAAATGGAAGCACCTGCACACTGTGGATGGAAATGTGAATTAATGCAACCATTATGGAAAATAGTATGGAAGTCCTTCAAGAAACTAAAAATAAAACGGCCATGTTATCTAGTAGGTCCGCTACTGGTTATATGTCAAATAAAATTAAGTTAGTATGCTAAAGTGATATCTACACTATCATGTTCATTGCAGCACTATTCACAACAGACAAGAAACAGAATGAACAAAAGTGTCCATCAATGGAGGAATAAAGAAGATGTAGTATGCACAATGGAATACTATTCAGTATTGAAAATGCAGAAATCCTGTCATTGGTAACATGGATGCACCTGAAGGACATTACATTAAGGGAAATAAACCAGACACTGAAATGAAAATATTCTGTGATTTCACTGATATGTGGAAGCTTAAATAATTGAACTCTTAGAAAAATAGAGTAGAATGGGAGCTGGGGGTTGTAGTTAAATAATAGGAAATTTCAATTAGAAGGAATGAATTCAAAAGATCTCTTGTGCAATGCAGTGACTGTAGTTAAAAATAATGTATTTTATTCTTGAACGTCACCAAGCCAGTATTTTTAAAGTATTCACACAACACAAAATATTATAAATATATGAGGTAATATAAATTAGTTTCATTTAACAGTTCCATAAGATTATATATTTCAAAACATAGTGTACATGATAAATACATATAATAAAAGAAAATACATCTTAAAATGTTCTCCAGGGAATGATTTATCAACAAACTCTATGTTTTGTAATGTTCTATTTTCATTATCATCCATTTGAAAACATTGTCTAATCCATTATAGTGTTTTATTTTAGCCATATACTATTTAAGGATTATTTCTTAGTTTCCAAACATGTATATTTCCTAGTTTTATGATGCTTTCTATTTCTAACATAATCACTTTGTGATAAAAAAATACAACTTATAATATTTCCATTAATTAAACATATTAAGCCATGTTTTATGAGCAATATATGCTCAACTTTTCTAAGTTTCAGTAAATGCTTGAAGAAACTGAATTCTGCAGTTAGTTTTATGAACAAAAAATAATGGACTATCAAATATATCCTCATGTCACATAATACTACCAAAGATGGGAAAAAAACTATTCTAAGTCTTTCTGATTTTTACTGTGCTATGTTCCTACAGTCCTTTAAAGAAGCTGTGGATGAGATGAGAAAGGAGCCAATTGTGTCGACGTGTCGTTTTTTCAAATTTTCTCAGCAGAGAGGCTCACAGCCCTGTAGTTATGTCCGATTTATGTTTTATTTTTTTCCCATGAGCCAATAGACAGTTTATTTTTAGAATTTCAAATGTCAGTAAATAATGCATCTGGGAAAGAAAAGTTTCTTGTTAGTAACACGCACCAATTAATCCATAATGAACAACTCTCAATTTGATGCTGTTCTTCAGGAAGGCATCTCAAAGGGTAGTGTTTGATTTTATACTTAATCTGGGCATTCACTTTTAGTTTAACACTATTGCAAAGAGCATGTTTTACTTTCCACAAGATATTCTAAGAATCTTTCAAAGGAAAATTCATTTCAAATATTTTGTATTGATAACATTTCAAGAACACAGTGGTGTCAAAACAGTGAGAATGTTGTATTAGAGAAAAGCCCAGAAAATCAAACCACCCTCCAACGTTGAATTTTCAAGGAATTCATAGAACTAGAAGCACATGAAACACATGACCCTCATTGATGTCCAGGCAGTTCAAAATATAGTGATAGAACAAGGTTTTCTTTAAATGTTGTTTTAAGTTGTCCAAGTTAAGGTAGGAATCCCTGAAGACTGTAGCTTCACTTTTTATTATGCTTCCTATTATTTTGAATGAAAGGTCTTGAACTATATCCACCTAGGCAGGTGGTAGTAATTGAGGGGTGGAGACGGAAAAAAAAAAGTGAAAAGAGCTATTCCTATTCCTTCCTTTTGTGGCTGTATGACCTTGAATAAGGGGTTTAACCTCTTTTGCCTCAGTTTCTTCTTTTGTACAGAAAATCATACCTACATTGCAAGACTATTATTCATTTACATGTGAGCATTCCTACACGTAACTACACAATACATTTGGCTCATTCTATGCATAGAGCTTTGAAGATCAATTATTTCTAGATTAGTGGTTTCTAGATTAATATTAAATTTTGGAGGAAGCCAAGCCTGTGACACAAGGGAAGGACTTACAAGTATTAAGAGGCAAATGGATCTGAGCTTTTAAACACAGCCAAATCTCTCCTGATAGCTGTTTCCCCAAAGCAACAATTTCCATTTAAATCTTCAGAAATATAAGGTGAAGTGCTTTCCAAATGACAAGGTCCACTTCAAGACACTACTGACTATTACATAGACAATATCCAGATAATCAAAATAGCATCCTAAGCCTCCAGTCAGACATCATTCTTTTCTACTGTGGTTCATTTTACTTCTGGTACAGACATTGTGGTGTCATTGGGTGGCCTGGTTCTTTTTACATGTCTTTCACATGGAAAGGAAGATTATTTTCAGACAGGAAAAGCAAAATGCAACTAATTTATTCATAATTGTGTTCTGTTCAACTCAGTGAGGATATTTTTTAGCTTTGTTCTAGAAAAATAAAAATATGGCTCTCTTTGACAGAAGGATTTGAGAATATTGTTCGAATGTCATCCAATCAATCATTGTGTTACTTGGGATGAGCCACTTAAGTTCTCTCTAGCTGACATACTTCTGTAGAAAGACTGATAGAAATGATCAGATTATTTTCCTCAAGAAAAACAGACAAAAGCAAAGTTAGGACAGTAAATGGTAGCTAATATGTATAGATCAATACCTATGAGCCAAGTACTATTCCAAGCATGTCTTAGGTAATTAACGTTCCATCCTCACATCAACTTTATAGGGAGGCTTATAGAAATCTCCCCATTTTCTGGTGAGAAAATCGAGGCACAGGAAAGTTACATAATGTGCCAGGAGTCACAGAACTAGTGAGTAGTAAGTATTCAAACCCTAGTAGTCTATCTCAGGTCCACACAATCATACCTTGTGTGGTATGATTTTCCAGTGAAATGACAAATAAAAGGTCTCACCTCCCAAATCAGCATTTAGTGTGTCAACAAAGGTGCCAAACTTGTGGGTGGTGGTTTAGTCATCTTTTCCGCTGCTGTGACTAAAGGAACAGACAAGAACAATCTTAAGGAGGAAAAGTTCATTTAGGGGCTCATACTTTCACAGGTCTCAATCCATAGATAGCTGGCTCCATTCCTCAGGGCCTGAGATGAGGCGGAACATCAGGATGATAGAGTGTGGCAGAGGAAAGCAGCTCAAGACATGATGATCAGGAAGCAGTGTGATACTCAACTGGACAGACACAAAATAGATACACCAAAGGCATGCCCCCAATGACCCATCTCCTCCAGCCACACCCAACCTGCCTTCAGTTATAACTCAGTTAATCCCTATCAGGGGATTAATTTACTGATTGAATTAAGGCTCTCATAACCCAATCATTTCACCTCTAAGTCATCTCACACACACCTCATATCTACACCATAACAGGTGGGAATTATTCTACCAAATGTTTTGTTTGTTTTAAGGTAAGGTATTTTCCTCATGTAAGCAAAGGTGGATATATGGTTGTTTTTGTCTTCAGACAAGAAAATCTAGTTCTCTGGACTTATCATGACCTAAAGAGGCTGTACGCTTTACAGTATAACTCCTGTGTGGTCCATCCTTTGAGGTCTAAGGATGTATTTTGTATGCCTTCTCATAAACTATTTTTTCTATGTCTTGGTTCAGATTGACTTGCCCACATTTCAGCATTACCCACCCACATAGTTAGAATCTTTACAAAGCCAATTCCAGCTGTGCTTCATAATATTCTAGCAGAACTCCCCCTACCACACACACACACACACACACACACACACACACACACACACACACACATAAACACAGGCACATCTTGCTTGAGGTTGTTTTATTCAACTGAACCCAAAGCACAAACTTTTGAAACAAGTCTGCCAGGGCTGGGAAGAATGGAAACTGATGCTATCTCACTTGAGTCTCTTTTTCTATTTCATCTCTCATTCTGCTATCAGAGTAATCTCTCTTGAGTATCAGTTGGCTTTATTGATTTTAATTTTCTATCACAGAAACTGAATGGATCACTTTCTTCCAAGTCTCCTTAATCTCTATTCCCTGATATCCAACCTTGCTATGCCATCACTGTTTTAAACCCACTTTTCATATGCCTTGTTTCTCTTGCTCAATTTTTCTATAAATACTTCTTGAGCACCCACCATGCACCAGGTTCTGAGATAGAGGCTGGTCAAGAGTGGCTAACTATTTGTCAGTTCTTACCAATATTTCCAAAACCTCATACTCACTCCTTCATTTCTACTAACATCACCAGAATTCAATGGTCTTTATTAATTTAGATCTATCTCCTCAGTTGGGTTATAGCCACTTTAGGCTTTTAACCTCTGTATCTGTCATCACCCTGAGTAGATGCTAAGTGAACAAAATAACTTAAAAAAAAAAAAGCCCTTAGCCTTATTAAAACTTCAATGTAACCAAGGTCTTCAACCTTTACTTAGAAAGTGATGATGAATTGTTTGGAAACTGATGAATTATTGTTGCCATCTGTGCAGATGTAAGTGAGGAACATGGAGTCACTTTCGCTCTTTAAAAACGGATGGTGTTGATGTGTGTCTGAGGACAGCGGGGGTGGGATACATGGAGAGGGAAGGAATGTACTTTTATGTTACACGACCCAGTCAAAATCCTTTGGTTTTCTACCTTAGTATCTTTCCTCCAGTACAAAACTTTTCTGACAAATTGTAGTTCTCATTTTCTGCATTTTCTCAGCACAGAGTTAAGTATTCTTTCTGTTAGAATTAGGAATCAACCCAGCTCTCTGGCCCCTGCATTATAACTATAAAATCATACCTTCTAAAATTCTCATTTTATGCTAGCTCAATCCTAGCCTGGTATGCATGTGTTTTTTTTTTTTTTTTTCATTTATTTTATGATTTCTCTAGTCATTTCCAACATATTATCATACTGTAAATACTTTGGCTTACTCATTTAATCAAAAGCCCACTTTGTTCATTTTACTTTGTAATTCAGTCTCAACACATCTTTTGCAGCACAATTGTTATGAATTTTCAATTTATTTTTTTATCTATTTTTATATCTGCCACTTCTACAGTGTGGCAAGATTTTTTTCTTAACTTTAAAAACATCATTTCCGAAAGAAAGCTGTTCTAAAATCTGGCTTTTTCAGCAAACTGAACACCCACACAATGAAAATGAAATGACAGAAGTTAGAGGTGGAAAAGATTCATAAGGTCACCTTGCCTTTTTTTTTTTTTTTAAGCAAATACAAAGATGTGTGTTCAATAATGTTTGAGTTTACATAACTTCCCATTTAAGCCTAGAGAATGTTGTTGCCCCTCATTATATGTACTCTTATCTATGGGTTTTTCTAGAAACTTATACTTTGCTATAGTTCACATTTTCATTGAAATCAATTTGTATCTGTGTGGTAGAATGGGAGGCTGACTGATTTCAAATTTATTTTGCCTTTTAAAGGATAATAATCACTTTGTATTCTTCTGTTTTTTGGAGTAGTGTTCTTATCTATTGCTTCATAACAAACCAATTCAAACCCTTAATAATTTAAGATAACAGTTATCACTTGTTTTTATTTTGTTGTTACTTGTCAGAGAAAGTAGCTCAGCTCTCTGCAGCTACAATCAGCTGGTGGCTGCTGGAGTCGACTTAAAGGACATCTCACACACATGGCTCTTCTATGGAAGCTGAGCAGGACTGCCGGCTGGAACACCTGTAATTGGCTTCTCCAAGTGTCCTGGGATTCCCTCACAGCACCATGGCTTGTTCCCAAGGTAAGTATCCCAAAATAAAGATGGAACCATAGAGTCCTGTATGTCTCAGCCTCAGAGGTTATGTGCACCACTTTTACCAAACAAAAAAGACCGTGGGGGTGCAAGTGGGATGGCGGTGGGGGTTAAAGGTGAGAATTAGGAGAAGTGGGGAAACAGGTCCCAATTCTAGCAAATTCTGTAAAGAACACATGGGATAAAAGATACTCTTACTGCCATCTTTGGAAAACACAATCTTCTACAATATAATCAGCTCTTTATTAGTTTTAAATGGATAAAGAATTCAAACTTTTAGCCTACATTCCAGTTTCAACCTATTTTCACACCGAACTACTCATAGGTGCCACTAATAGATCTATAAAACTGCAGAGTCTTTCACAATACTTATTTTGTCTTAATGTTTCCTGATTACGCCTTTAAAGTTGGATGCAACCAATGAAAAGCAAAAAGAAGAAAAAGACTTGCTAATTCATATTTTGAATGATGGGTCCTAATCATATCATTCAATGAGTCCACATTATTTTCTACTAGCTATGTGAACTTGAACTTCAGTTGATTTTCCAGGGCTTCAGGATGGTTAAATTATCCCAAATTTTCTTTAAGCTCTAAAGTTCTAGAATTCTGAACTCTTACATTCTCAGGTCTGAAACTCTATTTTCATTTGCTAAATAAACATCATTACCAGTACCACTAGATAATTATCCAAATGAATGTACATGTTTATTTTCTATTTTGAACCCCTTGAAAAACTATGAAATCAATTATTATCACATGCTGCCTCTTCACAAATAAAAGGATTATGTTTCTACTTCAAGTTGAGTTTACCCAAATTATACATATTATTTTTCTTCTCCCTTTTATCCTAGTATTCTAGGATAAAAGGGAGAAGAAGTCTCAAAAATTTCCCTTGAAAATAATAATACTATTCCAGCAATATGTCCCCAATAGGCTAGTTGATAACATCTTTCTCTGTCAAACACGAACCTCCGCTAACAGGATGAAAGAAAAAATCTGGATTCTTTCAGAAGCATGAAACTCACACAGGAAACTATCTGGTAGTGTGTGGGACATTCACAACATAAAACTAAATTGAAGGATTTATAAATAAACAGGAAATTCAAATCTCCAAAACATCTACCCAAGCTGTCTAAATCAGTGTCCCGCAAAAGTGACAAAACAGTGATCAACATATATCCTAGTATTCTTTGTCAGTAATAGCTCATTGTTTTCAGACTTTCTGAATAAAAATTTGATTAAGTATAGATTTCCTCTTTCTCTGTCAGTTCGATTGAGAATTTAATTTACACTTTCCTGCAATTCCTAAGAGATTTTCTCCGTCCTCCAATTCAAATGATTTCCCTTCCCTTGTGGTTATCAACAAGATTGTTTTTCTAATCTCACCTTTTTTTCCCTCCCAATCAATAAGTCCTCCCCCCATCTTTTATACAATGTATTATTCTAACAGCTTTTTTTCCCCTTAATTTTACTCCAAATCCAAATTACAATTCCCGATCAAATCCTTTGGGAATCCTCTTCTTATACGTTTAGCTCTACTTACAAACACGTGTACTGGCATGTGTTAAACACTGCGGGAATATTGCTTATCTTCCTATCATTGTCTTTTGGTAGTTCTAGCATCAGGCTTGACCATGTCTTAGTACTGACTTGTGGGAGCCAAGCCAAAAATGGCTGAGGAGATCTACAGCCTTGGGTCTCCGGAAGCTGCTGATCGAGGCCAAGTGCACTGCTGGAGTGACACAGGCACTCATTTGAGAATACTGGCTATGAGGTCTCTCTTCCTTTGCACCACCATGACTCAGGCTCTTGAGGGAGAAAGTCAAAAGACTTGCTGGCATTTCTCTCCATCCCATGTGTGTCCACACTCCTAGTAACCACAACATTTCTAAAAGCAACTTCAGATTTAGGGGACAATAGGGACCCATTACTGAAATCACCACTGTGCTCATCAAAACCTGTCACACAAATGAGCATTCGGAATGTGGTTGAACTCAACACCCTATCAGTGAATACTGTTTACTTAATGACCTTATCCAGAAATATGTGGCCAAGAAAAGGAGGAGAAAGAGCAGGGCTGCTCTGACTCCAGGAACCTATCACATACTGCACAGGAAGGCCACCTACCACAGCTGCCACATACTGCACAAGTCCTGCTGCAAAAGGTAGGCCAGATGCCCTTGCAAACCACTGAAGCCCTAAAGCTGCATTTTCCTTGCTAGAAGAGACTACTTACTGAGCAGCTAACCAGGGAAAATGCAGAGTTTCCCCTTTCCTCATTTAGCCCTTAAAGAAAAATGACTGTTTTCAACATATAGGGGAAAAGGTTTAAAAATTAAAAATCAACTTTCTTCTTTATACTTTTTTTCTTCCATCTCCCAAAATTACTCTATATATAATGACCAATGAGAATACATAGATATAATAGGATTAAAAATCTGTTCTTCAAATGTAAACACTCATAGTGTGAGAATCTGTCAAAAAGAAAAATAAACAAACAAACAAAACAAACATGATCTTCCCAAAAAGCATGGTTAAAATAAAAACAGAGGCGGAAAAATAGAAGATATATGCAGCATTATGGACCCTAATTAAAATTCAAGTCAAAAGTATATTGGAATAAGCCAATAGGTCTGGCTAATGGGTATCTTCATCTTATCATTAGATGAATAGTGGCAAGAAAATGGAAATAAAAAGGCATTTAGGAGCCTTGAGAAGTAGCTACATTTTAGATAATTGTCTCTTCTTCTATAAAACAATATGCTGCATGGTCAACATGTTTGCCTTGGTGGGAGGAGGATGGGTGGAATTTTAAAATAATTAAAATTGAGTTGTCACTTTATTGTATATGATGGGGATAGAACTTTAAAACCAAGATATTGACTTGCAGATGGGGCCCTAGGCTGTTGGTAACTTCTTGGCAACCCAAGATGTTTCTGTGCGGCCCACCCTACATGGCCAATGCTGTGAGCTAAATCAATGCTTTGTTCCTTAGAATTTCAGGTCTGCACTTAAGGAGGCAGACAAGGGCTGGCTGTACCTTTGGCCAAACACATACTCACTCACCCACAGACTTGAGTACATACAATCTCTATGTGTGCAGGTGAGATGGGGTAGAGTATAAATTCACACATCACAAGTAGTCATTACAGCACTTCTCTTCCTAGTACTAAGAGCACTTTGTTCAAACTTTAAGATTAAGTAGGGTATGATATTTACTTTTCAAATGTCAAAATCGCCTAAGTTTGTATTCTTGGATGGGTTTGAAGATTTTAGTTTTTAAGCTAAAAAAAATACCCCTTAACACTAATAGATGTCTCAATAGTCTGTCTTAACATGATGGATGAAAACTTCTTACACAAGACAATTACACTGAAACGATAATTCTGTTCACTCAGAATTCTAATCAATTTAAGAAAATTTTATTAAATAAAACTTCTTAAATAACGTCTAAGTTCTGACCTATGTTTACAAGATGATTTCAGATTAATTTTTAAGACCCAAATGTCCTATATCATGGTAACACATGTCAGCCTCTTTAGAGTGCCCAATATGTAATGGTTAGAGTCTCTAAAAGGAGGCTAAGTATAAAACTGAAGTTCATCTGTCAGTTGCATCCATATTTGATGTCTTCTATCTCGATCTTCAGCCCCAGCTTCTATTTATCCATTGTATTTGGCTATGAATCTTCCTGCAGACCAAGGAAAGCTGACCATTATGAAAATATTTCTATAAATAACAGAGTGTGTCCCTGGAAGTTTCCAAAGCTGCCAGTCTTTAGAATGAGGGAGTTATCTGGATTCTCTGAAGAGTTATGGAGAATGAAATACTCTTCCACCATCTATCTTTTCCACCAACTCAAATTTAGCTTTGTTGTAAATAGTTTCTCTCCAGTGCAGTTATTTTTCTCTACAAGAAAAATGTGTTATTTTTTTCTCCCTTAAAATGAGAAAGGCACTGGGGACTCCATTTCAGCTGTGTGCTTTCCATTATCTATGTGTAAACCAAAAAAAGCAACTCAACCTTCTCAACCCCTGTGTGGAAACACAGAAGACTGCAACATTTTATCTAAAAATAAAACATGCAAAGCAAAGGAGATGCCCAGTATTTATCACTTTTACATGTAGAAAATAGTCAGAAGTTTTCAAATTATAGGTTCCCCTCTAGTTATACCCCAACCTCATCAAGGCTCTTGGTCTAATTAAAGCTATTTATAAGCTATTAAGCACTTATCTATTCACAGTACCTGATAACACATGGTCCTAAATAAGAACCTAAATCTTTTCATGTTGACTGTAGATTCTGACATGATAGATCCTCCTGTAGGAAATCATAACTCGTTGTTCCAATGTTTGCAAAAACATCACGATATGGAGAGACTTATCCTTTTCCTATGTGAGAAAAAAAAAAAGATACTTATACACAGATAATTCATTTCCAAGACATTACATAAATAATTATGGTTGTCTGAGGGAAGAAGAGCATAACTTTGAGGTTTTAAGGAGAATTCTTGGACAAACTGAGTTTTTACTTAGGCCTTGACAGGCAGCTACAGAAAGGAAGAGCATTATAGGCAGCCCTGACATAATCTGGTGGGTCAAAGTCATGGAGGAGTTGAGAGTGAGAGTGAGTTAATAATTGTGAAAGGACAATAAGAGAGGGATATTGTGAAAATTAAAGTGTTAATTGGTAAATCAAGTTACTGAGACACTGAGCAACTCCTAAAATATATGAACTTTATCTTCATTTAAGTGATTGCTAAATTTTTGGAGCAGAGAAATACTATGGTCAAACTTTGGTTTTCAGGAAAATATAAAACCTATGAAAAAAATAATTGATTAAGTAGAGAAAATGGGAGGGGAACAATGTATAATAATTTTCCACTAAAAGAAAGGGATATTTGGGTGTTGTGGCCCATAACAACAACAATTTGGAAGGTTGAGACAGAAGGATTGTAAGTTCAAGACCAGCCTTAACAATTTAGCAAGACTCTCAAAAAAAAAAAAAAAAATTAAAAGGACAGGGGGTCTGGCTCAGTGGTAAACTACCCACAGGTTCAGTCCCTAGTCATGAAAAAACCATTCATTGATTTTTTTTAAAAAAATGTCCCCTTACCTTATAGAAGAAGGGAAAAAAAATGATACATACCACAGACACATAGACCATCTTGGTTGGCCACATGACACCCACCAGCAATGGCTTTTACTAGGAAATGTGTACTCATCCCTGCTCAACTTTAAATATCAATTCCTTTTTTTTTTCCTCCCTTGGGAACAGAGCAAAGATGATGTATTGTGCAAATTACAAAAGGTTAAGTAAACTCCATCTAAAAACAAACTGCCTTTAATGAGTCTGTTTTCTCCAAATGGTCTCATTATTTGTATAATAACAACCATTGTGCTTATTTGATTCAGTATGGACTTGTTTTGAGACATATTATTTTGAACTGTATTATAGCACTCTAGAAATATTTTCAAAAGTATTGCTCCTTGGAATCAAGAAATATGTCACTTGGCCATAAACTTTGAGACCAGCTGAAAATTATCAATAAAATGCATGCTATTATTCACAGGAATAATTAGGGTAATCATGTTTTAATCAAGCAGTCAGTCTTTGAGGTACGCCTTTCCCCTGATGGTTTCATTATATGGTCAAGTAAGATAAAAGATGCCGTCAGTGAAAGGTATATTCCCTTCTCCTAAAGTCAAAACCTTGGAAGTGAGGATACAGGAAGGCTAAAATAGCCAATTTATTAACAGGAAATTTTCCTCCTTACCAAATTATTATAGCAGGACATAACTTCAGATTTGATTTTAAATCAAACTTCCAGTTTGATTTTAAAAGCACTTCTCATAATAAAGTCACTCACTAGTTTTAATCCCATAAATGTTGCCTACTGATTAACTCAAGATATGCACACTCATCATTCACATAGTTCAAGAGACTGAAAGTATTAGTTTCTTGATATCCTGCAGATAATCCTCAGGCATTTATTGGTGATTTTATGGCTTTTTCATAGCAAATACTTTCCCCATACAGCTGCGGTGTTGTGTGTCTAATGCCTTCATATAGTGCAAGCTCTATAAAAATGAAAAACAAAACAAAACAAAAATCTTAAACTCACAGCAAGTCATCCAACTGTGGTCTACTGCCTATTTATGTAGGGATTAAAAATAATCTAAAATAGTTTTTAGAATTTTTTAATTGTAGGAAAAATATCAAAAGAATACGATTTTGTGACAGGTGAAAATAATATGAAATTCAAATTTTAGTGTTCATAAGTGAAGTATTACTGGAACATAGTCACACCCATTCATTTATGTGGCAGCTTTTGAGCTACAACAGCAGTCAAGCAGTTGGAACACAGACCAAATGACCCACCAAGTCAAAAATATTTACTATCTGGCTCTGTATAGAAAAATGTTGTTGAACCCTGATTCAGAGCATTCTTGAAACAGAAACTCAAGAGTTCCGTTTTTTTTTTTTTTAAGCCAGAAAGTATCCGACAGCAAAAAGTTTCCTTTAACAAGGTTTTGGGCTGTGTGACAGTAATGCCAAAATTTTCACATGGTACCTGAAAGAATGTGATTTTTAAATTATGCAGAAAAATACGGGTAAGTAAAATAATACCTGAAAGGACATAGTGTGGGCCTGAAATCCCTGCAAGGCTTAAGGAAACATACTGAATTACAGAATGTGTGCCTCTCTGCGTTTCTTTCTGGCAGGCATGTAAAACTGAACTATTTATAGTGAGGCAGGCAATGGATGAATGCATGTTAGCTAAAGAACACCTTAGAGAATAACAGGAACTGTTCTTTGCAGGAGAAGGGGCAGAAAAGGCTACCTTAAACGACCCAGAATAGAAATAATCATAAAAATTTGAAAACACGGGAGGGCGTGACTTGTGCCCCAATTTGCAAACTCTTTGTTTGGATTCATGCTGCTGATCCAATGTCCCTTTCAGAGTTCAAGGAGCAGTGTTGCTGTTTCCATGCCCTAACCTGGGACCTTAAATACAGTCTAACACCCATCGCTAGTGTTCCCAATGCCTTTTTCAAGGCATTTCTCTGACAGATTGATGATATTTTCATTCAGACAATGTCCAATTAACAATCTCAGTTGGTAAATATATGAAGTTCAGTTTACAGCACAAGAGTGCTATAAACAGAAGAGGAAAAAAACAACCTTGTGAGGTGTCTGGTTTTATTTGCGATTCCCTACAGATCAAGAAAACAGAACCAATCTAAATGGCTTTAGGCTTCCATGGCAGCGTGTAGTATTTATTGGCAAGACAGTACAAATCAAATGAGCAAATAAAACCACTGCTGCTGTGAGAAGAGACGCAGAGCTCAGAGGGAGCCATTCTCTGTCCTTCAACATGACACCATCTCTCTTGGGCTTCTAGAGTCCTGTGGATGTACCAATTTGAGCATATTTTAATATACATTACAAGAATTTATCTTTCCTTGTTTAAATCAAGGGACCAGTTCTGCACCTTGGAAATCAAGGGACCAGTTCTGCACCTTGTCTGAGCACTGCCTCTATGGGGTTTACCTGGCATTATAGAATCAGAACATGCTGCATTGGGGGACAGCTATAGCTCTGGGGCCAGCAGCATATTATTGCTTTGCTCCCTTGGCCTAGCCATTGCACTTTCACTACCTTAGCTTTGTGGTGTTTTCTGATTTTTGATTTGATTCCCCTAATTCATTGTTTTAGTTTATTGAATCTGAGCAGCTGCACCAAGTTTCACTCAAACTTTTCTTGCTATCTTCTATCCTTGCCTATAGCTCCTTATTTCCTGAATTTTGAAAAAAAAAAAAAGGAAAATATTTTTCTTTTGATGAAACAAGTAAATTGTTCTGAACTAACTGCATAGGTTTAACCTGATAGATCTTATTCTCACATCAGCACTTCCCCTGACCTTGAGTCTACTATTATTCTGAGGTTTCTTGTTTTAGTTTTCACAACAGTTTACAGTAATTGAGCAAGAAACATGGTATAATTTAGGAATTCACTTGTAGGTGTGGGTTAACTTTTCTTCAAGTGTAATCCCTCAAAGTCTTAATTTCCCACTCACATGCTCAGTTAGAGCTTTCACTTAGAGCCATTATTTCATTGTATGAACCAGTAACATTTTTAGAAATGTCAGAAATTTGATAATCACTACCTAAAATGTAATGAAGATGAAAAAGAGGCAGTAATAGGAGATGAAGTAAGTGCCAGAAGTTAGCAATCGATAAAAAGTACTCAGAACATCATTTGTGTCTCACACAATAGCAGACAGAGTCTGAATAGAGAGAAAGAATTTTGTGTCTATTGGGAGCATTAGATAATATGTAATCGTATAGAATGCTTAGAAAGTATATCAATCTTATTTTAGAAAAACTTAAATACAGTTTGTTTTTTTTAAAGTTGACCGTCATCTTTTTGCACTGTACACTCTAAAATAACACCTAGAATTGGCTATTTTAGCAAAATATCCAATACGTGTTGATGGGTAAGAATTAAATTATCTCTGGGAAAAGAGGGAATACAACATATTGAAAGAAAGTCATTAGAAAAATCTCTCTTCAAGTAATCAGTTTAAAAGTGGCAAACAGTGTGGAGGAGGGCCTATCTGGACAACTGCCATGCAAGGTGTAACCCATAATAAACAGGTACTTGAAAACAGTCATGGCCATGGAAGCCAGAGAACACAGAATTTGGAATGCCTGTGCAATTTTGGACAAGTCACTTAAATTTCCAAAATTTCAGTTCACTCACCTTTAAAAGTAGAGGTATAAATACTGGCCTCTCCAGAGGCCATTTTGAGAAAATGAGATAAACACATGCAAGGTTTTTAAACAAGATCAAATTATACTTTGGGAGAAAGCACATGAAGGCTATTTTGGTTAGATAAACTTTGATCCAATGCTATTAACATTAGTCATAGTCTTTACTTCTTGATTCACATGTTATATACCAGGCCCTCTGCTAACGACTTGTCATACATTTTCTCTAATTTATATGACAACCTTATAAAGGTGGATATTGTTATTACTATTCTGAGATGACAGAACACATTTTCTATTGTCTTATTTTCTACTTATATCTATTTTCTACTTATATGTCTTATCTTCTACTTATATCTGCTGGATTACAGTTGTAGGACTAAGTCCTAGGCTTTATCTTTTTTTTTTTTAAATTGGTTCATAATAGTTACACAGAACATTAGGATTCATTTTGAAATAATTATAAATGCATGGAATATAATTTGTTCCAAATCAGTCCCCAGTACTTACCCTTACCCTCATTCCCCCTGTCCTTTTCCTCTACTCTATTGATCTATTTATTTACATTTTTTTCCCCAAAATTAGTGTCTTGTGGATAGACATAGTGGTAAGATTCACTATAGTATATTCCTAGGTTATCTTAATCATCTTTCAAAAACTGACTTGGAGCTGCGTGTGCTGGTGTGTGTCTCTAGTCCCAGCTACTTAGGACTCACTTCAGTCCCAGCCAAAGTGAGAGGACTGCTTGAGCCCACTAGTTCAAGATAAGGCTGGCAATATAGCAAGAACATGTCTTAAGAAGAAGAAGAAGAAAAAGGAGGAAGAGGAGGAGGAGGAGGATTGGTGGTGCAAGAAGAGAGAAGGGAGTGGGAGAAGGGAGGAGAAAGAGGAGAAGGGGGAGAAGAAGGAAGAAGAACTGGCTTTGTTGTCACCTGTAGCCCCAGGACAGGCCCTCTTACCTTCTGTGAGAATTTAGATTAATCTCATAGGGATTTGTGGAGGGAGGGAGAAAGAAGACCTCTTCTGATTTCACATTTGTTTGTTCTAGTGTGAACATACTTTGCTGAATGCTTCACAGACTTAATTCCATAATTTTCAGGAGAAAGATTTTTTAGTAATTTTATTTATTTATTTATTTATGTATTTATTTATTTACTCTAATTAGGTATATATGACAGTGGAATGCATTTTGATTCCTTGTACATAATTGCAGCACAACTTTTCATTTCTCTGGTTGTACACAATGTAGCATTGCACCATATGTGCAATCATACATATACCTAGGGTAATAATGTCCATCTCATTCCACCATCTTCCCTGCCCCTATGCACCCTCCCTTCCCTCCCTCCCCTTTGCCCAATCAAAGTTCCTTCATTTTTCCCATGGCTCCTTCTCCCCATTATGGCCCAGCATCCACTTATCAGAGAGAACATTTGGCCTTTGGGTTTGGGGGATTGGCTTATTTCCCTTAGCATTATATTCTCCAACTCCATCTACTTACTGGAAAATGCCGTAATCTTATTCTTTTTTATTGCTGAGTAATATGCCATTGTGTATGTATACCAAAGTTTCCTATCCATTCATCTGCTGAAGGGCATCTAGGTCGCTTCCACAGTTTAGCTACTATGAATTGAGCTACTATAAATATTGAGGTGGCTGCATTACTATAGCATGCTGATCTTGAATCCTTTGGATATAGATCGAGGAGTGGAATAGCTGGGTCAAATAGTGGTTCCGTTCCAGGTTTCCTAAGGAATTTCCATACTGCTTTCCAGATTGGCTGCACCAATTTGCAATTCCACCAGCAATGTATGATTGAGTGTGCCTTTCCCCCCACATCCTCTCCAACACTTATTATTGTTTATATTCTTTATAATTACCTCTCTGACTGGCATGATATGAAATCTTAGAGTAATTTTGATTTGCATTTCTCTAATTACTAGAGATGTTGAACATTTTTTCATATATCTGTTGATCAATTGTATATCTTCTTCTGAGAAGTGTCTGTTCAGCTCCTTAGCCCATCTGTTGATTGGGTTGTTTGATTTTTTGGTGTTAAGTTGTTTGAGTTCTTTATATATCCTGGATATTAGTGCTCTATCTGATGTGTGTGTGGTAAAAATTTGCTCCCAAAATGTAGGCTTTCTCTTCACCTCATTGATTATTTCTTTTGTTGAGAAGAAGCTTTTTAGTTTGAATCCATCCCATTTATTTTATGTCTTGCCCTTTAATAGTCTTGTTAAGGAAGTCAGGATAAAGATTTGGGCCTACTTTTTCCTCTATTAGGTGCAAGGACTCTGATCTAATTCCTAGATCCTTGATCCACTTTGAGTTGAGTTTTGTGCATAGTGAGAGATAGGGATTTAGTTTAATTTTGCTGCATATAGGTAAAGTTTCCCCAGCACCATTTGTTGAAGAGGCTAAGAAAGAAGACGGGGACACCATGCCTTAGAACAAACAACAGGTGGCGAGGTGTTCTTTCGGTTGGTGTGCTAAAGCAGGATTGAGGACACAGCCTCCAGGCTTTGCCTTGTAAAATGTGCTAATTTGATGCTGGTTCAGGAGTCTCCACCTGAGCCCCCTACCTCATGCTGTAGAATTTTGTTATGAAACAAAGCAGAGGCATACTGTGTTGAAGATTAAAATCCTGGTGTTTAAAAAGAAAAAATCTGTCAGTCTTCAAAGAGACATGAGGAGATGTGTAGAGAGAATAATAAATTTGTGAATGAGAAAATAAATCCACAGATAGGTGTTATTTTTCTCACAAATTACAGAGGAAATTTCTCAGGCTCAGTTCTGATAAAGCTAAACAATGCCACAACTGTTATCAAGGCATCCCTTAAGCAAGCAGGGCCCATTGTGACATTCATGAACTTTCCAGTTTTGTGATCATTGGTCCTTCCCTCCATTAAAAAAAAAAAAAAATCAAAATTACATTTCATGGCTGTATTAGTTGAAAGACGAGTAAATTAAAATTGCATATTAAAATACTCTATTTGATCTAAAAGTTCTTTTTCTTCTGATTATAAAAGAAATAAAAACATTGTCATAGGCTCCTAAAAATATGGTGGTTGCTAGTGACTCCGTTTCCTATGTCTACTCTTGCCCTGATATAATTTACTTTTTAAACGATGAATATCTCTAACTATGTTTATAAAACTAAAGTGGTCCCTAGATTTCTTTTTAATTAAGTTGCTTTCATCACATTTTAACATTAAGATTTTACTACTTTGGTAAAAGGTAGCAAAATATGGGAATTTTCCTTTTATTTCTATGTGTGGGAACTAACCGTTGCAAGAATTTTCTTTCTGTTAAATTAAAACCTACCTATAAAGTTGTTTGAGCCTCATTGTTTGAGGAAGAAAAGATCAGATTTTTCCCAATTCTTTCTTGGTTAGTAATCTATTCTGTGTTTTTTCTTCTATGTAAGCCAATTTTCCTAGAGAAGTATTCATGTTCTTAATGTCTTTACTTTTATTAGCTGGAATTCATGCTTCTAAAATTTTTATCTGCTCTTAATCTGTGATTGTCTAATACTTTTCATTCTTAATGTCCATATGTTTTCTTTCTTTTTTCATTTCATTTGCTGTGCCAGAGAGGCAGGTATTTTAATTTTCCACCAAGTGAGATCTTTGAGGTTTTTTTTAATTCCTTTTAACTTTTTAAAGAAGTCCTTTCTTTTGTCTTGGGTCAGATGGTCTGAGGATGTGACTTGATGGTCCAGGTTTTAGAAAAGCCTGAGATAATAAGGCTAGTTTACCAAGGAAACTGAAGTGACAGATGAAAAGAGAGTCCTGAAAGTATCATCCAAAGAGAAAGAGAGATACTACAAGCCAGGTCCCCATCTTTCCTTACATCACATAAGCTATTAAATTCTTTTAGTTAAACATGCTGTTATGATAGGTAAATACACCATTTTCATATCCATGTTTTCATTTTGGGTACTTAGTGTAGTACCTGTTCTGCAAATCACAGATACTCAATAGGTGTTTGTTAAAACAATAAATGTTGTTAGTCTTTCAGCTTCTATAGGTGGTTACATATGTCTCCTTATCTCAAAACTCCAGCACTCAACAATTGATCTGTTTCATTAATTTTCTCCTATGTTATCAAATAACAAATAAAGATAGCAGTTCTCCTCAAAATTTCACTACTACAAAAGTTTATAGGGTTAAATTAGGAAAAATAAAAATGTGTCTACGGCCAGTTCAGTATTGGCCACCTATCTGAAGTCTGATATCTATCCTGTTCTTCTTTATATCCATCCCTTGCACAACTCACAACTTGAAAAGAGTGGAAAACATTGTGGCATAAAAACCAGATGAAGACATCTTATGGCTTAGTTTCTGCCATGAGCCCTGGAGGCTGCTGGAAGCCATATAGACGGTGTGTCAAGTTCCGGGTACAGACTAAATTCCTCTATGAATTTACTGTGGGGCCTGCACAGATCATCTTGCTTTTGGTTGTTCACAATTTTCTTATTTGAAGAAACAGAATTTTAGTCAGATGATTTCTAAGTTTAGTCTGATTTTGGGAATCTTTGCAATGAAAATGTTTCACCAAAATGAACCTCATTGCGTGATAGTTATAGGACCATAGTATTTCTTCTATTTGTAAAGATGATTTGATATGATATGCATTCTGAAATAATTAGTACATTCTGTATCTATATATACTCTGATGTTTGAATGGCTAAGAGTACTAATTTCGTACATGGCAAAGGGAATATTAGCTTGGAAAAATGATTTTTTTCCTATAGACCTCCACATTAAAATAAAGGACTTGGCTTCCAGGAAAACATCACTCAATAACTTGTCAAGAATACTTTTGGCAAATAAGGAATTAAATGGTGGACTATCACATACACAGGACAAGAAACCACTCTATCTGAGGTGTTTTCATTTTGCTTTGAATACAAGTTCCTTTCTCTACTGTTAATAGTGCAACTGTGCCCTCAGAATTCCCCTCATCCCCGGAACCAGATCAATCTTTCTCTTCTTTTTACTATACTTGGAAATTATTTTATGAAGAAAGATATCAAAAAAAAGAGGATATGTGCATGTGCAATCCTAGGCACTCTTATCAATTATCATATTTCATGTTCACACAAGCTTTCTATTCATATTATTGTATAATGAAAGAAACTGAACTTCAGAAAAGCTAATGGACTAATGAATGACATAACAAGAACTGAACTCCAGGTGTGTCTGACTTTATTGTATGTCACATGTAAGATTCTAGAAGGTAATGTTAAAAGATCCTTCCTTTGTAATTGGGAAAGGTCAATACTTTGCTGCATGCTTTACAGGACATTTAAGAACCTACTACCATATTCATGTAGGGAAATAGCATATTGAATCCAATTAATATGTACAATTAATACACATTTTAATCCTTTTATTAAAAGAACCAACACTTGTTTAAAAATATATTTACAAGTTGATTTTTGTTTTGTGAATTTTTACTCACAATAAAATAGTTACAATTTAGCATTTAATGATAGTCATAGATCATACAAAATACTATATTGTTTATGATCTTATTTAATCTTATACAAAATTGTGCATTAAGAAATATTATTACCTTGGGCTGGGGTTGTAGCTCAGTGGTAGAACACTTGCCTAGCATGTGAGAGGAAATGGGTTTGATCATCAGCACCACATAATAAATGAATGAATGAATCAATAAATTGATAAAGTATTGTGTCCATCTACAACTAAAAAATTTTTAAAAATTTAAAAAATAAATATTACTATCCCATTTCTAAGACTCTGAGAAGTTAAGTAATTTGATTTATTCAAGAGGTACAGTTAGCAGGTGAGCCAGCTGGAATTTGAATTCAGGTTCTCTGACTCAACAGCCCAATTACCCACAATGCGATAATGCCAGATTAAAAGGAGAGCTGAGGTCTGTGCTGGTCTTCTAAAAACTCACTGAGAACTTTGTAACAATTTAACTTCTCTTGACCTCAGTTTTTTTCCACTCTAAAATTAACTAGTGGATATAGAGAATTTTGAAGATGCCCTTTTATTTTTTTAAACATTCTAGAATTTCTCCAGCCTGAGGCTATCTCAAATGTACAAGGTCAATACTCTACAGATTTGTCTTTTATTTTTCTTTGAAAATAAAATATCCAGCAGCTCGGGAGGTTGAGACAGGAGGATCACCAGTTCAAAGCCAGCCTCAGCAATGGTGAGGCATTAGCAACACAGTGAGACCCTGTCTCTAAATAAAATACAAAATAAGGGGCTGAGGATGTGGCTCAAGTGGTAGCGTGCTTGCCTGGCATGCGTTTGGCCTGAGTTCAATCCTCAGCACCACATACAAACCAAGATGTTGTGTCCGCCGAAAACTAAAAAATAAATATTAAAAATTCTCTCTCTCTCTCTCTCTCTCTCTCTCTCTCTCTCTCTCTCTCTCTTTCTCTCTCTCTCTCTCTCTCTCTCTTTCTTTAAAAAAAATATAAAATAAGTCTGGCTCAGTGGTAGACTGTCCCTGAGTTCAAGCTCCAGTACCAAAAAAAAAAAAAAAAAAAAAAAAAGAAAGAAAGAAAAGAAAAGAAAGAGATATGGCCAGCAATCTCTGAATTTAAAACATCATGTGGAGATTTAATTTGGGAAGTACCATGGGTTTGACACCTCCCATGAAACAAAGATTGATAGAATTCCTGACCCATTCTGAATGATTGACTTCCTGTGCACGTTTATAATATTTTATTAGGGAGTATAATGCTATCTGGAATAGGGAACTTATAAAATTATTAGTTCTTAAAAAAGCAAAGTGAAAATGGCAGGACCTACATCAAACTCAGAATGTTCCTTCATATAGAAATATTTGGATAGGAAGTAGAATAGTTTCCTTCTATTCTCATTATCCAAATTCTTGGCTGTTGGTAGAAATCACAAAGCATAATTTTGTATATTTCTTCTTGTGATTTTATTTTTATAAATTATGAAATATAAACACGAGCTTTGTGAATATATGTTTGATGTGTGTGCCTTTTCCATCTTAAGATACAGAATATGTTAGTAGCACCTTTGAATTCACCTGTGCCTCTCACAGATCACATTCCCCCCAGTAGCCTCCTATCTGATTAATAAGTATTGAGGGAGTATGTATTCATTATTTCTTGCTTTTCCATTGTATGAACAAACAATGTACTATTTAGGTTTGCTTGTTTTCAAACTTTATAAACTATATAAACGGAACAATCATACTGTTTTCTTTCTCCTATGACTTGTTATTTTTATTCCCTTTTATTCTTCTAAGATTCATTTACGTAGAGTAGGTAATGTTGGCATTTTGTCACAGGTGAATAGTATTCCATGGTATTATCATACCATAATTTATGTATCCATTCTGCTGTCAACTGTGAATGGATCTGTTATTTCTGTTTTGTTTGGGGCATTTTATTTTTATTTATTTATTTATTTATTTAATTTTTTGTGGTCCTGGGGATTGAATGAACCCAGGGCCTTGTGCATTCAAAGCAAGCACTCCACCAACTGACCTATATCCCCAACCCATTGTTCTGCTTTTACAAATTTTTTTTTAACCTACTTTCTAGTATATACATGCAATAATTTCTCTACCACTTCTCTAGCACTTATATATGGGAAAGGATTCATGGATCTCATAACATTTCAATGCTGTTGTTAGGTTTATTTAATTGATAATTTTAAAAAATTTAGAGTCTGGCATGGTGGCACACTCCTGTAATCCCAATTGCTCAGGAGGCTGGAACAGGGGATCATGAGTTCAAAGCCAGCCTCAGCAACAGCAAGGTGCTAAGCAACTGAGTGAGACCCTGTCTCTAAATAAAATATAAAATAAGGCTGGGGATGTGGTTCAGTGGTTGAGTGCCTCTGAGTTTAATCCCTGGTGCAAAAAAAATTTTTTGATTAATCACTATGAATATTTTACATTCTATAACACAAACAAAGGCATCATCCTGTTGTACTATAAAATCTGGATTCCTGAGTATAAATTAATCATAATAAAAGTATATTATGGTCTTTGATTGTGGCTCAGTGGGACACTGGGTTTGATCCTTAGCACCACACAAAAATAAATGAAATAAATTTTTTTTAAAGAACATTGTACAGTTTTGAATCCATCCCATTTATTGATTCTTGGTTTTAGTTCTTGCGCTACAGGAGTTTAATTAAGAAAGTTGGGGCCTAATCTGACATGATGGAGATTTGGACTTACTTTTACTTCCATTAGGTGCAAGGTCTCTGGTTTAATTCCTAGGTCCTTGAACCACCTTGAGTTGAGTTTTGTTCATGGTGAAAGATAGAGGTTTAATTTCATTTTGTTAAATGTGGATTTCCAGTTTTCCCAGCACCATTTGTTGAAGAGGCTATCTTTTCTCCAATGTACGTTTTTGGTGCCTTTGTCTAATATAAGATAACTGAAGTTATGTGGGTTAGACTCTTTTTCCTCCATTCTGTACCATTGGTCTACACGTCTATTTTGGTGCCAATACCATGCTGTTTTTCTTACTATTGCTCTGTAGTATAGTTTTAGGTCTAGAATAGTAACGCCACCAGCTTCACTCTTCCTGCTAAGGATTGCTTTAGCTCTTCTGGGTCTCTTATTTTTCCAGACGAATTTCATGATTGCTTTTTCTTGCCGCAGCCCGGCTGGCTGGGCAAAATAGCCGGGGGTGACGAGCAACTTGTGTAGATTGATACAGCAGGAGTAGGAGCCGTTTATTGTAGGACAGGAGAGGTATATATACATTCCACACAGCTTATCTTAATTAACATAAACTAAATACAGCAGGCAACCAATAAGGAATCTCCACACTTAATGGCTCGCTGGCGTTGTTACTTCACAAACCACTCCCTCTGGCAAAATGCCAGGTGCCATCGTGACTTGTTTACAGACCCTAACATTTTCTATTTCTATAAGGAATGTCATTGGGATTTTGATTGGAATTGCATTGAATCTGTATAGTGCTTTTGATAGTATGGTCATTTTGTCAATATTAATTCTGCCTATCCAAGAGCAAAGTAGATCTTTCTATCTTCTTTAATTTCTTTCTTTAGCATGTTGTAGTTTTTGTTGTAGAGGTCTTTGACCTCTTTCAATAAATTTATTCCCAAGTATTTTATTTTATTTGAGGTATTGTAAATAGGGTGGTTTCCCTAGTTTCTCTTTCAGAGTATTTGTCACAGATGTACAAAAATGACTTTGATTTATGAATGTTGATTTTATATCCAGCTACTTTGATGAATTCATTTATTAGTTCTAGGAGATTTCTGGTGGAATGTTTTGGGTCTTCTAGATATAGAATCATATTGTCTGAAAATAATGATAATTTTAGTTCTTCTTTTCCTATCTGTATCCCTTTAATTTCTTTAATCTGTCTAATTGTTCTGGTTAGAGTTTCAAGAACTATGTTAAATAGAAATGGTGATAGAGGGCATCCCTGTCTTGTTTCAATTTTTAGAAGGAATGCTTCCAATTTTTCTCCATTTAGAATGATGTTGGCCTGGGTCTTAGCATAGATAGCCTTTACAATGTTGAGGTATGTTCCTGTTATCTCGTTTTTTAAGTGTTTTGAATATGAAGAGATGCTGTACTTTATCAAATGCTTTCTCAGCATCTATTGAGATGATCATATGATTTTTATCTCTGAGTCTATTGATGTGATGAATTACATTTATTGATTTCCGTATGTTGAACCAACCTTCCATCCCTGGGAAGAATCCTACTTGATCATGATGCACTATCTTTTTGATATGTTTTTGTATTCAATTTTCCAGAATTTTATTGAAAATTTTTGCATCTATATTCATTAGAGATATTGGTGTGAGGTTTTCTTTCTTTGATGTGTCTTTGTCTGGTGTGGGAATCAGGGTGATATTGGCCTCATAGAATGTGTCTGGAAGTGTTCCCTCTTTTTCTATTTCATGAAATAGTTTGAGGAATATTGGTGCTAGTTCTTCTTTAAAGATCTTGTAGAACTTAGTTGTGTATCCATCCTGTCCTGGGCTTTTCTTGGTTGGTAGGCTTCTGATGGTGTTCTCTATCTCTTTGCTTGAAATTGATCTGTTTAAATAGTGTATATCATCCTGATTTAGTTTAGGCATGTCATATGCCTCTAGAAATTTGTCAATGTCTTTGATATTTTCTATTTTATTGAAGTACAAAATTTCAAAATGATTTCTAATTATCTTCTGTGTTTTTATAGTGTCAATTGTAATATTTCCTTTTTCATCATGGATGTTAGTAATTTGAGTTTTCTCTCTCCTTTTCTTCATTAGCATGGTTAATGAATTACCAATTTTATTTATTTATTCAAAGAACCAACTTTTTGTTTTGTCATTTTTTTCTTCAATTGTTTCTTTTTTTTTCAATTTCATTGATTTCAGCTCTAATTTTAATTATTTCCTGTCTCTACTGCTTTTGTGGTTGATTTGTTCTTCTCTTTCTAGGGCTTTGAGATGAAATGTTAAGTCATTTATTTATTGGCTTTTTCTTTAAGGAATGAACTCCATGCAATGAACTTTCCTCTTAGTACTGCATTCATACTGTTCCAGAGATTTCCATATGTTGTATTGGTGTACTCATTTACCTCTAAGAATTTTTTAATCTCCTCCTTGATATCTTTTGCAACCCATAATTCATTTAATAACGTATTATTTAGTCTCAAGGTGTTAGAGTAGCTTTTTTATTTTATCATTGATTTCTATTTTCATTCTATTGTGGTCTCAGAAAATTCAGGGTAGATTTGCTTTGTGGCACAACATATGGTCTATTTTAGAGAAGAATCCATGTGCTAAGAAGAAAGTGTATTCACTCATTGATGGATAATATACTCCATTCAAACTAAAAAGCTTCTTCTCAGCAAAAGAAACAATCAGAGAAATGAATAGAGAGCTTACAGAATGGGAGCAAATCTTTACCACAAGCACATCAAATAGAGCACTAACTTCTAGGATATATAAAGCACTAAAAAACCTTAACAGCAATAATAAATAAATAAATAACCCAATCAAGAAATGAACCATGGAACTAAACAGACATTTCTTAGAAGAGGATATACAATCAACCAACAAACATATGAAAAAATGTTCAACATCTCTAGTAATTAGAGAAATGCAAATCAAAACTACTCTAAGATTTCATCTCACTCCAGTCAGAATGGCAGCTATCAAGAATACAAACAACATAAGTGTTGGAGAGGATGTAGGGAAAAATGCACACTCATACATTGTTGGTGGAACTGCAAATTGGTGCAGCCAATCTGGAAAGCAGTATGAAGATTCCTTGGAAAACTGAGAATGGAACCACCATTTGACCCAGCTATTCCACTCCTTGGTTTATACCCAAAGGACTTAAAAACAGAATAGTACAGGGACACAGCCATATCAATGTTTACAGCAGCACAATTCACAATAGCTAAATTGTGGAATCAACCTAGCTGCCCTTCAGTAGATGAATGGATAGGGAAACTGTGGTATATACACAAAATGGAATATTACTCAGCAATAAAAGAAAATAAAATCATGGCATTTGCCAGTAAATGGATGAAGTTGGGAAATATAATGCTAAGTGAATCAAGCCAATAAAAAAAAAAAAAACCCAAAGGCCAAATGTTTTCTTTGATATGAGGATGCTGATTCATAATGGCAATTGGGAGGGGGTGGAACATAGGAGGAATGGAGGAACTTTACATAGAACAATGGGGAGGAAGGGGAAAGGATGGGGCAAGGGAGTAGGAATAATGGTGGAATAAGTTAGAAATCATTACCCTAAATACAAGTATAATACACAAACGTTTTGAAAACATTTTGTGTACAATCAGTGTCTTGAAAAATTGGGCTCTATATGTGTAATATGAAATGAATTGCATTCTGCCATCATGTATAAGAAATTTTAAAAAATTAAATTAAAAAATAAAATAAAATTTTGGCAATAATATTGTACATACTCACACCCAAATTGCTTTAACTGCTGGGCATGGAGACATGCTGGTAATCTTAGCAACTCAGAAGGATGAGGTAGAAGGATCCCAAGTTTGAGGCCAGCCTGGGCAACTTAGTGAGATCCTGTCTCAAAATAAAATATAAAAAGGGCTGGAAGATTTAGCTCAGTGGTAGAGAGCCTCTGCATTTGACACACAGTCAAAAAAAAAAAAAAAAAACAAAAAAAAAAACTTTGACCAAGATATTAGCAAACTTGATAGATAATTTGTATGAACTATAATAAAATTGGCAACAAGGTGGGGGTGGGGGGAATATGAATAAAGAATGAAGAAGGTTGCAATGGGAGGCTATGTCTAGACAGTGCTGTAGTCTGCATATGGTTTGACTGTGTCCTCCCAAAGGTTCATGTGATTGGAGTCTGGGTCCCAAAGGTGATAAGTGTGCCAGGTTCCTGGAACCTTTAAGAATTTAAACCTAGAGAGAGGTTCTTAGGTCACTGGGATGTGCTCTCTGGAAGTGGTTCTCCCTTTGACTTACAAGAGGGTCGTAATTGAAGGGGCAAGTTGGCCCCTCTGTCCTCACTCTGCTCTGGTTCAAGATGTAATCACTTGCTTGATTCTGCACATGCTGCCGCTATTGCTATCTACCCCACGAGGGGATTAAAACCAAGGGGCAGCACTCACTGAGCCTGCACATGCCATTTGGATATTCAGCATCCAAAACCGTGAACTAAGTAAGCATTTTTGTTTTGTTTTGTTTTAAGTAGCTTGTACCAGATATTTCATTATTAGTGACAAAAAGTTGACTAATACAAATGGGCATGTATCATTTCTTTTCTATTAATAATTAGGAATTTGTATTATTTCAGCCCTTGGAAGATGACTAGCATTCTGTGAATTCTCTATCAATAATGTCAGCTTACAAATCAGGAACTCCACGGAAGGAATCTGTATTAACTTTGTCTCAGTTATTCTTCTCCCTTCTCCCCCATGCCTCATCCTTCCTCCTTCCCGTCCCTATTTCCTTCTGTTCCAGTTCAGTCATTATCAGTTCAAAGAATAACTCTCTACTCATACTCTTGATGAAACTCCACAAGAGTCACAATGTAAAAAAGAAAAAAAAAAAAAAAAGGAAATCTCAGGATTTTCTAGGTAATTGACATCCTAAGGAATATATTCTCAGAAAAATAAAAGAAAATACAGAGTTCACATTTATTTTATGAGTGTGTACTTTTTTTCCATTATGAGATCTTTGGGGAATCATTTCAAATGGGGCTCAAAAAGAATTCCATGAATGTTCCTCCTCAGTAGTTGTCCCTACCTCGTATGCCATGGACTTCCATGGGCACTGAGAGCTCTCTCAAGTGGACAGTGACCCCATGAATGAATGATGAAGCACAGTGCATCTCAGGGGCCTATAGACAATGGCTTTTCAAATGTGTGCAGATACTGTGGTGATGAGTAGAGGACAGTTGTATTTAATACCACAAGCTAATCCCATTTGGTTTCTTTATCCTTTTAATAATGAATATATAGATTTCAACTACTGTCAAGAAAGTGGGTGAAAGGAAATTTTTTGTATTAAAAACGGTTTTAAGTTCTGTAAGCTTGGTAACCACTGCATCATAACATACATCTACATCTCTAACATTGTGTATGTGTGTGATTAGTTATATAAGCATACACACCCCTCTCTATATAGATATATTTTATATCCACCTCCAGGATGATAGGAGGATATTAACAATTTTTTTTTCTGTAGAGATGTGCATTCCAGCTTTCTCTGAGACAACATTTTAAATTATTAAACAGAATATTTAACATTTGTACTTGAGTATCTTATTTGTAAACAGATAAATTAGACAGCACCATTATTCAACAGAATTTTTCACATTGGAAAGAGGACAAAAAGTCCCTTTCAGTTGCATCTTTGTAAACATTACTTATAAATCACTAAATAAATAATAGAGAATCAAAAAGCCTAGCTGATTAAATATGAATCAGAAAAAAAAAGGACAAAGCAACAGTTAAATGGTAGTAAGTATCTCCTCTTGATTATTGTTCAGGTTTTGAAAAATTAAAGTTCATCTAAAAAAAATTGATGACTGTTCCATTACTCAAAACAGTTTCTTCCAGACCAAAGTAATTATAATCAACCCTGAATATACATGTGAGTGTACTTATTTTTTCTTTGTTCAAACAAAATTTCCTTGAGTGGAAGAGACTTTTTTAAATAGCATAAAAATGACACCCCCTACATACAACTCAATTTTATAATTGAATTCTTCAAATGAAAATAAAAATAACAAGAATGATTCCTCACATGGCTAAGACTTAGCATAAGGATTTCTTGCTAACTCTCCTCAGAGAACTGTTATGGAAAATAACTAAACTGGCTTCTGACAGTGTTTTCATATATAAAACAAAAACATAAATGACAGTATGTTCATTACTGCTAATAATGAAAATATTGGTGTCTAAATATTTATAC
Source organism: Callospermophilus lateralis (assembly GCF_048772815.1). NCBI lineage: Eukaryota > Metazoa > Chordata > Mammalia > Rodentia > Sciuridae > Callospermophilus > Callospermophilus lateralis. The sequence continues at coordinate 88,655,502 of NC_135310.1, read as the reverse complement.
TCTGGGAAAACATGAAATGAGAGCTTGATTGAATATTTAAAAGTAGGGGATGAAATATAAAACATATGCTCATCACTGAAATAGGGTTTTTTTTAAAAAAAAATCATAAAACAATCAGAATCTAATATCCTATGTGTGGTTTCATCTTTTTTTCTAATGATACTTAAGAAAGAAAGTCAAATTGAAAAAAAGTGAAACAAATATACCAAGAAAAATGATGGATTCAATAAAATTCTTAATTAGATGATTTACAAGATCCCTATTTCCATAACTCCTCATGGGTCAGTCAATAAATAATATACTTGAGAGAGTTTGTATAAATAGTGTCTTGGCACCAGGGAAAGGTAAGATTAGAACTAACTCCTGGAATAGATCCTGGCAACCTCACTGAGGCTGAGAGTAGGGTGAGTTGATACAAGAGATTCTGTGCAGGACAGTTTATCCTTTGTATCTGCTGTGTTTATAGATGTGAAAATATAGATACTGTGGCGTACATACAGAAGAACAACCACTTGAGAACACCAAATTTTTTCAGGCTTGTAACACAATTATTTCTTGCTTTTGCCCTTTGGTGGAAACTTTCCTATTACCATATGGAAACAAAATGTTGCAATGCAAAGACAGGCTAATGAGAATTAGCTTTTGCCTCTTGGCTGTTTGGAGAATAAGTGTGGCCTCAGTAGAAGCATTTGGAGTCTTGGTAAACCCTGTTTACTATTATATAGCAGATATCCATAAGGTCAGACACACTATAGGAGACTAATTCTTAATCTCAGTGGTAATTCCTCTAGAGGAATTCATGTATTCAGAAAAATATAATTTCCTTCTGAACAGGCTATTCCCAGACAGTAATTATTTCTTATTCTGAAAGAACAATTGAAATCCATCTCTTTTTTCCTCTCAATGCTTTCATATTACCTCTGCATTGCAACCAGACCCCTTTACCTATCAGATATCTATCTAGATTAAATTTCTTTGTACTCTTTTATCTACTGGATTAAATTTGTTTTTCTCTCCTGAAGCAAGAAGATGTATCTTATTACACATTCAGATTTTGCTTGTACTTTAAAAATATAACCTTGATTTACTCATCATAGATTTGAGTAGGCATAATGCACACCAAGACTAGCAATGCTTCACTTACACTTTCTGGAAGAGTATAGACAAGCAAACATCAAACCATTTCTGGTTGTCTTTGGCATTTGAGGTACTTGAGTATAGCAACCATGCAGACTCATGGCATTGCAATTTAGAATTTGTCTAAATATTATTTCAAATTGTACCGTACAAAGCTAATATGAGCAAAATAATTTTATTTGGTTTAATTGAATGCACTTGGACAGAGAATTCTCTAATTAAAATGGACTCATGTTGTACAGTCCAGTAACTCTTCTGAAGTGATAAAAACTTTGTTTCTTAGAAAAATTATTCCCAAAGAATTTATTCTTAAAAAATTATAGAGATCTTCCAATGAGCACATGGAAGGGACACCTTACAAATAAAAGAGGTCTCCTTAATTGATGGATATTTTCATAGTATGGATTCAGCTCCTCCTAGGAACTCTTGAAAGAACTTCCATTAGAACTTTGGATTATATGTGACAGAGAATCTACTCAAAGGGAATCCCTCAAAAATAAATAAATAAAAAGGAATTCACTGGTTCATATAACTAAAAAAGTCCAAGGAATGGGGACGGTTTTAGAAGTGGCATGGTACAAAGGTCAGTAGACATCTCCAAGACCCTCCCTCTGGTTCATACTTCCTGTGCGTTTTTTTTTTTTTTTCTTGGAAGCAAGATGCCTATAGCCTCTGTAGCCTCACATTCTTCTAACGTCAAGTCTAACCGAAGAGTACTGACGCTAGTATTCCCAGCTGAGCACTCTGTTGTGTTTGATTAGCTCTGCTTGTGTAACCTACCCAATCAATTACTGTGACCCAGAAAACACAAGAATTGACACACTGTTAGCCTTAACCACATATTCCATACCTAAAGCTGAAGATGGAAGCCCATTCAGAATAAAGAGAAGAGAATGGGGGAAATGGAACTGTAAACTAAAGCCCTTTGCCAGAAAAAGAAACTATAGGGTTCACTATTGACATTGTTGGAACCCTATACCATCAGATCATTTCACACAATCTCATCTCATCTAGATAGGTCTGTCAAGGATATCTAAAATGTCAGAGATGGAAGTATAACATTATAGATCTAATAAGCCATCCTCTAATACAATGTATCATTGGCAAAATGATTGACTATACTGAATTTAGTGTTAACACTCCTTAAGTGAGTTGTTCATACCATGAACAGTATTTGCAACTTGAATTCAGAATTAAAATTTTATTTTATTCAAGTAGACAAAAGCTAATATTTGGGTAATTTGTAATTGCATTTATGTAAGCAAAGTCATTAAACTCCTCCCTCCCTTCCATATAAATAATTACATGATGTTAACATTTAATTTCTTCTATTAAAGATAAGAACATAGGAAAACCAAGGATTAGTTCACATATATGAGTGAAAGTAAATAAAGCACATTACTAGGTACAAACACTCCAAATATTACATTAAAGTATTATCATATTTGATATCATATTAAGTACTAATTTTGTGAACAAAAAGAACTGTAGAGATCATTTTAATGCTAAAGTTTCCTAATGAACATATTTTTGTCAATACACTGTCACCTTTTTCGACATAAAATAGTGCAGCCAGGAAGATATCATTCACATCAGCATATCTCTATGAAATATATTAATTTGGGGCTATTCTATAAAGAACTCTCTGCTTATCCAAGTAGATGAAACTGCACTTTAACTCAGCTAATTCCTTCACAGGCTCTTCATTGATTCCAAGTGTCATTGAGTCTCTCCACATCCCAACACATTGTGAAGTGCTGAGATACAATGATGGACAAGATAAGTGACCCACAACCACATGATGCTCTAATGAGAAAAACAATCCTACTATTAGACGAATGAATCCACTATTGCATGAATGCATTCATCAGTACAAATTGTAATTGATTTTTAAAGAAAATTTTCAGTACTCCTGGTATATTCAGTACACTCTAGAGACCTAGGGAAGTTGCCTTTGAGCTAAGAATAAGAAAAGGAATAAGAAAGACTCTGATAACAGCACACCTATAGCACAGAGCAAGAAGAAGGAGTTTTGACGGGGCCAGGTCATGCAGGTTTTTAGACTGCAAAGATTTTAGTCTTTATCCTAAACTTCATCCTAAAATTTATCTTAAAATATCTTCAAATAAAGGGTGACATATCAGATGTGCATTTGAAAAGTCACCCTGTTTTATGTGTAAAGAACAGCTGTGAATATGGTGTAAAAATGATATGGGAATGTGTAGAAAGCCAACAGAGTGGTCCCAGTAAGAAAAGATGATGATGGTGGCTTGTCCTCAGTGGCACTGTTGGAGTGGAGAGGCTTCATGACTGGAGTGGGAGGCAAAAACAAAATTAAGAGGACATATTGGCTCTCACAAAATTTTAAGAGTTGTTGAGTTCCAGAAAGTTTTTTTTTTTTTTTTTTTTTGCCTTAGTGTACTTTCTGAAAGATCTCACAACCTGTGTCAGTCTTCCTAACAAGACTCAATAAAGACTGCCATGCTTTGACAGCCATGTTCCTTGTTTATTGTGATATGTAAATACCTCTAGGAACATGATGCCCATGCCCTAGAGCTTTCTGCTTATTCCAAATGCCTTTTGGAGGGTAGCCTGAATTTCCCATCTTGTAAATTCAAGGCTCTTTACCCTTGAATGAACTCATAGACACTTCATATTTATTTTTTTAAGGTAACAATCAGGGTGCCCATGTGCTTTAAAATTTTCTCAATCATATCATAGTTTATTTCTAAATTTGTCATCCTAACCTGATCTGGAGTACACTAAAAGCTGGCAAATTTAGCTGATTTGACTTAACATCCTATGTGGTTATTTTTCCTTAAGCAAATGCAATGTCCTGAATTTAAAATTCTAATTTAGGCTGAAATGAGGTTGGAACAATTATATTCTTTGAAAACATCTCCTCCCTTCCTGTGTCTGATTTTCCTCCCTATCTTCTTCAGTATTGGCTTTCCCAGTCTCATCATAGTCTCTTATTCCAAAGCAATGGTCCCCAAATCATGATACAACCTTTGGGCCTTTTGCCTTTTCCTTCAGTTAACAAAAATCTCTAAGAGCTTAATTCTATCCAAATTCCCATGAAATATCACCAAGGCATCGTCCTCCAACAATTCAAATCCACATATCTGAAACCAAGTTAATCATCAGACCTCCCCAGATCTGTCCTCATACTTGCAGTGTTCGGTATTTCAGTCAAGGTTACAAAGATGGACCTCCTATAGCTAGACAACTCATTGCTTCACTCAGTGCCTGCTCCATCTCCCCAAGCTCTTACTATCCAGTCACAAGTTTTACTGCTCTGCCTGGTAAACCTCTTTCCAATCCATCCCTTTTTCCTGCCTTCACATATAGGGACTAAGTTAACACCTCTTGAGTTCTGGTTCACCAAGTTCCCATTGGAATCCTTTCCTCTAATCTGGCTTCCCTTGCCAATCCATCCTTCCCATCTAAACCATCTGTTAGTAAGACTGTTCTAATTATCTCACTTTTGGATAAAACAGTATCCTTAGAAATGTAAATGGTGTAAAAATGATAAAGTAAGGGTAAAGATCCTTAGAAATGTGCTCTTTGACCTTTCAGTTATATCACACACCACCACCATTCTCCCCTGGAATCTACTTATAAATAAGTCCTTACTCTGCAGTTAGATAACATGTTCATATCTATGCATTTGCTCTTGTTCTACCTCTACTCTTCACTTTCAAAAGTCGATACTAATTTCATTTCTCAGCATAGGATTTTCAGCATCAAGCCCACATATATTCCTGCCATTGTACTTTGTCCATTTATATACCTTTAAGAACCCTCAGATAAGCTTCCTGTAAATATTTGTTCATACTACATTCTCAACCAAGCCTTCCTGCATGTATTATCTTTTTGTCCTCTAGAAATTACCACAGAGCATGACATGCAATAAGTATTCAACAAGCATTTATTCAATTTGTGCTGATAACTGTAAAACTTAAAAATAGGTAGTGATATAATGAGTCCCACTATTATTTATAATTATAAAGCATCAATAAAAATAATGCAAATTTTGAGTAGTACTTAGTATGCGTTGCATGTTTCAGCAAGTTTAGAAGAAATGCAGACATATACATACACACAAACAATTAAAACTTGAGTGAGAAAACAAGTAGGTAAATATAAAAACTCACTATGGGACTTTGCAAACAAAATCACTTTCAAGTATTGTTTTACAGGACCAATAACAAAATACATTTCATGTCATAAACCTTCACCATTCAATCATATATAGTGGAGGTAAACATTTTACAAAAATCAGTTTTTACCCTTACTTTATTGATGTCTTCTGGCATTTTCCCACATTTATTTTATTTCTAAAATACTAGCTGAAATCCATTAAATTTATTTTATGGCTTATTTGGGGAAACACTACTTTAGTACTTTGTACCATATTTGATTTATACAGGTTTTCAGTCATACAGTTTCTGTAAATAATTAAGCATACTTGAAAAGCAAATAAGCAATTTTGCTAATTTTAGGGCTATTCTCACTATCAATCTCGTCATCATATTTTAATAATAACAAATGACTTGTTATGATCAGTTCTGACGTATCTCATAAAAATTGAAATCATTGGAAGTAGGCTGAGTGACTCTGAAGAAGGATTTGTAATCACTGACTGGACAGTTCCCATTTTCAATCTTCTGTGTTGAGTCTAAATGTTGAACTCGCATTTTGTATTGTAAAAGAGTTACAGTGGTCTGAGAGTGCTCTTTCCACAAGGTGTGGTTTCTTTTATGTTTGTTTATTTGTTTATCTTTCAAAAAACTGCATAAAATGTAAGAAAGGGCTAATTTTCTTGAAGTGAATGGTAAAAATCAATTCAATATATACACATAAGGAATCATTCCATAATATTGTTTCCTTTCTTTCCTATTTCTGGATAATTCTATAACTGTGAATAAATTACAGATAGCTCTCCCATAGCCACAGTGTTTGGCAAAGAAATTTGCAACATTTTAAAATCAGTTTAGTGAGCATATATCTGCCAAATTTTATGTTGCCTCATGAGAAGTAATAAATATTACACTTCATATGTCAGCAATTCAGTGCCCCATAAAGGAGAGCCTGTTCATTGTTTTTCAAAATGAAAGAGCAAAAAAAATTTCAGAGGGATTCAGAAAAATGGAGAGATATTGCCAATGTTTTGCTATAGAAACATTCATCTCTTTAAAAAAAATCTGTTACAGGAACTATACCAGAAATGGGGATATTTATCATGATATATGCCTTCACAACTAAAGTTGTGAATATTTTAAATTGAGATTTTGAAGAGCACGCTTATATAAATAAGTGTTTTGTTTTTAAATAATTCATTTTTCAAAATAAGATTTAAGATGTGTTGAGAAATTTGTCAAAATTAAATTTCTATCCCTACCCTCTGCTAAGTATAGTAGCACAGCTGCCATGAAGCCTATATTTGAAGGCCCAACTTGTATAAGTGGGACATGGAATGCCGTTTCTCAAGTAGAACTCGGGGTCCTCTTGACATGTTTCATGGCCATGAATATCTTTCCCGCATTTAGTAGTTCTACTAAAACCGAAATCTTGAGAATGGTGCAGAGGAAGGAAGTTATGAAATATCCATATTCATATGGGTATTTTTCTAAAAGCATTTGATGAATTGGAGGATTGTTTAAACCAGGAAATGTCAAAACTATTTATTGCAAATTTTCCATTTTGTTTGATGTACTAAAAAAAAAACCAAGTGAGGAAGACAATCCCACATGGGGTGGGGAGAACAAGTAGGATGAGCAGCATATCCACATGGGGAAAGGGGCATAAATCTTCACTGGTACTGCCCAATACAGAGTACAGGTGTCTAAATTGAAAGTGACATGGGGGGATGGCAGCTACAAGGATGTAGGGGACTGCTCAGGAGACAGCAGGGACAAGGGCCTGGAAAGGAGCATCAGAGCCTGAATGGAATGTGGAAGGCATCCATGCAATGAGACCAACAGTAGGATTGGTTATATGTTTGCTGATCAAATACGAAAATGTGCTATGATTGACAGGAGACAGGTTTGCCATGGTCAAGAGGGGAGGTACAAATAGGGAAAGAGAGAAAACTAGAATGAATCTTGAGAGAACAGCAGAGATATAAATGTGAACTTTTGTTTTTCCATATATTTATACATAGAAACAAATGTAGACGTATATGTGTTTTTATCAGTCAGAGTGCTCCACAGAAACAAAACCAAGAAAGTTTATCATAAGGAATTAGATTATGAGATTATGGAGATTGACAAATCCCACAATCTGCAATCAGCAAGGTGGAAACCCAGGAGAGCTGATGTGTTTTTAGTGCAAAGACCAGAGACTAAGAACCAAAGTATAGCTGATGTTTCAGTTACACTCTGAAGGCAGAATTAATGCAGCTCAAAAAACATAGGAGAGGATCAGATTATCCCATCCTTATGGAAGAGTAAGAATAGTTGTTCTACTCAGGTTGACAAACTGATTGGATAAGACCCACCTGCATTCAGGATGGCAAAATGCTTTACTCTGTCCACCAATGTGAAGTCTACTCATAACCAGAAATACCCTCACAGAAATGCCCAGAATAATTTCTGAAAAAACAGATGAGAAAGCCCTGTTATAGTCAAATTGACACGTAAAATTCAGTATAACAATGTGAGTGATCTTGTGTTCATGTTTCAAATGCCTAGCACCCAGATCTTGGTAACTAAATACTGTTCTACCTTAAAAGGAATTAGAGAAATGGCTTAATCCATGGCTGGGCAGAGAAAGTACCAGATGAGCCTGAAACATTTTATTATGCCATAAAAACTGCTTGAGGAACGATGAGGACATGTCAAAAGGACACAGGAACCAGCTCCAAGAAACACCCACTGGCCAAATCCAGGACAACGTGAACATCAAAGCAATTAATAAGAGTAACAGATTGTAACATCAAATGTAATAAGAACCACAAGCCCATACTAAGTTCATTAATTAATTAAGAAGTTGATGGGAGATGAGATATTTACATAATTTCAAAGTACATTCCCATTAAATATGAATTGATTACAGTAGGAAAAATAGTAACTTTCCAATGGAGAATCCTGGCAAACACTACCTTAAACAAGTGACAAACATTGACATCAATAGTAACAGAACAAATCAAATCATGTACTGGCTGATTAAATGCAAAGAAATAAAGACAATATCACTTCTATGGTATTCCCACGAGAAATAAAATACATTATAGAGAAACGCAAGACAAACTCACATTAAGGGATATTCTACAGAGTGAAAACTGATCTTTATCTTCAGCAAGATTAAGGTCATGAAGCCAAGGAAAGATGGAAGATCTGCTCCAAATGGAAGGAGAACAAAGAGATAAGCCATGGTGACTAAATGCAACATTTCATTCTGAACTGGATATTTTTTGTCTAAAAAGGACATTGTTTGAATAATTAATATAATATAAATGAGGTTTGAGAGTTATGGGAGTAATATATTTGTGTTAATTTCATGATGTTGACAGTTTGTGGTTATGTAGGTAATGTCTTTGTTTATAAAAAATACTTATTAAAGTACTTGAGATTGATGGGCTGATCATCATCTCTCAAATTCAGGGGAGGGAAATCTTTGTTCTGTTTTTTAATGTTTTCTCCATATTTTAACTTCTTTTTTTAAAAAATACGTGAATATTTTATTACATTGGCCATCAAATATCGTGTTTCCTTAAGAATATAGCTCTTTCCCTATATCATCTTCACTCTCACATCTGTTCATCTTGATATGAAATGTCAATAGTTAGTACAACCCCATTATTTTGTAATTACTATATGTATTTTTTAAATCTTAGAAAACATTTTCAGATTTGGATTTTTATTTTGCCCAAACCTTAACAAATAATGGTACTAGAGTATACCACATCATAGGGAGGACATTCCCAGGTGTCCTCCTTGGATGAGTCTCCTTTATTGAAACTTTGTGTGGTGAGCACTCCCTACCACCTCAGTGAAACTGCCTTAGCAATTGTTATCATCTCTGTTAACTTTCGTATTCTTAATCCTTAGTTGAGGTCTCTGCAGCCTAATGTACTCTTGGCCTCTGCTTCCATAAATGTTATCTCACTTGACTCTATGACCGGTTCCTTGCCCTCCTCTAGAAATTCCTTCTCAGTGGTATTCATAGACTCTTTTCCTTCTGACAGTCCCTAAAATATCCATGTTTTTCTGGGTTCTGACCTCGTCTTATCCAGTCCCCCATTGCTCACATTTCCTGAGTCATCGCTTCAAAGTCTTTATCATCACCCACGTGCTGGAATCAAGTCTTTATAGCAGGAAGGCCCCACTCCCAAGCACAGATCTGAAGAGCCCACTGCCTAATAGATGCATATACATTTGAGTACCTTGGGTGTCTCAAAATGAGTACAAAACTGAATCCATCGCCAAATTCTGTCCTCCTGGAAGCTCTCCAAATAGTGTGGTGCTATTTTTTTTTTTTTAAATCCCTCTCAGTGAATTGCATCACCATTTACCTAGCAGCCAAGCACACAACAAGATCATTTTTAACTTCCTTACTATTTATCAGATCCCTACATTTCTTTCTCTCCTTGCCCACTTGTAATGGTTCGGGCCACCATTATCTCTTCTCTGGATTTCAACATCATATTTGGTGCCCTGGATCAAATTAGACATATTTTCACCTTCTCCAATCTGTCATCATGATAATGCAATGACAAACTGTCAGTTGTACCATGAAAACTTCTGGTTGAAATTCTGTGTTGTTTTCTCATCTTGCCTTTGGGCAAAAAAAAAAAAAAAATTGTAAACTTCTTTGCAAGGTAGACCAAAATAGATTTTGGTCTTTGCATAATCCCATGCAATCCCAATACTCCTCACCTTTCTAGCTTCATCTCTTCTCATTCCCTCTCATTACTGCCAAGCCCCATGCAGTTCCATGATGAAGTCATGCTTCATCCAGCTTCCAGACTGGAGCACACTTCAGGCTTCATTTGCTTTCTCTTTATTCACCTAATTACCTGTCAGCCTAATTAAAAGGCAGCACATTTTCCAAAGAGCCTTCACTGACAGAGCCTCTGTCACTAGGTCATTTCTCGGAATCCTGATTGCCTCTTATTTCTATCTGAACACTTATCATACCATATTATTATTTTCTGTTCCCATCCTCTAAACAAGCCTAAAACCTTTCTGAGAGCTTTGCACAACTCAGAATAAAATCTAATTCCTTACTGTGATTCACAAAACTAGCTTATCTGATTCCTCTCTAAATTTCCCACCTCATATAGCACCTTTCTATTTCCCCCAGGGTCCTGAAGTAAAGTTAGCCTCTTAGCCCTCAGGAATAAGGTGTTCATTTTGAGGATTGCCTGCCATCCCTGGTCTTTGTGTAACCAGCTCCTCCCTTTCTTTCATATCTTTCCTTAAATATCATCTTAGCAGAATGGCTCCTTGACCACCCAGTCTACTGGCTTCTCTGTCACTCCACATTCTTTTTGTTCTTTGCATAGTGATCAGCACTGTTGAACATTTTTTCTTAATTATTAATTTATTTTATTGGAGTATTTCAGCCAGAGGATAAATTCCAGGAGAAAATAGATTTTGGTCTGCCTTTTTCTTCATGTAGCCCAAATGCCAAGAAAAACACCTCAATAATTCCTTGCAGGAATGACTTCCCATAAGATTACAAGATTCCAAAGAACAGACACTATCTCATTAATCTCTGGTTTTGTGGTATCATCCTTGGCATATCAAAGCTGTAATTCTATTAATTTACTCAACAAGTATTTCTATGTCCACATCCATGGCACTGGATATGGATACAAGTAAGAAGAACACAGTCCCATAAGAAAAACTCACTCTACCAGGAAAGACTCCAAACATAGAATTGTGACCCATTTTTCCTTAGTTGCCAGCTTACCAGGATCCCTATTTATTTTGCTCATATAATTCTAATGCCAAATGAAATCTAGCACCTTGCTGATTTTGCTAGGAATTCATCAGGGGCATAGCAGTGATTGATTTCAGAAGGCATTTGTCACCTCTTTCTCCAAATCCTGCTCTAAGCTTCACTCCTTGTCTCTTTGTGTTGTCTCACTGTGGCTGTTGCCCACTATCCCCTACAGAAGAATGTCCTCGCCTTCTACTAAACACAAAGCTGGAATGTATAACTGACCTTTAGTGAATATTTGGGAGTTTCACTAAAATTATATTTCAGAAGAGAAAGCAGTCTATTATTGAACAGCAGTTCTGAATGGTCACAGACTTTCCCCAGCTAGAAAGTTCCCACTGCCCTTTCTCTCCAGCCTGCCACTACATTTCTAGACCCCCTACTCCTACCTACAGTGATTTTTCTTTCAGAGCATTCCCATTTTTTATAATAAAAAAAAATGTAGCTTCCTTTGAAGCACACTTTCTTCCCTAAATAAGTTCACATATCTCATTCATAAGAGGTGACTAATAGGTTTGGCTTAAAGCAAGCAAGCAAATAAATAAATAAATAGATCTGTCCACTCCCCCTTGCTGGGCAGTCACCCATTTGAACAGAAGAGGACAATCATTTCCCTTAAAAATGCCTAAAATTGTATTTAGTTTAGATTGAATGCACTGCACTGCACAGCACAATTGACTCATTGAAACTGTTCACACTGAAACTTTTAAGTCTTTCACAAAGGTTGCCTTTCAACACCTCTCTCTTAGTCTGCATCTATTTAGTTGGAATTTTGACCAAAGTACAGACACGTATCGCTGGGAAGTTTCATCTTATTACATTTGGCCCATCATTGCAGCCTGTCAAGATCTTTTAGAATCTTGATTCTGGCATGCAATCTATTCACTCTCCCTGCCAAATTCATGTCAAGTGCAACTTACTTAAGTATGTTCTCCATCCTCACATAAGCCACCAAAAATGGCTAACAGGCATGTGCTGTTTTGTTATAGGATTCCAAGTACTAAAAAGAAGTTAAAAAAATCACCAAATGAGACACGTAAGGAAAAATATCTTTAGATTGAGAATGAAGGTCTCATGTTCAGGCATGTGTCTTATTTTCTTCTTGCCACTTCCTTTACTGTTATTTTGAGATATGGGCTGATGTGGTGGGAGAATAAGGCCTGAAATAAGTGGACACCATAAAACGTTTTAACATAGCAGGGTCAGAGTGAGGGTAAGGCAAGTGAGAGGTTGAAGACAGAAAAGTTCAGGAGGTCTTGCAAGAGCAGGATGGTATTTGCAGATGCTGGGAGGGGGTGCCCTCTTAAATTTTGTATCCAAGGTTTCTCTCTTGCCTTATCGTAGTCCAGGCCCCATAACGTTTAACTTCTGAATTTCTTTGTTAGAATTTGCTCCTTCAATCTGCGCCTGAGCTGGCATTTTACCACCTTCCTTGTTGTTAGCAGAAACTCCACAGTTAATACCCTTAGCAAACATAGGTCATGCTTGAATTTGTTCTCAGTTCATTCCTCTAGTGAACCAAGACCAAGATTACTGAAGAGAGTTCTAAACATCAGAAATAATAAAGAATAAGTGTAACCACTCTTTTCTGTTAAAAGCATAGACCAAAAATGCCATTTTATTATTTAATATTTTGTAGCCCTATATTATTATTGTTTTCTTTGCTCTGCTTCCCTCAGTCTTTTGCAATTTGGTCCATCAACATTGTCATTTCCAGGAAAGCCAAGTTCAAAGCTGATTGTGGCATTATTAGAAGGGGTCCTGAGGTCCTCCTGGCAACCCTGTGGTCCACATACTGTGGAGATATGTTCAGTCATGCTCTCTGGGGGGTCTGTGCTGCTACTCTGTATCCACACCTCTGCTCCCAGGACTGAACCCAGTGGTCATGTATCCCCAGGTCCTAACACTCCTCCCTTTCTTGTCCCTTATGTGCCTCACTGTCATACTGAGTGCTTGTGAAGTTTGTGGTCTCTGCTACAAAATTAAATGTTGCTTTGCCTATGCTGTTTTTATATAGCTGTTTGCCTAGCTCAATACGCACAAATCCCACCTAAGTTCTGTTCTCTAGGAAATTCAACTTCTTTAGAGAAGTCCCTCCTGCCTGGGGAGCAAAACCTGCTTTCCAGAATGCTTCATGGAGGCTAGAAAGTATATGTGTGGGGATGGGTGGGGGTTCACTGTTCCCAAACAGATATCCTGTTATCCCCCCTCCTCTTAGACTCATGTCTGACTTTGCCCTTAATTGAATCCTGCATTTTTCAGCTCCAAATTCTTAATAAATTCATTGCAGATAAAGCTAAACATAAGCCTTTCTATGTATTACAGACTGGAAATTTCCTCTGAAGTAATTCACCAGACACCACTTCTTGACCTCTTTCTTTGTTTTTATTTGTTCAAATTAGTTATACATGACAGTAGAATGCATTTTGAAACATCATACATAAATGGAGTATAACTTCTCATTCTTCTAGTTGTACATGATGCAGTTAAACCGGTCATATAATCAGATATGCACATAGGGTAATAATGTCTGATTCATTCTACCATCCCTCCTACCTGCACACCCCTCACCCTTCACTCCCCTCTGTCTAATCCAAAGTACCTCTATTCTTCCCCAGGCTTTCCCCAACAGTGAATTAGCACCCGCATATCAGAGAAAACATTCACCTTGGGTCTTTGGGATTGGCTTATTTCACTTAGCATGATGTTCTCCAGCTCCATCAATTTTATTCACCACTTTTATATATAAATGCTAAAATCACAAATATGCTAAAATCTCTTTTTGTAGATGACCCATCTCCTTTTTCTAAAGAGTGGCTTATTAAAGTTTTCACAGAGGTCTTTGTTTAGATATGAGACTCCATGCATCTTTGACCAAGTGTTTTTTAAGTACAGGTTAATTCTGTCCTGCTAGTTCATAAACTCCAGAAGGTAGGGATTATGAATGTTTTTACTGATGTAACCTATTTCTGTAATACCTAATAATTTCTGGCAACATAGTTGCTGAAGGAGATATAAGGACTTGGGAAAATATCACAAGAAAATGCAAGAATACAAAAATTAAACTATTAAGTTTTAATTCAGATGGGTTAACTTGAAGGAGAAACATAATCTGCCTTACATAAACTAATGTAATTGATTTTCTCTGAAAATCTACCTTGGTGGCTTGTTTTTGAACAATGGCAGGTGAAAGTGACAAGATGGCTTGTTGTGTGACTTGCTGCCCTTCAGGCTTTACATTTACTGTGTGTGTGCTCTTGTGCACAAGGAAAGTGATAAAATGCTTTATAATTTTATAACAAGTGCTACATTTACTGTTTTTCTCTGAATCCCTGTTTTCCACTATATTTTAAACTTATTAATCATGATTTTGCCAACTAAAGCACTTAAATAAATCACTGTTTTAAATGGTGAGGAGTAGCCGTGTATTGTTGCCATCTGCCTGGCTCCCAAGTACTTGCCCCTGGTTAGTTAGGTTAACTGTTCATGTCATTAAATGACGGATTCATTAACAACCTTTTAGGAGGAACAGTTCCCTATGGGCAGGTAACCTTTGTAAGGGAGGAGGAGGAGGGGCAAGGGCTCAGTCTATATTTTTCCAGACCCAAATCAGCTTCCATTTTCTGGATCCAACCCAATTTTTTTATCATTTATACTGATTGTCTTTTTTGTCGCTTGACCTCACTAATTAAAACAACGATCACCAAAAATATTCACACATAGCATTCTCTCTTCTTTGAACATGCCATGATTTTTCCTCTCTGGTTTTAATAACTTGTCTACATATTTATGGCTCCAAAATTTCAGAACTGAGGAATCCCCATGTCATCTATTTTAATTAATTGTCTTGATTTTCAGTAGACTCTTTCAATTTGGAGACTTTAATCTTTTAACTCTGAAGATTTACCTTTAACTGGTAATTTGATCCTTTCTCTCATCTATTTTTACATGCTATTGATCTTTAGAGACTCTATTCTAGTAATTAAATGCTTAGCCTCCTGGACTGTTTCCTTCACATCTTTAGGACCTTTGTTTTGTAGCTGTATGGTCTCGTGGATTATTCTTTTTCATCTTTAAATTCATCAGTGGCCTTTTTGGTAGTGATGTATTTCACATATTGTTCCTTTTGTAGTTTCCTATTCTTGTTTTGTGCATTCCAAATTTTCTTGATTCTCTGAGGATAACAGAAATATTTTGGGAATTCTTTCTTTTTTTAAAGTTAATTTTGATGTTAATTTATTTTGGTCATTCTTTCATATTGAAAGTTTTTGGTGCTTTCCTGGTGGCTTTTTTTTTTTTTTTAGAGAGAGAGAGAGAGAATTTTTAATATTTATATTTATTTTTTAGTTTTCGGTGAACACAACATCTTCATTTTATTTTTATGTGGTGCTGAGGATCGAACCCAGCACCTTGTGCATGTCAAGTGAGCGCACTACTGCTTGAGCCACATCCCCAGCCCCATCCTGGTGCCTTTTGATTGTTTATTTTTTTTACAAATAAGCTGATAAAAATCTGGTATTTTTATATTTGTGGACTGTGGTAATTATTAGACAAATACTTTAGAATAGGGGATGGGAAGACATGGGAAGACATTCAAGAGGCTTATGTTCTGTTTTCCTCAATCTGTTGCAGTTTGGTTCATCGTCATCTCCAGGAAAGCTAAATTCAAAGCCCATTGTGGCATAGTTAGAAGGGGTCCTGGGGTCCTTCTGGCAATCCTGTGTTCCACATGCTGTCCACACTGCTCATCCGTGCTCTCTGGGCGTCTGTGCTGCTACTCTGCATCCACACCTCTGCTCCCAGGACTGAAGCCCAAGTGGTCATTTATCCCAGGTCCCAGCACTTCTCCCTTTCTCTTCCCTCATGCTCCTTACTGTCCTTCCAGTTCTACTGAGTGCCTGTGGAGTTTGTGGTCTCTGTTGCAAAATTAAGTGTTGTTTTGCCTAAGCTATTTTTATATAGTTGCTTACCTGGTTGTGTATTCGAAAATCCTACTTAATTTGCTTTTTAAAAGGTAAGTATTTCATAGATATTTAATGAATGGATGATGAACTAATGTGCTGCAGTCTGGCTGGGCACAAATCACGAGCCACTCAAGCAGGAACAAACTTTTTTTCTGAACTCCACCAGAACACTCCACACACGTTTCCCGGGAACTCTCCCTAACGCCACCCTCGCAGCTCCATCCAGGAACACACCACACACCAACGGGAACTCCCACCACCGGAACTTCACCAACCAACTCGAACTCTTCAGGAATCCCTGTGAGAGCTCAACTGGAACTCAACAGGAACTCCGCGAGAACTCAAAAGTCATCATCTTAATGGCTCGCTGGCGTCACCTCTCAACCACTACTTCTAGCAATATGCCATGCGTCATCCCAACTCCGCTGTGGCCCTCAACACTAATAAGAATGAACCATGAAAGAACTAGAGATACAACACTCCAGAATCCATGATTTAATGACATGAACAGAAAATGGGGATTCAGAGAAAAACAGTAAACGTAGCACTTGTTATAAAATTGTAAAGCATTTTATCACTTTCCTTGTGCAAAAGAGCACACACACAGTAAATGTGAAGCCTGACGGGCAGCAAGTCCCACAACAAGCCATCTTGTCACTTTCACCTGCTGTGGTATGGACCTACCATTGTTCAAAATTAAGCCACCAAGGAAGATTTTCAGAGAAAATCAATTGCATTAGTTTACATAAGGCAGATTATGTTTCTCCTTCAAGTTAACCCACCTGAATTAAAACTTAATGGTTTAATTTTTGTATTCTTGCATTTTCTTGTGATATTTTCCCAAGTCCTTATATCTCCTTCAGCAACTATATTGCCAGAAATTATTAGATATTACAGAAATAGGCTATAGGGCTACATCAGTGAAAACATTCATAATCCCTACCTTCTGGAGTTTATGAACTAGCAGGACAGAATTAACCTATACTTAAAAAAAAAAAAAAAAAAAAAAAAAACAACACTTGGTCAAAGATGCATGGAGTCTCATCTCTAAACAGAGACTCCTGTAAAAACTTTAATAAGCCACTCTTTAGAAAAAGTAGATGGGTTATAAACTCCCATTTTTACCCCATATACAGATTGCAGAATCATATCAGTTACAAATTCACGTTTTTACATAGTGCCATACTAGTGTCTGAACAAATAATAATAAAAAAATAAAATAAAAAAAGAAAAAGAAAAAGGAGATGGGTCATCTACAAAAAGAGATTTTAGCATATTTGTGATTTTAGCATATATAAAAGAGGTGAAGAAAATTGATGGAGCTGGAGAACATCATGCTAAGTGAAATAAGCCAATTCCAAAGACCCAAGGTAAATGTTTTCTCTGATATGCGGGTGCTAATTCACTGTTGGGGAAAGCCTGGGGAAGAATAGAGGTACTTTGGATTAGACAGAGGGGAGTGAAGGGTGAGGGGTGTGCAGGTAGGAGGGATGGTAGAATGAATCAGACATTATTACCCTATGTGCATATCTGATTATATGACCGGTTTAACTGCATCATGTACAACTAGAAGAATGAGAAGTTATACTCCATTTATGTATGATGTTTCAAAATGCATTCTACTGTCATGTATAACTAATTTGAACAAATAAAAACAGAAAGGGGTGAAGAAGTGGTGTCTGGTGAAATACATCAGAGGAAATTTTCAGCCTATAATACATAGAAAGGCTTATGTTTAGCTTTATCTGCAATGAATTTATTAAGAATTTGGAGCTGAAAAATGCAGGATTCAATTAAGGGCAAAGTCAGTCATAGGACTAAGAGGAGGAGGGAATAACAGGATATGTATTTTGGAACAGTGTACCCCCCCCCCCCCCGGCCTCGCGCCCCCATACACATAGCATCTGCTTGAGAACAAAGGAAATCTAAAATATATAAAAGGGGCAGAACACCCCCCACACACTTCTTTGGATATTCAGGTCTGGGGTCCCTTCTTTGTGGAGAAGTCTATTTCTTCTATCCTTTAAAATAAAACTTGCTTTCTAAGCTTGCCTTGGCATTTCTTGGGTGTTCAATCTTCACATCTGGGGAAAGAGAATTAGCCCCTGATTGATTTTCTTTCTTTCTTTCTTTTTTAATACCTTTATTTTACTTATTTATTTTTATATGGTGCTGAGGCTTGAACCCAGTGCCTCAGACATGCTAGGCAAGCGCTCTACCTCTGAGTTAAATCCCCAGCCCTCTGATTAATTTTCATCACTGTCAGTATCATTTGCAACAGTGAACACTGGAAGATAATGAAATAATGTCCTGGGAGCTCCAAGAGAGTGCTTTTTCTTGACTACATCTCTGAATGCTTAAGTTCTATAAAATGATCCAACAGAATTTTATAAATTTTCAGACATATAAGCAATAAAAAAATAATATTGCCAAACGAGAAGGTGAAAAGAAGTTCCGTAACACCAGATATGTATCAGATTCAGAGAACAAGTGTGGACAGGAGCTGAAGAATAGACATAAGTATGTATCTATGAAGAAAATAATTAAAATGTGCAGTGACATGGGATGTTTAACTAAATCATGGTTCATCCACAGAGCTTGATAAATGTCATCCAAGACTATTTCTGGATATGTTCATAGTGTCTTAAGTTTAAAAAAAAACTGATTAGAAGATAATTTACCAATAAGTATAAGTATGTATGTGGGGCTGGGGATGTGGCTCAAGTGGTAGCCCGCACGCCTGGCATGCGTGTGGCCTGGGTTCGATCCTCAGCACCACATACAAATAAAGATGTTGTGTCCGCCGAAAACTAAAACAATAAATATTGAAATTCTCTCTCTCTCTTAAAAAAAAAAAAAAAGAATGTGTGTGTGTGTGTGTGTGTGTGTGCGCGCTCTCGCTCTCTCTCTCTCTCTCTCTCTCTCTCTCTCTCTCTCTCTCTCTCTCTCCCTGTCTCCCTGTCTCTTCATTTTCATGCATAGAAACATTATGGAAGATGGACTCTAAATTTTAAATATCAATAGTACAATGGTATTTCCTTTGGAATTATAAGTGCCCCCCATCTCCTAATGAATATACATTATCTTTTATGGTAATGACACAAAGACACATTTGATAGTAGTTTAGTTTGCTTTTAAGTAGCCTACATATGCTGCCTCTGTTTCTTCATTCTTTTCATATCCTCTTCAACCCTCTGCAATTTAGGTTTTTTTTCCCCAAGTCTTCATAAAAATTATTGTCCACTGTGGTAACAAATGGTTTTCTAGGAACAAAAGTCAAAGGAGACCTCATTATTATTCAATTTTGTCTTGATATTTGATTTATTATTAGTTGCTCTCCTATTATTTAATTTCTCTCTTACTTTGGCTTTCCTGACCCTATGTACCCCTTACTTCATTCCTGTTACATTATAACTGTCTCTATAATGGACTTTCCACTTTTGCCCTGTCCCTTGGTATTAGGGACACCAAATAGTGTCAGGGAATTCTGAGCATTATTTCAAGCCTACAGCTATGTAAGGAGCATCTGCCATAGACATGCTGGGACTCACTAAGTTGCTGGCCATAAGGAACAGCAGCCACTGAAATGCTTAATCATGGCTTCTTGCAATTAATAAAGAACTGTGAGGGGCACTAACCATAGGCATGCTTAGCAATAACTGGTTACAGTTGATAGAGAGAACAGCTCTATGGACATGCACAAAGAACATACACAGTTGCAATTACATCACCTCACTGGACATAATCAATGGACATTGAATTTCACTGGGTGTAACCAATCACCAACTTGGAACTGTATTTATATTTCTGGGTCTGCCATATTGAAGAGTTTTGATCCAAGGACATGAGTGAGACTGGCTGCCTTACTGTCCATCCCTGGACTGACTCCACCATTCCCTGATGTCCAGCCATCAGCTGGAGAGAACCACCAGTCAAGGACAAAGTTTGCTCTTTTGCTAAGAGAAGTCACGTGGCATTAGAGGTATTTTGGGGCTCGGGTTTCTCTAGAATTGTGTGATTTGCTTATAGTGTTTAATTAGTGTGCATTGAATGCTAGTTGGGGTGCTCCAGCACACCCAACAATTTTGCATTAATTGTTTATATGTGATGATTGGCGTGATCCAATATATGCTTGCATTTAGAGACAATCTGCCTCTGAGTAATTATTAATAGTGCCTCTCCTGACAAGCTATTTCTGCAAAAATTGTACCAAGTGAACCAGTAAAAGTTTTTAAAATTTCAAATATGAGCAATAGAAAAAATAGTCTTTCCATCCTAGCAAGTGAAAAGAAGTTTCCACTCTTCTGGACAGCCTAACACCTCCCCACCCCTCCCACCCCCCTACCCCCATTCCGTAAGCTGAACCATTCATATGCTGTTTCCCATGAGCTAAAATTTACCTACTGTACACCTCTGACTCTGCTTATGTAATTTCAGTTCTGATTTCTTTTATGGTCTCCAAAGCCTAATGGAAAATCCCAACCAAATATGTCCCTGTGGATGTGTGAAACTGAACTTATTATCTTCCTCTTTGCCTCCATGCAGACATAATTCCTCTTCATTTTCTACCTTAGTTTTACATATAGTTTCCCACATCGGATATCTCCATCTGCATTTCTCTCTATAACCACTTTACACAGGTGAGTATAGTGAAAACACTCCTGATTTCCCTGGGGTTGGCTCCTCCTCACTGTTTGTAAGCCATTGTTTTTGTTTAGATCTTTCATTACCTCCTGCCTCTTGCAAGGTATTAGCCAGCATCCAGTCAGGTCCAAATTCTCATACACCTCCCCAGACACTGCAGCTCACATATGACTCTAGAGTGTTCTTCCCCCACCCCCAAAAGATTTCCTGTTCATTCTCTTGCTCTTTAGCATTTGACATTTCTCAATTGTACTCTGTAAAAATCTCGTACCTGAGAAACTCTGTGGTTTTATTCTTCTCTCCAGTCAAGATTCAACATATTCCCCATTGTCTCCTAGAGTCTAGATTTCTCTGGGAATTCTCCTCTACCTGAAAAGTTCTGCTTTTCTGTGTGCCTTGTCCACTGGGCTCCTCTTACTCATCCTTTTAATATCAGCTTGATCTCTTCCTTAAGGAAATCTTCCCAAATCTTCTAATTTATGTTTATTGGAAAGTTTCTTTTACTAGATTATGAAGTCTTCATGGAATAATCTGTATTTTCATTTCTGTTAGATTGAATACAATGAAATGGTTGTTGGCTTAAAAATATCTATGTCATATACTAATTTTGTGTAGCCAGATCACAAACACAATTTTGAGTAATTTGATATATCCCAACACTAAACATAATACCTGGTACTTGAATGCTGATTATATGTTTTTAAAAGAATGAATACTTTCCAAAAAAGGGAAGGAGGTTGTTACTCTTGATGTTTGGGATTGAGATTTACCTACATGATTTAGAAATGTAAGAAGGGTTCCATTATTATGGTATAAGACAAAAAAAATTAACATCAGAAACTAAACTGTCAGCATTTAAGTCAAGCACAATAATGATCTCATCTATATGACTGTGTTTAAAGCTCAATCACAAAATCACTCTTAGCCAAAAAATCATTAGTTGAATATAGGACCTACTAAAAATCAAACAAAAAATGTACTAAAGCTCTTAATGTCTAAATTACAGAGTTCTTTTTATTTCTGTGGTCTACATAAAGAGAACTTACTCATATGAAAGAGAGAGATAAATTTGTTATTGAATAGTCTATCTTTTGGCTTCCTGTTGCTAATTTTCAACTAACAGGATGTGGTAAAAATCAAACACTGTTTTTAGTCATTCTTCACTTACATGGATGTTTAAAAGAAGACTACCTGCTGAATTGGGAATGAAAAAAGTATTGATTGAACATAGTGAAATCGATTGGACCTTTTAGTGTTTCACATCTGTTTGTTTCCTATTAACTTTCAAATGGATTGACTAATTTTGATCAAATTTCCTGCACTACAATTTTAAGTACCACGATGAAGGCCAATATTAGGAGAAATTTTCCAGTATATAAGATTTGTTTTCAGGAAACCCCCCATCTTTGGATTAGATGTGAGCAAAATCATAAAATGGATCCAGTATGTCTCAGATAACCATCTGTCTTTATCTACATTTTTCCCCTCTGTATGGTGTCTCTTTTCCTTCTTTCATAAGATCAGACACATTTCTAGTCAGAAATGGAGAAGTCTTAATACCAACATCAAAAGCATAAGCATCTGCCATGCTCAGAAGAGGTATATATGCAGAGGCAGGAAGGCTTTCCCACCACTCCTGAGAGCATTGCAAATTTCACTGTACTCTGTGGGATGTGGCACTGCAGTACTTATGAAAACATAAGAAACTGATTTAACTCCAATCTTCTATTTTGTCACCCCAAAATGAACTAAAACACTCCTATCTTGTCAATTTTTTAATAATTTAAGAATCTATAATTATATATCATAGCAGAATACCTGACATAGTTCATACTTGATAGCTGTTGATATTACTTTATCTCCAAAAGGATGCTGTCTGCCTTATCACTTAAAATAAGAAACAAAGCTTCCACACTCTGACTTAAGTCCTTTAAAACTTTTTATTTTGAAATAATTACAGGAAATACATAGGAAGTTAAGAAAAAAAAAAAGGTCCTGTGAGCTTTTCATTCAAATTATAATGGTAATATTCTAACTCTTCACTGTGAAATCCAGGAAACTGACATTGGTACAATCCACAAGATGTGACTTAGTTTTGCCAGATTTACTTACACTGATGTGTGCATATGTGTTTATGTGTGCATGTACAGGTAATATGAGAGTCAACAGTACATCTTATTTTAGCCCTTCTGACAGGTTTAGAGGGAGATCCCCTATGGTTTTATCCACTTGCTATCTTTGGGTTTGAAGTAATATTCCTTGGTCTATTCGTGATTTTGGTGATTCATATTCTTTTTTTTTTTATCTGTCTTGCCAGAGGCTTGATCCTATTATTCTTTTTGAAGAAGTGACTTTCTGTTTCATTGATTTATTCAATTGTTTCTCTGCATTTAATTTCTTAGAATTTATACTGTAATTTTATTGTTTTTTTCCTTATTCTTGATTTTAGTTTATTTTCCCCTTCTTTTTCTAGTTTCTAAATATGGGAGCATAGATTATTGGTTTGAGATATCTTCGTTTCTAATGTAAATATTTAGTAGTAGAAATTTTCCCCATAGGACTGCTTTAATTGCATCCCAATTTTTTTTTCCTTTTCATTCAGTTCAGGGTACTTTCTATCCATCAAGATTTCCTCTTTGACTGAATTATTTTAAAGGCCTACTAACCAAGAAAAGCCCAGGATCAGACAAATTCTCAGCCAAGTTTTATAAGACCTTCAAAGAAAAATTAAAACCAATACTCCTCAAATCATTCCATGAAATAGAAAAGAAAGGAAGTTTTCCAAACTCATTCAATGAGACTAGTATCTCCCTGATACCAAAACCAGACAAAGACACATAAAGGAAAGATAACTTCAGATCAATATCCCTGATAAACATAGACACAAAAATTCTCAATAAAATTCTGTCAAATTGCATAAAAATATATCAAAAAGACAGTGCACCATGATCAAATGGGGTTCATCCCAGGGCTGCAAGGTTGATTTAACATATGAAAATCAATGAACGTAATTCTTGACTTAAAGACAAGAATCATATGATCATTTCAATAGATGCAGAAAAAGCATTTGATAAAATACAGCACCTCTTCATGTTCAAAACACTAGAAAAACTAGGGATAGTAGGAAGATACCTCAACAGTATAAAAGCTATCTATGCTGAACCCAAGGCCAACATAATTCTAAATGGAGAAACATTGAACGCATTTCCTCTAAAATGTAGAACAAGACAAGGATGTCCTCTTTAACCACTTCTATATAACATAGTGCTGTAATCTCTAGCCAGAACAATTAGATGAAAGAAATTAAAGGGATACAAATAGGAAAATAAGAACTCAAACTATCACTATTTGCTGATGATGTGGTCTGACTCCACCAGAAAACTTCTAGAACTAATAAATGAATTCAGCAAAGTAGCAGGATATAAACTAAATACCCATAAATCAAACACATTCTCATACATCAGTGATGAATCCTCTGAAAGAGAAATTAGGAAAACTACCCCATTCACAACAGCCTCAAAAAAAAAAAAATTGGGAATCAATCTAACGAAAAGTGTGAAAATACCTCTACAATGAAAACTATAGGACATTAAAGAAAGAAATTGAAGAAGATCTTTAGAAGATGGAAAGATCTCCCATGTTCTTGGATAGGCAGAATTAATATTGTCAAAATGGCCATACTACCAAAAGAGTTATACAGATTTAATGCAATTCCTACTAAAATCCCAATTACATTCTTCACAGAAATAGAAAAAGCCATCATAAAATTCATTTGGAAAAATAAGTGACCCAGAATAGCCAAAGCAATTATTAACAAGAAAAGTGTAGCAGTAGACATCACTATATCAGACCTTAAACTATACTACGGAGTCATAGGAACAAAAACTGCATCATATCAGCACCAAAATAGGCATGTAAACCAATGGCACAAAATAGAAAACACAGAGAAAAACCCACAAATATACAGTTATCTTATACTAGACAATATTGCCAAAAAAATGCATTGTAGAAAAGATAGCTTCTTCAACAAATGGTGCTGGGAAAACTGGAAATTCACATGTAGCAAAATGAAATTAAACCCCTATTTTTCAATACGCACAAAAATCAACTCAAAGTGGATCAAAGACTTAGGCACTAGAACAGAGACCCTGTACATTATAGAAGGAAAAATAGGCCCAAATCTTTACCATGTTAGCTTAGGACCTGACTTCCTTAATAAGACTTCTAAATGCAATAAGTATAATTAAGAATCAAAACAAATGGGATGAATTCAAACTAAAAAGCTTCTTCTCAGCAAAGGAAACATAAGTAATGTGAAGAGAGAGCCTACAGAAGGGGAGAAAGTCTTTACCACTTGCATCTCAGAGCATTAGTCTCCAGTATATATAAAGAACTCAAAAAAAGCTCAACACCACGGTCCTCATAAGCAAGCAGGGGTGGCCATTCTCATATCGAATAAAATCGACTTCAAGACTAAGTTAATCAAAAGGGATAAGGAAGGACATTATATACTGTTAAAAGGAACCATTCACCAACAAGACATAACAATTATCAATATTTATGCACCAAATAATGGTGCTGCGATGTTCATAAAACAAATTCTCCTCAAGTTCAAGAATCAAATAGACCACAACACAATAATTATGGGTGACTTCAACACACCTCTCTCACCATTGGACAGATCCTCTGAACAAAAGTTGAATAAAGAAACTATAGAACTCAATATCACAATCAATAACCTAGACTTAACTGACATATATAGAATATATCAACCATCATCAAGTGGATATACTTTTTTCTCAGCAGCACATGGATCCTACTCAAAAATAGACCATATATTATGCCAGAGGGCAACCCTCAGTAAATATAAAGGGGTGGAGATAATACCATGCATTATATCTGACCATAATGAAATGAAACTGGAAATCAATGATAAAAGAAGGAAGGAAAAATCCTACATCACATGGAAAATGAACAATATGTTACTGAATGATCAATGGGTTACAGACGACATAAAGGAGGAAATCAAAAAATTCTTAGAGATAAATGAAAATACAGACACAACATATCGGAATCTATGGGACACAATGAAAGCAGTTTTAAGAGGGAAATTCATCGCCTGGAGGTCATTCCTCAAAAAAAGGAAAAACCAACAAATAAATGAGCTCACACTTCATCTCAAAGTCCTAGAAAAAGAAGGGCAAAACAACAGCAAATGTAGTAGAAGACAAGAAATAATTAAAATCAGAGCAGAAATCAACGAAATTGAAACAAAAGAAACTATTGAAAAAATTAACAAAACTAAAAGTTGGTTCTTCGAAAAAATAAATAAGATTGACAGACCCTTAGCCATGCTAATGAAGAGAAGAAAAGAGAGAACTCAAATTACTAACATACGGGATGAAAAAGGCAATATCACAACAGATGCTACAGAAATACAGAAGACAATTAGAAATTATTTTGAAAACCTATATTCCAATAAAATAGAAGATAGTGAAGACATCGATAAATTCCTTAAGTCATATGATTTGCCCAGACTGAGTCAGGAGGATACACACAATTTGAACAGACCAATATCAGTGGATGAAATAGAAGAAGCAATCAAAAGACTACCAACCAAGAAAAGCCCAGGACCGGATGGGTATACAGCGGAGTTTTACAAAACCTTTAAAGAAGAATTAATACCAATACTTTTCGAGTTATTTCAGGAAATAGAAAAAGAGGGAGCGTTGCCAAATTCATTCTATGAGGCCAACATCACCCTGATTCCGAAACCAGACAAAGACACCTCAAAGAAAGAAAACTACAGACCAATATCTCTGATGAACCTAGATGCAAAAATCCTCAATAAAATTCTGGCGAATCGGATACAAAAACACATCAAAAAAATTGTGCACCATGATCAAGTAGGATTCATCCCTGGGATGCAAGGATGTTTCAATATACGGAAATCAATAAATGTTATTCACCACATCAATAGACTTAAAGATAAGAACCATATGATCATCTCGATAGACGCAGAAAAAACAGTCGACAAAGTACAGCATCCCTTTATGTTCAAAACATTAGAAAAACTAGGGATAACAGGAACTTACCTTGACATTGTAAAAGCTATCTATGCTAAGCCTCAGGCTAGCATCATTCTGAATGGAGAAAAATTGAAGGCATTCCCTCGAAAATCTGGAACAAGACAGGGATGCCCTCTATCACCACTTCTGTTCAATATAGTTCTCGAAACACTGGCCAGAGCAATTAGACAGATGAAAGAAATTAAAGGCATAAAAATAGGAAAAGAAGAACTTAAACTATCACTATTTGCAGATGACATGATTCAATACCTAGAAGACCCAAAAGGGTCTACAAAAAAATTACTAGAACTAATAAATGAATTCAGCAAAGTGGCAGGATATAAAATCAACACGCATAAATCAAAGGCATTTCTGTATATCAGCGACAAAACTTCTGAAATGGAAATGAAGAAAAACACTCCATTCACAATATTCTCAAAAAAAAAAAAAAATAAAATACTTGGGAATCAACCTAACAAAAGAGGTGAAAGATTTATACAATGAAAACTACAGAACCCTAAAAAGAGAAGTAGAAGAAGATCTTAGAAGATGGAAAAATATATCCTGTTCATGGATAGGCAGAACCAACATCATCAAAATGGCGATATTACCAAAAGTTCTCTATAGGTTTAATGCAATGCCAATCAAAATCCCAATGGCATTTCTTGTAGAAATAGATAAAGCAATCATGAAATTCATCTGGAAAAATAAAAGACCCAGAATAGCAAAAGCAATTCTAAGCAGGAAGTGTGAATCAGGCAGTATAGCGATACCAGATTTCAAACTATATTACAGAGCAATAGTAACAAAAACAGCATGGTACTGGTACCAGAACAGGCGGCTGGACCAATGGTACAGAATAGAGGACACAGAGACTAATCCACAATGTTACAACTATCTTATATTTGATAAAGGAGCTAAAAGCATGCAATGGAGGAAGGATAGCATCTTCAACAAATGGTGTTGGGAAAACTGGAAATCCATATGCAACAAAATGAAACTGAATCCCCTCCTCTCGCCATGCACAAAAGTTAACTCAAAGTGGATCAAGGAGCTAGATATCAAATCAGAGACTCTGCATCTGATAGAAGAAAAAGTTGGCTCCGATCTACATATTGTGGGCTCGGGCTCCAAATTCCTTAATAGGACACCCATAGCACAAGAGTTAATAACAAGAATCAACAAATGGGACTTACTTAAACTGAAAAGTTTTTTCTCAGCAAGAGAAACAATAAGAGAGGTAAATAGGGAGCCTACATCATGGGAACAAATTTTTACTCCTCACACTTCAGATAGGGCCCTAATATCCAGAGTATACAAAGAACTCAAAAAACTAGACAATAAGATAACAAATAACCCAATCAACAAATGGGCCAAGGACCTGAACAGACATTTCTCAGAGGAGGACATACAATCAATCAACAAGTACATGAAAAAATGCTCACCATCTCTAGCAGTCAGAGAAATGCAAATCAAAACCACCCTAAGATACCATCTCACTCCAGTAAGATTGGCAGCCATTATGAAGTCAAACAACAAGTGCTAGCGAGGATGTGGGGAAAAGGGTATTCTTGTACATTGCTGGTGGGACTGCAAACTGGTGCGGCCAATTTGGAAAGCAGTATGGAGATTCCTGGGAAAGCTGGGAATGGAACCACCATTTGACCCAGCCATTGCCCTTCTCGGACTATTCCCTGAAGACCTTAAAAGAGTGTACCAAAGGGATACTGCCACATCGATTTTCATAGCTGCACAATTCACAATTGCTAGACTGTGGAACCAACCCAGATGCCCCTCAATAGATGAATGGATAAAAAAAAATGTGGCATTTATACACCACGGAGTATTACGCAGCACTAAAAAATGACAAAATCATGGAATATGCAGGGAAATGGATGGCACTAGAGCAGATTATGCTTAGTGAAGCTAGCCAATCCCTAAAAAACAAATACCAAATGTCTTCTTTGATATAATGAGAACAACTAAGAACAGAGCAGGGAGGAAGAGCAGGAAGAAAAGATTAACATTAAACAGAGACATGAGGTGGGAGGGAAAGGGAGAGAGAAAAGGGAAATTGCATGGAAATGGAGGGAGACCCTCATTGTTATACAAAATTACATATAAGAGGTTGTAAGGGGAATGGAAAATAAACAAGGAGAGAAATGAACTACAGTAGATGGGATAGAGATAGAAGATGGGAGGGGAGGGGAGGGGGGATAGTAGAGGATAGGAAAGGTAGCAGAATACAACAGTTACTAATAGGGCATTATGTAAAAATGTGGATGTGTAACCGATGTGACTCTGCAATCTGTATTTGGGATAAAAATGGGGGTGCATCCCATTTAAATCTAATGTATGAAATATGACATGTCAAGAGCTTTGTAATGTTTTGAACAACCAAAAAAAAAAATTTTAAAAAAAAAGCTCAATCAATAAATGGGATAAGGAACTAAACAGACATTTCTCAGAAGAAGAAATATAATCAATCAACAAATATGTGAAAAATGTTCAACATCTCTTGAAATTAGACAAATGCAAATCAAAACTACTAGATATTTCATCTCTAGTCAAAATGGCAAAATCAAGAATACAAGCGACAACAAATTTTGGCCAATATGTGGTACACTCATACATTGCCAGTTAGGCTGCAGATTGGTGCACCAACCTGGAAAGTGGTATGAAGATGTCTCAGAAAACTTGTAATGGAACCAGCATTTAACCCAGCTATTCCACTCCTCGGTTTATACCCAAAGGACTTAAAAAAACAGAATATTATGGGGACACAGCCACATCAATGTTTACAGCAGCACAATTCACAATAGCTAAATTGTGGAACCAACCTAGATGCCCTTCAATAGATGAATGAATAAAGAAACTGTGGTATATATACATAATGGAATATTACTTAGAAGAATGAAATTATGGCATTTGCCAGTAAATGTATGGAGCTGGAGACCATCATGCTGAGTGAAATAAGCCAATGACAAAATATCAAAGGCTAGATGTTATCTCTGATATGCAGATGCTAATTCACAATAAAGGGGAAGTTAGGGGAAAATAGAAGTACTTAGGATTAGGCAGAGGATAGTGAAAAGAGGGGAGGGGGTATCTGGGTAGGAAGGATAATAGCATGAAGATAGTAGAATAGTAGAAAGGATAATACAATAATACATGTACATTATTACCCTATGTACATATATGATTACACAACAAGTGTGATTCTACATCATGTACAACCAGAAGAATGAGAAGTTATACTCCATGTAATTATGATGTGTCAAAATGCATTCTACTGTCATGAATAACTAACTAGAACAAATTGTTTTTAAAAAGAAACACACTGCTTAGTTTCCAAGAGTTTGGGAATTTTTTATTATATTTGTGATATTGATGTCTATTTAGATTATATCATGACAGAATATAAATTTTGATTTCAATTAATTTAAATCTTTTGAAATCTGTTTTATGGCCTAGAGATGATCAATCACAGTAAAGGTTCTTTGGGTTCTTCAAGGAAAATAAATTTTGTTGTTGTTAAGTGGAGGATTCCATGAAAACCAATCAGATTCTCTTGATGGATGGTGGTGTTGAATAGTCTTACAGATTTTCTCACTAATTGTTCTATCCTTATTTAAAAAGAAGTGTTGAATTACCTAATAATAATTATGAATTTGTCCCTTTTACATTTCAGTTTTTATCAAGTTTTCTTCATGCACTTTGCAGTTCTGTTATGTAGTACATACACACTTAGGATTCATTCGTCTTTTTGGAAGATTGACTTCTTTATCATTATGTAATGCTTGTGTCTCTCCCTGGTAAATTTTGTTGCCATGAAGCATACTTTATGTGATATTAATAAAGTTATTCTTGCCTTAGTATTTTTTCCTTTTCTTTTTTTCGCAGTGCTGTTAATCAAACTACAGCCTCATACATGCTAGGCAAGTGCTCTACCACTGAGCTACACCTTCAGCCCCAACTCTGCTTTATTTTGATAGATGTTTATATTATATATTCTTCTTTTCATTTACTCACAATTTGCCTATAGTGTTGTGTTTTAAGATATTTTCTTGCAGTTAGCATATAGTAATGTTTTAATCCACTCTGCTAATCTTTGTCTTTTAATCAATTTATTTATGTGTTGATATTCAATGTTACTATTAACATTTTAAGGCTTAAATCTGGTATTTTGTTTTTTGTTTTGTTTTGTTTCTTATTTCTTTTTATGTCTTCTTGAAGGTTACTTTGAACATTCTTTAGAATTTAATTCTTATTTACATGTAGAGTTTTTAAGTGTATTAATTTCTATAATTCCTGCAAGAAGTAAATTATATATGATAAATTATCTGTCTATTTGTGTCATGCTTCTACCAGCTCTAATAAGAATATTGAAATTAGGCTTTCCTTTATTCTCCTACATCTATAATATTCATATCTTGAATATTTTCTTTCTCCTCATTACATACGTTCAATATTATACTTTTTCTTCAACCATCAAATACAATTTTGAAAAGTTAAGAGGAAAAAAAAGCCTATTTGAATTTTACTCTTTCTTTTTTCCTTTGTTTCAAGGTTCCTTCTTTTATCATCTCTTTGTGTTTGACAAAAAATAAATCATTCTTTTAGATTAGGTCTTCTGGAAAGAAATTCTCCTGGTTTTTATTCATCTAAGATTATTTGTCATGCAATCCCAAGTTATAGGTTGACAGTCTTTCAGCCGTTGAAAATATTGTTTTACTTTTTTCTAGCCTCATAATTTCTGAGGAGAAATCCATCATAACTTGAATTGTTTCCTATAGGTAAGATTTTTATTTCTTGATATTTTTAAATTTTTTCCCTGCATCTTAGTTTTCAGAGGTAAGGTTTTTTATTTCTTGATATTTTAAATTTTTTTCCCCTGCATCTTAGTTTTTAGAAGTTTGATTATGATTTGTCCTGGCATAGTTTTCTTTGGATTTTTCCTGTCTGGCATTTTCTTAGTGTCTTGAATCTATAAGTTTATGTCCTTTGCCAAATCTGAGAAAACTTCATCCATTATCTATTTGAATACATGTTCAACCCTACTTTTTTCCTCCTTCTCTGGGACTCTGATAGCATAAAAGCTATATCTTTTAATACAGTTCCCACAAATTCTGAAGGCACTGTTCATTTTCTTTTCAGTTCATATTCTCTTACTTTTTCTTATCATTTCTCTATTTCTACGTCCTGTGTTCAAGCTCTTTCTCTGTCACATCTTTTCTGCTGTTAAGTTTACCCATTGACTTCCCTTATCTTATTTTTTAGTTATAAAATTTTAATTTGGCTTTTTAGTGTTTTCCTATCTTTGCAGTCTTTCTATTTCTTGACTGAGACTTTCTACTTTTTCAATTGCTTCAATCTTGTTGAAACATTTTTATGAGGACTGCTTTAAAATTCTTTTCATATGATTATCGGTTTCATGTTGGTGTTGTCATCTGTGCTTGTCTTTCTCATTTAAGGCGAGATTTTTTTTTTTTTCTGTTTCTGTTTGACACGTGAATTTACATTTTATCTGGAAATTTTGGTTATTATGTTATGAGTCTCTGGAGCTTATCTAAATAATTTGCTTTAGCAGGTGCCCTCTGTCATTGTTAAATCAGCAAAGAGGTGGACACTACCTTAGTATCATCAGGGAGCAGTGAAAGTCAAGGTTGCCCACCTAGCTGCATGATACACACCAAAGGAGGACCATTTTTTTGCTTTTGGGTTGGTGGGAAGTTCAGTGTCCCTGCTTTACTTGTGCTGGTGCCACCCTAATTTGATGGGCATATAATGTCCCATTACTGCTCTTGGCAAGACTCACACTGCCACTGTGTGGGTGGGGTGGTGAGGAGCTTGCTGACACTGGGAGGGAAGGAATATCTGGCTTCCCACCTATCTTCCCTGACCCCAACTCAGTGGTGAAGGGAGCAACTTGGCTGCAGCTTCACAAGGGCAGAGATCTTGGTGCTCCACTCCATTTCTGCTATTGATGGTATGTATAGTTACAATTTGTCCACGGTGTTTGCTGATTTAGAGAGGGGTAATACTGTCTGAGAGTTGTTGTTTTTTTCCCCCTTGCTAGGCTTGCCCTTTTCTTGTTCTTTGACTGAAGAATGGAGACATTTCTTGGGTTCAAGAAAAAAAAACAACTCATTGGAGTTTCCATGTTCCTTTCTCTCCAGCACAGAGTGAGGGATGTGAAATGAAAAGGGAAACCCAGGGAACTCATCAGAGTCTCATTTCTCAGGACTCAAACTCATCTTCTCTCTTATCTCCACCTTTCAAATCCTTTCATATTTGTTAATACATACATGCATGTGTATATATACAGACACATAAAATCGACATAACTGTAACTGTATACATACACATAAAACCATGTATGTATATATGTGGAGATATCTATCTATCTATCTATCTATCTATGTGTGTGTGTATATATATATATATATATATATATATATATATATATATATATATATAAACCTTGCTGTATATATAAATACTTTCCCCAAAGTGTTTAACTTTTACTTATGAGGAGGAATAAGGAGATGTGAATCTATTCCATCTTGTCCCCACAATTTAACTGTATTTTTCATTTTACCATTAAACTGTGTTTCTCTAATTGTTAACAATGCTGCACATTTTATGTATTTGCCATCTGCATAGTCTCTTTAGTCTCTTTGGTAAATCTGCCATGTCTTTTGTTATTTTCTAATTGGATTATTTGTTTTATTTTCTCTTTATTGCTGAGCATTGTCAAGAAGCATAGCCTCTGTCAAATGTGTGGTTTGCAAATGTTTTTTCCCAGTGTATAGCTTGAATTTTCATCCTCTTATCAGTTTTAAATACTTAGACTATTAAAAATTCTTCTACAAATGTTCTTTAATTAAACACATGTCAGGGAGAATTGTTAGAGATCTTTTTAATTGCCCTTGCTAAGAAATCTCTGGATTAAAAAATAATCATTAAGAGATCAGTCTCCTAAAAGAGAAGATAAGCTCTAAAACTGCTCACCTGGACATCCATCATTTATTAGATGCATGGCCTTTGGAAATTACTTATTTATCAATTTCTTCATTTCTCAAAGAAAGATAATAATCGGAACTACCATATAGAAATATTATAAGTTAGAATGTTAAAATATGTAAAGCACTTTCTGGAACCTAGTAAGTACTTAAAAAATATTAGCTGCTATGATTTCGGTTGTCACCATCATCATTGCTTCTCAGTCTACTACTTGGTGCTGTACAATGGACCTTGAGTTTCAAGGAGCCCCAGGTAGTCCTTCCTTTGTCTAAAACATTCCTCTTTGGCAATAACTTTCTTTCATGCTATTTAAGAATCTGTACAGACTGATAAAACCCAATTAAACCTTGATATTAAATAATATTTTATATATTGGAGAAAACTCATGTTATTTGTATAGGTTTCTCACATCAACAATATTTTATACTTTCTATTATCTGGACTAAAAATCATACCTGATATACTTAGAATATATATATGTATGTGTGTGTGTATATATACATATGTGTGTATATATGTATATATATATTCTGAGGATATCATATATAATAAATATGATACACACATGCATATAATTCCAAAGTCTTAATAGCAAATAAAGAAAAACAATTAAAATGGACAAGAATCTAAATAGCTGTTATCTATTTATCAAAATAATACAAACAAATGATCACCAGGTATATTAAAAAATTGCTCAAAATCACTAATCAAGAAAATGCAAAAAAAAAGATAATGACATATTGCATCATTTTAGTAATAATGTCTATTATCAAGATGAGTAATTAAAACAAGTGTTGGGGAGGATGTGAAGAAAAGAAACTCTTGCCCACTTTTGGTTGAAATGTAAATTTGTACAGCCACTATGAAAAATAGTATGGAAAAAATTAAAAATAGAACTATCCTGTGATCCAGTAATCATTCCATTGTGGAGGAATATCCCACTCCAAAGGAAATAAAATCAGTATGTTGAAGAGACTTCTGCAGTTCCCTGTTTATCACAGCACTATTCATAATACCCAAGATACAGAAACAACCTGAGTGTTCATAAACTTATGAGTGGGGAAGAAAATGTGATATATAATCAAATGCTATTCATCCATAAAAAATAATGCAATGTGTGCAACTTGGGTGGAACTGGAGATCATTATATTAAGTGAAATTATCCAGGCACAGAAAGATAAATTCTGCATGATCACACTCAATGTGAAATCATGTAAGTCAAGAGTAGAATGGTGATTACCAGAGGCCAGAAGGATAGGATAGGGCCATGAGAAAAGGTTGATCTATGGATACAAATTTGCAGGTAGATAGGAGCACTTTCTGATATGCTACTGCACAATAAGCCACCTACAGATAACAATAATGTACTGTGCATTTCAAAAACTACAAGAAAAGATTTTGAAAGTTTTCACTGTAAAGAAGTGATAAATATTTGAGATAAATGTGCTTAATCTGATTTAAACATTATACAATACATACATATATTGAAGCATCATAATGTACTCCATTAATATGTATCAATTTAATAATTTTATAGATCACTTTAAAATAAATAAAATCACATATGATATTCTTAACTTTTCATTAAAATCTTTTTTATAATATAGCAGTATTAAATAAAAAAGTCATTATTTTCATAACTGAAAAATTAGAAAATAAGAAAATCAAGGAAAAAAGTTCCCATAACCCCATGACCTAAATTCTAAAAATACTTTTAGCTATTTCCTTCTAGTTTTAGTATTTGCAAAGTTTTTGGTCTCCTAAGCAGAATTATAACCCATTTTAAAAATTATTTTAGAACATAAGCATTTTAATGTCATTAATAGTAGTTTAATAAGATAATTTTATTTATATTAATCCTCTGTGAGAAAATAAACTAAACAAAGTGACATGAACAGTTTAATGTCTCTTCTCTCTCTTAAACTCAATACACACAAAACAAAACATACACATATTGAATTGTCACACTGTACTCCATAAATATGTATAATTATTATTTTAAGTTAAAAAATAAGTAGTTAAATTTTAAAAAATAATTTAATATAAAATCATGTAGGTTATGACAGATGAATAAATTTCAGCATTTTAATTAGAAAAATGATTTTAAAGTGGTGTGGTTGAATATGTTTTCTTATAATAACTAATCCATTGTTTTTACTCTTGTGAATTGACTTTTCCTATTTATTTTTGGAGCCTTGTGGTCTTTTGTGTAGGAGGCTATAAAAAAAATATACTCACCCTTCATCCGGGTCATAGGTGCAGATGTTCAGGTTGTACCCTGAACTAGAACACCCTGCAGAGAAGGGGAACAGGGACTGAAGTCTAATTCATTTATGTATGCACCTGTAAGTCTGTGCCCAGATATATTTTTTTTTCTTAAACTGCATTAAGATATTAGACATCTACAATTATGTATTAGGCTTTTCTATTCCAATTTCAAGCTTATATTTTCAAACTTACATGTCCTTTCTCCTCTAAATGTTTCATAAACAACAACTTTAAATATTTCAGCACTCCTTTTTTTCCATAGAAACAATGTGGGACAAAAATGTTGATAGTTAAGTCTTTAATTCATGTGGATTTATTCTGATGTGATATGAGATACTATAAATATGTTTCTTCCTATGTCAATAGTCACTTGTTCCTGAACTATTTAGAAAATAAACCCCTTTTCTTATTCATTTTTTTTATTTTTGAAATTCCTTTTTTGTTATACAAATAATAAAATATTTTTCTGAAACATTTTCACTCAAGCACCACTGTTTAATTATTGAAATCTATTTTTTAAATATTTGCTATTAATACACTTATAATACTCACCTTTTAAAAATTGTCTTTAGTATCGTATTCATTTTTTCAGAGAACATTGAAATCATTTTGCAGATGTGAAAACACAAGCTAATTAAAATTTTAAAATATAAATTAATTCAATAATTCTCCACTTTAAATATATTCCAAACTTGCCAGAAATGAGTATGTCACTTCGCTGATTCCTTCATGTTTTTTTCAGTAAGCCATAATACATGTGCTATCTAGTCTCCTCCATTAAATTTACTTCTAGAGGTTTTGTGTTCTTTAAGTTCTCCAAGCAATGTCTCTCATTGCTAATAATTTCTTCCAATGAGAGGAATGGAGTGACACTACCCTATGAAATAAGCCTCTCTTGGACACAATTCTTAAAGAAGGGAGTGATGACTGGTTTTCTCCTTTCTGTGTACCAGAATCTTATTATAAAAAATACTTATTTATGTATATCTGAATATGACCCAATAAAACCAATCATTCTGTATAAATAATATGCCCCAATAAAAATTAAATTAAAAAGAATGAGGAAAGTGCACTGTTTCAGATAGCTACTTGCAATAATACCCAGAAATGCTATTTATCTTGAAAATATATGAAGCAATTAATATTTTGAAGCTTGTTGGACTCTCTATATTAGGAATTTACATAAACAATGTATTCCATATATGTGTATGTATGGTTTCCAGATATACATTGGTTTTAGCTCTGTGTCTTCAACTTTTCTTCACTAATGGTGACTTGTCCCATTTGTTTTCTCTATTTTTGCTCTGGTACACTGTTAAATTCTAGTGTACATTGCTGTATTCAGTTCTGCATGTGCAATTCGCCCTTCATACACAACTAGCTGTATTGTGTGGCAATTCTGAATGCTCACCCCAACTTGCCTTTCACCTTCCTGTTTGCTGAATTCTTTGGGTGGGGCTTTCTTCCTTATTCCGAAACTGCTTCTCTGGCATGGTATAACAATTTAGACCAACCCAGGATCTAACCAGAGACCTCTATTTGTATAATGCCATAAGACTTTCTCTGCTTTTCTATTAAACATACCCTTGAAATAGTTGCTCATATAACATTTTATTATTTTATATACAAGATCATGAGAATGGGCCTATACTGTTATCATTTAATGAATAATATATGATTTGGGGATAATTATTAAACTACTTAATAATCAATCATTAAATATGACTTTTTCTCTTATAAAATGATAAATAATAAGTACTATATACCAATAAACGTTAGGATTTCTTTGAGTGGTTAATATATAGAATCATGAATTTTCTAGTAACCATATTTAAGAAGTAAAAAGAAAGAGATAAAATTAACTTTTAAGCTATGTTCTGTTTAGCCATTTTTAGGTTTCCAAGAAAGAGAATCAAGTTGGTCTCATTTGTCCCAGTTTGAGTAGTATTTCTATGCCAGGCCATTTAGCAGGCAATTGTTAAATATATTTGAAAGTGATTTTTCCAAGGTACAGATTTGATCTTGGTGTGGTAAGACAAATTTATTTGTCTTATCTACAAAGTAGCTTTACCTGGGTAAACTGCTACCTTTCCAATCTGTTATATGTAATCCTTCTGCGTTTTAACAGTTACTGAGAATAAAAATTTATTTCTGAGATGAATAAAAATTTATTTGCAAGGTGCATGAGTCAGTACTTATTCAATTTATACCTAGTGATATTTTATACAATGAAGTTACACTCAGAGGAGAGGGGGAAAATCCATATGAAAAGTTGGTATCTGTCCATTATCTAGATTTCATACTTCCATTTACCATCCTGAGATACAAAAATGAATTTTTGATTGTGAAGTCCTGGCCTTTGCTTTGCTTTACTGAATCATAATACTCCAATGGATGGAGAAAGAAGGCACTAATAAATTCAAAAATATAGGTTCTTGAGAATTTGTCTTACCAAACCAAGATCAAACTTGTACATTGGAGAAATCATTTTCAAACATGCTTAACTTGACTTCAGAAATTAAATTAGGACAAAAACCCAGAGTATTCTACTAAATTAGAATACATTCATTTGATGTAAATGTTTGACAATTATTTTACACAATTTTATCCACACTGTAAGACTTGATCAAGGTATATAAAGCAAAACAATGTCTGTATGGATTTTTAGGCCTTCTTATTCATGCTGGGCTAATTTTTTTTAATCTTCTGCAAGGTTCACAGAAAAGGGAATTCAGGTAAGTAATTGTCACACTTAAATATTGAAGTCTTTCAAGAATGATAATATGATTAAGGTGGTTTTAAATACTTTGCTATTTAAAATTAATCAGCTTATTTTAAAATAAGACTTTATTTTGGAGACCAATAGAATAACAAAAATGTATCCAACAATATAATTTCATAATTGCTGGGATAAATACATCAATAAGTTTTCAAGGCCAAAGTAATATAAATGCATCCTTTTAAAGGTCTCAAAATATATAAATGGAAACTAAAACTTAGTGAATTGATAAAATTAGTGAATTGTTGGAAAAAGTAAACCAACAAACTCTGGGCTCAGGGTAGCAGGTAGAAGAGGAAACTGTTGTCCTTTCCCCTGATGGCTCTTCATATCTCCAGAGAATGCCTGTGTCAGGAAAGTGTAAGCTTAAACAAACTGACCCACCCCAGAGGAGAAACTTACAGACTCAAACATCCCAAATCTCTATCGAAAGGGACAGTCTCTCTGATCACACTCATAGAGACCTTCCAATTCGCTCTTTTCCAACTAACACTACCTTGCAGAGATCTGATTTCCATTTTCCAATGTTTATTGCTAATAAGATCCTTGGGTTACCCATCATTTCACTCCTAGGTTTTGGATTTTTGAATTTCCCAGGAATTTCTCACTATTTCCAAATATAAAAGCACAATTCACACCAAGCTTATGTAGACACATGCCTTTAGATTACCCATAGAATTTAACCCAAGGCCACCTTTCCCTATCCTAGTAGAGATAACATCAATGAAGAGAGGGAAGAGATCCCTTTAGTCATCAAGGGACTCTTGAAGGTAGATTAAAATGACAAATTAAGACAGTCAGAAGTGCTAGGGTCAGAATTTGGTCATCAGAAGCATCCTGTCCTTTCTGTTCTCTCTATAATTTACTCCTAAAGGATATGTGGACATACAAGCCAGGCAAAAAGAGAACATAGGACCTGGAAAAGCCAAGGCCAGAACTCTACCTCCAGCTCTCCAAAAGGAATATGGATCAAATGAAATTCGGAGCCAGGCCAGGTTTTTCAATGGAAATATATGAAGTCTGAATATGGATCTTCTTCTAGTCACTGTCCCTGGTGCAAATGAAAAAGGAGATCTGAGCTTGTATGTTGTACACTACTGCTATGGCACTCCCCCTACAGAACACTGGTCCTGTTAGAGGCGGTAGCTCTTTCTAACTATAATGGTAAGGTCATCTTCTTCATTCCAATTTCTGGGAATGATTCTTTCAAACCTCTCTGGGTTAAGATTATTTTTGTAGATGTTTCAAGGAAAATGTAAGGAAACTTTTGTTTGAGGGAACTAGTGAGCACCTGTCCATCTTGCTGGTGGTCAGAGAAAATTGAGTTATCTTATTGTATTGAGTATGTTTCATGTATTTCCAATTACATGATTTCCCAGAAAGTGAAATTTGTTGTGTTCTGGCTCCTAGAAGGTAGAATGTAAATAAATTCACTAATTGATTTTAAAACGTAAAGGAACAAAAACACAAAACAGTAAACAGGCCCAGTTGAACTAGCAAGGAGATGACAACCCAGAGCCCTTTGAGTATGCTCAGCCTGGGCTATGGAGTTCCCAACAAGATTATTATTTCTGTCTAGAGCCTAACCACCTGTGTGAAGGGGAGCTAATTTGAGTGCCAGCTTACTGAGTCAGTCCTAACACATAAGTGAGCCAATATGGTTAAGGAAACACTTCAAGGTATAGATACAGGGAACAATTTCCTGAGAAAGACTCTGATAGCTTAGGAAATGTTAATAAGAGTTGACAAATGGTATTATATCAAATTAAAAATTATAACTAATTATAACAAATAAAAAAAAAGTTTCTGCCCAGCACATGAGAACGATCAATAAAGAGACAACCTACAGAATAGGAGAAGAATCTTTGCCAATTATTCATCTGACAAAGGATTTAAAACAGAGAATATATAAAGAACTTAAAAATTGAAAAGCATAACAAATAATACAGTTAATAAGTGGGTTTGGAACTGAACATACATATCTCAAAAATGAAGAAATATGAATGGCAAATAAATATATGAAAAAATGTTCAACATCTTTAGCTACAAGGGAAATGGCAAATCAAGACTACATTAAGATTCCATCTCACTCCAGCCAGAATGGCTATGACAAAGAATACAAAAAATAACAAATGCTAAAAAGATGCAGAAAGAAAGAAACCCTTGCACACTGGTGATGGGAATGTAAATCAGGTCAGCCTCTATGGAAAACATTATAGAGGTTTTTCAAAAGATAAAAATAGAACTACCATATAATCCAGCTATTCCAATCCTGGGCATATAGATGAAGAGAATCAAAGTCAGCATTCTAAGAGATACCTGCATATCTGTATTTATCATGATGCAACTCACAGTAACCAAATTATGGAATCGATGAGGCTAAATGTTCATACCAGTGGAAGAATGAATAAATAAAATATGATTACACACACACACACACACACACACACATATATATACATACATACAACATAGAGTATTATTCAGCCATACAGAAGAACAAAAGCATGTTATTTGCAAAAAAACAGATGAAACTGGAGAAGATTATGTTATGTTAAATGTGTCAGACTCATAAAGATAAGTATCACAAGTTTTCTCTCATATGAGACCTAGAGAAGAAAATAAAATAGATGACATGAAAGTAGAAGGGAAACTATTAGGGAAAGGTAAGGGAAGCAGGGGCAGTGTGGGAGAAAGAAACAGATCAAAATACATCATATGCATAGATAAAATTGTATGCATGGATGGAAAGTTACTTTTTAGGATTAATATACAACAATAATACAATTAAAAAATAAAACTCTTTGAAAGTAGAAAACACAACAGTTTCCTTAGTGGGTGAAAAAAGCAAACTCACAGGTGAAATGGGCACAAACCCTACAATTGCTGTATGGGCTGCAGGCTGCTAAAGTGTGGTCAGCCACCAGGGAGTTATGTCTGCTCTAGAATTGAAATATATCAGAAACAGGTGTCCCACCTGACTTCCTGGAAGGAGCATTTTTCATACTTCCAGACCTAGGTTAGCCCCCATTAGAAGGTGATTTATGCCAGCAATAATTGCCCAGGAAGGTGTGGGGAACATTGAGGATACCCCCAGACCTAGTGACCTCATCAGACATCCATGTAAGGACTTGAGGGTAGGAGGGATTAGTAAAATATTAATAAAGTTCAAGCCTTTTGAAAAATCATAATCATCACCTAGTCCCTCCATGTCTTATCTGGTAGAAGAGAATAAAGAGCCTTGTTATCATTAGTTTTTTTTTTTAATTGTTTTGATTAATGCCCTTCATCCTGCACAAGGAACATGTGCGGGGTTAAGAAGCTGCAGGGCATTCGTAGTGCCAGTGTCATCTCAATTCCTCACTAGCACCAAAATATAGGCTCACCAACTCAATTATCTCTTTGCTGAATTAGGCAGGAGCCCAGGACTTCCTCAGTGTAAACCAATGTCCTCTGCTCCCTGAACTGTCTCCAATCCAAGGGTTTATGTAGTAATTCTCATCCAAGAGTCCTACGGACTTTCAGCTGGATGCTACCTACCCACTTCTGCAGCCAATACAAGGTGTCATACAAACGTAACCCAAAATTTACATTCACACATTTTTCTATCTTCCTGTTTGTCTCTCTTTCTCTCCCCTATCCTCTCCCCTACCTTGAGCCTGCCTGTCTCTGAGGAGACATGTTCACTGTCCCTAGGCTAAGAAAGGAAAATATTTCACTGGTATAAAGTTGTAAGTCACCAGGGACTTATCAGTTCAAGATTCAGCACAGTGACTCAACCTAACAGTGAAAACAAAACCAGTGTTCAGTCTTCCCCAGGTAACAGTTTACTTTTATCTTTGGTCACACTGCCTGCTCTATACATTTTTCCCAATGACTTGAATCAAAGACTGTATGCTGAGGCAAAATACTGAATATAAACAAACTGTCTTGGCAATAGGCTTTTTTTTTTAAAGAGAGAGAGAGACAGAGGGAATTTTTTAATATTTATTTTTTAGTTATTGGTGGACACAACATCTTTGTTTGTATGTGGTGCTGAGGATCGAACCCAGGCTGCACGCATGCCAGGCAAGCGCACTACTGCTTGAGCCACATCCCCAGCCCTTGGCAATTGGCTTTTATCTTCCAAAGGATTGGTCACCAAAAGCTTATTATTATGGGTATTAATTTGCAGTGAGAACTGAACAAATTTCAGGGTGATTAGAGGATATGACTATGATTAACAGAAGCTAGAAAATATGTATGAAAAAGAATGTAGTGTTTCTATATACTTTTTCTTTCACTTTTCTTGGTCTCTTGAGAAAGTTATAATGGAAATTATGAAGAGGAAGCTATTACTGAGCAGAATATTTCGGGGAACATTCTGATCTATGGTCCCTCAGAGGAATTGATTACTAACAGCCTTTAAGTTAGAGTGACATTCAGTACATTTAAGATAAGACTCCTAAAACCAAAGTTTCTCTTCAATTTTACATATAAGAGATCTTATGAACACTCTGTTCATCTAAGCAATCATACTTCATAAGAACCAGACAGACTTTTAATTCAAAGTATATCCCTCTTGGAAGGGAATCTTGAAAAGCGATGAGGAGAAAGCTCTATCTCCTGGCTTAAGTGCTATTCAGCTCCTGGAAGGATTTCTTAATATTTTATTTTGTGCTTTACTGAGTATTTCTTGGTTCTCCTAATTCCAAAGAAGTGTTTTTTGTTGTTGTTGTTGTTGTTGTTCACCCTCTGCTTTTTCTTCCCTTGTCAAAAAGAAATATCACTCCCACAGTTGTTTCCTTCTTTTCTGCAGGGAGAGGGAATTCTAAAATTGTTTCATTGTGCCAGGTGGTAAGGTCTTTTCAACCTCTAATGAAATGCTGTTCGTTCGAAATTAAGCCATTGTCACAAGATGTATACTACACAGATTCTTTCCCATTTGTGAAGTTGACTTTATTCTTACAATGTACCTTTCAACACTCTGTTTCTAGTTGAGCATAGTTACAAAAAGTCAAATAATGTTCGGATGGTGTAGGAAGAGCTCAGTGCTCTGGCACAGAAAACTGCAAAATTTTTTCAAATGCTAAATATCTACATATATTTAGACAAACATAATTGTACATTCAAATGTCAAAGAAAAGCTTATTTACACAGAGAAATTATGGTCACTAACTAGATCAAAATTGGGAGGTGAATGAACA
Organism: Callospermophilus lateralis; assembly: GCF_048772815.1. Lineage (NCBI taxonomy): Eukaryota > Metazoa > Chordata > Mammalia > Rodentia > Sciuridae > Callospermophilus > Callospermophilus lateralis. The sequence goes on along the minus strand of NC_135310.1, from coordinate 88,611,479 downwards.
AATTACACAAAAGGGACGTTTACTCTTTCTCTTTCAAAGGAGTCTAGCTATTACCTATTTTTCAGAATCTATCATTGATGAGCTTCACAAAAATTAAGGAAGAAAAGGCTTAAGTACTCCTAGATCCCTGAAAACTGGTCTTCCATCCAATTTTAAAGCACTTTTAGCAATTGAGAGCACTGTTTCCAAATTTCTTTGGATTTCTGGTGTTCCCATGATCACTTAAGAGTCTCTAAGTATAAACATATCAAATAGCTGCTGCTGCCACCCAAAATGCCCACACACTATCTAATCATTCCTCATAGCAAGCCAACATGGTTCTTCTTAAACTTGGACCCATTGGTTCTAGCTTTGCCTTATTAAACTACACCAAAGTAATCTAATCCATCTTCTGTGTAAAAATACTATATACCAAAAGCTCACCCATCACGTAATATCCTTCAGGTCTTCTCTCTATAAAGTAAACATCCCATTTCCCTACAGTCATGTGATATGGTTTCTAGACCACTGGCTATTCCAAATACCTTACTCTGGGTACACCTCAGGAATCTCTTAAACTATCATTGGGCAGATGATTCCTTGTGAGGTCTAATTAACAAACAATCCAGCAAGACCACTTAGACACTTTCTATAAACCTAGCCTAAACCACAGGAGCTTTCTTGGCAGACATCTGCTCCTTATTCGTTGAACTCATAATCAGCTAAACCAAATGTCCTTTACCCAGAATTGTGCAATTTAACTTGTGAACCCAAAATGTAACTTTGCATTTAAACCTCTTACATTTCTTCATACTATACTTATTTCAGCAATCTGGTTTTTAAAGTAAATTTTTATTCTTTATGCTTTGCATCTTCATCTGACATATTAGTTATTCTTAAATTTTTTAATCTTTGAATTTGACGGATGTGCCATAGATATATTTTTCTGAGTCCATTTATGTAAACTGTTGAATGGAGGATGAAGGAGTATTTTGTCTCTACAGAAACCTAATACATTGACATCAATCTAGTGGTCTTTCTCCCTAGGTATTATCTTTGTGGTTTAACTACTCCAGCCTGATCTTTATAAATAACCACTCCCCCCTGTTGATTCCTTTTATTAGGGAAGAAATAGAAAAAAGTCCATCAGCACTTTACCAAGTTTTTATGAACACAGGTATTCAAAGCCATACTAACCTACACAACAATGATTAAACCAATTCATAACATTTATGAAGAGCAAGATGAATACATTTAGGATTTTGTTGTTGTTCCAGAGTGTTTTGCATGGTGTATCCTGTACCTGTATTATCCCAGCTAGCCTGTAGTCTGTATGAGAAAAATAAAAAGTGTATATCTGACCCTAAATCAAATTTCATGTGGCTTAAAGGGGTAAAGCCAGAATCACTGATTTCACGTTTTAGGAACAAAAATACTGGCTTACTAAGAGGTATGGTCATTGATAATATGATGCAGTGTCCTTAGTGGAGACAGGTATAATATAATGTTTTTATACTTAGATACTGAATTATTTCAGGGAAGGCAGACAACATATATCTCAATGCATTTTATTGTATATTGTATTAATGGTAGCAGCTATTCCATGTCCAAGAAAATAAAGAGGAATCCTCATTCTAAAGACAACCATTCTACCATGGTGTCTAACCCTGATCCCTCAACATCAGATACTGTCATACACCAGACCTCATATTCAAATCAAGTGCTTATAGCTCACATCTGATATTCTCTTAAAAGATGAGCATTTTACTAAGCCAAACATATATACATTTGAATTAAGATATTTATGTTGACAATTAAAATACCAATATACCAACGCATATTTGCATTTTAACAAAGTCTGTCAATGTCCTAAACCAAACAAACAGATATAGAAAGGTTAGGCTCCCCCAAGATTCCTTTACATTATATAAGAAAAGAGTGATATTCATTTACTAACATGCAAAGCCAGCAATGAAACCAGAGTCATGTGAGACTGGAAAGCCAAGTTATATATAGGTGACTCTTCCAAAGTAAAATTAACTTTTATTTTTATTTTCATTTAATGCATTAATAACCAGTCCTGTTAACCTTTTTCAGTTAGATCTAAATAGAAAAAAAATTGTTTAAAACCTGCCTGGTTTAGTAAAGAGCTGAGCTATTACCCCCAAGGTTCAGTTTTCATCTATACTTAAAACATTCTAACTGAAAACAAGATGCTAGAAAGATTTCAAAAGCAAGACTCAGAAAGCAATTATCCACCAAAACAATAGTAATAGCATCAACTAAGATTCTGTAGCAACCAGCCCTGACTGTCAGCTTTTGTTTATAAATCTCAACTACTGCCTCTGAAGCTACACCCATCTCTATGTTAAAATGTAACCGTTTCAAACTGGCACAACAATGTGTGTTCCCAAATAGAAATTTACCAAATATGTATTAAATGTTTTTAATTTTTTATTTTTAGTGCATGCATTATAGTTACATGTAGTGTATACATATTCTGTTTTGTGAGATTCCCTTTTATCATTGCTTTTTTCTCTCCAGCTTCTACATATGAGAGAAAACATCTGACCCTTGCCTTTCTGAGTCTGGCCTATTTCACTTACCATGATGTTTAATAGTGCCATCCATTTACCAGAAAATGACATAATTCCATTCTCCTTTATGTTTGAGTAAACTTCATTGTGTATATATACCACATTTTCTTTATTTGTCTATCAATGGGCACCTAAGATGGTTGCATAAGTTGGTTGTTGCTATGAATATTAATTTGCTGGTATCACTATAGTATGCTGACTTTAGATCTTTGGGATAAATATCAAGAAGTGAGATAATTGGATCCAATAGTGGCTCCATTCCTAGTCGTTTGAGGCCTTTCTATACTGCCTTCCAAAGTCATTGTACTAATTTGCAGTCCCACCAACAATATATAAGTTACCTTGTTCCCCACATCTTCACCATCAATTACTGCTAATTGTATTCTTTTTAATGTATTTTTAGTTGTAGATGGACAAAATACCTTTAGTTCATTTTTATGTGGGGCTGAAGGTTGAACCCAGTGCCTCATGCATGCCAAGAGAGCGCTCTACCACTGACCCACAGCCCGAGACCATTGCTTTTCTGACTTGGGTGAGATGAAATCTCAGTGTAGCTTTAATTTGCATCTCTCTGATTGCTAAGGATATTGAACAATTTTTCGTGCATTTCTTGGACATATACAATTCTTCCTTTGAGAAATGTCTCTTTAGATCTTTCACCCATTTATCGGTATTATTTTTTAGTATTAAGTTGTTTTGAATTAAGGTATTTATGTTGACAATTATTATTTATTAGTCCCCTTCTGGAAGAGTAGCAGGAAAAGATTTTTCCCATTCTGTAAACTCCTTTATCATGCTTTTAATTGTTTCCTTTTCTGTGAAGAAGCTTTTTATTTAATACCATCCCATCTATTGATACTTGGTTTTATTTCTTGAGCTGGAGGAGTCTCACTAAGGAAGTCAATGCCTATACAAGGGGTTGGAGTACTGATCCAATGTTGATGTTGTTTTTCCCAGCAGTTTCACTGTTTCTGGTGTGATTCCTATGTCTTTGACATATTTTTAGTTGATTTTTGTGCAGGATTAAAGGTAGGGATCTAGTTTGTTCTCCTACATATGGCTATCCAGTTTTCCCAGCACCATTTGTTAAAGAGACTAACTTTCCTGCCACTTATGCTTTGGCATTTTTGTCAAGGATCAGATGACTGTACTTACATAAACTTTCTTTCTGTGTCCTCTAGTCTCTTCCATTGGTCTTTATATCTGGTTTTATGCAAACACCATGCTATTTTTGTGACTGTAGCTCTGTAGTATATCATCAAGCATTGTGATGCCTCCAGCCTCCTCCTTTTTGCTCAGGATTATTTTTACTCTTCTGGGTCTTCTATTCTTACATATAAATTTTAGTACTATCTTTTCTCATTCTGTGAAGAGTGTTATTGATATTTTGATGAGGATTTAATCGAATCTGTAGATTGCTTTTGGTAATGTGGACGTTTTTTTGCTATTAATTCAACCCGTTCTATCCATAAACATGGTAGGGCTTTCAATCTTCTAGGGTCTTCAATTTCTTCAATTTTTAATGATTTTTGTTGTTGTTGTTGTAGAGATCTTTCACCTCCTCAGTTAGATTTAGTCCCAAGGGTTTTTTTTATTTTTTATTGTGAATGGAATACTTTTCTTGATTTCTTTCTCAGCATATTCATTATTAGAGTATAGACGAGCTATTTATTTTCATGTGTTATTCTTGTATCCTGCAACTTTATTGAATTTGTTTACTAGCTCTAAATGTCTTCTGGATGAGTGGTTTTTTTTTTTTTTTTTTTTTTTTTTTTTTGGTTTTCTAAGTTTAGGATCTTGTCATCAGCAAACATAGATAGTTTTCTAAATTATTTATTTATTTTAATTAGGAATATATAACGGAAGAATGCATTTTGATTCATTGTACACAATTGCAGCACAACTTTTTATTTCTCTGGTTGTAAAATAGAGGTAGTTTGACTTCTTTCTTTCCTATTGGTATCCTTTTAATTTTCTTCTCCTGACTGATTGCTCTTGCTAAAGTTTCAAGAACTATAATGAATAAGAGTGGTAAAAATGGACATTCTTGTCTTGTTCCTAATTTTAGAGGAAATGCTTTCAGTGTTTCTCCATACAATATGATGTTGGCTATGGGTTTGTCTTGTATACCCTTTATAGAATTCAGGTACATTTCTTCTAAATCTAGTTTCTTTGGTGTTTTTAACATGAATGGGTACTGGATTTTGTCAAAGGTTATTTTTCTTCATGTATTGAAATAATTGTGTGATTTTAAAAAATTGTTAATTCTATTTAAGTGATGAATTACATATATTGACAGAGACCAGTATTAAGCAAAGAGATTAAAGTAGTAATTTTAAAAAGCCTTCAAAGAAGGAAAAGCTCAGGACCAGCTGAATTCTCAGTTGACTTCTAGCAGACATTTAAAGAAGCACTAATTCAAATCCTTCTCAAAATATTCCATGAAATAGGATGAGAAGGACATTCCAAAATTCAATCTATGATGATAGTAATACCCTGATTCCAAAATCAGATAAAACTGTAAACCAATATCTCTTATGAACATACATGCAAAAATTTTTAATAAAATATTAGCAAAACACATTAAGAAGATTATATATCATGATCAATGGGTTTCATCCTAGACCTTGAATGTGTTATAATACTTTTAACTGAAGCACAGATGTATACTTGTTCACATAAAATTTTTGGAAAACTTTATTAGTTTCTAAAAAGTTTTGTAGTGTTAGTAAGTTTAACAATGAAAAGACTTGTTTTCAAGGCTTGGCATCAAGAGATTTTTTTTTTTTTTTTGTACTAGGGATTGACCCAGACTCCTTTACCACTGAGCTACAACTCTTGTCCTTTTTATTTTGAGATAGGGTCTTGCTAAGTTACTTGAGGTCTCTCTAAGTTGCTGAGGCTGGTCTTGAACTTGTGCTCCTCCTGCCTCAGCCTCCTGAGTTACTGGGATTAGAGTCTACAATTCTTGGTGCATCAAGTATTTGTTTAAAAAAATTATCATTAGAAATGTGTAGTATCAGGCTGGGGATATAGCTCAGTTGGTAGAGTGCTTGCCTTACATCTACAAGGCCCTCAGTTAAATCCCCAGACATACACACAAACACACACACACACACACTCACACACACACACATACACACACACACACACACACAATGTATAACTACAGTGATGCAGCCACATTAATGTTTATAGCAGCCCAATTCACAGTAGCTAAACTGTGGAACCAACCTAGGTGCCTTTCAACAGATGAATGGAAAAAGAAACTGTGGTATCTATACACAATGGAATATTACTCAGCCTTAAAGAAGAATGAAATTCTGGCATTTGTAAGTAAGTGGATGAAACTAGAGAATATTAGCTAAGCAAAATAAGCCAATTCCAAACAACCAAAAGGTTAATATTTTCTCTGATATGAGGATACAAATTCACAATAGGTATGGCAGAGCAGGGGGAATAGAGGTATTTTGAACTAGATAGAGGGAAGTGAAGGGAAAGGAGGCGGTATAGGGGTAGGAATGGTAGTAGAATGAATTGGACATTATTACCCTATGTGCATATATGATTACATGGCATGGGTAACTCTACAGCATGTACAACCAGATGAATAAGCAGTTATAATCCATTTATATATGATGTGTCAAAATGCATTCTACTGTCATATATAAATAATCAGAACAAATAAAAATATTCTAAAAAATTTAAAAATGTATAGTATCAGGGCTTGAGATGTAGCTCGGGCTCGGTTGGTAGAGTACTTACTTAGCATGCACAAGGCCCTGGGTTTAATCCCCAGCACCACACACATACAAAAAAGTGTAATATCAGAGTGTTATGAATATTTAGAATGAATGTTGAAAAACCATCTTAAGCTATTAACTCTATACATTTAATCAAAGCTAAACTCATTGAGATGAGTAGTCTATCCTCTATATGGAGACTTATACAAAAGATTTCACAATCAAGATCTCCCACAGGTGCCTTTATCCTTGCTTTTTAGAAAAAATTCCTTAGTCAAGATGGAGAATCCCAGACCTCCCTCTCTGAAACTCCCCTCTGGTTATCCTGCCACTGGTGGACAGAAAAAGAGCAGCTCCTATCTTCTAATGCATCATGTACGTGGAAAACCTTGTTAGACTATCCTGAACAAGGGTTTTCTCAAACTCATTAGGGATCCAAAGAGAATTCGAGAAAAGATTTTCACAATTTTTACTCCCCAAAAGCTCTGTTTCTGTGGGCTGTAAGGTCTGTTTGTGATAATTCACTACGTCTCCAGTCAAACCTTGTGTTTGACAGTGACCTTGGAGACTCCCCCTAAGGGCAACAGAAAAACAAGAATTTGGAAGCACATGTGTGAGTTCCAGTTATTAACTGCTTATAATACTGGTTAATTTGGCAAGTCACGTAAACTTTCTAAGTTTATGTTTCCTCATTCATGAAATGGGGAAGATGATAAGGCTGCCCTGCAGACTTGATAATGGGATTATAGGAGTTAGCCACTCCTGTGTGTGAGAGCATTTCAGAAAGTGTATTCTTTATTCTCATCATTATCATTATCTACAGCAGCTAAATAAGTAACTCACCTGGGTCATAGACCCTTTCCCATACCATGCTGCTTCCATTCCTTGTAAGCTTGAACTCCACACACACATTTAAAAAAAGGACAAAAAATAAAATAAGCCAAGCATCACTGAAGAACCCTTAAGCTAACAAGTGGAAAGCACCATTGGTCAAGAACCAGCAAGGTCTAGTTAAGTGACTCTAGTATTATGCTGCCAATGCATCATTTCATCACACATGGAAAGACAATAAAACCTCCAATAAAGTGATTTCTCATCCAGCCTTCACAATAACTTACCTTAGATAGAGCTGGTAGCACAGGCCCTTGACCATAGGTGGAGAAGCCAAACGTCTGCCCAGCTCACTGAGCTGAGAAATATAAAACTCTGGTCTCTAATTAAGGTCTCCAAACTCAGGCTTGAACTTCAAGGCTTTTATAGCCACTCATTACTTTTGTTTCTTACCACAAATCACTTATTTGAAGCCTAACTTTACTTATTTTGTTTCCGTAGTGTTGTGTGCACAGTGGATTGATACTATTCAGTGAAATTGGACTTGTTACATTTCTCAGAGGAGGACAGCATGTATGTAGAAGATTTTATTTTTTAGATAAACGAGACCAATTAATTTTAAAATTGGTTGTCAAAAATTGACTTTTATTGATTGAAAATCATTTTAATGATTGAAAGCCATTTCCCTATTCCAAGTAAAGGAAACCCTTCTGAGTTTTATGCTATCCGTAAGTTTTCAGCAGGTGCTAAGTTGATGGTAATATTAGCCTTACTGCTGATCATGATGGATTTGGCTCACAATTTACCAGATATGCAGCCACAGCATCATTTTAGTCAGCATCTCATACTACTGCAGTCTTGGCCTAAACTGTGAATTTCCTAAATAGCTATTATTTGGCTACATGCCATATTCAATTTAGTGTCTACACCATGACAATTGATTATTTTTTTCTGCTACCTTTAGCAGCCTGTGTTTACAGTATATGCCACCCTCAGTAATTTTTTAGTACAGGAGATTTGCCTATATAAAGACTCTGTAAACTTAGTAAAGATAGATTTTTGTACAAAGTCAGATTATTTAGAGATATATGTAAGAGTGTTCACAAATGCATTTATTAATATTTGATGCACTTAAAAAACCAGAGTAGGGGAAGCATCTGTGGTGAGATGAACATATGTAGCAAGTTTGTTCACTGCTTGCTTGAGACTTTTGATATATATATATATATATATATATATATATATATATATATATATAGTAATTACTCAACTCTCAACTTGTAAGTGTTAAATCAGATGAATATGTTAAGAAGCTCAGTGAAGTAGAGTAAGTTTGTATCGAATAATAGAGACTATATATGTGTATAGAGAAATGTGTTCCCAAGGCAGTTTATAGTTACCCTTTTTCAACCATGGGGAAAAAATCTATAGATATAAATTGTTTTAGTCATCACTAGAGTTTGCAAGAAAAGAAGGGGAAATAGATGATGTTATCATTTCTCATGACAAATCCTTCCTGATAAATTCTAATGTTAGTTTCCAAATATTATGCATATGTACTGTGATCAATTTTGCAAAGAAACACAAAGTGTTATAGGACTATGCTAGGGGGAGAATGAACAAGGTATGGAAGCAAATTTAAAAAGCAATTTGGGGCTTAAATTAGGATAGTGAAAATAGATGTATGGTTATTTAATATCATCTTTACTTAACAGAATGATGATATCATAACCACATGAGAAATGTGCCTCTCTTAAAAGTCTCTATTTTGACTATAAACTACCCAAATTTTTGGTTTTCAAATCAACACATATACATGCACCAATAGCAACCCTATCTCTCCAAAGCCTATCTCTCCATTATCATATAAAGTTGTACTTTATATCTAGTTATTTTTAGAAAAATTTCATTCTTTGGCAGCATTGTATGGAATGATTCTTTAGTTAATCTTAAACTTTCTGTATTCACCCTAAGTGTTACTCTTGTGCAAATGCTTTGCAATTATTCTAATAGAATATGTGGCTACTTTTCAAGATGCTCTATTAGACCAATTACTCATAAAAAATCTTTGTTGGCTCATTCCACTTCACAAGTGGGAGGCAGTTGGAAGTCTATCACTACCAGATGGAGTGGAGAATATATGCCCAGCTTGGGTAATGCTACTCTGACATGGAGGGATAGAAAAGTTTCTAAGAGACTTTCTAAAAGTGGAGGAAAGTGCTCACTCTCCAATTATTATCATTTGTTTTGTCTTTCTTATATAGATTTTGTAGAGGAGATTATATTCAAGCAATGTTTCCCACATTACCATCCCTAACCAAGGGGTGGCAGTAATACTGCACCAACAGTACTAATCAGTGTCCTGGCGTCCCTCTTTTGATAGTGGAGCCCATGGTGCCTCACAATGGCATCATACCTGTTGAAGATTGACCCTGCTAACCTCTGTTGCCACAGTTATAATTTAGAAAAGCACCTCATCTATGCTCTTAGCCCCCTGTAGCTTCCTATCCTCTCTATTGGTACTTTTACTGCCTCTCACAGTGGTCAAAAATGAGAGGTGCTGAGGGATCCATCTTGAGTCCCCCAATCCCTCCTCAGAGCTTCCCCATCTCCTCATGAAACACTGCTGACACCTGACCATCTGGTTACTCACCTTCCTCTGATAACAGTGAACTTGTTCTTGTATCACTCTCTGGACCACTCATCAGGGGTCAGACTTGAATTTCATCCTGATATGCCTCACTAGGGTGATACCTCTTCTTGGCATTGCTCCAAGATGAATTTGCACCTTTTGAAGATTCACACATCATTTTTCCTCTTACATTTTAGGGGTTGTGCATCCTCTCTACTGAAGAGAGCTAGGGAGAACTCTTCTTCAAAATTGACCTCAAAATTTGAAATGGTTGGTTTTTCTCACGCTTCTTGCATGAGGTTACTTTCTATGACTTTGTGATTTCCTCCTGCTGCTCCTCAGCATCATAATCTAATTGTGCTTTTTGTCTTTTGAATTTGTTTCTTTCACTGGAAACCTAAACTATATTTGCTGAAGAAAAGTGAAGTTAATTCAGCTATCTAGGGATTAAATATCAGCAGAGAAGTGGAAAGGAGTGAGAAATGGGAAAGAGATGGCACAGTGACACCTCTTGTGACACCTCTTGGGAGTTAACTATGAATGGTCCACGGCCAGCCATAGAAATGTCTGTCTAGGCTTCAGAACCCATGTCTCCCTTTATGGTGTCAAATTTCTCCAGAAACTAGATTGTAGCATCTTCCCTTCTGTATTTTAAAGTGTGAAGCAACTGCTGTTCCTGATATTGCAGAAGTCTCCAGTTGGTATATGGTGAGTTACTACTGATCTGCAAATGTTTGCTTTGCCCTCACAGTGTTGCTTAATAATCTGAACTTTACTGCTTTTGGACAGAGGGTCAGGTTTTATAGATCTCCAGCAATTCCTATGATAGTACAGCTTACTAACTTCTCTTATTTGAATGATCTGGTTTTTTGACCTCTCTAGACCATTGAGGTCCCATGAAAATCACAATTACCTTTTTCACTGCAAAACCACAAGTATGGGCACACCAAAGACAATCAATATCAAATGGATGAAAACAATTTGAGAAAATATCATGGGAGTAAAGAAACAGATGTAAATATATATCATAAAATTTACTTCAATAATAAACTATACTAAGATTTGACAGCAGCTATTGCAGCACCAATACATTCCTCAGCATCTCTATGAAATTTAGTTCCTCTCTCAATATTACCATATTTTCCCATCCTAGTTCAGTTAGTTATTTCTTATCTGTGCTCCTTCAGTACTATATTCTTAAGGCTTACAGTTCATAATAATAGCTTATTTAGTTATCTGAATTCTTCACCAATTCAAGTTGCAAATCCATGGATGAAATGATCAAGGATGGGTTGACAAACATATAGAAGGAGAATTTTGCAATATTCTGAATGAAACAGAATGAGGACGTAAATAAAAACAAAGGTTATGGACCTGAAAAAACATTATTGAAGGACATCTGAATTTGGCACTAAATTGCTTTCACTGATCACTAACCAAATTCTTGTCTTCATTATCTGTCCCCTGTCTGTCAACTTGTGAACCCAGAGATCCATAATGGCTCAATTCCAGGCAATGTTTTGATCAAAAAAAGCTCAACACTGTGAACAAAGATATCTTTAATTTTAATATTGACACAAGGCACAAGAGTTTGCTTGCATCTTTCTACAATCATGAAGACAATGCAGCTGTATAGAGTTTAAGGAGCATGTTTAGATTCCACATCTCTCTTGGTCTTTTCCTCACACTTGGCTGCAGTCTTTCCCTCGAAATTCTCCAAATCCTGTTCCTGCAGCTCTTTCCACAGCCTGCTCTGCCTCTTGGCCTTTGCAATCCTTTACTTTGTTCCTTATCCCCAGCCTTCATCAACGCTCCCTCCACCATCCCTTTTTATTGATCACATGATTTCCTAAAGCTAGTTGGGCATCTTTAAATACTTTTTCAGAGAGTGAAGGAAAGGGAATATTTACTGGGTAAAGGACCAAGTTCCCTTTGGAGGCAGATTGTAAAAGCAGAGCTGGATTCAAATTTCTGTCCCAACAATGTAACCAATCTCTCTGACTTTCATTTCTTGAAGATTAGGTAGTACAGAGTGGAATAAGGTGGTGGGAGAGAGATATGGTGGGAGATTGCTCAGAAGGCTAGTAGAACCAAGAGCATGATGTTGATGTGTGGCTTATGATATTCCAGTTTACACTTGCAAGTGTAAACAAAAAACTTTTTGAATCCTTGTCTCTTGTCTCTAAGAATATTGGAACCCACTGCAATTCTCTGAGTGTTTACTTGCATATTATTTTAAGTATCCATTACATTTCTCTCATTGAGATTATACAGATTTTTTTAATATGGCTTCAGTATCAGTATGAGGGCTCCCTGTAGATATTCTGAATCCAACATTGGTTTTCACTACCTGTGTTGTTGGTAAGACTGCAGACTGGCACATTATCTCTGGTATCCTTCTAATTCTTTCCTGACTTGAATCTGCATCCTTAATAGCTACAATTACTTAAATAATGCTTATTACATATCAGTGATGTTTTAAGAACTACACATTTATTAACTTACTGAACTTTCACAAAATTCCTAGGAAATAGATAAAGGCATATTTCTATAATACAACATATGACTTGGGGGTGGGGGGAACCTCATGTTTGTAGAGTTACATACTAATAACAAGCTTTATTGGAAAAATAGAGGACAGTCGAAATCTGTGCATCATAGTAATATTATCATAGCAAAATTATCAGTATTGTTATGTATTTGCACCTGCCTAACTGGCTTAAAAGATTTGTAATTATTTGTCTTAAGGGATTGTGATAATCACAGAACCCTTTTGAGTCGATGGTTTTCCTATAAGACCAAAGTATCCGAACATCAGTAACTAGGACCAAGCCTTGTCCTTCAGCATGGCAGATGTGAAGTCTTTTGACATTTCTCTCTCATTTCTAATGTCCAATAAAAGTCCATAAAAATTCCTGCAGAGAACATTCTCTCCATTCCTGAAAATGTTACTGAGTTTTTCCGAAGGCTGCAGGAAGTTTCTTCCTGACCATGACAGCTCATCACTGAATCTTGGCATGTTTGCTAACAGGACACCAGTTGTTTCAGTGATTTTTATATTTTCAGAAATATCTTCTCTTCTATGAAAAAGACATCTTCCCTCTGTGATGCAGACCAAAATCTATGGTGTTCTCACTTTTACAATTTCAGGCCTAGAAGTCAGAGCTGGTTTGGCCATAATAACTGCTTCAGACTCTGTACCCTACCCTTACACAAAGATCTATCTTACTGATCAATAACAAATCTTGGTCTTGGCTTCTGTTTGTGGTTTGTTTGTAATAAAGTTGCCTTAAATAAAATTTTGAACATTCACAGATTTCACGAAGACTTACTAAATTATGTTTTTTATAATTTTTGAGTTACATGTATTTCATTCCAGAAAATGGAAAACAAATAAAATTACACTAGAAAAAAATATTATCCTTAATAACCTCAAGCTCTTAAATAATGCTTATTACATACCAGGGGTGTTTTTGGAGCTGCACATTTATTAGCTTACTGAACCTTCACAAAAATCCTAGGAAATAGATAAACACATGTTTTTATGATACAACCTATGCCCTGAGGGGGAAAAGCCCATGCTTGCAGAGTTACACACTAATAACAAGTTTTACTGGAAAAAATAGAGCTAGGACTGTCAAAATCTGTGTTTCATAGCACTATGTACTGTAACAGTAAGAGAAATGGTAATTGGTACCTTTGGGGACAGTTTGGACAGCCCAGAAAGGCAGTGCTGCGTGGCTGGAGGGTCTCTCCCAGGAGAATTGCTGACTTGCAGATACTGGCAATCCAGATGGGCATGAAGCTCCCAGCAAACGGTGATACGTAAAGGCATGGGAGGAAGTGTAACCTGCCAGGAGCCAAAAACTACACAACTGGGTACATGCCAATGATGTCAGCAAGGCCTGGGAGTTTCAGTGGGAGAAGTTTTTGATTACTAATTCAAACATTTTACTTGGTACAGGCTTGTTCAGACTTTCTTTTGAGCCGGTGATAGATAACTTGTGTCTTCCTGGGAAGTTTGCCTATTTCATTGAAGCTTTCTAATTTGCTGGTGTGCACTTGCTTGTTGTATAGTTTTAACTTATAATCCCTTTGTATTTCTGGAAAATTGATATTAATGTTCCCCATTTCATTTCTGATATTATCATTTAATAATCTCTCTCTCTCTCTCTCTCTCTCTCTCTCTCTCTCTCTTCCTCTCTCTCTCACTTCCTCATGTCATCCTAGCTAAATATGTGTTACCTTTGTTGATCTTTTAAAATAATCAAATTTTGGTTTCATTGATTTTTCTTTCTTGCTTTTCTGTGTTGTACTTAATTTATTTTCATACAAATCTTTTTTTCTTCTTTTTACTTGCTTTGATTTAGTTTGCTTTTCTTCTTTTCTTTCCAATTTATTTGTTTGTTTGTTTGTTTTGTAGTACTGGGGGTTGAACCCAGAAGAACTGTACCACTGAGCTATACGTATACCCTTCACTCTTTTTTTATTCAAACTTGCCATCCTCTTGCCTCAGACTCTGGAATTGCTGGGATTATTACTATGCTCCACCATGCCTAGCTTACTTTTATTTTCTTTAGAAAGTTAAATTATTGATTTTTTCCCTTTTAATGTGTGAATTCACAGCTACAGATGCTCTAATGTATACTCATTTGGCTCTATCATAAGTTTTGATATATCTAATGTTTTCATTTTCCTTCATTCCAGATTGTTTTTCCATTTTTCCTTCTGATTTCTTCTTTGACCCATTGGTTATTTAGGAGTGTGTTATTTGCTTTCTGTACATTTGTTTGTTTCTAAAATATCCTTCTGTTAATGGTTTCTGTTTTTTAATTTTAATAAAAAATTATACATTGCATGATATCCAACCTTTAAAATGTATTGACACTGTGACCAAACTTATAAATACCTTGCAGAATGCTGCATGTACACTTCAAAATATGTGTGCCTACTGTTGTTGAGTTCAGTGTTCTGTAGTTATCTGTTAATTCTGGTTAGTTTATAATCCTGCCTAGTTGTTCCATTATTGAGAGTGGATTATTGATGTCTCCCAACTCTGACTGCTGAATTGTCTACTTCTCCTTTCAGTTTTGTAAGTTTTTGCTTTTCCATTTTGGTACTCTGTTGTTAGGTGAATATAGACATCATATCTTCTTGATCATTTTTCATCACTTTCATCTTAATAAATGTCCTTAGTAACATTCAGTCCACTTTGTCTGGTGTTAGTATACCCACTAACAGTTTGCATGATTCCATCCTCTACTTTCAACCTATTTATGCCTTTGATTTTAATGTGCCCAAATATGTCTACATGTAATAACATATAGTTGAATCATGTTTTTGTTGTTGTTGCTGTTTGATCTTTTCTTTTTGGTGTTGAAAATTGAACCCATGGCCTCACATAAATGTGCACTTTGCCCCTGAGCTATAATTCTACCTTGAATCATCTTTCTAATGAATTCAATCTGCCAATTTCTGCCTTTTAGATTTAATGTGATTTTTCTATGTGTCTTATATCTTTTGGGTTCTACTAGTTCCACATTACTGCTTTATTTAAAGTCATTTGTCATTGGGGAATGACAAATTAAAATATCAATGAGATACTACTGCATACCTATTAGAATGGATATACCCCCCAAAACCTGACAATAGCAATTGCCTGGCAGGATGTGAAAGATCAGGAACTCTTATTCTTGTGAACTCTTATTCTTGCTGGTGTAAATTTAAAGTTGTATAGCCACTTTGGAAGACAGTTTGGAAATTTCTTAAAAGTTAAGCACAGCCTTACTAAGTAATCAAGCAATCATGTTCCCTACATATTCATCTGAGTGTCTTGGATACATGGATCCACACAAAACCTGACATGAAAGTATTTACTGAATCTTTATTCATAATCATCAAAATCTGGAAGCAACCAAAATGTCCTTCAATAAGTGAATAAATAAATAAACTGTGATGTAACCATACAATGAAGTTGCTGTTTTTAATGCCCCCTCTGAAACTCATGCTGATATTTAATTGCCAATGTGGTAATATTGGAAAGTGGGGCCCTTATGAGGTGAGAAGGTCATGAGAACACTGCCCTCTTGAATGGATTAGTTCTTTTCCCTAGAAGTGGTTTGGCTCTCATGGTAGCTTGTTCCCCTTTATTCTTTCTTTATCTTATCTATGTTCACTTGTCCTTCCATCAGGTTTTGATTCAGCATGAAGGCCCTCAACAGATGCTGATGCTTGAAGACATTTTAGCCTCCAGAGCCAAAAGCCAAATGAATTTTTGTTGTTTCTAAATCATCCAGTCTGTGGTATTCTGTTACTACAACAGAAAATGGATCAAGACAGGAATATGGGGGCTGGGGATGTGGCTCAAGTGGTGGCGCGCTCGCCTGGCATGCGTGCAGCCTGGGTTTGATCCTCAGCACCACATGCAAACAAAGATGTTGTGTCCGCCGAAAACTAAAGGAAAATAGATATTAAGATTCTCTCTCTCTCTCTCTCTCTCTCTTTAAAAAAAAAAAAGACAGGAATATTATTCAGATACCATATTTAAATGGCTTATAAAACTTAAATCACAAAAAGAAAGACATGAGTAAATCTAAAATCAAAGAAGCCAACCTTAAAAGACTAATTATGACACAATAAAATCATATGACATTATATTATATGATATAATATGTAAATATATGACATAATGAAAAAAGACAAAATAGAATAATAGTAAAATATCAGTGATTTCCAGGAGTTCAGGGTAAGGTGGGATGGTTGAACAGGTGAAGTGCACGGGATTTTTTAGGGCAGTGAAACTACTCTGTATGAAATTGTAGTGGTAAATGTATGCCACTAAATATTTATAAAACCACAAAGAGAATTTCAATGTATGCAAATTCCAAATATTTTAGAGGTCAAATGATCTCAGGGCATTTAATACAATGTTATTGAATTAAAAATGTATGAAACAACCCTACTGAAAAAGTAGGGAAAGAAGAAAATGTGCTGACTTACGTAATTTTGGAAATGAATAGTGTCTTTAAAACTAAACACAAAGAAATTGAGCATATGCACTGTACTTGGTTCAATGAACTTGTTTCCCGTGAGGTATTGGTTAACAATTCTGAGACCATTCTGAGACCAGTGTATATATATTGAACATTAAGAAAGAAAGATGGTAGATGGTAGGAATTAGGTTCTTGTTATTGGAATGAGAGGTTACAGAAAATCAAGAAAAAAAGGTTATCATGATCTATGTGGCAAAGGATCAGTGTTAGAGATTCATGAACATGAGCTCACATTCAGTTTAATATGCATACAGATGGTTAAACCCAGAAATATTTGTATACATTGATACACAAGTCAGCATATATAGATTTTTTTTGTGCCATAATACAATAAGTCCTAGAAAAAATACTATCCCAGAAACTTTTATTGGAGGATGGTAACCTCAGATTCTATTATCAGTTTCCAATAAAGGAACCCAGTGCTCCAGGGAGAAATGGCTGAATCTAGGACTAGGGAAAAGCACATGCCAGATAATAGTGAATTATTCTAAAATGCTCCAAAATTTCCACAATAATTTGAAGGTAGTTGGTTTAATAGAGTCCCTTCTGAATTAATGTTTCCCTACTATCTAACAATGTGACTTTATTTGGAAGTAAAGTTTTGCAGATATGGAAACAGTTAAGATGAAGTCATAGTGGCAAAGGTGAGTCCTATACCCTGAATGGTGTCCTTATAAGAAACTATAAACCCAGAGAGAGAAGAACACCTTGTGAAAATAGAAATAAAGTTTGGAGTTATTAATCTATAAGCTAAGAAATTACAGCAACCAAAGGAACCTGGAAGGGACAAAAAGAACTTTACCTGCAGTCTTCAAAGAGAACCTGGCCGTGCCAACACCATTGTATTGGACTTATTATTTCAGCATCTCTAGAAAACTGACCTAGGTGGTATGTCAAAAGGGCCCAGTCAACTAAAAGAGATAACAATGGCCAAAACTGGAAAAACCTAAGCCACAAAACAAATAAATTAGTATTAGAATACAACCTAAAGTATTAAATAAATAAGCATTAATCTCTACTTAAGTAAATCAATGACTGAATAAAATACATGGGAAGAAGATACAAATCTCCAAATGATTAATGCAGACACTGAGGCCGAAGGACAAAGAGACAATCAGTGTAGGTAATAAATGATGGGGTCAGAAAGATGAAGGCTGATTCAGGAGGAAATAAAATGTTAATACCGTCAGGACACTTCCCCCTCCTCCACCTGTTGCCAAGGTGACCAGTCTCCTGGAAATTGTTCCTCCCTACAAAGAATTGTTAATGACTGAAGCCCATTGGGCCTCTCCCTTCCTTTCTGTCCAGGATCACTCCACCTTTGGCCCAATTTCTGGTCACTAGTCAAGCAGGATGGGGGAAGAAAGGCCATGAGAACAAAGGAATTTTAAAAAGTATAAAAGGGGCAGGACATCCCCCACTTCCTCGGACACTCAGATCTGGGGCTCCTTCTCTGCAGAGAAGACTATCTCTGTCCTGTCCTTTAAATACAAACTGCTCTCTACACTTGCCTTGGCGTTTCTCGGATGTTTAGCCTTCAACATCTGGAGAAAGGGGACTTGGCCTGCATTGATTCTCATCGCCAGTATCAATATGACATTTTCAAGGACCTAGATCACAACTCCCCACTCCTTAAATATGGGATATGCATGGGATTTTATTCATTAGAGTACAGTGTAGAAGTGTGCGTGTGTGTGTGTGTGTGTGTGTGTGTGGTGTTGTGTGTGTAACTTTACAGTAGGGAACCATAACAAGTAATTCTTCAACTAGGTGGTTAACAAATCAACAGATGTAGATTTAATGTGATATGGTGAAACTGACACTTTTCCTTTGTGACATTCCTCCCAAGAACATAATTCCAGTCTACTTAGAAAAACATCAGATGATTACCAATCAAGGTGACATTCCACAAAATCCCTGATCAGTTTTCTCAAAACGTATAAGGTTACATAAAAACAAGGAAAGTCTTGAGGATCAGTCATAGCCAAGAGAATACAAGGGATATATGACAATTAAATGTAATTGTAGTGTTGCCAAAAGCTCAGTCCTTGTCCCCAAAGCCAATCCAATAATGAGGACACAGTTTTGAGAAAAAAGGGGAAAAAAGTTTTATTGCTTTGCTAGCAAAGAAGAAACACAGGGAGCTCCTGTCTCAAAGGCTGTGATTCTGCCCATTAGCAGGAACAGGGGCTTTTAAAGAGGTGATTCAAAGGCTACTTTCCATGTGTTCTCTGTCTGGAGCTGTATTCACTTGTTAATATCAAAGACAGTCATTTCTGAGATCTTCTGGTATCATCCCCAAAGTCTGGATAACTTCTTTCATATAGTGGGTGTGAACTCAGGGACAGATAACTCTGCTTAGGATGGGGAAAAAGGGAGGGCTGTTTCCCCTGAGATTAGAGAGGGGGAGAGATTAGTGAGGAGCAAGGAGAAAGAAACATGTCTATTTAAAAAAATAAGTTGTATTGGCAGAGGAACCAGGGTTGTATTCAAAGCAAAAAGTAGACCACTGTTACAGTAGCCCTGATATTATACTAGAACAAGAAAAGGACACTAGGTAAAAGCTAAGGACTAGACAAAGGAGAATGAAGAGAAGAGAAGGAGGATGGGAATAGAAAAGACAGTAGAATGAATCTGACATATCTTTTCCATCCTTATATATGAATATACAACCAATGTAACTCCACATCATATGCAATCACAATAATGGGATCCTAATTGGAATAAGTTATACTTACTCTATAATGTGTAAAGACACACTCTACGGTCATGTATATTTACAAAGAACAAATAAATAAATAAATTTTCAAAACTAAGGAAATCTTGGGCTGGGGTTGTAGCTCAGTGGTAGAGCGCTCGCCTATCACATGTGAGGCACTGGTTTCGATCCTCAGTACATCATGAAGATAAATAAATAATTAAGTAAAAGTAAAACAATCTTAATTAAGTATGGATTTCATTCAGCTAATGATAATGTATCAATATGGTTAAATTATTAAAATAAATATCTTATATTTATGTGAGTTTGAAATAATTAGAGAAACTGGATGCAAAGTACATAGAAACTATAGGCATTACCTTCAAGATTTTTCTGTAAACCTCAAAGTATTCACAAATTAAAATGTATTTTAAAAATTTAAAGGGCATAGAGAAATCAAAAGCACACTAAAATTAATTTTAAAATAAGATAACAATTTAAGTCTTAATATATCAATGATTATATTACATAAGTATTATAATGTAACCACTGAAAGAAAAAGACTGGGAAAGTAGATCTGAAAACATGACCCAAATATATAACTCAAGAAACTCATTTCAAATACAATGATATAAGCTGTTTAAAATCAAGACAAAAGAAAATTTATATCATGTAAATATTAATCAAAATAAAGAAGTAGTGGCTCTAATAAAATTACATAAAGTAGACTTTAGAGGAAAGAAAAGTATTTGTGTTAAAAAAAAAAAAAAACACATGATATAATACTTACAGGTTCAATGCACCCATACATCACAATCCTAAATATGTATGCAAAAGTAGAGCTGCAAAATATGTGAAACAAATTGTTATAGAACTAAAAGAAGAACTAGACAAGTCAGTAAGTACAAATAACAAATGGAGACTCCAACACCCCTCTTCTAACAATTGATAGCACAATGAGAAGCAAGGATATAAGTAAAAACCTCAAACAAACAAAAGCAAAACAACAACAAAAACAACCAATAACTAAAAAGGTAGAATGTACATTTACAGAATACTCTACCCAAAATAATAGGTTTAAATTCACTCCAGTAGTCATAGAATATTTGCCAAGATGAATTATGTTGACTGTGAGCAAAACTCAACAAATTACAGAGTATGCTTTCTGACCACAAAGAATTAAATAACAGAAAGATAATGGAAAAATTTGAAAATTCAAAAATGAAGCTCTAAACAATCTTGAGTCAAAGGAATATCAAGAGAAGTTAAAACATTCAACTAAAAGAAAAGGAAAATAATACATCAAAACTTGTCATTATGTAGCCAATGCAGTTCTGAGGGACATTTATAGCCCTCAAATGCACATATTAGAAAAGAAGAAAATATCAAAATAAGTCTTCTAAGTTCCCACATCAATAATATAGCAAACTAGCCAGGTGCCAGGGTGCATACCTGGAATCCCAGCAGCTCAGGAGGCTGAGACAGGAGGATTGTGAGTTCAAAGCCAGTCTCAGCAATGGTGAGGTGCTAAGAAACTCAGAGATTGTGTCTCTAAAGGAAAATACAAAATAGGGCTGGGAATGTGGCTCAGTGGCCAAGTGCCCCTGAGTTCAATCCCCATATCCCCCACCCCGCCCCCTGCCAAAAAAAAAAAAAAAGAGAGAGAGAGAGAGAGAGAGAGAGAGAGAGAATGTAACAAACTAGAGATTTAAGATGGCAGATTAGAGGAAGACTGCATGTTCAGTTACTATGTGGCTCAAGATTCAAGCAGTGGGAGAACTGCTTCTCAGCAAAGTGGGTGAAAAGGGGATTCACTGAAATTTAATATTCGACAGTCAGAGTTCTAGAGACTCAGAAATTCAGGTGCATTTAATAAAGAAAAAGAAAGAGTACATTGGAGCTAAAGTAGTTGCAATAGCAATGGCAGCACTGGTTCAGCACAGAGGGAGGGACAACAGAGAGAAACAGAATGGATAAATTTGTCATGGAAAAAAACTATAGAACAGAAAAGAAACCTGAACTTAAATGATCCATAGGCTGCACCATGAACTGTGCTTGAAAAGTGCTCTGTGTTTCTCAGATTGCAAGCAGAGAGCTGAGAGAGGAGCCATCTGATCATAATGGAGTAAAATTAGAAATCAACATAAAAAATCCTACTGAAATTATAGAAACATATGGAAATTGAACAATACATTTTTGAACAATGATGGGTGATAGAAGAGATAAGGGAAAAAATTCAAAATTCTTAGAATCAAACAAGAATGGTAATGCAACATACCAGAACCTCTGGGACACTATGAAGATGATTCTAAAGGAGGTTCATAGTTATGAGTGCCCACATAAGAAAATCAGAAAGATCCCAAATAAGCAAGCTAATGATGCACCTCAAGGCCCTGGAATAACCTGAACAAACTAATTCCATAACCAATAGAAGGAAGGAAATAGTTGAGATCAGAATCCAAAAATCATGAAATAGAGCATAAAAAAAAAACCATACAAAGAATTAATGAGGGACTGGGGATGTGGCTCAAGCGGTAGCGCACTCGCCTGGCATGCGTGCGGCCCAGGTTCGATCCTCAGCACCACATACAAACAAAGATGTTGTGTCCACTGAAAACTAAAAAATAAATGTTAAAAAATTCTCTCTCTCTCTCTCTCTCTCTCTCTCTCTCTCTCTCTTATAAAAAAAAAGAATTAATGAACTGAATTGGTTTTTTTCAAAAGATAAAAAAGACTAATAAACCTTTATTCTAAACTAACTAAAAGAAAAAGAGAAAACCTACGGTAGTAAAAATAGAGAGAAAAAGGAGATGTTGCCACAGACATCACAGAAATACAGAGAATCATTGGGGATTATTTTGAAAATTATACTCCAATATAGAAGGAAAATATAGAAGGATGGATCTATTTCTACACATGTATCACCTGCTAAACTTGAGCAGAGGACATAGAAAACCTAAACAGACCAATAATAAGCAATGAAATTAAATTAATAATGCAAAGTCTTCCAATAAAGAAAACTCTGGGACCACAAGTATTCTCAGTTGAGCTCTACCGGACCTTTAAAGAACTAATTATAAAGCTCCTTAAATTATGCCATGAAATAGAAAGAGTTGGAACATCATCAAGGCTATATATGACAAACCCAAACCCAATAGTGAATGGAGAAAAGCTGAAAGTGTTCCCTCTAAATTCAGAACAAGACAAGGAAGTACAGTCTCACCACTTCTATTTTATGTAGAACTAGAAATTTTCTCCAGAGTAATTATACAAAAAGAGAAAATAAAAGAAATAAAAATGGGCAAGAAGTCAAATAACACTATTTGCAGATGATATGACCCTGTGTTTAGAAAATTTAAAAAAAACTCCACCAGAAGCTTGCTAGAGTTAATAAAGAAATTTATACAAGTAGCAGGATACAAAATCAACATACAAAAATAAAGAGCTTTCCTATACATCAATGACAAATTTACTGAAAATGAAATCTGGAAAATAATCCCACTCACAATAGTCTCAAAACAAACAAACATAGGAAAAAAACAACAACCTAGGAACAAATCTAACCAAGGAAGCAAATGACCTCTACATTGATAATAGAATACTGAAGAAAGAAATAGAAGAAAACACTAGAAGACACATGTTCATGGAGAGGCAGAATTAACACTGTTTAAATGGTCATATTACCAAAACCGATGTACAGATTCAATGCAATAACTATCAAATTACCAATGATATTCTTCACAAAACTAGAAAAAAATGGTTATTAAAATTCATTTAGAAGAATTAAAGATCAAGACTAGCCAAAGCAAGCAAAACTGGAGGCATTGAAATACTTGGCTTCAAATTATTTTGCAGAACTGCAGTAACGAAAACTACATGGTACTGGTACAAAAACAGATACATAGGCTAATAGAACAGAAGAGAAGGCACAGACTAACACACACAGACACAGTCATCTGATCCTTAGCAAAGATACCAAAAACATATTGGAGAAAAGACAGTATTTTTAATAAATGATGCTGGAAAAACTAATTATCCTTGTGTAGAATAGCAAGTCTAGATCCCTATCAGTCACCCTGAACAAAAGTCAACTCAAAATGAATCAAAGACCTAGAAATTAGACCAAAAACATTTCAACAGCTAAAAGATAGAGTCAATATTCTAATACAGAGGCATGGGCAGCATCTTCCTTAACAGAACCCATAAAGCTCAGGAAATAATACCAAGAAATAACAAATGGGATGGCATCAAATTACAAAGTTACTACACAGCAAAAGAAAATTAAGAATGTGAAGGGAGGACTGGGGCTGTCAGTTCTATCCTCAGCACCACATAAAAATAAATAAAGATATTGTGTCCATCTACAACTAAAAAATTTTTTTTTAATATGAAGGGAAAAGAGAGAACACATATAATGGGAGAAAATCTTTGCTAACTACTCTTATGGCAGAGGATTCATATCCAGAATATAATATATTAGTATCCATTAATATCAGGAACTTAAAAAACTTAACGTCAGAAAAACAAAAACCCAATTAATAAATGATCAAATTAACTAAACAGACATTTCTCAAAAGAATAAATACAAATAGCCAACAAATATATGGAAAGATATTAAAAATGCAAACCAAATCTACACTGAGGTTTTATCCTGTTACAAGAGTAGCCTTCAAGAATGTAAACAATAATAAATGCTGGAGAGTATGGGGGAGGAAACAGAAGACTTTTACATTGTTGGTGGGATTGTAAATTAGTATAAGCACAATGAAAATCAGTATGGATGTTCCTCAAAAGACTAGAAATGAAACTACCATATGACTCCAGGTATACCCCGTTATATCATGTATATATACATGATATGTTGCAAGGAATATGTTGCAAGGAATCTCACTATTAGGTAAAATTATAATGACTCAATTAAAATATAGAGGAAAAAACTACATGATATCATTTGATAAGTCTTTCAGGCTGTTTAAATTTTTACTATTTCCACTTGGTTTTCCATGTTATTATTTCTATTATTTCTATAGCTCTAATTTCCGGGTTACTCTTAACTTCTGCCATTTCCAATTCGTTGTTAAACCCATCAGTGAATTATGTTTAGATATTGATTTTTTTCAGTTCTCAAATTTCCATTTAGACTTCTTCTTCAGGTTCCTTTTCTCTGCCAAGATTCCCTATCCATAAATTCATTGACCGGTTTCCTTTTCATTCTTAAATTTGTCTATTTTAACATCTTCAAAGTTCTACTTTACTAAGTCCAACATCTGCATTATACTGGAGACTTTCTCTGAACTGTTTTCTCCCTTCTCTAGGAGTCACATTTTTCTATTCCTTCATAGGTAGAATAATTTTAAAAACTTATATTGAATACTCTGGATAATCCATCATAGATGGATTCTATTATTGGCTTCAGAAGAGTACTGATTTCTGTATTGGCATGGGGCCAATTAAGCGGGACTCAAATACAAATTTCATTTTCCTTGCATCGTCAAAACTGAAATAACACACTTTTCTCAGACTTGTAACTCTTAGGCTCCGTGAAATCTCTCTCATGCTTGCACAATTCAGAGTTCAACCAAAGATTTAGATTTTTTTTTTTTTTTTTTTTTTGTATATACTTTTAGGACTCCTCCTCTGTGAATCCTTCCTTTTTAGCATGTTTCCCAAATTCTCTAGTCATGATGGCAGTATCAAATTCCATCCTTTCACCCTGTGGCCAATGAGTGGGTTTCTGTTCCAGTTGTATTGTAATGGATAACTAACCCAAGCCTGGATGCAAAATAAGCTAAGAATACTGTCCTGAGAATTAGTGCCTGGGAAAGGGAGAGTTCTCCTCCACTTTCTAGTCAGCTCCTTGATTAGCCCCCTCCCCTCCTACCTTTTGGGTTATAAATGACTTCCCCTAGAATCTAACTGCTTTTCTTTAAAGTGTAAATGCCCCTGTCAAGGCTCCAGGCCCAAGGCTAGAGATTTATCAAAGGCCTTGTAAAAGGAGACAGTTCTTTCCTTTATCACACTAAATGATTCCAGTTTGAAACACTGTGTACAACTATGTATCCTTTAGACCAGAAAATTTATGACACTAGATAGGTTATAAATGTTATAAAAAACTGGTGATGGGCGCTCAGAATCTGGAGTCTGATCTCCAATTCCCCCACCTACCCCGAGTGTAAAACAAAGTTTGGGGGTTCTCCTCCTCTCCTGCTTGCTACTTCTGGACCAGGCTGTTTCCTGCAACACTATCTACCCAGCATTATAGCTCTTCAACAGATAAATAGGAGGGTGATAGCTGGGTCAAATGGTGGTTCCATTCCCAGCTTTCCCAGGAATCTCCATACTGCTTTCCATATTGGCTGCACCAATTTGCAGTCCCACCAGCAATGTACAAGTGTACCCTTTTCCCCACATCCTCGCCAGCACTTATGGTTGTTTGACTTCCTAATGGCTGCCAATCTTACTGGAGTGAGATGGTATCTTGGGGGGGGGGGGAGGGAAGGGAGAGAACTGAACAACAACAGATGAGGTAGAGAGGGAAGATGGGAGGGGAGGGGAGGGGGGATAGTAGGGGATAGGAAAGGCAGCAGAATACAACAGTCATTAATATGGCATTATGTAAACATTGTGAATGTGTAACTGATGTGATTCTGCAATTTGTATTTGGGGTAAAAATGGAAGTGCATAACTCACTTGAATCAAATGTATGAAAGATGAAAAAAATTTAAAAAAAAAACAGATAAATAGGAATTTTCCCAGTTTTCTTTTCTCAAACATGATTCCCCCTCAAGTTTTTGCCTTTTCTTTTACTTCTGTGCCTTCACATAATGGTTTTTAAGAAGTATTTTATACAGTGTTTTAAATTGTGGTTTTCAACACAGTCAGAACACATAGGGCAAATCCACTTTTACCAGAAGGAGCATTTGTGCACATGAATGTCTGATGATACCTTGACCCTTTTTTATTTCTTTAAACATATCAAGCACACAGATTCTCCATTTTCACTTGATCATTTTGATTCTTGAATATTTTATAGGTCTTCATTTTCTTATGTTCCCTTTTTTCTTTCTTTATTTTAATAAATTTCTTATTATGCACAATAATTTATTGGTACTTTTTGCACTTGGAGTTTTATCTGCTTTTAATATTTTCTAAAAAGATCCTTTTTAGGAAAAGAATACTCTTCTTTCACTTTCAGTTCTTTACTTGTTTGGGCTAGACATAGAAAATGACTTTCCAATTCAACTTTGTGGTTTGTATTTAAACTAAATAAATTTAAACTAAATTTGAATTTAAACTAAATTCTTACTTTTTTGGAGGAACTAAGTAGTAAGAATTTTGGTCTCAAATCATTTGGAAAGTTTTCTTCCCTTTATATAGAGCTAACTCTGTGGGAGACTGGTTTATTCATTTATATGGTTCACTGGTTAAGCAGGGGTATTTGCCTTCAGGGGTTCTAGTGTTAGAGTAGGACATCTTGTAAAGGTGTTAGTATTCATTTCCATGAAAAAGAAAATTGAATGATATTCAGAGCAGTCATGCTTCAGTGATTGCTTACTGTACTAAATTTATGCTTTACCATAGTTTTTGACTTTTTACTTTTCTTCAATTTCTGCTTAGCTCAATCGGTCATTTAGAAAGATGCATTTTTTTTTTAAGCCAGTTATTTAAATGCTTGATAAGTAAAAAGTATTTCAGGATACCTAATATGTAATGTCAGAAAAAGAAGTCCTTTATTCTAGTTCCAAGTAATTTATTTTTTAAAGTTTTTTAAGTTATTAGTTGTAGATGGACACAATATCTTTATTTTATTTATTTATTTTTATGTGATTCTGAGGATTGAACCCAGTGCCTCATGTGTGCTGAGCAAGCACTCTACCACTGAGCCACAGCCCCAGCCTGAGTAATTTATTCTTAATTATCTATTTACATTTAGATTTAATCCAAGTGTTGACAAGGTTGTGGGAAAAACAATTTATGGTACTTAGAAGAAAGGACCTTGAAGGTTTTCTTCAGGCTATCAGCCTTTATTACTGTGCAAAGAAAAAATTTAGCACTATGGATGTTTCCATAGTTTCCCAGGCTGATGCTGAATTTTATGTTCTTCTCTGAAAGATAAAATGTGCTTATCAAGTATAGTCATGTTACTGGTTTTCTTGGAACTATATTAATGGTACCATCTATCTATAAAAATGGCTAAAATTAAGGCAGACTGTTAACGGATTAAATTACATTTATCTCAAGAGCACTCCTAAGATCTATGAATTCAGAGAGGGTTGTAATCAGAAGAACATGATTCAACTACTTCACTTAAATGAAAGAAAACTTGAGTGGTCATCTAATCCAGTCCTTTCTCTTAAGCAAAATGACAATGAAATTGTGACAATGAAATCGTGCTCTATACATGAGAATGTATTCTGTATAAAGGTTTCCAGAAAAAAAATCACACTTTAAACATGTGGTTGTAAAATGTATTGTCTCTGATGCTAAAAGAAGCTTCTTTCATAGATAGCTTCAAGTCCATTTGTCTTTTCTCTTAGTTACCTCACTCATCTTCTGACCTACTTGGAAAAAAAAAAAAAAGATAGCTGTAAATATTTAGGAAAAAGTGAGAATAATCCCTTTCCTGTCTTTGTCCATTAAACGTTCAAAATGGCTGTGACTGTAAAAGATAAGTATGGCAGGTTTGGGGGGTTTTTTTTGTTTTTTTTTTTTCCCCTATCTGCTACTGTCATAGAATTTACTAAGGAAAACCCCTCACGTCTGCTCAAATTGGCCTGTGCATTTTTAAAGAAGCTTACTAAAATGTGTCTGAGAAAAAAAAAAAATCAAGATAGACACAAAAATCCAGCCTTTTTAAAGCATTCTTTTATTTCCCCCAAGTTGTTACCTTTAATAAAGTGCCTGACTTCAGCTATTAAATCAGTCTTTAGTTTATTCTTCACTAGGCAAGTTGATTCCTATATTTTATTTCATCTCTGCTCAAAAATCCAGTCTTCTTATCCTTTAATAATGTCAGTGGCTTTTCTCTAAAATCTCCTCAAGACTCTGCTCCTCTCAGGATGAGTCATCACCAGCATCCCTTTCAATCTAAAAAAAAAAAAAAAAAAAAAAAAAAAAATTATTTAGTTATTTGCTAACTCAAATTTCAGTTGCTATAGATTGCTGTTGCTGAAACTTTTAATTCTAGGCTTAACTTATAGATTGATAAGTATTTCAAAGTGTTGACAGCAATAAGCTGAATGTTTTCTGATACTCAGAAGTATTCCATCTGCGACAATACCAAAATGGAAATAGAGTCATAGGCTGAGTTGTACAAGTTTGGAGTTGATAGAAACATATGCATGTGGTTTTCTTAATTATGCCATCTTTTTTTTTTTTTTTTTCATTTTAAGCAAAGTACACATGATGCACCATTTAAACCACTTTAGGAGAGTTGTGCAACTCTCACCACTGTATGGTTCTAGGACATTTCTATTGCCCAAAAAGAAAACTTGTCCTGGCTGTCACTAATTTGTTGGGTCTTGTGGAAGTTATTGTTCAATTATTTTAACTTATTGAAGAGCTGCCTTCTTTCCACAGTCCCAATATCATTTTTTTTTTCATTTAGAAAATTCCATTATTAATATTTTTATTGTTGAGCTGTAATTTTTTTTTCTAAATATATATATATTCTGGGTAAAAACCCCATATAAGATTCAAGATCTATAAACACTTTCTTTCTCCCATTCAGTGGATGATTCCTTCCCTTTTCTTCTGGGATAATTCATAGTGCAAAAGTTTGGGGTTTTTTTGTTTGTTTTAATCCAATTACTTTTTCTTGTCAGTTGTACTTTAGATACTATGTTTAAGTCATCAATACGTAATCCAGGGTCATAAAGAATGATGTCAATGTTTTTCTTCTCAGAATTTCATAGTTTTAACTATTAGGTATCAGTCTATAACTCACTTTGATTTAATCTTTGTACAATGTAAACGAGGTAAAAATTCTCTTTTGTAGGTGGATAGGCAGTGGGCTTAGCACCATTTGTTGAAAAAACATTATTTTCATAGAATTGTATTGACATTTGTGTAGAAAGTCAGTTGATGATTAATGTTAGGCTTTATTTCTGATGTCTCAATTCTAACCCATGGATCTGTCTATCTTTATACCAGTAAGTACTATTCTGTCTTGATTACCATAGCTTTGGAGTAAAGTTTAAAATTAATATATGAGTCTATGGCCTGTTGTTATTTTTTAAAGATTGTACTGTATATTCTGTATCTTTTGTATTTCTATATAAACTTTAGAATCAATATGTCAATTGCTGCAAAAGAAAGGAAGTGGGATTTTTGGAAGGAATTATATTGAAGCTGAAGATCAACTTGGAAATTTTGCTGCAAAAGAAAGGAAGTGGGATTTTTGGAAGGAATTATATTGAAGCTGAAGATCAACTTGGAAATTTTTCAGTTCTATGAACATGGGCTATCTCCATATATGGTTAGGTAATTTTAAATTTATTTTAATAACATATTAGTTTTTAGAATGCAGATATTGCATTTAACTTATTAAACCAACCTCTAAGTTTTCTTTCTTTTTATATTATAAATTGTGTTTTTATTAACTTAATTTTCAGATTGTTCATTGCTAATGCTTAGAACCACCATTGGTTTTTGTACATTTATTTCCTACCTACAACATTGTTAGATCATTTATTATTTTAATAGATATTTAGGGGCACTTCTTAGCATTTTCTGTATAACAAACCGCATCAGTAGCAAGATAATCTTACTTCTTACTTTCCAATCTGGATGCATTTTATTTCTTTTTCTTGCCTAACAGTATTGGTTAAAACTTCCAGAACAATGCTGAACCGTAGAAAGAACATGTATTCTTACATTTTTCTTGCCTTAGAAAGGGATTAAGCTATAGGCTTTTTATATATTCCTTTTTGTGAGGTTTAGGAAATTCCTTCTGGTTTGTTGATTGTTTTTATAATGAAAGAGAGTTTGATTTGGTCAAATTATTTTCTACTTTTATTGAAATGGTTTTGTGATTTTTGCTTTTCTTCTCTTGATACTGTGTGTAACACAATATCATTTACACTGCCACCTGTAATGTACCAAGATTCCAATTTCTTGACACACTCATCAGCACTTGTTATTTTCCTTTTTTAAAAAAATTACAGTCATCTTAGTGTGTGTAAAATTGTGCATCCTTGTGGTTTGCATTTGCCCTTCCCTAGTAACAAATGACATTGGACATCTTTTCGTGTGCTTGTTCCCTATGTGTATGCCTCCCTTAAGAGAATGTCTACTTAAATCTATGCCATATATAAATTGGGTTGTTTGTCCTTTTGCTATTGACTTTTAAAGTTCTTTATATATACTAAATACTAGACTCTTATCAGATATATGATTTGAGAATATTCTCTTCCAAACTGTGAGTTGTCTCTTGATGGTGTCTAATAATATACTAAAGATTTAAATTTTGCTGAAGTTAAAAGTATCTACTCTTTTGGATTTTGCTTTTGCTTTTGGTATTATTACTAAGCATTCATTGGACAATCCAACATCATAATGATTTACTCCTATATTATCTTCTAAGAATTTTAGAAGTTGAATTCAGAGTTTTGATCCATTGGGGGAGTTAATTATTATATGATATGACATATGAGTCCAACTTTATTCTTTTTTTTTTCTTTTTCTTTTTAGGCAGTGCTGGGGATTAACCCCAGGTCCTTGCTCATGCTAGACAAACACTGTACAACTTAGCTACACCCTCAGCCCCCCAATTTCATTCTCTTTTTGGGAGGTGTACCAGGGATTGAACTCAGGGGCACTCAACCACTGAACCATTTTGCATTTTATTTAAAGACAGGGTCTCACTGAGTTGCTTAGTGCCTCCCTTTTACAGAGGCTGGCTTTGAACTCACAATCCTCCTGCTTCAGCCTTGAGCTGCAGGGATTACAGGAGTTTGCCACAGCATCCCAACTTCATTCTTTTGCATGTATATATCCAGTTGTTCTGGCACCACTTGTTGAAGTACCTATTTTCTCCCCCACTGAGTAATCTTGACTTGTCAAAAATCAATTGGCCAAAGATATATAGTTTTATTTCTGAATTTTTAATTCTGTTCTGTTGATTTATATATTTGTTCTTAGGTCATTATCAAATTATTTCAACTACTATGGTTTTGTACTAAATTTTGAAATTGATGTGTATGAAACTTCTGATTTCATTGTTTTTCAAAATGATTTTGATTATTCAAGATAATTAGCAATTTCACAAGGCTTTTAATGTGGACTTTTTTTCATTTTTGCAGAAAAAGAAAGCCATTGGAATTTTGACAGGAACTGCATTGAATTTGCAGAGCACCTTGGGTATATCTTAATTATGTTAAATTTTCCAATCTGTGAATGAAGAATGCCTTTCCTTTAATAGTTGTTATTTGATTTCTTTTAAGATAATGTTTTAGTTTTCAGTGTATATGCATTTTACCTACTTGGATGAATTTATTCCTAGGGATTTTATTCTTTATGATGCGCTTGTACAAGCAACATTTTCTTATTTTTTTTAAGCCATTCCTTACTAATGTGTTAAAATAAAATTTTTGTGTGTGTGAATTGATTTTGTATCTCACAACTTTGGGTAATTTATTAGATCTGATAGTTGTGTGTGTGTGTGTGTGTGTGTGTGTGTGTGTGTTCTTCACAATATGCTCTGTATAAGATCATTCCTTCTATAAAAGTAGAATGTTTTACATTTTTCTTTCTAATCTGAATACCTTTTTTTTAAAATTCACCTTACTGTTCTAATTAAAACTTTCTGTAAAATGTTACAT
Organism: Callospermophilus lateralis; assembly: GCF_048772815.1. Taxonomy (NCBI): domain Eukaryota; kingdom Metazoa; phylum Chordata; class Mammalia; order Rodentia; family Sciuridae; genus Callospermophilus; species Callospermophilus lateralis. Next base: position 88,579,126 of record NC_135310.1, on the reverse strand, counting down.
AACCCTGGCAAAAGCAGGCCTTCTCTTGTTCTTGATCTTAGAAAGAATGGATTCAATCATTCAAGTATGATATTAACTGTGGGTTTTTTAAAAATACCTATTATAATTTTGAGAAAATTCTCTTGTATTCCCAGTTCATTGAGTGTTGTACTCATGAAAGTTTGTTGGATTTTTGTCAAATTTGTGTGTGTGTGTGTGTGTGTGTGTGTGTGTGTGACAATTGACATTATTGTTTTTTCTTAATTCTGTTAATGTGATGTATTATATTGACTCATTTTTATATGTTGATAAATCCCACATCATTTTAATTCATAACCTTTCTAGGTGATACAGATTTGATTGGCAAGCATTTTGTTGAAAAATTTTAGATCTATATTTATTAAAGCTTTTGGCCTATCATTTTCTCTTCTTCTGATGGCTTTAGTTTAGGTTTCAATGTAATGTTGGCCTTATGGAATTAAGAAATGTTTTATCCTCCTCTGATTTTTTATTAGTTTTCTCAATTCTTTTTACATTCTGCTCCTCTAACAAGATAATTTCAACTGTCCTATCTTCAAGTTTGGTGATTCTTTCTTCTATCTGCTCAAACTTGTTTTTATCTTTCCATAAATTTTTCATTTTAGCTATGAATGTTTTTTTTTCAGCTCCAGAACTTCTCTTTGATTGCTTTCTATAATTTCTATCCTTTCTTGATATTCCCACTTGAAAATAAATAATTTCTCTAGTTTTCTGGGGTTTTCCCCCATTGTTTTATTTAGCTCTTTGTATTCATGTAAGACAGTCAATTTAAAATCTTTGTCTAGTAAATTCAATATCTGGGCTTCTACAGGAACAGATTCTATTAATTTATTTTGTGCATATAAATGTGTGATATTTCCTTCTTTCTTTACATGTCTCAATTTTAGTTGATAACTTGAAGTTTTAAAGATTATGATATAGTAAATTAGAAAGTCAGATTTCCCCCTCTCCCCAGAATTTATTATTGCTGTTTGTTTAATGACTTTTCTAAACTATTTTTTAAAGACTACATACCTCCTTACATGAGGTTGCTGAAGTCTCTAAATGCTTGGAACAGGGAAGAGAGAGAGATGGAGGAATAAAGAAGAAAGGAAGGGAGGGAGGAAGTGGGGAGGAAGAAAGACAGAATTCTCCTAGTCTTAGCAGCTGGGCTCTATATGTTTGTTGTTGGGACAATTTACCTGCAGCCCTGCCTTGCTTAAATTAATAGTATATGTTACATTCCTCATCAAACAACATGTTATCTGCAAGAGAAATGAAGACCAAAATGCTAACAAAAAGAACATAAGTTACTCCAAAGAAGGTAAATGTGTGATCCTTCCACAGACAGGTTCCTGATCTCATGGGGATAAAGGTAATTCCCACTAACTATAAAATCTCTAAGAACAAATTCCTATTAGAATCAGTCAACATGAACCAGTGGGACCTTGGAAGTTAGATGCAATTCTTCTGTCAGTCAAAAGTCAAGAGGTGAAAACCTTCCTAGGAGCCCCAATAAAACCAGAAGGCATTACGGGCATGTATGCCATCCTTCTTCTCTCTGTGAGAGTATACCCTTTTTTCTTTTTCTGTCCCTTTTAATAAACTAATGCCTGCTGCTCTGAGTGAAATCTTTCTGGTATGATTGCAAAAACATGTGAGAGAGAGCTGCTGTGACTGTCTTGGCTCCCACAGTAGGCCCTCGCTTTGTAACACTTGTCATTTTCTTCCAATTTGCATGGAGTTTAAAGTCAAGGTGAGACTAAAAAATGACAAAATCATGGCATTTGCAGGGAAATGGATGGCATTAGAGCATATTATGCTAAGTGAAGCTAGCCAGTCCCTAAAAAACAAATGCCAAACGTCTTCTTTGATATAAGGAGGACAACTAAGAACAGAGCAGGGAGGAAGAGCATGAGAAGAAGATTACCATTAAACAGGGACGAGAGGTGAGAGGGAAAGGGAGAGAGAAGGGAAACTGCATGGAAATGGAAAGAGACCCTCATTGTTATACAAAATTACATATAAAAGGAAGTGAGGGGAAAGGGAAAATAAAAAAACAAGAGAGAGAAATGAATTACAGTTGATGGGGTAGAGAGAGAAGATGGGAGAGGAAGGGAGGGGAGGGGAGGAAGGATAGTAGAGGATAGGAAGGGCAGCAGAATATAACATACACTAGTATGGCAGTATGTAAAAAAGTGGATGTGTAACCGATGTGAATCTGCAATATGTATACAGGGTAAAAATGGGAGTTCATAACCCACTTGAATCAAATGTAGGAAATATGATATGTCAAGAGCTTTGTAATGTTTTGAACAACTAATAATAAAAAAAATGTACTTTGAAGTAAAGCACAATTCTTCCTTTCATGCTGTTCAGGGGAGACTCACTCATCCAAACTGACTGCTGACAACAAACGCATGTAATATATAATCATTGGAGAGTGCCTACAAAACCCATTGGTACTCATCCAATTCCAGTTCAATTAATGCATACAGAAAACCTACAGCATACTAGGTACTGTTCTGATTTCACAGTAACCATCTCATTCAACCCTAATGCCTTTGTCAAGTAAATATTATCTCTTTTAGAGATGAGAATATTGAGAGGTGGAAGTTGACCTATCTAGGTTCATATAGTTTCTGAGTAGTAGTACTGGTATTTAAATCCAGGTCTCTAGATTCTAAACCCAGGTCTCCAGATTCTAAGTGTTTTCTGTAACATAATAAATGCCATTTTTTAAATAAAGAGTACAAGTCTGTGAAAAAATAAATAAATAAAAAAAAAAGGTATTTTAAAAATAATTCTTAAATAAAAGATTAACCTTTAAAAAGAAAAAAGATAAAGTCAAGGTGAGAGCTTAGGGTCTTTTCTTTTCTTTTTTTTTTTTTTTTTTTTTTTTGAACATGATTCCAATCTTGGGTATAAACATGACCTTGTAGACTCCTGTATCACATTAGAATTTTTCAAAGCCCTTATTTCTCAAAGGAATCTCTGTTCCTGCCTTTCCTTCCAAGCTTTTACCAGACCTTTCAACTAATATCATTTGTCTTATGAGGCATCATGAAGCTCATTCGCCTTTGACTATTTTGATCAGTGCCCATTGTATAGCCATGTTGCTGTTCCTCTGCCCTGAAAGCACTCTCAGTTAAAGAAACAAAGGCAATTCCTTCACAATAGGCTTCAAGGAGATGCAGAACAGTTCAAAACAGACAACCACAATTCTTAGGGAAGAAGATCTGCTCTGCTGCCTCCAGCCTCAGAGTCTCCAGTGTGAATGTGAGCTGTCATCTTCAAGACCACTGGGGCAAGTGGAGATGGTCTAAGGATGAGTTAAAATGTCTCAAGATCTTCCACCAATTTTCATTTGTCTTTTTCTTTATTTAAATTTAAATCTTTCACTTTTTTCCAGAGTTCTGACAAAGTTGATTTTGGCAGTTTTTGCCACATTTTCCAGTGTTTTGGAGACAGGATGTGTTCTTGGGGTTCCCTACTCCTTCATTTTGGCTGACATTATTTCTACTATATACTTTTAACTGCTTTTCCCATGTGAATAAAGTGAATTTGATTAACTATAGAATTGAAGTGTTTTTTTTTTACTCAGTGTACTTTTATTGTATACTATTAAATGCTAAAAAAAATCCTTAAAAAGCAATATATGACCATTAATAAGATAGCCTGAAACTTCATCTGAGGAGTTTATATGCTTCTGAAAACATGGCAAATACCAAAGCTACTAGATCAGCTAACTAACACCCCATAGACAAGCATCAGCTTTTGTAAACAAAGATTTATGGGAACACAAATACACTCTTTGCTTTGTGTGTTGCCTGTGGCTACTTTTGAATTAGAACAGCAGAACTGAGTAATTACTACAAAGCTGACAATATTTATTATTTGACATTTACAAAAAAGTTTTCAAGCTCCTGAATTAAAGTATAGATATTGAATTTTAAAAAGAGAAAAACAGTCCCTCTTGTATGAGAGAGTGTGTATGTACATGTTATGAATATGTTGCACTTAAAATACATAGAAAAGAAAGAATAAATTATTAAGGGATACTTACTCGACTTAAACATGGGAATGAAATTTCTTGATATAGGAGCCCATATGGGGAAATATTGAAGAATTTACTTTCCAATTAAATGTATCTACAATTCAACATTTGTATATGATTCTGAAATTCTTAATATAATCTGCACATCATTCTAAAACTTTCCATATTAAAAATTATAACCTTTTGGCAATACCATGGCCCTAAAATTTTGCAGCACCAGAGAAGATGTATTTCAAGTTTACAGGATAGACTTAACCACAGTGAAGAGAAATTATATGTATTGCCCAGAGAATTACATAACTTATTGAAATTATTTTAGAAGCATAGCCACTTGAGAGTAGTCTAGATATTGACTGCTGTACTCAATACTATTAAAAATAAGCAAGTCCACCCAGAAAGACAAGGAAACTGGTGAGGATTATCTCATTGACCTCAGGAAAGAAAAGAATGTCATGCATATTTGTCATTAACATCATGTACTTCAGGGAGACACAGTTTCACTTATTGAAAAGAAGACATCAATATTATGATTCTACAGGTGCAAAAATTGGATCTAGGAAACTGAGAAAATTAGTACTAGAAAAGTCATTTTAGCTGCAATTCTCTTCAACACACCTCTCTAATCACAATATTTTTCACCTATGGGCACAGAAATCAGAAATAAACATTATCTCTTTGCACCCTAGAGAATTAGTACCAGCACTAAACAGTTTCCTAGATGATTCTCAAAGTCACTCAGCTAAAATCTAAAAGCAATTACTGGAAAAGTATCTGAGCTTTATATTGCCACAAACCTCTAGGAGCATAAAAAGTCACAAACTAATATGTTTCATATTGTCTTCCTTAAGCTCAAAGGAATTGCTGATTTAATTAAAACAAAACCTGTCTTTAGAACAAGACTCAAATAATCTACATATATAAAGCAATATGTTTCAACACCTAAGGATACTACATTAACTTTGTCTTTGAACACACTGGAAGAATGTCATGTAAAATCAAATTAAATCTCAAATGAGCATATTAAATTCTCATTGGCTTGAAATATTTCATTCTGTTTATGGACATGTTCCTTCTTGAGATGTTTTGGTAATTATTAAATAATTCTTGTGCCTCTGAAGGTGAATCTATTCCTCACATGTCTACACTGCTTTCCAATCATTTCTGTGTGGTGAAGTTTGTAACTGGAAACCACGGGTGATATAAAATTGACAGAGAAGCTGGTCAAAGCAAGCAAAATACTGACACCTGTAAAATTAGAGACAAGATACCTTAACTAAGTGGCAACTGACAGTGGATGCATATAAATGTTATTTTTGTGGTCAAATATTATTCAGGCCTATTTTGAAAGCCTCTGGTTAATTGGCAGTTCAGCTGCTCAAATTGCTAATAATAACATAACGAGTTTACAAATTTACAGAAGGTAATTTCCGTTGGACTTTTAAAATATAAATGTATACTTTTCATGAAGTTTATTTCTGTTTACTTTTACATTTGTCCTATAGCTTTGAAACCAACAACAGTGAACTTGTACTGCATTGTTCTATGTTCAGCTCTCTGCATGAATCCTTCACTTCACTCTGCAGGACCTCTTATCTCATCAGGCTTCATTTGATGTGGGAAGCAATAGCAAACCTGCTGGGCAGGGAAACTTAAGAAATGTAAGAAAATAATAAGTACAACAATGTCTTCATGCTGTTGATGCAGGGCCAGGATGCAGAGCTTAGAAAGGTACACTGTTGCTTAGATAATAATATCGTAATAATTTATCGGATAGAGAACATAAACTGATCAAAGTTCACCTTCAAATGAAAGAGAAATCACAGACTTCAAAGGTGGTTTTAAATCACTTACTGATGATTTACTAAGAATAGCAGTGAATTTGAGACAGAAATAGGATTTGAGATATTAGGGGAAGGGATATAGATACTAATTAATTTGGGGCTCTAAAATAAGAGATAGCAGAATATCATATACAAGTTATCCACATTGCTCACTGAATTTGGAGTGATGGGGGATTTCAATAATACTCAGAACAATTAAGAAAAGGTGAATTTGATGTGATTAAATACAATTGAGTTGCACAAAACTCATAAGGAATAAACTTGAGATGCTATAAAAGGCTACCTAACATTATTGGATCTTCCCTCCTGGCCCATTTGAACCAAGCATGAGATTATTCATTTTAATCAGCTTTCACAAACAATAGTAGTTTGCATTCACAAAAATTATAACTAAATATCATGGAGAAGGACAGAAATCCTGCAACTGTTACATTAACACTAAAAATAATGCATCAATAGAAACTGACAGACAAAACATTACTGATGTTTTTAATGATCACATTCTGGATTGCAGATAAGAAAATCAAGGTGCAAAGTGGCTTGTGAACATTTTGAACCAAATTTACACTTACATTCAGGACACACATATGCACACACACACACATATATCTTGGCCCTGAAGTGTCTCATCTCTTACATAAATTTTAACTCTGATTGTTAAACCCAGTGAAAAAGATCTTTCAGAAGCAATTGTTTTCACAAATTCAGCAGGTTAATCTTGTTAGAACATATGCAAAAAGCAAAGAATCAAGTTTCTGTGCAAAAATGCACTTAAAATTATCTGAGAAATAAAAATTAAAGTTAAAGATTAGCATTTTAGTAGATATATAATTTAATGTTCACATACGTACACGCCATTTTTTTCTTTCTCAGATTAATATTTCTAAAAATAAATAAGATAAAGATACACAATATGATAGAGAACACATATTATCATCTCCTCAATAAATATTTCCCAGATAAATTTTGTAATAAAGCACAGTAAGGGTCAGTTATTTTTCTTTCAACTTTTACACAACTTTCTATGTTTTTTCCCATAGATTTAGATCCAAAGAGAATCTTTGAAATATTCTAATTATCTTACTTCAGATGAACCAAGAATTTAAAGGTAATTTTATTGACTAAAAGTCACTTAGCAAGGTTGTGATGACTTCGACTGGTACAAATGTGCTGATTGGCATATGTAAATGCATTTTCTTACATGAAATCAAGAAGAAAATTAAAATTGTTGTGAGAGAGGTAGCCATCACAGGAGTTCGTTAAGTATTTTAAGATACACCAAAACAAATGCTTGCTTCTAATATAGAACTTTTTATATTTTCCTGTTTAACAAACCTTGCTTTCTCTTGGTTAATCCTCAGCATTGCCCAGTGCTTCCTAATTACAACTACATTTCTAATGCTATTTCTTCTAGGTAGAGAAATATTGAACAAGTAGTCTCTTGCCAATTTCCCAATCACTCATTTTGTAAAATTGCTATTTTTTTTTGCCCTCCTCCTATGACTAAATCAAACCTATGAAGTTCTACTGAAAAATTCCCCTTCATCTTATGTTGAAAAGTATTCTTCTTCCTGTAACCCAACGTACAATTGAAAAATTCGAACTGCTAATAAACAGCATGGATTCCTAGGTTGGAAAGCAGACCATCTGTGCACCAAACACCTGGATGTAGAATGAAGCCTCCCTTTATTAATGATTCAAAACATGAATATGAAATTGGAGAAACCTGGAATATTATCAGACGATCCACTGGAAGGTACTAATAAATTAAAATCCTCACACAGTGCCTCGTAAATGTGCTTCAACTTCTCTTCAGTTCTTCTTTGCATTCCCTTATATGTAGATTTGCCAGAGTTAGCAAACAAGTGTATAAGATGTCCTATATTGTGTGGGACATTCTCCTATTAAAATTTCCTCTAATATTTTTCTGGAATTAAAATTTAGCTGGGTATTCCTATATTTTATCTGGCCAAACTGCTTATGTGTAAATGTCTTTGAGCTATTTCTAAAGACAATCTGGACTTTCCTATGAGTCAATATGTAATTTTCACGTGTTTGGAGGAAATATTCAGTGAGTCACCATACCTAAGCTTTACTTCAAGACCTGACACAGAAACTTGCCCAAGAGTGTATGGATTACCAGTAGGCAAACATTTTCTCAAAGGATGAGGCAGCAAACAGTTAAGTCCTTAAAGACCAAACAGTCTCTGTGAAACTGTTCTATTGTTCTTTTGTAGTATAAAATGAATATGGCTGTGTTTTAATAAAACTTTACTTACAAAAAGAGTGTTAGACTGAATTTGACCCAGAGGGTTTAGTTTTTCAATCAATATCACAATTGAACTGGTATTTAGATGATATTCCAGTAACATTAAATTGATCTTACTAGAAAATCAGTCCAACCTTACTGAGTATAACTGAGCTCACAGAAATCATCAAAATAACAAGATTATTAAGGAGAATGGAAATCAGAATTTTAAATAAATACTTTACTGAATCCCTCTGATATTAAGGAAAGATGAGACTGAATATAGGATAACTTGAAACATTAACTAGAACTAATTAAATTTAGCACATTGTACTATCATATAGTTGATTAAACAGAGAAACACTGTCATTTAACCAAATTATAACTTAAAAATAATGAAATATTTAAAATTAAAAAAGGTGGTGAGGGCTATCAATTCAAAAATAAAAATTTGAATGAGAAAAATAAAACTGAAGAAGGCAAGTATAAAAGCATCTCATTACACAAGGGCAGCTGAAAGGCAGACGAATAACAGGATCTGGCTGGAAGGATAGATAGACAAGACTTGAGTAGCTTCCATGATTCATTGCTGAGCTGCAGTAACCAGAGAGGCACCAATACTGAACCAAAATGAATACAAGGAAAGTGAATATGGCATGCAAGAGGAAGGACAAAAACAGTCAAGAACCAAGAGAGGAGGAAACAGAGTGATATCTTAGGTTACCTCCCTGATGAGATGTATGGAAAAGAAAGACACAGATTTGTTGTTTCTGATCTCTTGCCAGCTGCTACTTCTTTACAATATGAGGGTTCAGTCAAAGATGACAGTGTACCTGACAACGACAGGAAAGCCCTTTTTGCTGTAAATGTGGTTTGCTCTCCTAGAGGTTTAGTCTGGTAGAAGGGATTCAGGCACACATTTAAAATCAATCATGCATGTGGCAGCCAATGATGTATATCAGATAATCCATTGAAACAAATGTTTCTCTTGCTAAATTTGAGACACAGATACAGAGATGCAAAAGCAAATTGAGCAGAAAAATAAATCACTTTATTAAATGATTCTTTTTCCCTTTTCATCAGCATCTAAACCAGAATAAACCTGATACAACAATAACTGTGCAAAAGATTGAAATGAAGAGGATATTGTAATTGGGTAGATATCCCCATGGTAATAGGAACAGACCACAAGCACTAAAGAGTGGAAAGAATGACTGAATAATGAATAAACACAGTACGTATTCTGAGAGCTCAGAATCAGTCTGATGGCAGTGAGGTGCACCAGAAGAGACACACAGGAGTCAAGTTATCAGAAATCACTAACATTTGATTTTGCTAGAACTCTATATTCTGTGAGATAAAATTCTACCCAAGTTAGAATGCAAATTTAAAGTAATGGCCCAAGATACCTTTAGCTACTGCCTAGTTATCAAAATGTAAATTGGTAACTGAACTATCTTAACAGCATAATCTGTATACTGCGATCAAAAAAATTTTCAAGGAATCTTCAACTCCTATGTGATTTTTCTGCATTTGTCAAACTAAAATATATAAATATATCTTTATTCTAATGAAGTTCACTAGATATCCTCAAAGGAAAAAGTTACCTTGCTGGACTCACAATCACTAACTTTTACTGAGCAGTTTTTAAGTATTAGGTATAGTGATAAGTGCATTGATGTAAGTTTAAGAACAATTTGGGGAGCAAATACAGAATTATTAATATTTCTATTTTCATATGAAAAAAAGTGTGGCCCAGGTATGTTAAGTAACTTTCCAAGGAACACAACTAAGATGTAACAGTTCAGGGATTCTACCATAAGCTGTCTTACCCGTAAGCTTGGGTCTTGATCACAACTGTTTGTGAAAAGATTTTCTCTATGCCCAGGTTGAAATTTTTGGTCCCACACAGCCCAAAGAAACAGCCAGCATGACTCTGGTTAACTGGCTTTTGTGAATAAAATTTCCTATTCTGGGTCACAAACATCTCTCATCTCTCTACTTGTGGTACCAGCTTCTACCTAGGAAAAGTGATCCAACTGTGTCAGGTACCAGGCATGAATTTCCAGAGGTGATTGCTGAGCTTACTGGTGAGGCAGGTGTGTCTTTTCTCTCTATCTTCAGTCTTTGGACAGCCCTAGAGAGATCCGTTCTTTGGTCATGGATATTCATAGAAAGTATTCCAGTTCCTGGATTTAATTAATCATTGATTAATCATAACTGCTTAGAACTGTTCTATTCAAAGTACTGTCCTCAAAATTGCAGAGCAGTGATATCTAGGAGCTTTCTAGAAAGGCAGCTTCTTAGGCTCCATCCTAGTCTAATGATCTCAAAATCTTTGGAGTAGAAGACCAGGTATCTGTAATTTAAGAAGATCACAAGGCAAAATGTAAACATCAAAGTTTGAGAAATAGTAACAGGATGTCCCACAGCCTCATGTTAGAAGATTCATAGGTCTGTGTCTAGAGAGCCTTCCATAACCCACAATCATTTCTCTAGAGAGCCCAGGGAAGCCATTCCCAATTTCAGCCAATTAGAAATTCCCCTAAAAGAGACAGATGTTGTTTGCAACAACACTTGGAAATGTCTCTTCTTCAAAGAGTCATGAGTTGCATGTTTTCCTTGGAGCCTTAGTTCTCCTCTGATTCCCAAAGTAGTCAATGACACAAAAACTTCACTGTGGAATCAGACTTCTCTCAGCTCCCAGTTACTCTTTGGTTTTGGTGTGCCTCACTGTATGAAAGAGCTCCAAGCTGAGAACAACGGAGAAAAAAAGAAAAAAAGAAAAAAAAAATGCATAGAATTCTGCTTAGTGTAAGGTGGTGACAATCATGATAGCTGAAAGGGAAGTTGAGTGACAAACTTGTGACAGGGAAACACTACACCTGCCCTCCATTCTTTCACTTTATATGAGCTGCTATGGCAATTTCCATTCCCTGAATACTAATTTAATATTTGAGGGCTTCATTTAAATTAAATGTCTAGTGCCAGAGTTCTACCCTGCCAAACAAGGGGCTTATAGTCTACTTGAAGAAATGCCATGGGTGCATAAATTATGCAATGATAATATAAACAAAACAAGGCATTGGACAAAATCACCAGTTAGTTATACTACAAGCTGTGTGGAAGCTGTACCTACACAGAAGCTGGGTATTCTTATTCATTATCATGTCCCAGAAAATAATCCATGATTAAAAAAAGAAAATTTAGCTTGAATTTCAGTCATCTAGAACCAGGGATCCTCAGTATATATTGCAGACTGATCCAAACTCTTGGTGTCTCAAAAAAAGGTTAATATAGATTTCCTTTAAATTAAAAATTAACTTTCTTTGCATTATTTATCTTATACTAAAGATTCACCACCACCTGTCTCCACATCTCGCTTTTTCCTTGTCTATCTCTGTATTGGTCACTGTATCCTTGATGGTTTTGCAAATCTCTCTTGTGATCACACAACTTATTTTAGATCTGGCCAGAGTTTCTTCAGAAGGTTCCAATCCTAGCACCCAGAATTTAAATTCATTCCACATCCTGGACAAAACAGGAATGAGAAACTTGTACAGACATACGTGACATGAAGGCAGATGCCAAACAATAGTGAGTGCAGGAATGATAGATGTCAAGAAGAGACAAAATCCAAGTAGATCAGAAATGAATCAATACATACATAAGCAGAAAGCTAGCTGATCAGGGAGAATAAAAATCCTGTAAAAAAAAAAAAAAAACTATAGGGCTTTACAAGATTTAGAAAAAGGACCTCAGTGAATTATGATCCATGTACCTGAAATTTAGTACTTACATTTTACAGTTAATCACTTATAAATAAATACAATAATTACACTTTATAGTCATTTATGAATAAATAGAATAATTATGAAGGTATATATCTATACTTTTAAGTAGAATGGCCAAAATCATTATCTCAACACTTGAATTATATTTCATTATATATTATATTATATATTTTTTATTCATCAATATTCTGTTAACATCAGGAAAATTATTGCATAAACTCTAAGAATTTTTCAAAAAGCAAAGATAAAGAAATGCTTTTTCAAGTGGTTATGATAGAATAAATGGTCCTTAATTTAGTTTTCAAAGGCATTCCTACATCTAATGGTTGATCTAAGCAGAAGTAACTGCTAGTGTGCAGCCTGGTGATCTTCTAAGGGAAACCAGCCACAAAAGTCTCCATTTTGGCCCTCATGAGAGATTAAAGAAGTTTTATGTTTTGCAATATTTTTCTTACTGGTTTGAAAGCAGAGAAGACATCACTCTGCCAAAGAAGTCAAAGGATACCTATCCCTTCGGTTTCTTGGCTATTAATGAATGTAAGAATGTTAATTTTGACTTTTTTCAAAAATAATTCATAATTGACCTTCCCCAGAAAAAGTATAAGTTTTATGGATAGTCTGGAATTTACTTCAAAATGTAATGCTGGTCTTAGGGTACTATCTATTTTAATTCTATAATGTGACCAGGAATTAAAGAAGGAAATAAAAAATTCCTGTAAGGTTTGTTTTGTTTTGTTGTTGTTGTTTTTCTTTGGTACTAGGGATTGAACTCAGATGAACTCCACCACAGAGCCACATCCAAAGTCCTGTTTTGTATTTTATCTAGAGACAAGGTCTCACTGAGTTGCTTAGCCCCTCACTAAGTATGGTAAATACCAGAATTAAGAGAGAGAGAGGAGAGAGAGAGAGAGATATTAGTAAAAGTAATGTTGATGAAAAGATTACTCCAAAGAAAAACCAAGTATGATTACCAGGATGGTCTTAAAATTCCCTCACATTGACTAAATTTTAGAAAGGATTCATACTGACTCTAGGCCCTGACCTTTTCTTAGAACATTTACTTGAGAAAACTTTCAATTATGACTTCTTTCACTGCCCTTTTGAGATATAAATTTTCTCCCAGCCTCTTGTTAGTTTTACAACCTAAGAATGTCTTTTTCAAGGACCTGGGAGTAATCCCTGTGGAATACAGTCATCAAGGAAGATAGTGATGTTTTCTCCCTGTTTTGGAGAAACCCTGGCGTACCAACTAGCAAACAGAGGTGGCCTAATCTTAGAGCCTAATTATAGAACATTTGCAAATTGAAGAATAACTAATTTAATGTGCACAACATATCCCATTGATCAGCCTCCCCCTAACATCCTCCAGTACTTTTCCTATAGTTCACTCCTGGACCTAAAACCCCTCCAGCTTTTTGTGATTTAGCAAAATGGAATTCAGACTGAGGTCTCTCTTATATTACAATAGTCTTGAATAAAATTTTCTTTACCTATTTAACTTTCTCTAGTGCAATTTTTGTTTTGCCAGAGGCCTCAAGCTAAGGCTAAGGAGCAGAAAACCAGGCAAGAAACAAAGGTCTGGGCAGATGCCATCAACAAATACACATTTCCAAGTGCCTATTAGCAAGAAGCATAGCATTTACAGTCTAACATAAATGTACAATAATGCATTGTCACAAAATTACCACAAACGACTTTAGTTCAGAGTTGAAAATGAACAATGGCTTGAAAAAATCAAGTTCTATCAAATAATTATAAACCTTTATGCTGATATGAGAAACCAAAGGCCTAAGAAACAACAATAAGAGTAAGACAAGAAATTTTTGACATAGCTAATGAGATAGGAAGATAGGTCACCCCTAGGCAGCCAGGAAAAGGGACTCAGAGAAGAAAAGGAGGAGAAAAGGATTGGAAAATCGAGCTTTTTTTTCTACATTTTTTATTGGTGCATTTAGTTGTACATATTGATGGGATTTGTTGTTACATAATTGTACATGCACATGATATAACATATCGTTTGGCCAAAATCACTTCCCAGCATTTCCCTCCTCCCTCTTTACCTCCCATCCCCTGGTCCCTTTTCTCTACTGATCGCCCTTTAATTTTTAGAGGATCCACCCCCACCTTTGTTTTCCTTTTTTTTCTTTCTAGCTTGTGCATATGAGAGAAAACATATAACCATTAATCTTCTGAGTTTTACCTGTTTCACTTAACATGATGGTCTCTAGTTCCATCCATTTTCCTGCAAACGTCATAATTTCATTTTACTTTATGATTGAACAAAACTCCATTGTGTATATATGCCACATTTTCTTTATCTATTCATCCATTTGATGGATACCTAGGCTGCTTCTATAGTTTGCTATTGTGAATTGTGCTACTATAAACATGGGTATGCGTGTATGGTGACTTTAATTCTTTAGAGTAAATACTGAGAAGTAGTATAGCTGGGCATATGGTGGTTCCAAGCTTAGTATTTTGAAGAGTCACCGTACTGATTTCCATAGTGGTTGTACAAATTTACAGTTCCACTAATATTGTAAAAGTGTTCCTTTTCTCTACACCCTCTCCACCATATTATTTGTATTCTTGATTCTGATTGGTGTGAGATGAAATCTCAGTGTAGTTTTGATTTGCAAGGAAATCAAGTTTTTGACCCCAGCTATTTCTAGCCAGAGGGACAGTTCCTTAACAGCCCTTAAGCATGACCAACCGCAAAAGGTGCTGCTTCCTCTTGTGCCAACAAAACTTCACCCTTACACTTGTGCTAATGAAGGCTTAGAAAACACTTTTCTCCAGATTTTACTGAAGAAAAAAAAATATAGAGAGTTGATTGGCCCCTTTATTAAATCCTATATTTATATTTCATCTCACCAATCAACTATAGGGACAAATTAAGCCCATAAAATCCCATAGACAACAGACACCCATTGCACCCTCTCTTGGGGCCCCTTTCAGGAGCTCTGCTTTCTATAATTCTAATAAATCCTTTTACTTTGTTCTCATTCTTGTATCCATGGATTTCATTTTCAAATATGTGAGACAAAGAACCAACCTGACAACACCATTTTCCATGTTATGCTAATAGAGTGGCAAGAGCCAAATACCAGGCATACATATTAGCAGAATTGTTGAGTAGGCAACATGGAATATTAAGCAGTGCAGAGACTAGAAGAGCTTGACTATCTTCATCTCTTATTTAGTATGTGGTCACCACAGGGAATACACACACACACACACACACACACACACACGTATGTGCCAAAGAATTGGAGGAGCCAGGCACAGTGGTGCACATCTATAATCCCAGCAGCTCAGGAGACTGAGGCAGGAGGATCACAAGTTTAAAGCCAGCCTCAGCAACTTAGTGAGACCCTGTCTCAAAAAAAAAAAAAAAAAAAAAAAAATATATATATATATATATATATATATATAGAGAGAGAGAGAGAGAGAGAGAGAGAGAGAGAGAGAGAGAGAGAGCACTAAGGATGAGACTCAGTGGTTAAATGCCCCCAGATTCAATCCCTGGTACAAAGAGAGAACTGGAAGAAACAAGGACATCAACTACCTGCTTTAATGATATCAACCCATAATTGCCATAATAAATGCTTCACATACCTTATACCATTTAGTGCTTCCTAAAATGGGGAAGATATTATTGTGCCCATTTATCTGATAAGGAATTTCAAGCTCAAAGAGACGACACAGTCAACAGAAGGTGAGACTGACATTTAAACTACAAATGATGAGAAAAGCCACATACTTGTGTGATTAATCTAGTGTTCTCAATTCTAGCTAAATATTAGAATCTCCTGGAGTGTGATTTAAAATACCAATATCTGGATGCTATCCCTAGACAATCAGATTTAATTGGTTCATAGTAAGTCTCAGGCTAGGTATTTAAAAAGTAAAAAATAAAATTAACTCTTCTCAAGGTGACTGTAATATGCAGCCAACTTTGTGGCCTATTGTACTAAGCTATTCTGTTTCTCTTCTTACCCTTTTTGGGTAGAAATAATAGCATAAATCAATACATTCAGAGACAAAGCTGGCTTTTCACTACATCCTCACCTCTAATTCACCTTAGAAAGTAGCAGTCTGACTTCCACATTCACCATCCACTAAAACTGCAACATGCTAAGGCGACAAATTAACTTCTACCTGACAAATCCACAGTCCTTTAATACTCAATCTTCCTGTATTATTTGACACTGTGATTAGAGGTTTCATTCCTGAAACCTCTTTTCCATTTTTAAAATATTCTACTATGGAATTGTCCTGTTCTCCCTGCTTGATTTTCTTCCTTGGCTCCTCATTCTGTGTTTCTCACCCTCTACCCTTCTCTTTCAATACATTTACATTTCTGCAATTATCTCAACCCACTCCTCACATTATCAACTCCCTCCTAAGGAATTCCAGGTTTTCATGTCTAGCCCAGTCTCTCTCCTATACCTCAATTCCACATAGCCAGTGGAGTATTCAGAATATCTTCACCTGCTTTGTTGGAGACCAAGGGTTCCTGGATCTTTGGAGTTACTGCCCAGGAGCAAGGGGTTACTTTTCCATACCATGCCTGTTGTCCTAAGCATAGTGTGTGTGGGGTGGGGTGGGGGGTGGCAGAGTACTCACCAACACTTTAGCTCCTGGGGGTGTGGTGAACCCATTCAGCCTCCCAAACTCACCTCCTGAGGCTCAGAGGGTGTTTGTCCTGCAGGTACTAAAGCAAAATCATTTCTTAGAACATTATTTATGGAACACTGAGAAAATAGAGCTTAAGAGACTTTTATTCTGGCAAGTCCTTTGACTGCTTCCAGGTTCCTCTATGCACAACTCTTCTACTAACCCACAAGCCCAAGGTGAAATTGCTCAGAGTCCCAGGTTGACTTGGCTGTTTTTCCTTATTCCAACTCTGTTCTCGCTCATTCCCTGCATGGGTGAGGGAATGGGTACCTATCTGAGGGATGGGCTAGCTGCAAAATAAAAGCTATGAAAGCAATATATCAGAAATAAAGACAAAAGGCAAGAATATTTTTAAAGAAGGGGCATGACCTGTTGAGTGGCCAGAGGGGACTGGCTTCTAACAAAGAAGATGCCTTCACTTGCTTCAAAGGGGATCTGTAATTATAAGATTTCAGTGTGGGAGAAGTCTTGTTTTGGTGCTTGCTTCTAGGTGTGGCAGGGGTCTTGCAGTAAACACGTGTTTTTTTTTTTTTTGTTATTGGTGAATCACTCCCATCTGGAGGCTGTGTTTGAACTTGAGGTGTGAACTAGATCAGGGTTCCAGAGTGAGTTGGGCATTCTCAAACCAGGGAGTTTCTCCTGGGAGTTCCCAAAACAGCAACTTCCCTCCCTAATGGCTAGAACATTGCTCAGTTCACACATGGCTCATAGATGACCCCCCGCACTTTGTATTGCTAACTAAAATTTGTGCATTCAGTTTTTTTCCACTTTAAATATTTATGTAAGGAAATATAATTTATTTCCCAATTAGTTATGTATAGTTTGTGTCTTTTCCCTCATTTCTGAGATCACACTTGCTAAAACATGCTGCCTTCAATAATGATAAATCTCTAGTTACATATTCCAATTTTGTGATAAATTAATTTTCATTGATTTTACTAAATAAGGTCCTACTACTCTGAAATGAATCACTTTGTTATTAGTTATTTTTAATTTTATAGCATTATGCTTTATGGTTATAACACTGGTGATAATAGTTATAATAACAGGTAAGCTATTTTCTTTAGTGATTTTTTTTTAGTTTATATTATCTATTGTTAGGTCATCATAAAAAAAATTTATGTAATTATCAGTAATATGTCACAGCACAAAACTATTATAGTATCCCACTCTTTATTTTTACTAGAGTTATGGATGAGTAACAACTTGAAGATACATAAATTAAGCACCTGACTCAGTAATTGAAGTCCAAGTTTATATGAATTACAAGCACAGGAGGTGCTTACTCAATATTAAGTGAAAATTGTATGAATATATGCACCATTTCATTTGCAGTAAAATGAAAGATTTTGCAATTTATGCTAGACAAAAATCCAATTAAGAAGTTTGCAAATCTAGCCATTTCATTATGGAACATATAAACTTTGTCATATTAAAAGTATCTCCCCTAGGAGAGGTCAAATTTTTTAAATCAATTTCAGTCATAATTTTTTCTTGCTTACAATTTAATATGCAAAGTGTGCGTCCTGGATACAATAACATTCAACAGATTCCACCTTTTGCTTCATGAGATTAATATAAAACAGTATTTTCACATTGCTCCATGTAAGGCTTGCTAAAACTTGCCTTTGAAGACAGAGATTCTCAAGGTACTTTAATTTTTTATTTCCAAGTTCAAGCAAAGTCTAATTAGACTACAAATTATCTTATCTAAAATTTTCAGTTAAAAGTTAGAGATCGATTTTTACTTGTCTTTGCAAAGTGGAAACACAGTCTAATATGTAAAATAAAAAACCTTGTGATAAATGTGACTGACTAATGGGTTACAGTTATATTTCTGAGTAACAGTTTTAGGAAAGAACAAGAATTATCTATCGTGTGCTAGCTCTGTCAGTCTCAGAAGTCAGGCATTTGGCCATTGCCCACCTTGTTGTGAATTTCTATGACTCACAAACATTTGCATTCACTACCAAGGAGTCTGTCACTTTGTTTTCTTGCAGACTATGGGCCACAGAAATGCAAGAGGAGACATAAATTCTCTGAGATGTCATTGCAACATCTCCATCTTTGGTTATGTAGCAGGAATACACATCTGAAATTAATAGTTTCTCATATCTATCCCTGTCTCACATTACCCCATTAATGTAATCTGAAGTTAAGAATGGAAAATTTTTAGTTTGATACAGAGAGAAAATATTAACAACAAAATAAAATAATTAAAACAACAGAATTTAAAGGGTTAAGGCTAAGAGTGTTGGTATTCATGTGTATATAGATTAGAATCTTATAGCCATGTGCTAAGGAAATAGAATATCAGAAGATGGTTCTATGGCTCTAACCAAAAGATGTCAGGCATAACGTGCCTCTTATTTATGAAACTGAACCTTGAGATTGCTAAGGTCTTTGTTTTCTGTGAGGAAAAAAAGTATTTGGAGACTTCTATTAATTAAAAAAATAATCTATCAAGAAGAAGGTGAGTGCTCTGCATTCAATCTCTGCAGATTCCCTCCATTCTAAGCCCCTATCCTAGGTGCTTCTCCTGCTAGGTTGGTACAGGAGTTTTTGTTTGTTTTTGCTTGTTTGGGGTACCAGGGATTGAAACCAGGGGTGCTTAACCCCAGCACCAAGTCCACAGTGCTTTTTTGTTACTATTTTTTTTTTTTTTTTTAAATTTTGAGACAGCCTCTTGCTAAGTTGTTCAGGGCCTTGCTATGTTGCTGAGCCTGGCTTTGAACTTGCAATCCTCCTGCCTCAGCCTTCCAAGTTGCTGGAATTACAGACATGTGCCACCATGCTTGGCTGATCTAGGTTTCTAGATGTTCCTTACAGCAATTTCTTATACAATGGAGTTAGTATGATATAGTGGCTAAGAACATGAATGAACTTTAGAGTCATTCAACATGGAACCCGCATCATACTACCTATTAGTCAAGTAACCTCAGGAAGTTCATTTATATTTTACCAATCTTAGGGGGTTTTCTCCCCATCTCTAAAGGGGAAATAATAATACCTAACTGCAAGAGTTGCTCACAGGATTGATTCAGAGCTCATGTGCAAAGTAAATTATGTCTTGCATATAATAAATATGTACATAGTAGATAGACTGCAATATTTTTGTATTCTTTGATGATTTTTATACTCTTTAGTAAACAATAGAGTTGGGAAAGAAAAGACTGAGCCCTTTTACCATAATGTTCTCAATTATGACTTATTTTCTATCCCTGTTTGATTTTCTAATGACCATTAGAGGGTTCTTCCCATTCCAGGTGGTTGATTTTGTAAGTTCAAAGGTGTGCATGAGGTTGTCTCTTTAGTTCACCCTCACTGCCCCCTGCAATTTTTATTGTGGAATATATCCAATCATCAAGGGGAAACTTTAATTACACTTCAAACTTTAATCATACTTCAACTATAAAATATTTCTAATCCTTTCAGAAGAATTACTAGTGTTCTTCCTAGTAGTCTCACAAAGAGCACAGTATGCTATTTATTATCTTTGGTTGCTTGTGTATATGTCTCTCTCCTTTGATAGCCTGTAAGTACCTTAAGGGAGCAGACCATGGACTACTTGTCTTTATTGAACTTAACAGTGTAAAAACAGTTTTAAAATACATACTTTGGGAAAACAAATACTGAGAATCTTTCTGCCAGTGAAGTCAGTTGGCATTTGGAGAGCCACCAGGGACAGAAAAGTATGGTCAGACATTCTGTTTGATTTTCTATAGAAATGCCACAGTGAAAAGTGGCAGGGCATTTGAGAGCCCTCCTGGAGTATTGCATTTTGAAACAGCAGTTTTTGAGTGTTCTTTTAGGATACTTATTTACTCTTGATATTTTGTTTTTCAAAGACTATGCATAGAATATTATAAAACATCAGTAAGCAGTACTTCAATTCATTTCTTTCTTTTTCCCCCTGAAAAATAGCAAAAAGATATCTTCAGTCTTTAAGATGTTAGCAATAAAATTCTCAAAATTCAAAAATAAATTAACTCAAACCCAGCTTATATTTCTAAAATATAAAAACAATAAATAATTCTTAGTAATCATATTCATATAATTATCATAGTGCAGTCAATTCCATTAGTGATAGAAATTTGAATATTAATTTATGCTTACTGGATATGAAAAAAACAGCAATCCTTATTTTTGGTAAAACTTGTTTTTTAAAACATTATTGGTGATCTTGCCACTGACTCTAATAAATACTTTGTTTACATAAATAAAATCTTTATGGAGAAATAATAAGAAAATAAAGTTCATTAAAACAACTAAAGTAACCATTTCAAGAAAGAATGTAGCTTGTCTCTTCAAATTAAGAATTCAAAGATCATTCTGCTCTCAAACATAGCTTCATATTAATGCAGAAACAATGCAGTTGGACTGCTAGAACAGGTTAACAATTAAATATAAGATAGGGAAGCCATTACTATCTTCATCTCCCCTAAATACAACTTCTCTATCACAATTTAAATGAACCTACAAGTGAACATTCCAAATTAAAATTAAAATAGCTTTTGAATTTTAACTCAAATAAGCCCAACTTATCAGTACATAAAAATGGTGGAGCAAAATGTATGGTGCATAACTCTGAAGACTAATGACTTGCAAAGATGAAAATAAAACTTTTAAGGTTAAAGCACCATAAATTTACTGGGCTTAGAAAGATCTAACCAAGCTTCATGTGAAGAAGTCATTTTCTGCAAATAAAAACTATACTGAGGTTTCATTTCACACTGTTCAGAATGTCTGTCACCAAGAATACAAATAAAAATAAATGCTGGCGAAAATGTGAAGAAAAAGAAACATTTTTGGTGAGATTTTATATTAGTACAATCACTATGGAAATCAGTATGGAGGTTCCTCAAATGACTAGAACCACCATATGATCCATTTCTTGGTATTTATTAAAATAATTAAAGTCATCATATTATAGTGATACGTGCATATCCATGTTTATTTTTTTATTTTATTAATCCTAATTTGTTATATATGACAGCAGAATGCAATTCAATTCATATCACACAAATAGAGCACAATTTTTCATGTCACTGGTTGTATACAAAGTAGAATCACACCATTCATGTTTTCATACATGTACTTACGGTAGTAATGTCTGTCTCATTCCACCATAATTCCTACCCTAATGCTCCCTCCCTTCCCTCCCTCCCCTTTGTGATATCTAAAGTTCATCTATTCCTTCCATGCTCTGCACCCTATCCCCATTATGAATCAACATCCTTATATCAGAGAAAACATTCAACATTTGGTATTTGGGGATTGTCTTACTTCACTTAGCATTATATTCTCCAACCCCATCCATTTACCTGCAAATGCCATGATTTTAATCTCTTTTTTTTTCCTTTTTCTTTTTAAAAATTATTTATTTATTCTAATTTATTATACATGATGGCATAATGCAATTCATTTCATATTACACATATGCAGGTCACTGATTGTATACAAAGTATTTTCACACCATTCATGTCTTCATAAGTATAGTTAGGGTAATGATGTCTAACTCATTCCGTCATCATTCCTACTCCTTTGCTCCCTCCCTACCACTCTCTCCCCTTTGCCTTATCTAAAGTTTCTCCATTCCTCCTTTGCTCCCTAGTCTTAGTCATCTTGAGTCAGCATCTGCATATCAAAGAAAACGTTGGCCTTTGGTTTTTTTGGGACTGGCTAACTTCCTTAGCATTATATTTTCCAACTCTATCCATTGACCTGCAAATGCCATGATTTTATTCTCTTTTAATGCTGAGTAACATGCCATTGTGTATATATGTCGAAGTTGCCTATCCATTCATCTACTGAAGGGCAACTAGCTTGGTTCCACGATTTAGCTATTGTGAATTGTATGCTATAAACATTGATATGGCTGTGTCCCTGGAGTATGCTGTTTTTAAGTCCTTTGGGTATAAACTGAGGAGTAGGATAGTAGGGTCAAATGGTAGTTCCATTCCAAGTTTTCTAAGGAAACTTCATATTGCTTTCCAGATTGGCTGCACCAATTTGAAGTCCCACAAGCAGTATAAGAGTGTGCCTTTCCCCCCCACATCCTCACTAACATTTATTGTTGTTTGTATTCTTGATAGCTGTCATTCTGACTGGAGTGAGATGAAATCTTAGAGTAGTTTTGATTTCTCTAATTGCTAGAGATGCTGAACATTTTTTCATATATTTGTTGATTGATGTATATCCTCTTCTGAGAAGTGTCTGTTCAGTTCCTTGGCCCATGTATTGACTGGGCTATTTAGTTTTTTTGGTGTTAAGGTTTTTGAGTGCTTTATATATCCTAGAGATTAGTGCTCTATCTGATGTGCATGTGGTAAAAATTTTGCTTCCATTCTGTAGGCTTTATATTCACTTTACTGATTTTTTTTTTTTTTTTTTTTTTTTTTTTTTGCTGAGAAGAAGCTTTTAAGTTTGAATCCATCCCATTTATTGATTCTTGATTTTAGTTATTGTGCTATAGGAGTCTTATTAAGGAAGTTGAGGCCTAATCCAACATGATGGAGATTTGGGCCTACTATTAAAGAAGACCTTAGAAGATGGAAAGATCTCCCTGTTCTTGGATAGGCAGAATTAATATTGACAAAATGACCATAAACCAAAAGCACTATGCAGATTTAATGCAATTTTTTTCAAAATCCCAATAAAATTCCTTATAGAAATAGAAAAAGCAGTCGTGAGATTCATTTGCAAAAATAAGAGACCAGAATAGCTAAAGTAATATTTAGTAAGAAGAGTGAAGCAGGTAGCATCACTATACCAGACCTTAAACTATACTACAGAGCAATAGTAATAAAATCAGCATGGTATTAGTACCAAAATAGACTTGTAGACCAATCGTACAGAATAGAATACACAGAGGCAAACCCACATAATTACAATCATCTTATATTAGACAAAGGCACCAAAAACATGTATTGAAGAAAAGATAGCCTCTTCAACAAATGATGCTGGGAAAACTGAAAATTCATGTGCAACAAAATCAAATTAAGCCCCTATCTCTCACCATATACAAAACTCAAAGTGGATCAAGGCCTAGGAATTAAACCAGAGACCATATCCATGTTTATAACAGCATAATTCACAATAGATTAAGTATCCATCAATGGATGAATGATTAAAGAAAATGTGGTGTGTTTACACAATGCAGTTTTAATCAGCCATAAAAAATTGAAATAATATTATCTGCAGGAAAATGGATAGTACTATAGACCATTATGTTATATTAAATAAGCCAAACTCAGAAGGTCAGGGTTCATATGTTTTCTCTCATATGTGGAAACTAGAGAGGAAAAAGGAGAAGAAAGGTGGTGGGGAGGTGAGGATCTCATTGAAATCAAAGGGAGATCAGTCAAGGAAAGGGACCAAGGCGTAGGAAGTGAGGAGGATGGGGTAAGTTCTGGAACTGATATTGGCCAAATTATAATGTTATATTGTGTGCCTGTACAAATATGAAACAACAAATCCCATCATTATGTACCACTATAATATACCAATAAAAATTAAAAAGTGAGACAGAAAAGATCATTTTTACTTTACTTTTGTTCCTCAGGGAGATCTGTTAAAGCATGGAGTTTGAAAACCAACTTCATTTTGCTTTTGAAAGAATTCCAAAATATTCTATATTTTTAAATAACTAGAGAGAAACTGATATCTATTTCAGATAAAATGTCTTTACCTTAAATTCTTAGAACCATGATTTCTTTCAAAATTCTTATGGCTGGTGACATTCTTATCAATCTAGTTTTTTTCCTTTAAAACAAATTCTGATGTTGAGATATTTAAACAAACTATTAAGTCTAAATATTTCCATAGCATCTAAAATTTTGCCAGGAAGAAATAATCCCCCACAAAAAAAAAAAAAAAAAAAAACTTATGCCTAATGCTTTCCAACAACATTTTATTTTTTTTTTATTTTTTTTTTTAAAGTGTACTCTTTTAGTTTTATTTCTACACATTTGCACACAGGATTCCACAATACCAAAAGTAGGTCATTTCCACAGTAGGATCATACAAGACATAATATCTTTCAAGTTGACCAACAACATTTTAAAAGCATAACATGATAGAAATAGTGGCATTTGGCAACTTAAAAAATCTTTAAGAGCAAACAATAAGGGCAATCAATTTTAAAAAGTACTAAATATGGTCAAATTAAGCAAACTATGTAAATAATTGTTTTATTTTATGTTATTTTCAAAAATTTAAGTTACTCAGGCTCACCTTGAGCTCATACTCCTTCACTATCAGTCTCCTGAGTAGCTGGAATTATAGGCATGTGCTAAGAGCCACAGCCAAGTAATATGATGCATGGCATTTTTGGTTGAAAGGTGACAGGTGACGCTAGCAAGCCATTGAGATGATATGATTATGTTAGGATTTGCATTCATATGGATATTGGACTCTTGCTGTCCACCTCAGCCTGCTACATGACTCCTAGAGAGTTCCCATTGGTTGGGGAAGTGCGGTAGGAGGGAATTCCGGAGGAGGAACCACCTCTTGGGTTCTGGGAGAACACGGCATGGGTCGATCCATGGGTCCATCGGGAATCTTCCTGGACGCATACGGAGCATTGGCGGCAGTTTCAAAAAATAAAGTTTGTTTCTGCTTGAGTGGCTCGTGATTTGGTGCCCAGCCAGACTGCGGCAGGCATGTGCCACCACACCCAGCTCAATAATAATTTTAAATGTCAGTGATCTAAATACACTTACTAAAAGATCTATTGTTAGAGCAACCCAAAAAACAAGAGGCAACTAAATGCTGTCTATGAGAAATCCATTTAAGATTTAAAGAAAAATAAATATTAAAAGTAAAAGAATAAAGAAAAATATATCATTTTAACACTGATCAAAATTAAGTATGAGTAGCTATATTAATTTAAGATACATTAGACTTCATAGCTGTTAGAGATAGGAAGAAGCATTATATAATGATACAGGGATCAAAACTTCAAGAATAAATAGCAATCTTTAATGTGTGTGAATATAAAAACAGAGCATCAAAATATATGAGGCAAAAACTGCAAGGAGAAATAGATGAATCCATTATTATAGGTCCTTAAGCATCTTCCTTAAGAAGAGCAAATTAAATGTCTTTACCTTAAATTCTTAGAACTATGATTTATGTGAGAATATAATTAGAAAAAGAAGAGCAAATTAAATCCAAAGTAAGGAGAAACAAGGAAATAATAAAAATCAGAACAGAAATCAATGAAATTGAAAATAGAGAAAATTCAACAAATCAAAACCTGCTTCTTTTAAAAGATCAATAAATTCAGTAAGCCTGTACAAAGACTAAGACTTGACATGTACTATTAGAAATCATAATGAAAACATTACCAAAAATACCATAGATGTTAAAAGGGTAATAGAAGAACATTATGAATAGAGCTATACCCATAATTATATAATCTAGATTAAATGAAACAATTGCTCAAAATTCCATTTTTACCAAAACTCATATATGAAGAAACTCTCTGAATAGGTTCTTCTAGTAAAGAAACTGAATCAATAATCAATAAGCCTCCAAACAAAAAAGCACCAGGTCCAAATGGTCCATTGGTTAATTGTACTAAACATCTAATGATGAAATTACATTAAAATTCTACAATCTCTTCCAGATGATAGAATTGGAAAAATACTTACTAATTCATTACACTGGGCAATACCAAAAACTAGAGCTCATTATAAGAGAAGAAAATTATAGACCAATTTCATATATATATATATATATATATATATATATATATATATATATGAATGACAGGATATATATCCTCATGAAAATAATAGCAAATCAAATTGAACAATGTATAAATGAGCAGGAGCTCATTCACTATTGATGGGAATAAAAAATGATACAACCCCTTTGGAAGAAATTTTTCAGCTTCCATAAAATTAAACATACTTGATCAGGAAATCCAACAGCCACACTCCTTAACATTTACTCACATGAATTGAAAACATATTTCCACACAAAATCTTGCACATTAATCCTGATAGTGTCTTCATTCATAATTGCCAAAACTTGAAAGCTACCAATATGTCCATCAGTAGGTGAGTGATAAACTGTGTTACATTCAGACAAAAGAATAACCTTCAGCAGTAAAAATAAATGAATTATAAAATCATGAAAAGACACACCTGGATTTTAATGCATATCACTAAGTGAAATACACCAATCTAAAAAGGCTACATGCTGTGTGATTCCAACTATATGTCACTCTGGAAAAGGGAAAACAAAGGAGACAATAAAAGGATTATAGACTGAATGATATTAAGTTGGAGGGAGGGAAGAATATGAGGAAAACAGAGGATTTTCAGGGCAGTAAAACAATTCTGCTCAATATTAAAATGGTGGATACATTTCATTTTTCTTTTGTGCAAACCCATAATAGGTAAAACACTACAAGTGAAGATTAATGTATATTATTGACTTAGGGTAATGATGTATCAGTGTAAGTTCATTGATATCACCAAATGTACACTGTGGTGGCACATGTCAATAGTGGAGGAGGCTGTGCATGTCTAGATCTTTTCAGTTATTCTCTGTAGACTTGCACAAGTGAATTGCAGAAAATTTGAAAATGATGGCTTTAGGAAATTAATACAAATATGCTTCTCACATAAGATATAAAAATTTATATACACATTTCTCTCTTTCTAGTTTGCAGACATTTTATTCATGGACCAATGACAACTGCAAAATTGCTGTCCAGATTAACATATCTCAAACTTATTTGATACTGAAGGCATTTGAAACTTTTATATAATATCAGATCCCCAACAGGACATCTCTATAACTCATTAATCATTATATATTGGCAGATACCCAATGGGAACTCTTTAATCTATACATGTTTGATGTGTGATAAACATTCAAAAGATTATCATTATGTGTTTAAAGGATAAAAGCAGAAGATACCACGTGAGCAGACAGGCAATGTCAAATCTTCCAACCCCTGGGTGTTAGTGACTGCCGCCTCTACCTTAGCACATAGATTAAATGGCATGGTTAGGTGCTACCACCTTTTGTTTCCTTAGGAATGTTCATTCCTAAGAACATTCTTGGGAAGTTTTCTTAGAGATCAATGCAACGCAATTAGTTCTTCAAAAATATAAATAGGATTGATAAACCCTAACTAAACTAACCAAAGAAAGAGAAAACCCAAATAAAACTGGATATGAAAAAGGAGATATCACCACAGACATTTCTGAAATCCAGAGGATCATTAAAAACTTCTTTGAAAACTTATTCTCCAAGAAACTGGAAAATTTATAAGACATTAACAAATTTCTATTCACACATGACCTACCCAAATTGAACCAGGAAGATACAGAAACTCTAAACAGACAAATATCAAGTAATTAAATTGAAACAGCAATTAAAAGCCTTCTGACCAAGAAATGGCTAGGAGCAGATGAATTCTCAGGTGAGTTCCACCAGATCTTTAAAGAAAAACTAACATTGGTTTTTCTCAGATTATTCCATGAAATTGAAAAGGAGGGAACACTCTGAAATTTATTCTATGAAGTCAATATAATCCTGATACCAAAACAAGATAAAAACACATCAGGAAAGAAGACTACAGGCCAATATCTCTGATGAACATAGATGCAAAAATCCCTAAAAAAATATTAGTAAACCACATTCAAAAACATATCAAGATGATAATACACCATGAGGAAGTGGGTTTCATTCCAGGGATGCAGGGCTGGTTCAATATATGCAAATCAATAAAAGTAATTCAAAGTACTAGAATCATATGATCATCCCAGTAGAGACAAAAAAGGTCTTTGATAAAATCCAGCACCCATTCATATTAAAAATTCTGGAGAAACTATGGTCAGAAGGAACTTACCTCAACATTATAAAAGCTAAATATAACAAACCCAAAGCCAACATTACACTTAACAGAGAAAAACTGAAATTATTTCCTCTAAAATAAGAAACAAGACACGAATGTCCATTCTCATCATTTCTATTCAGTAGAGTTCTCAGAACTCTAGCCAGAGCAATATGGCAAGAGAAGGAAATTTTAAAAAATAGAAATAGGAAAGTAGTCAAATTATCTCTGTTGATGACACAGTTCTATATCTAGATGACCCAAAACCTCCACCAGAAGACTTCTAGAGCTGATAAATGAATTCAGCAAAAAAAGAAGAATACAATATCGATATCCATAAATAAATAGCTTTCTTATATTCCAACAGTGATTCTACTGAGAGAAATCAGGAAAAATATCCCATTCACAATAACCTAAAAAAGTTGTGAATTACTCAAATCAAGGAAGCGAAATAGCTCTATAATAAAAATTATAGAGCACTTAAGAAAGAAATTGAAGGACTTAGACAATTGGAAGACATCACATGTTCTTGGGTAGGCAGAATTAATATTGTCAAAATGGCCACACTACCAAAAGCATTATACAGACTCAATGCACTCCCCATCAAAATACCAATGACATTCTTCACACAACTAAAAAAAAAAAGTTCCTAAATTCATTTGGAAGAATAAGAAACCCAGAATAACTAAAGCAATTCTGAGCAAGAAGAGCAATACTGGAGGCATCACAATGCCGACCTCAAATTATACTACAGAACTGTATATAAAACATGTTTTACATACTTTACTTGTTAGGGTTGGCTGAAATTATTTAGTCTCTTCTTCTTAAAGATGAAGAATCTTCAAGAAATGAAGACTACTAAATTCACTGCTCAATACTCCATTTGTGTTATATTTGATAGATGGGGTTCTCAGGATCTCTAATCCAATCAACCAATGACTTCCTTCTTCCCTCTCTACAATCATCATGGAGAGAATATTTTCCACATGAAGAAAGGGACAAAAATTATATCTCTACAACAAGAGTCATATTTACTTTCATTAATATTATATATAAAAATTAGTTGATTAAAATGTTCAAGTCAAGACAAAAATCATACAAACCACTAGTTTTAGAAAGTATGCATGACAGTTCCAGGGGGTCAAGTAGAAAACAAAGTGTACTGTGACCACAGATCATTCATAGACACAGAAGGTCAATATATGAAGCAGGGTTATCAAAATGCTTTTGTATATCCATATCCTCTAATTAATAGATGTTCTTTTTTATTTTTATTTTTATTATTAGTTGTTCAAAACATTATAAAGCTCTTGACATATCATATTTCATACATTTGATTCAAGCAGATTATGAACTCCCATTTTTACCCTGTATGTACATATTGCAGATTCAAAATTTCAAGTCCTGAAAGAGGACTGTAAAAGCTATCTATCTTCCTGTCGTGCAATAAATAATTTCAAAAGTACTCAAGTTGTTTGGTTTTGATTTAAGTGTATGCTGTTGATGTGAGCAAAAGTATATAAAAGTTGTGGACAAAAAATTGATGTAAATTTGCACTGTGGATACAAAAAAAAATTTCATAAAAGCAGAGCACTAATTTAGAAATTTGTTTGATTTTTATTTTCCATTGCACACCTTAGACTTGTTCAGTCTTTTTCTATGGTTTAATAATATATAATTTGGTACCCCAGTGCATCATACTTAAACAATCCAATCTTACAACAAATATTAGTTTGCTGAAGAAAATCACAAGGTAGAGACTAGTGGTCTGTGTTAAAAAATTCTCCAGCACTGTTTCAAAGGAAATACAGAGAAGGAAGCTACAAAGTGAAAGCAGGGACAACACACTGACAAATAGTTACTTTGCTGTCTTTTGTGTGAAGCAATTCTTTTATCCAAGAAAATGACATCCATTTTATTTTATGCTTTCAAAAAATTAAAACAACGGAATGCATTTACTCTCAGAATTTTTAAAAAAAGTAATTATTATGGTAGCTCTCACTTCAGAAAGTTTCACAACATCCTAATTCCTGGAAGAGGCTCAACATGGCGTTATCTATATGTTTATTCAACATAATATTAACTATAATGTTTATTTCGAAGATTGTGTGTTCTTCTAAGTGGAAAGTACTCTATGTGGAACTTTCGGTTTCTATTGTGTAGCTTGCCAAGGTGGTATTTATTTAATTAATGTATCTCACTTTTAAGGCAATTTTCTGACCCTGTGG
This sequence comes from Callospermophilus lateralis, assembly GCF_048772815.1. NCBI lineage: Eukaryota > Metazoa > Chordata > Mammalia > Rodentia > Sciuridae > Callospermophilus > Callospermophilus lateralis. Next base: position 88,548,424 of record NC_135310.1, on the reverse strand, counting down.
AGCAAGTATGGAAGACCTCTTGGCTGCTTTGCTGAATGTTATTAGTGCCATCTGCTGCATGTTTCCGGCTACTGTAGGAGACTACTGTAGTTAATAGGGGTTCATGGAAATAGAAAGAGCTGATGTCATATTTATTAATTTTTAGTCCATATGTGGAAAGAAAACAGTAACGCTGTAATAGCTTCTGACACAGAAAACTTTTTAAACTATTTTGAAACAGTTACCAATAATGAATAACTATGCGATTCTTACACTAAAAATAAATCATTAATGCAGTCTTTTTTTCTCTGTGTAAAATGTCTATATGTAATAATTTCATCTGATAAGTGATTTGGCATTAACTTTAGCTCTTCTAAAATGAAGCTTTTATCTTTCAGATTCCTCAGACAAGTAATGAATCTATTGTATTTGGAAGCAGCAAAAATAATTTAATGGTACTAATAATAAAGTTTATTAAATGATATTCACATTTTTAACTAAAAGACTTCTTACTTAAAAAAGAAATAGGACAGGGCTGGGGTTGTTGCTCAGGGGTAGAGCACTTGCTTAGCACATGTGAGGCCCTGGGTTGATTCTCAGCACCACATATAAATTAATAAAATAAAGGTCTATTGACAACTAAAAAAAAGAAGAAGAAGAAATATGACATATATAAAAGGACATTAAAAAGCAGATGAAACCATTATTCTGAAGAGCATTTCCAAAGATAGCTGTTGATAGCTAAACTATGACCCAAGTGGGGAGAAAAGATTGCTTATGATTAGATTATTCTTAAGAGTAGTGGAACTTGTACCCAAGTGTGCAGCCCTGACTCCTTAGGCAACCACACCACTTTGCAGACATGTTCTTCAACTTTGCTGAAGACTGGTACCATTTTACTTCCTTATTTAGGCTTTCTTTTCCTGATATCACATCCATTACTACAAGATCTTTTGTGTAAGCTGGGCACAGTGGCACACACTTGCAATTCAAGGGGCTCAGGACTGGGATGTGGCTCAGTGGTTGAGTGCCCCTGAGTTCAATCCCCAGTACAAAAAAAAAAAAAAAAGATTTAGTGTGACAGTTGTTGTCATGCTCTGTGTCTGTCTTGGTTTCAATCTGTCTCTTTGTCCTAATTCTGAATCCTAAATTTCCTTAAGATTAAAGAAACTGGGTGTCCTCCAGTAACTTCATTGTTCAATGAGTGCTGTTGCACTATTACCACTATTACCTCACCTTCTGTGTGATTCTTTAGATTACTTGCAAGGGGCATGGCAATTGCAGCTACATTTTCTCCTTGTTGTAATAAGCATGATGAAGTATATTCTGTTGAGATATTCCATCATTTAATCCTAATAGTCCGGTTTATTACTTAAAATATCTAGGTATAAAATGCCTGAAGAGGATTGCCCTTTTGACTCTTCTTCCATCTGTTACTCTATAACAACTCCTGAGCTAGTTGTTCTTTTTGTCCCCAAGAATTGTTTACCCCTATCTACTGACTGTTCTTATCTGGCAGACAATTATAAAATGTTCAAGAATTCTATTCCCCATAGAGTTCTAAGATCAGAGCTTCCTAAAAAATACACAAGTCATTTCCTCCACATTGAAAATGAAGCAGACTCTGTGGTAATGCAAAAGGTATTTAATTATGCATAAAACAAATAATAGTTCCAAAATCATGAAGAAATTAGAAGCATTGGGGTAAAAGACTGCAAAGACAAATATGAACAAAAGCACAGCGACCTAATAACAAGTACATTGCAAAACTGCTCAGAGTGTTAGGATTCTTGAACGTATTAGTCATTTTTCCTAAAAACAATTGATTGGGCTTGATCAAAATCACTGTGAAAATAAAATAGTAGATTTTTCTTCTTTAATCACTAAAAATAAATGTTATTTTGTGTACAAAGATATTTGCAGTATTTAATGCCAGTGTGAAGTGTGTTCCTTCCTAGAAATTCTTGTCATACATATCCTTAAATGATTAGGAAAGGAGCTATTCTCTTCCTAGAATGTCTACAATATCTACTTTGCTTCTTTCCAAGATCCGCCTTTTATTAGAACTACCAGATAAAACCATTAGTTAATCATTGCTTTCTGTCCCTAATTTATCTTTCTCAAATTGCATCCAATGTCCCAGGCTTTATGCTCTGCCAGTGCCTCTTCTTCTAGGCCCAGTAATCTGATAAATTTCTTTCTCTATGCTGTGCAGACTTGATGTCTTTTCTTTTGGGAAACTACACTGTAAGAAGCAGCTTACAAACAGAGCAATGCCTTCAAAACGCTTGCACATGCACAGTAAATCTGGTCAGGGGTATGCGACAGGCCAATCTACTTCCTACTGGGATTTGTTTTGATTCAAGAATGGAGTTGGACATTTGTAAGTAACTGGCTCACCAAACCAAAAGTACTCTTGAAAATCATCAGGAACACAGGAGAAAATTGCTTCTGAGAGAGTCTTTCCAGTATGTGTGCTGTACATATAATAATGAGGTCTTTTCTCTAGACATTATTCACCCGAATAATTGCTCATGAGAAATTAAGAGTTAAACTGATGATTTAACCCAAATCTCCCTGGCTCCAAAACATATTCCAGTTTTGTAGAACTGAATATGAAGAGAGCTTTATAAAAACCAGGGACAGCTCCAGGACATCTCATGATTTTGTCAGTGAACTATCCTCTTATAATATCCTCTAATAATATCCTCTATTGACCAAGACTTAAAAGTCTTTTAAAAAAGCCTACCTTTAGTTTTATTTTTCCACCTGCATGTTCATTAACTCTTTAAAGCTATCCTTTAACTCAGTCACCTGCCTTCTTTACTGACATATTTCACATCTAGTCTAAATTGAGGTGCATATTATCCAAGAACATTATTGTTGTAACATTAATGTTCTAGGCCCCATCTTAATATTTAATTCAGTCTTTCTTTCCTGACCCCCCCTTCAAGGCCCTCCCTTCTAGAAACTCTTTACTACATCTTTTATCATGCCAACTCCTCACTTACACTTCTTTTCTACATATCAGAAGAGGGAAATCTTAAAACCTTCCAAACACAAAAGACCTAAAAAGTTATAGCAACAAGTTCAGTCAAGTGAGGTGAATACAAAATAAAATTTGCAGAAATAAGTTGGGATAAAATAGAAAACAGGTTTGGGATTTGTTTTGATTGAAGAATCGAGTTGGACATTTCTAAGTAACTGGCTCACCAAACCAAAAGCACTCTTGAAAACCACCAGAAGCAGAGGAGAAAATTGCTTCTGAGAGAGTCTTTCCAGTATTTTATCAAGCATAAGATATGTAGTATCTATCAACAAGAAAGTAAAAAGATACTCCAAAAGATCTTCATTCTTTGTTCAATCTAAAGTTGAAAATTGAGTTCTGTCTCACAAGATCCTACACTCAGCTCTACTCAGAGGATTTGCAGGAAGGAGTCTTCAGCCCTCAGGAGAGATTGGTAGATAATCTCAAACTCTTCTGTGACCACAGGATCTACCCTGCTAGTTAAATATCAAAGTCTGCTGTCAGTCTGTAGCAGGATAAATATTCTTTGCCCACTAAACGATGTTGAAACACTCAACATGCCAAGGGCGAGACCTTCTGTATATTTTTTCATCTATTGATTATAGAGAATATTACTTCAGGGTAGTGTAGTTGCTTTGATTTCTTTTATGATACATTTTGATCACAATATTCATTCTTTTATTAAATAAAGTGGATCAGATTTTCATGATATAAGCAGTAGTACAGAACAGAAAACTACTTGTCCTGTTTTGTTGTATTACATATAACCCAATAAAATTTAGTATTGAAAGACATCTATAATCAGACTTTTAAAATTATTAATTGATATGCCTAAAAATATAAGGAATGCTTCCTGTATAAACAAGGGTATGAAAATCAGAGTTTTCACTTTCCATAGGACAACTTTTAAAAGCAACAGAAATAAAAACAAAAACCTAAATTGAGGTTTTTAGTGAAAACACGAGATAAATACATTTGAGACTTAAGATTCATGTAAATCTGCCCCCAAACAAATATTTTACAATATTATAAGCTGTATGTAATAGTTTCACTTCTTCCAAAACTTCACCAACACCTGATATAGTGGGTCTTTTTAATTTGAGACATCAAATAGTGGTGTACTAATTTGCTATCTCAATATAGTTGGTGAAGTGTCTATTAAAATATTCTCATTTTTAATTAAGTAATTTTTTTTTTCTAATTGGGCTTTTTGGATTCACATTTTACAAAACCAATGATAATAAAGTCTTGTTATCTCATGAAAACTTTAGCACTTTTATAACTATACATGAGATTAAACACTTTTTCAAATGTGTATCAGTCATTTTTACTTTTTTTTTTAATAAAAGTGTTTACTCTTTTATTTCGTCCATTTTTTCTTTTGCATTTTTCTTTTCACTGTTGATTTGCAGGAGTTCATTGTATTTTACAGGGTTGCATCTTTTATTTTTAGCAAATACTTTTCCCATTGTGTGGATTATCTTTTAATAATTTTATAGTACCTTTTGATGAACAAAATTCTTTTAACATAATATTTATTGATCTTTTCCTTCGTGTTAGTATTTTTGTGTCTTATTTGGGAAATATTTCCCTTCCCAAAATAAATTATCTAAACTTACTTCTTAAAGCTTTATCTCTTTGCCTTTGCCTATGCCATTTAGGTACTTCATCCACCTATGACCTGCTGGGATATAGAAATCCACTTTATTTTTTTCCACATATAATTATCACATTGTTTATTTTTGTCCTTTTACAGTGCTTGCTACTGCTTAATCTGATGTCTGTAGATGCTTGAATCCATTCCCTTTTCTGTTCCTCAGGTTATCTTAATTATTCTATGTTGTATAATGTTACTAAGTTTTGATATCTAGTAAAGATATACACTAACTCATCACATTGGATAAACTGATATATGTATCACTTTGCTAACTTTTTATGCCCTTACTCATATCAAATCTTCCATGTGGGGTCATTGTTATTAAGTAAATGCTTTAGAATTTCTTTTTAGTGCAGTTTTGAGGTGGTAAGCACATTTGACTTTTTATCTGAAGATGTTCAGTTTGGAAAATATCGTCACTTTCTCTCTTAGACTTTGGAGGATATTGGTATTCTTCTGACTTTTAGCATCTTTGGTTGCTATTATGGAGTTGGCTGTCAGTCAAGTTGTTCCTCCTTTGGAGGCAATCCACCTTGATTTTCCTGTCATGTGTAAGATTTTCTCTTTGCCTTAGGTATTCTGCATTTCCACTATCATTTGTCTACATGTTTCTCCTTTTAGTTCAAATTTTATTAAGATCATTATCCAAAGTACATGTATGAAGACATAAATTGTTGTGAACACACTTTATATACAACCAGAAATATAAAAAATTGTGCTCTATATGTGTAAGAAGAATTGTAATGCATTCTGCTGTCATTTATTTTTTAAAAAATCAATTAAAAATTACAAAAATAAAAAAGATAATTGTAGATTCACATATAATTGTAAGAAATAATACAGGACATGTATGCTTTCCCTAGTTTTCCTTAATTTAAAAACAATTTTTAAATGACAGTATAAAGGCACAAGCATGAAATTGACACCCATATAATCCACTAATCTAATTCGGATTTTTCAAATTTTACTTGTAATTATTGTATTATTAGTGTTATGACATTTTATTGCATATGTAAATTTCCATGTTCATTACTCCAGTCACAAAAAATAGTTCCAATACCACAAAAATACTTCATGTTATACTTTTGTAACCACACTTATCTCCCTCCTGTAGCCCCTTGGGGAGACAAACTACAAAAATCAATTTCTACCTATGTTATTTTGGATCTTTTCAGTCTATTTCTCTCTCTCTCTCTTGGCAGTGACTTTTTCATTTTCAATCTTTTTGTCAAAACTCATGCTGCATTCTGAAAATTTTATTCTCACCTATCTTACAGCGCACTAATTTTCTTTTTAACTATTTCTAGTCAATTGTCAAATTATTCCATTTAGTTCTTCATTTACAGCTTAGGGTAAGAAGATTGATTTTATCTTATAATCATTATCTGTCTTTACAACATTTTTGTTTCTCAAACTTGTTTTTTTAAATATATTTATGACTCGTATCATAAGTTGTTTTATAATAAGTCTGTTAATTCCAATATTTGAATTTATTATGGTTCTCTTCCTATTGACTATTTTCAAGAAATGGCTTCTTCTGGTTCACTTTTCACATGAGAATTCTGCTCTTTTCAGACTGAAGATGGGTAGAAAGTGATTTTTTGAAGTCTTTTTCCAGGATCCAGGAGGCTGCCTGAACCATAGTTTGATTCCATAGCTGTTTCTTTCAATAGACAAATACCCTGTGGGAAAAAGCTGCTTTAGTTTTTTACTTAATCCTCTGAAAACTAAGATTTATTCTAGGTTTTGTCCAGGTAAGAACTGACTCTCTGATTAGTTTACTTATTTGGGGGGAAAAATGCTTTAAAGAGTTTATTTGGCTTTGTTAACTGTTATTTTAGAATGCTGAGAGCTCACTAAATATTTTACATTCTTGTAAGTTCAAATCACATAAAATACTACCTATTTGGATCTCTCTCTCTCTCTCTCTCTCTCTCTCTCTCTCTCTCTCACACACACACACACACACACACACACACACACACCCCTATCTTGTGAAAGGATTCCAGAGATGCACTTGTAAGAGAGTAGTAAAATTGTGGAGAACGTTTTTCAGAGTTACCCATGTATGGAGTCTGTGTTTTGTTATTTACTTTTGAGATTTTTAAAAAAGATGTACAGATTGCCAAAATGTCTTGGCACAAATACAAGTAAAACAGAATGGAGCATGGGGTGAACTAGAACAGATTTATTTTCCATATTAATCACATAAGTTCATTTACTACTGAAAGTTTCTAAGGCAATTGAATTTTAAAATAGATTAACTGTTATTTTTTGCTTTAGTTTTAAAAAATTATGCCTTCAAATTAGCTAAAAGAAAAGGTGATAATGGCTACTGTCATGTTCATCTTCAGTAGCATGCTGAGCTCCAGAAAATTATCAAATGGTATCTGTGGAGAGGAGAGAGAAAGAGGATTGCCCAACCCCAGAAAGTTCATGGTTTGATCTACAATTAATTCAAGGCAGATCTTTAAAAGGGACCAGTAACAGTGTAGTTGAACAGCAGTAGTTTAGTGGATACTAAAGGAGGCTCCTTGGTCTGCAATTATGCCTTAAGCAAGGAGTGATAGATCATAATCTCCTTAAGAGGAAAAAACTAAGACAACCCGAACAAGAAAAGATATGAGGATCACATGAGATAGAGGGAAAAAAACCCCAAGGCTATGTACTTGACAAAGATGTTCCAGTTTAAACTCTGTCAAATAAAATAGCAATGTTAGATAGTTAACAATGCTTACTTCGAAACACTAAGGCATTTTCACACAAAAGAATTGTGATTAAAAATTAAGGCAAAGAATGGTGTGTAATGTCTATAAGTAAATCCCATTTAAAGTAGCACAAGACAACAACTCAGATCAAATTATGCTTTATCTTCAAAACCTTTTAACTTTACACTTACAGAAATATTTAGATTAAGAAGTCAAGAATATTAAGATAATTATTCTGTTGTTTACCTTTTCTCCCCTATCAAAAATGAAATAGTAATATCTCCTTTTTCATCTGCAGTTTTGTTGATTTGGGTTTTCTCTTTCTTTCTTTTGCTTAGTTTGGCTAATAGTTTATTCATCTTGTTTATCTTTCCAAAGAACCAACTCTTTGTTGCATTGATCCTTTATATTGCTTTTTAATCTTAATTTCACTAATTTCAGCTCTGATTATAATGATTTCTGTCTTCTACTGATGTTGTAATTAGTTTGCTTTTTTCTAGGGCCTTTAGCTTTAACATTAAACTATTTATTGAGGATCTTTTTATTGTTTTAACGTGGGGAATCAATGCGGTAAACTATTCTCTTAGAACTACTTTCAGACTGTCCCAGAGATTTTGATACATTATATCTCTATTCTCATTTGTTTCTAAGATTTTTACTTCTCTCCTGATTTCTTCTATAATCCATTACTCACTCAAGTGTATATTGTTTAATCTCCCCAAGATAAAATGGTTTTTGTTTTTTATCTTCTTGTTGATTTCTAATTTCATTCCATTATGATTTGATAGGATACAAGAAATCATCTCTATCTTTCTGAATTTGCTAATTCTTGCTTTGTGCCCTAAGATACAATTTATTTTAGGGAAAATTCCATGTATCACTGAAAAGATAGTGAATTCAGTTGCTGATGAATGAAATAGTCTGTAGATGTCTGTTAAGTTCATTGGATTAATAGTAATTTTGAAATTCAGAGGCCCATTAAAAACCATTTTGAAAATTTATACTCCAAGAAACTGGTAAAGATAGAAGACATTGACAAATTTCTAGACACATATTACCTACCTAAATAAAACCATGAGAAGATAGAGAACTTAAGCAGATGAATATCAACCAATGAGATTGAAGCCCAATTAAAATCTTCCAACAAAGAAAACCCCAGGACCATATTGCCAGTTGAATACTACCAGACATTTAAAGAAGAACTAACCCCAATATTCCTCAAATTATTCCATGAAATTGAAAGAGAGATAGAGATAACACTCCCAAGTATATTCTATGAATTTGGTAGAATCCTAATACCAAAACCAAAGACATATCAAGGAAAGAAAATTCCAGACCACTACCCCTGATGAACATAGATGCAAAAATTCCTAACAAAATTTTAGCAAACTACATTCAAAATCACATCAAGAAGATAGTACACCATGATCAAGTGGGTCTCATTCCAGGGAAGCAATATTGGTTCAACATATGCAAACCAACAAATGTAATTCACCATGTATACAGAATTAAAGATAAGAATCACAGGATAATCTCAATAGCTGCAGGAAAGTGCTTTGAAAAAAAATCCAGCACTTATTAATGTTAAAAATGTTGACAAAACTAAGGATAGAAAGAGGCTACCTCAACATTGTAAAGGCTAGATGTAACAAATCCAAGGTCAACCTCATACTGAATGGAGGAAACTGAAAGCATTTCCTCTAAAACTAGGAACAAAACAAGGATGTCCACTCACACCATTCCTATTCAGCATCATTCTTGAAAGTCTAGGCAGAGCCATCAGGCAAGAGAAGGAAATTAAAGGAATACAAATAGGAAAAGAAGAAGGCAAATTATCTTTGTTTGCTACTGACATGAATCCTATATTTAGAAGGCTCAAAGAACTTCACTGTAAGATTCCTAAAGCTGATAAATAAATTCAGCAAAGTAGCAGAATGCAAGATTAACATTCATAAATCAATCACTTTCCTGTACTCTAATAATGAATCTGCTGAAAAAGAACAGAAAAACTATCCCATTCACAACCTCAGTAACATAAAATAAAATACTTGAGAATAAATCTAAGCAAAGAGATATAAGATGTCAAAAATTAAAACTAAAGCCAGGCACGGTGGTGCATGCCTATTATCCCAGGGGTTGGTTCTGAAGGTTGAGATAGGAGAATCATGAGTTCAGAGTCAGCCTCAGCAAAAGTGAGGTGCTAAGCATCTCAGTGAGACCCTGTCTCTAAATAAAATACAGAATAGGACTGGGGATGTGGCTCAGTGGTCAAGTGCCTCTGAATTCCATCTCCAGTATGCCCTCTCCCCAAAAGAAAACTATAGAATACCAAAGAAAGAAATGGAATAAGACCTTACAAGATGGAAAGACCTCCCATTTTCTTGTCATGGAATTAATATTATCAAAAAGGCCATATTACCAAAAGCATTATGTGGGTTCAATGCAATCCCTATCAAAAGACAAATGGCATTCTTCACACAATTAAAAAAATAGTCCAAAAATTAATTGGAAGAGTCAGACCCCAAATAGCCAAAGCAAACTGGAGCTGGGAGAGTGATACTAGAGGCATCATAATATTCTGATCTCAAATTATACTATAAGAGCTATATTAACAAAAACAGCATGGGATTGTCATCAAAATAGGTATGAAGATCAATGGAATATAACAGAAGACACAGAGATAAATTTCCACATAGATACAGTCCTCTGATACTTGGCAAAGTTGCCAAAAACATACATTGGGGAAAAGACAACCTTTTAAACAAATGAGACTTTCTAACAAATTTATCAAAATGCTTCATCTAAAAGAATGAAACTAGATCCCTTTTACCTTACATAAAAGTCGGCTTGAAGTAAATCAAAGACGTAGGAATTAGACCAGAAACTTTGCAACTGCTAGATGAAAACATAGGCTCAATACTCCAATATTGGCACAGAAACTGACTTTCTTAACAAAATTCCTGAAGCATAAGAAATAAAACCAAGAATCAGAAAGTGGAATGGCATCAAATTAAAAAAGCTTCTGCAAAGCAAAGCAAACAAAAGCTAAAAGCCTACAGAATAGGAAAAGATCCTTTTCAACTGCTCCTCAGAGAGGGGATTAATATTCAGAATATATAAAGAAGTCAAAAAATTTAATACCAAATATTTAAAAAAATCTAATTATTTGGGCAAAAGAATCAAAGAAACACTTCTCAAGAGAAGAAAAACAATGATCAACAAATATATGAAAAAAAAGTTCTACATTTCTAGCAATCAAGGAGATGCAAATCAAATCTACAGTGAAATTCCATCTCACTCCAGTCAAAATGACAATTATTAATATATTGTACTACAAATAAAAGCTGGTGGGATGTGGGGGAAAAGTTACATTCATACATTGTTTTGTGGACTGCAAATTAGTACAACCACTCTGGAAAGCAATATGGCGATTTCTCAAAAGACCAATAATAGAACCACTCTATGACCCAGCGATTCCACTCCTTGGTATTTATCCAAGAAACTAAAATCAATATACTATAGTGCTACAAGCACATCATTGTTTATAATAATGCGATTGACAATAGCCAAAAACTTGAACCAGCCCAGATGCCTGTCAACAGATGAATGGATAAATAAAATGTGGTATATATGCACATTGCTATAAAAAAGAATGAAATTATGGCATTTGCTGGTAAATGGATGGAATTGGAGAACATCATGGTAAGTGAAATAAGCCAGACTCAGAAAGTCAATGGTCAAATGTTTTTTCTCATTTGTGGAAACCATACAAAAATAAGGGGAAAGGAAGTGGGTATAATACCATGAAAATAGATGGGAACTCAGTGGAGCAGAGAAATGAGATTGAAGGGGAGGAAGAAAGGATGGGAAAAAAGAGGAATTGTGGCGCTAAATTGACCAAATTATGCTTTGTACATATATGAGTATATCTTTATGTATATCTACAAACCACTAAAAAAACCTATCAATAAATAGAAGAAAAACCAGTAAAATAGAGGAAGGGGAAGTGGAGGTGGGTGGAGAGAAGGGAAAGAGAAGTACTGGGTTCTAAAATGGAGCAAACTATATTCCACGCATGTATGATTGTGTTAAAATGATTCCTAATATTGTCTACAACCATAATGTTTTAATAAAAGCATTTATTTTTTATGACATAGTGAGATTCAAGGGTTTCTACACTGAAAAAAAAAATTAAGAAATTACACCAGGGTTGACATACAAAATCAGGCCTATTCTGATAGCCCCTAGTGTGTCTCATAGGACATAAAGTACTGGGTTTCTCCAGTTATTGTATTATAAATGTGACTTTTCCCTATAGCACTTATAGGAGATATTTTTTCAATTATTTTCATCAAATTTTGAGTAGATACAAAAATTTATGTAAAATGTGGATAAAATATCAAAAATGATAAAACAACACCCCCCAAAACAAATGTTTATCTGCAACCCAGTTTAAGAAATACATTATTTCTATCACTTTGACTTGTAAACACCATTCTCCCATCTCATCCTGTTTCATGGCCCTCATCACCATCCCAAAAAAACATAATCATATTTTCTGTTATCATTCCTTTGTTACTGAATATGTTTTTTTAAAATAATTACCAAATATGTTTGTATATGCAAGCAGCACATTGTTTACTTTTGGATGGTTGAGTACTGTATATAAAAGGAATTTCCAAGTACAACAAAATCTTGAATTTGGTTTTCTTTTTTTGCTCCTGAGTTTTGCCAATGTTGTATATGGTTTTAATTTATTCATTTTACTGCCATTTACTGTTCCATTGGAGGAATATTTATTCAGTCTACTATTGGATTATTTCTAGTTTGGGGCTATTAACAAATGACACTTCTAAAAACATTCTTGCACATATTTACTAGTATCCATAGGCAAACAGTGTTCAGGAATATGCAAGAGTGAAATTATTAAGTCATAGGATTTATACATATTCTTCTAAATTGGAAAACTTCAACTACTTTTTAAGTGATGGTTCCTATTTACATCTCCACCAAGAGCACACAGTGGTCTGATGGCTTCACACTCAAGGCAAAATATAATGTTCTCAGATTTTGAAATTGCTGCCACTATAACAGGTACAAATTAACTTATCATGGTCTCAACTTCCATTCTCCTAATTCTTGATGAGATTGAATGTCTTTCTATTTTCTTTCTGTTTCTCCCAGGTAAAATGACTATTCAGGCGAATCCTCTCCCACTTTGTTCTTTTAGTCCCATTTTATTGGATTGTTTATCTTTTTTCTTGTAGATTTTTGTGATATTTTAAATATATTCTAGACCTGGTTTTTTATCAGTTACATATACTGCAAATCTCTTCTTCTAAAATTAATGTGACTTTATTTATTTTACAGATATTTTTAACAGAAGTTCTTTATTTTAATATACCATTAATGCATTTTGAGAGGTCTTGTTTTAAGAAGCTCTTGCTATATTATTGGCATAAAGATAATATCCAATATTACTTTATTCAGATTTTTTGTTTGTTTGTTTTAAGTCACTAAGTTTTAATGCAAAAAAAAAAAAAAAGAGAGAGAGAGAGAGAACCAAAACAAATTTCACTGAGGTCTCTGTGACTTCATCTCCATCATTTCTTAACAATTATAGAGGTATTTTTTTCTTGACAACTATGAGGTGTGCTTTTTGCTTTTCTCATCACTTGACTCTTTTGCTTTATGTTCTAGCTATTTGTATTTGCATTTTCTCTCTCCTTGAGGGTTGAAGACTCTAGCATTCTTAACAGTATGTACCCAGGAACTTGCTTTATTTGAGGATATGCTGGGGAGTGACATTGGGGAAAAACTGCAAAAGATCCAACACCCCAGTCAACCGTGATGTCCTCTGACCTCCAGAAGTTACAAAGAACCATGTACTTTTCTACTTTTTCAAGGTTTTTTATTTTTATTTCTTTTTTTAATTTTTTTTACGTTTCGTGTGTTTGTTTCCTCATATGCCCCAAGAGCAGAGATTGTTAAGGCACTATGGGGTTCTGCATCATATCTGGCACAGGGCAGGGCTCATGAAATCTACAGTTGTCTGATAGAGATGATTCAGCACTGTGATGAGAATGACAGGCTAGAGCAAGTTTTATAAGAGGACTCATTCTGAAGGGAGAGGGGAAGAAAGCAAACATAAGAAAAATTCTGGATTTAAAATGAACTCAAAAAATGACACTTCTGCAGTGAACATTATATGCAACTAAAGTGAGCAACCTTATGTAGAGTTTACAAGGAGATAGGCATATATTTGGGAATAAGCAGAATGATGTGTTGGATGGAATAAATTGAATGTAAAGCAATGCCTAGATGTTAGACTGGGAAGTCCCCTTGGAAAACTTGTTCAGTGTTCTGGACCTAGCTTGTTATTTTGGATTCCTCTTTATCACAACTACAAAATATGTGTACCACTGCCATTTGCACAGGTGGCTTTGCTGCTGTGAGACTAAATAAGGCTTCTCTTTAGTGTCCTGGGATCCAGATCTGCTAGTGGATGACGAAGAAGGGAAAGGTTGCTAGGAGAGAGATACAAGGTCACTTAAAATTCAGTAAAGCAATTCTTTAGCAAAAGTGGTTCCTGAATGATAAAGAAATAAAAGTCTTTGTAGAGGTGTTAAATTAAAGCTTACCATATACTTGCTAGAAGGACCAATCATGAAAACCTGTCAAGATTTCCAAATTCTGGCTGGGCACGGTAATCCACAACTGTAATCCCAGGGGCTTGTGAGGCTGACACAGGAGGATCGCAAGTTCAAAGCCAGCCCCAGCAAAAATGAGGTGCTAAGCAACTCAGTGAGCCCCTGTCTTTAAATAAAATACAAAATAGGGCTGGGTATGTGGCTTAGTGGTCAAGTGCACCTGAGTTCAATCCTCAGTTACCTGCCTTCACCAAAAAAAATTCCAAGTTCTGGATTGGCAAAAAAGATTGTTCCTCTGGTATTGCCATGGATTAAGAAAAATCCATTTTAATTCATATCAACAGGAATCAAGATGAGTAGATCTTGTTCAGTGTTGAGATTTAGTATTCTCATTTTTGTTCTCTGTTCTCTTTGTGTGTGTGTGTGTGTGTGTGTGATAAATGGTTAATCATTATTATTTCAAGGAACTAAGGTTTGGAATCATTTGTTTCACAACAATGGAGGATGGAAACAAAAAGAAATCTCTACTTTTCCTCGGGCCACTTTTATAATGCAAAAATTATTTTTATGGTTAGGTTTAGGTCCAACACAATTTCTCACATAGTCATTCTAATGCTTTTTTCTTAAAATATATCTTTATCACTGTTAATATGAAATGCCAATTCATTATTTGAGTTACATATGTTTAATTCTGTTTCAGGGTACTCTTTGGATTTGTTGACTAAATTATTACAGCTTATAGCTTTACAATTATTCTTCATGATTTATTTACAAAGGCACATTTTTTTCAGGAGTATTTCAGCTATTTGGGGGCTTTTTTGCTTTTTTAATACAGTGTTGTATATATTTTGGGTTCAGTGAGTGTGTCATGCTCCTTAACAGAATAAAAAACAAACAACAAAATTTTTTAGCATTTCCACTAAATTTGTATTAAATTTAACTAAAGAGAAAATTGTTGTCTTTATACTTTGTTTTGTAAGAAGGTACTTTATCTTCTTATCCATAAATATGCTGTGTCTCACATTTAGTTAGGTATTGGTCTAACTTGGTGATGTTCAGTTAGTTTTATAACTTTTCCCATTAATGTCTTAGATATTTTTGTGCAATACATTGTTGGTAATTTTTAAAGCATCACGCTAAAGATTGTATTTGATTCCATTTTCTAGCTCTTTGTTGCTAATGTGTAAGACATGAAGTTTTCTTTATTGATTTAGGTATCTAGGAGTCTTGATAAATATGCAAGAATTCTTTAGAGGTTTCTGGCTTTTAAAATATTATACCATCTTGTGCAAAATGATAGTTTTACTTTTTACCTTTAAACATAATACTTCTTTTTTCTTCCCTTGCTGCTCTGATGGAATGCCCAGTAGAAGTTATCAGAACAGAAATGTCTAATCTTCAAAGAAAAACTGTCAAAGTTTTACCATTAGGTACACTCTGGGGCTTTCGATAATATCTCCAATTAGAGAAGTTTTCCACTTTAAATTTCTAGTTTGATAAGAATTTTAACACAAACGAAAGTTTCATTTTATCAAATTCTTTATGTGTATCCACTTAGATAATTATCTATGTCTCTTTAATTTATTAATATGGTATATACTTGAAACTAATCTTATATTAAACCACCTCATATGCCCAAATGATTGCACATTTGTCAGAATATTAATCACTTTTAAGCAATGCTCATATTTTCTTTAAGATGTTAATATCTATATTCGCAAGTTAGTTTGGGCAGTAATTTCCTTATACCGTCCTTTCAGATTCTGGAACATGATAAAATATAGGAATATTTCCTCTAGTTCTATATTTAAGAAGAGTTTGTTGAATCAAATTAATTCATCTATTGAATGTTTGATAGAATTTACAAGTTTTTGAACTATTTGGAAGGGTATATAAGAAGAAAGACTTAACTACCGATTAGTTTCCTTAACAGTGAAATCAATATTCAGACTTTTTCTATTTCTCCTTAAGTAAATTTTCTTTATATTTTAATTAAGTGTTTTTCATTTTGGCTAACATTTTTAATTCATTGGCATGATATGATAACAATCATAATATATCATGTAAAACTGCAAAATACCTACTTATGTATTTTTTCACTGCTCAATCTTACTAGAGTTTGTCAATTTTATCATTCATTTCAAATAATTTTTTACTTTGTTGATCTCTCTATTGTACTCTGTTTTCCTTTTACTGTATTCTTTTGTTCTTTGCCTTCTACTTTTAAGGAGAGTGAATTCAGTTGTGGTTTTGTTTTGTATTTGCTCAATTTCTTAAGCCCATCATTTTGAGTTGGTAAAAATGTTTCCAATACAACCATACAAAGCTAATTCCTTCCAAGAATCACTTTAGCTTCATCACATGTTTGATATGCACCAGTTCCACTATCCTCATGTTCTCAGCACTTTCTAATTTTCATTGATTTCTTCTTTGACCTATGTGTTTTAAAGAAATATTTAATTTCCAAAGAGTGAGTTTTGCTGAGTATTTTTAATCGCTTGTAACCATTTCACTGTAGCCAGAAAATGTGTTCTGTAAGACAACAGTAATTTTAAGTTTGGTAAATGTTGCTTTATGGTAACAATGTTTGGTTAATTTGATAAAGGCCATAAGTGTCCTTTGAATAGAATGAGCATTTGCTGTTGGCCCTCATCTTCTAGACAAATGTGCTAGAATCTCCCACTTTGATATGGTATTCATCTTTTCCTTTTTTTGGTTCCATGCATATATACACAAAAGCTATACTAAAGTAGATGTCAAAATGAGTGAGAATTCTTAGATATTTCTAGTAAATTGGATTTTTTTCCAGCATGTGCTCTCTTTCATCTACACTGATGATTTTTGTACTCAGATAAAATAGCTGATATTTACACAATTTTGCTGTTCATTTTATACTATTATTAAATCAACATAGCTTTTTATTTTATTGGCACATATCAATTATACAGAATGGTAGGATTCATGAAGATATGTGTATATGTATGAATATATATGTATATATATATTTTTTGATCAATCTCACTCCCTAATATCAGTCCCACCCTCTTCTATTTCCTCACCCTGAACACCATCCTCTACCCTAATTGTCTGCCATCTACTTCCATGGCATGCCCCCCTTTCTCCCTCTAGCTTCCATATATGAGAAAATAAACATATAATCCTTTTTTTTGTGAACCTGACTTATTTTAATCAAAATTATGGTCTTTAGGCCACTCATTTTTCCTGAAGATAATCTAATTTCATTCTTATTTGTGGCTGAATGAAATTCCATGGTGTATTTATACCATATTTTCATTATCATCTGTTGATGGATACCTGAGCTGTTTCCATAACTTGACTATTGTGATTGTGTTGTGATAAACTTGTGTATACATGTATTTCTAAAGTATGCTGACTTTAATTCTTTTGAATAAATACCAAGGAGTTGTATAGTTGTGGCATAGGGTACTTCTAATTTTAGCTTTTGGAGTAACCTCCATACTGATTTCCATAGTAGCTGTGCTAATTTACATTCCCATCAACAGTGTATAAGAGCCCATTTCACCCCCACATCCTCACTAGCTTTTATTGTTATTTGTATTCTTGATGATTGCCATTCTAACTGGAGTGCGATGGAATCTTAACATAGTTTTTTTTTTTTTAATTTATAATTTCCTGATGGCTAAAGATGTTGAATACATTTTCATATACCTGTTGGCCATTTGTATTTCTTTTGAGAATTGTCTATTTAGTTCATGTGCCTACTTATTGACTGAGTTATTTGTTTTTTAAATGTTGAGTTTTTTATGTATTCTGTATATTAGTCTTCTGTTGAAAAGAGTAACTAACAAATATCTTCTCCATTATGTAGGTTACTTTTTCACTCTTTTGTTTCCTTTGCTGTGCAGAAGCTTTTAAATTTGTTGCTGTCTCATTTGTTGAGTCTTGCTTACTCTTATTTCCTGAGCAACAAAGATAGTATTCAGGAATTATTTGCCTGTGCCAATAAGTTCAAACATTTCCACTACTGTTTCTTCTAATAGCTGTAAAGTTTCTGGATTTGTACATAGGTCTTTGATTCATTTTGAGTTGACTTTTGTACAGAGCAAGAGAAAGGGATCTGGTTTCCTTCTTTTACATGGGGATATCCAGTTTCCCCAGCACCATTTGTTAAAGAGGCTGTCGCTTCTCCATTGTGTTTTTTGGCACCTTCATCAAGAAACAGATGACTGTATGTGTATTGGTTTGTCCCTGTATCTTCTATTCTGTTTCGTGCCCAAAGTGTTTTTGTTTCATCTTGCCATTTTCAGGCAGTAAACTGAAATTTCAGATGGGGTTTTCATTTTTAATCAAGAAAAAAACTCTTTTTCTTTTAACTGTATCATTAATTATATTTTTTAGTTTTAAAAATCAAATTAGGAAATGGAATAATAATCATATAAAAGTTCAGATCAATTTCTCCAAATATCACAAAAACACTCTAAAACTCACATAACAAGTCACCAAACACTTCTGCATTATGTAGAGCATCGAAAACTCAACTTATCAAAAGTTTTAATGCTTTTCTTAATGATCTCTTTATGGAGATTACTGTGTCTAGTGTCTGTGAGTATAGGATGCAAATTAACTTGGCTTTCTATACGTAATAACAAATATGTACTATTCTACAGGCAAAGAAATTGTATGCTAAATATGGTAGGGGTATTATTTAAATTTGATCTAAGTCCTAATGCCCCAAGATAACTGGCAGAAGCAAATATAGAAATTTAAACAAGGAAAATAACATTAGCAAAAGACAAAACATTATCAAGAAAACAGCTGAGATCCTTCTGTAAAAATTTTAAAACCTCCTTACTGAACATACATAAAACTTAACATTTTTGCTTATGCATAAAGAAAGTAAATCTTTAGCAAAACATTTGTAAGTCATTATTTTAAATATCTAACTATTTAAATATTAAGAGCTCAGAAGAGAGGGACATATCTATTTGTATTTTATTTCTTCTTTTCTGTTTTTATACTTTATATATCATCATCTCTCTCTTTTTTTCTTTTTTTGGTTTATTATTTGTTTTGTTTTTTATAAGTATTTATTGGAGTTTCTCGTATGAGAAATTGAAAGTTAAACATTCTATTTATATTCTTTAATTGGTTACCTTAATATTGTCAGAATACTAGTTAATTTATTAAAATGTGAAAATATAAATTTTGCTTCATTACACAAGGATTATATTAAACCAGTGCTTCCTAACTTATATGTAATGATTGGATAGCATAGTTCTACCCTATTTAAAACCCCCAAAGAAGTATTTTTGTGCATTCATTGTTGTTAACATTTACCCACATATTTACCACTTTCCTTATTCTTCAGTCCCTTTTGCATCTTCCCTGTGGAATTGGTTTCATTTTGCCTGAAGTACATCTTTTGAATTTTTTAAAAAGGGAGTATTTTTCTATTACAAACTCTCTCTGTTTTTATTCATCTGACAGCGCCTTTTTTTTAAATTTTTCAAAGTTATTCTTGCTAAGTATATAAATCCAGATTAACAAGTGTTTCCTCTCATCACAATATTCCATTGTTTTCTGGCTTTCTTTTCTATAGCTGAAAGGGTGATTATCAATCTAAACACAGTTTCTTTCTCTCTAGTGTTTGTTTGCAAAAATTTTTTGGTTAGTCTATAACATTCCTTAGTTTAAATGAGAAAAAGATTTATGTTCACTTATTTTCATTTTTTCTGTTATGATTCATGAGTGTATTTGATGTTTTTATCAGATTACCAAATTTCTTTTTCAATTTCAATAGTGCCTTTCTCTGGTTCTGTACTTCTAAATTACTGATTATTTAGGTTCTGTTCTACTTATCACTTTTCTGCCATATTTTCTCTTTTTTTTTCTCACTGTGCCACATTTCAGATCAATTTTTCAGGCCCTTCACCTAGTTCTTTTTTTTTTTTTTTTTTTTTTTTTTTAGAGGATTTTTTTTTAATGTTTATTTTTTTTTAGTTATCGGCGGACACAACATCTTTGTTTGAATGTGGTGCTGAGGGTCGAACCCGGGCCACATGCATGCCAGGCGAGCACGCTACCGCTTGAGTCACATCCCCAGCCCTTCACCTAGTTCTTTACACTTCTCATAATATATAAAATCATCCCTTAAATTTAACCATTATTTTTATTTCAATATTTTTTCATAACTTTCATTTTATTCCCTTCCAAGTTGTCTAGTATAATTTTATACTACCAGTAATTATATTTTATTCCACTTTTTAAAGCAATTGTTTTTAAATTGCTAAGTGTAGCTATTGTATAGTCTGATAAATCTCATATCTAAAAGTCTTACTAGTTCAATTCAGTTGTTTATTTACCCTGCTGATGCTCATTCATGTTGACCTGTTTCTTTGGGTGGTTGTGATTTTGGCAATAAGTTCCCATTCACCAGAACTTTATCTCCAAGTATTCCTTGAAGCCTAACTTGATATTGAATAGAGCGTTTTCATTTTCCTCTTCTAAGTCCCTGAGGATAATATCAAACTCAGACACCTTCAAACTAAAATACTACTGATAGCCTTAAAAAAAAACCAATTAAAATGTTCTTCACTGAGTAAGAACAAATATATAAAAGATAGTCTTAATGAAAAATCATGGGGTACATAATAGATGATAGTCTTCCTTAACCTTCAAGTTAACTGATTCTAACCAAATGAGGTTTTCTGTAAGGACATTAGAGTTCATTTAAATTCAGAGAAAATCACATATGGGTTCTTTTTAGTTATACATAACATTAGGATTCATTTTTACATAATTATAAAAGCTTGGAATATAATTTGCTCTAATTCAGTCCTCAGTATTTTCCCTTTCCCTCCTCTCCTCCTTCCCCCTGTGCCTTTCCCTCTACTGATCTTTCTGCTATTTATTTACAGGGTTTCTTTTGTAATTAGTGTTTTGTGGATGTACATAATAGTGAGATTTACTGTGGTATATTCATATATGAACATAGGAAAGTTAGATCAAATTCATTCCATTGTTCTTCCATTATTCTATCTCTTCTCCCTCTCCCTCAATTTCATGTTTCTACTCCTCTGAACTATCTTCTATTTTTATGAAATCCCCCCTTTTCTTTTATTTTAATCCCCTTATCATGGACTAGCTTTAGCATATAGGAGAAAACAGTCAACCTTTGACTTTCTGGATCTGGCTTACTTCACTTGGCATGATAATCTCCAGTTCCATCCATTTACAGGCAAACGCCATAATTTCAGTCTTCTTTGTTCATTCATATATTGAAGTGCACCTTAGGTTGGTTTCATAGCTTGGCTTTTGTAAATTGTTCTGCTGTAAACGTTGACATGGATACATCATTATAGTATGCAGATTTGGGATCTTTTGGACATATACTGAGGAGTGAGCTAGCTGTATCATATGGTGGTTTTATTCCTAGTTTTTTTTTTTTTAGTTGTAGTTGAACATTTATTTATTTATTTTTATGTGGTGCTGAGGATTGAACTCAGTGCCTTGCATGTGCTAGATAAGCGCTCTACTGCTGAGCCACAACCCCAGTTTTTTGAGGAAACTCCATATAGCTTTACAGAGTGGTTGCACCAATTTATAGTCCCACCAACAATGTATGAGTGTACATTTTCCCCCCTTCCTTGCCAACACTTATTATTATTATTATTATTATTTGTATTCTTGCCATTCTGATTGAAGTGAGATGAAATCTCAATGTAGTTTGATTTGCATTTCCCTAATTGCTAGGCCCAGATGATATGAAAATCTGCAAATGTTTATTTTCTTACCTATTAAGAATAATTAGTATATATCACTCCCCCATAAATCTAGTGCAGTTTAATAACAGGAAATTATTCCTTCTTTCTTTTTTCCTTTAATTGAAGATCCAGTCCCCTGGAATTCTATACAGGGAGAATCACTCATTAGATTCTACCTTGAATAGCTTTATCTCCCACCACTATCTGCCTCCAGCCTCAACATTCTTTGAAAATTAAATTTTACATTCTTCTAATGGTTAGTAAGTATTTTCAGGTGCTTCATTTACCTGTCAAAATTATCTTTTTCATTAGTATTTTTTGCTTCTAAGTGAGAATAGATTATTACATTTTATTCTACAATGCCAGAACCAGAATGTCAATAGTATGTTTTTTTATTATGTTAGTTAGTATATGTACCTTTAATCAGATATATATGTGTGTGTTTATAAAAATATTTGTTCTGTACTATTCACTTAGAAAGCAATATTATCCAAATTGCAAGTAATGCCTATATCTGTGCATAAAATTTTATACTTGTGTTCATTTAACAAGCATTTTGAATAACTTAGTAACAGCAATACATCCTTTTCTGGCATTACGCACTAATAACTTTACAATAAAATAGACCTTTTCTTATTTTTTCATCAATGTTTTTGGTAAATTATGATCTTCCGGTCCTGATTCCAAGAGACTGATGACATTGAATATGATTTTGTCCTTAGGCTTTAGAATTCATAGTCTGAGATTTGAGCTCTTTTAAGGAAGCATTCATAAGGTGTACCTCTCACTATTTGCAGTGAAAATTGATCATGTGTTCTGACATGTAAGTCTCTTCTTAAAGTTCTTACTTTCAGGAATTCCTTAATGTAATAGTGTAGGACACCAAGATAGAGGCAAAAAAAAAAAAAAAAAAAAAAAAAGAATTAGGATGTTCCAATTTAAAACTTTGATTGAGGGGTGAACAACATCAAAAAAGAGACCCAACTAAGAGCGACTGGAGTTATGGAGCTGTGTTTGTTTTAAGATCAGCAGGTTAGCTAGAGGAAACAACATGTTGTTGGCAACTGCAGTACAATAAAGAAAAGTTCATCCAGGCATGGTGGAACACTCCAGTAACCCCAACGACTTGGGAGGCTGAGGCAGGAGGATTGCAAGAACAGGCCTGCCTCACTACCTTAGTGAGACTCTGTCACAAAATAAAAAGTAAAAGGACTGGGTATATATCTCAGTAGTCAAATGCCCCTGAGTTTAACCTTCAGAAGAAGGGAGTAAGGGAGGGAGGGAGGGAGGGAGGGAGGGAGGGAAGGAAGGAAGGAACGAAGGAAGGAAGGAAGGAAGGAAGGAAGGAAGAAAAGATAGGGAGGAAAAGAAAAGTCTCATAAAATACAGATTTTAACTAAGGCATATTAATAGACAGACCAATTTTGCATGGTTTGGGTATTGTCCCAATGATTAGTCTTGGGCCTGGTACCCCAGTGATGTCTTCAATAATGTGTATAATACAATATTCTCTAAACAGACACCTTTTAATTAATCAGAGAGAGCTATTGCTTTCTTACCTGAGAACCAGATCTGAAAGAGATTGCTACCAGGAACACTACAAGTAACAGAGGGCCCAATCATGCACAGCCTGGAAAAGTGTCGATTCTTGATGAGTGGTAGTTAGCTATTTGCATGCTTGACCTGGGATGAACACAGTTTGCCAACTGAGGTCTGAAATGTTAAATGAAATAAACCAAAAACTCATAATAGTCTGTGTCGTGGGGCCAATTTTCTACTTCCAAAAAAGTCCTATGAGAGATGAGGTCAGACTAGGGCTAGCAGGTCAACAACCAGAAGGAAGAGAATTCTGCTTTCTGAAGGAGGAAGCTCTCTGTGCATGAAAGGCTTTTGACAAGGTTCTTGGAAGTTTATCAAACCATCTTCTTTGGTACCTGAAATGAAAGCTGATGGAAGAAGCAGTTACCAGTCAGTACTTTAGGACTAGATAGACCAAGCTCACAGTTCTTTCTGAATCAATTCTAGTAGGAATTTTCAGCCACATAACCCAGGTTGGCCACTGGCAAAGATCACAGGAAGGATTTTTATTATTTTAAACTGCCTCAAAGTATTAACCAAAGTGTAGCCAAAGGGCTGGAGAGATGATAGAAAAGTTTCATGGTTTGGGGCCTTATAACTAATGCTGTAGACCAGATTTCTGCCTTTGGTTTCTATCACACAGAATTCATTAGCAGCTAATACACTGGCCACAGTAATTATGTTTGACAATAGCCTGAGGTTGTTCGGTCCTTAATGCAATCCCAGCACCCAAGTTTATATCAACAGGAATCAGATTACTAGAGTGGAGCAGCCTTCCATGAGTACATCCTCCTTTGAGTGTGACATCCCTAAATGTGGCTGTGCTAATTAATTAGAAAAGTGACATTCCTCCAGAGGCCAGAAGCCAGGATAATGAGAGTTACTGTAGTTACAGAACAAAAAATTTTTCTCTTCCTGTCCAGTTCTACTTTATTCTACTTCTGCCACTCTGTTTTCCTTCATCTTCTTTCCTTAATGGAAGATGATATTATTATTATTATTATTATTATTATTATTATTATTATTATTATTTTGTCTCAACACTTCTATATGATGTGCTCAGGGCATTTATTTTATTATTTTATTTTTTAAAATATTTTTTTAGTTTTCAATAGACCTTTATTTTACATTGATACATGGTGCTGAGAATCAAACCCAGTGCCCCACACATGCTAAGCTAGCGCTCTACCACTGAGCCACAACTCCAGCCCTGCTAGGGCATTTATTTGGAAGCATCTAACTTACCAGTCTACCAGAATCCAAATTTAGATCTGATAAAGCAGAGTTCACCTCATCCAGAAGTATCCACTTTGAGGTTGATTCAGTACTTTGATGAGCTTTGGCCAGGAGAGTAGGGTGTGTCCTGTGGTCATGAAGAGTTATACAGATGAAGTTGGGTAGTCAAAGGGTGAACAATTGTAGTCACTATTTGTTGTGTATTCATTCCTCACTTCTTTTAATTAGGTGTATTTCAATTCTTACTTTTCAATGAATTCAACTAAAATAATTTACAATGCATTTAAGACTGTACATGTGGTAGTTCTGGTCAATGAGAAATCCCACAGGAGGATATTATTTCTGAATAAAAAGCAAATTGCATTTTGCCCTTGAGCCTTCCCTATTATTCTGATCTGGAAATCAGAAACAGTGTCTGGAGATAGAAAGCCCATGATTATGAGCATAAGAAATCAAAGACACATGCTAAGAAGGCAGAAGTGCCAGACAGAAAAGGTGAGGCCTTAATGGTTTAGCAGAGGGTCACCTTCTCTACTAAAGACTTCTCTGCTTGAAACAAAGAAAATGTACTTAAATTAGTGTTTCAGGGAAGTTTTCTAGTTGCAGCTAAACACATTCTTTTTTATTATTTGTCCTAATTAGTTATACATGACAGCAGAATGCATTTGGCTCATTGTACACAAATGGAGCACAACTTTTCATTTCTTTGGTTGTACACAAAGCAGAGTCACACCATTTATGCATGTACATAAGATAATAATGTCCATCTTATTTCACTATACTTCCTATTCCCATACCTCTACCCTCACTCCCCTCTGCCCAATCCAAAATTCCTCCATTTTTCCCTGTCCCCCACACCTATTATGGATCAGCATCCATTTATCAGAGAAAACATTTGGCCTTTGGTTTTGGGGGATTGGCTTATTTCACTTACCATGATATTCTCTAATTCCAACCATTTACCTGCAAATGCCATAATTTCATTCTTCTTTAAGGTTGAGTAATATTCCATTGTGTATATATGCCACAGTTTCTTTATCCATTCATCTATTGAAGGGTATCTAGTTTGGTTCCACAGTTTAGCTATTGTGAATTGAGTGTAGCTAAATACATTCTTAATAGATATACTCATCATCTTAAGGTACAGAATCCCCCAGGAGCAAGACATCTATACTGAGAAGTGACTAATTCTTCTCTCCTGGTTTTTAAAGACCTTCATCAGTGTTTTTGGGTCTTTGCATTTGTGTTCTTCGTTCTTTCAAATGTGGCTGTCAGTAAAATTCCCAAATAAACAATACTGTATTCCTAAGAGCATTTACATGGGAGTACATTATGATTTCATTGTTAAGATCACAGTCTCTGGAGTCAGCCAGTGTTTAAGTTCCTACTTTCCCATTACTGCTTGCTAATCCTGAATAATTGATCAACAGTTCTGAGCTTATTTCTACATCTCAAAAATAGGAAGAACACTAATACTTCACATAATTTTTGCAGGACAAAATAAAAGAAAACATTTAGAAGGGTGTATATTGACTTTTTTCAACAAAGAGTTAAAATTTCAAATATAGAATAAATTTTAAAATGCATGAATTGATTCAAAGGGTTCTAAACTCGATCTCAACTCTAAAATTCAATGGCTATGTTAAATATATGATGTGTTGTAGGAGACTTGGAACAAAAAGTTCAATAAAAAAACAGAATAAGAAGTGAAGATTATTTAAATTCATGTACATAAGTATTTTTATATATTTATGTTAATGTTTACTTTAGCTTTGGAACTACTAAAAACACGATGATTTTATGCCTAAGTAATGTTGAATTTGCCAGTTAATCATGTTCCTTCACACACAAAAAAATTTAAATAAATATACAATTATATCAACATGTTGTAACTCCAAATTTTTTCCCTAAAATACTCTCCTTCTCCCACCAATAACAAAACTGTAAAGGCCTCTTTAGGTGTTATTTAGCATTTTCAGAGCACCTACTGGTGTAAGGTACTTTGCATGTGTTATATAATTTATTTCTTTTCCCAGAAATCCTTTTTATTGTCTTCCATTTTGAAAAATTAGAAAATTGTGGAGCAAATAGACTAAACAATATATCCAAGTTTATTAATAGGTTAAATAGAGTTATTAGATAATAAGAAGGTAAAATCTCTGATTTTTCCAGTAGAATTCATAACAGAAAATTATTTAACACATGTTGAATCATTTTTGTCAAAAGCAAAAATTGGAATGTCATTGAAGGAATATTAAGGAAGTAGGAATATTAAGGAAGAATTTTTAATTCAAATTTGACAAGTAATTTATTTTCCTTAAAATAATAACTTTCTTTTCTAGAAGAAAGAAGTTTAATGAGTGTGGTAAGCAAGTGAAGGTAAAAATAAAGTCAATATTTTGGAGGTTCTATGTGCTCATATGTCTATATATGTATATACATAAAAAATAAAGAAGTCCAGAAAATAATCATAAATTTAGCAAAAGAGGTTAAAACAAACTTTGTCATAAAACTATAGGTAAATTTATTCAGTAAGAAAATGTATTAACTCACTTTTTTCCTTTTGATATTTTCTCATTCTAACAGATTTCCTTATGTTGTTATGTGTGAAAATTACTTACTATAATACATTCATATATTATTAACTGAAGAAAAAAACAAATAATGTGGGTTTGATATAACTTGTGATTACCACAAGAAATGTGTTTTCATTAAAATTCTCAAAAAAATACAGTAACCAAAATGGAAATATTTGCATTAAAATTACACTCAAATCAAATGTCCAATGATTGAATCTCAGAAAATATCTCTAGTGAATTGGGGAATAGTCAGCTATATATCATAGTTATTCTAATTTGATGATTGGCACTTTATTACCATTCTTATCTCAAGAACTATTGTATAAATTTATATGGAATTAGATAAAGTTTGAATAAAGCTATGGAGTTATTTGTTTTTTTTTTAATTTATTTATTTATTTTTTCATCTTCCATACATTTGATTCAAATGAGTTATGCATTTCCATTTTTACCCCAAATACAGATTGCAGAATCACATCAGTTACACATTCACAATGTTTACATAATACCATATTAGTGACTGTTGTATTCTGCTGACTTTCCTATCCCCTACTATCCCCCCTCCTCCCCTCTCATCTTCCCTCTCTATCTCATCTGTTGTTGTTCCATTCTCTCCCTTCCCCCCCTTTCCCCTCACAACTTTGTATATGTGATTTCGTATAAAAATGAGGGTGTCCTTCCGTTTCCATGCACTTTCCCTTCTCTCTCCCTTTCCCTCCTATCACTCGTCTCAGTTTAATGTTAATATTTTCCTCATGCTCTTTCCCTCTGTTCAGTTCTTAGTTGCTCTCCTTAAATCAAAGAAGACATTTGGCATTTGTTTCTTAAGGATTGGCTAGCTTCACTTAGCATAATCTGCTCTAATGCCACCCACTTCCCTGAAAATTCAATGATTTTGTCATTTTTTAGTGCTGCATAATACTTCATTGTGTATAGATGCCACATTTTTTTTATCCATTCATCTATTGAAGGGCATCTAGGTTGGTTCCACAGTCTGGCTATTGTGAATTGTGCTGCTATGAACATGGATGTGGCAGTATCCCTATAGCATGCTCTTTTAAGGTCCTCAGGGAATAGTCCAAGGAGGGCGATAGCTGGGTCAAATGGTGGTTTCATTCCCAGATTTCCCAGGAATCTCCATACTGCTTTCCATATTGGCTGCACCATTTTGCAGTCCCACCAGCAATGTACAAGTGTACCCTTTTCCCCACATCCTCGCCAGCACTTATTGTTGTTTGACTTCCTAATGGCTGCCAATCTTACTGGAGTGAGATGGTATCTTAGGGTGGTTTTGATTTGCATTTCTCTGACTGCTAGAGAAGGTGAGCATTTTTTCATGTACTTATTAATTGACTGTATGTCTTCTTCTGAGAAGTGTCTGTTCAGGTCCTTGGCCCATTTGTTGATTGGGTTATTTGTTATCTTATTGTTTAATTTTTTGAGTTCTTTGTATATTCTGGAAATTAGGGCTCTATCTGAAGTGTGAGGAGTAAAGATTTGTTCCCAGGATGTAGGCTCCCTATTTACTTCTTTTATTGTTTCTCTTGCTGAGAAAAAACTTTTTAGTTTAAGTAAGTCCCATTTGTTTATTCTTGTTATTAACTCTTGGGCTATGGGCGTCCTATTAAGGAATTTGGAGCCTGACCCCACAATATGTAGATCAGAGCCAACTTTTTCTTCTATCAGGTGCAGGGTCTCTGCTTTGATATCAAGCTCCTTGATCCATTTTGAGTTAACTTTTGTGCATGGCGAGAGAAAGGGATTCAGTTTCATTTTGTTGCATATGGATTTCCAATTTTCCCAGCACCATTTGTTGAAGATGCTATCCTTCCTCCATTGCATGTTTTTAGCCCCTTTATCAAATATAAGAAATTTGTAATTTTGTGGATTATTTCTGTGTCCTCTATTCTGTACCATTGGTCCACCTGCCTGTTTTGGTACCAGTACCACGCTGTTTTTGTTACTATTGCTTTGTAGTACAGTTTGAACTCTGGTATCGCTATACCTCCAGATTCACACTTCCTGCTTAGTATTGTTTTTGCTATTCTGGGTCTTTTGTTATTCCATATGAATTTCATGATTGTGAATAAAGCTATGGAGTTATTTGAAGGATCTATATTCTAATGCAATCAAGAAATAATGCTTCAAGGAGCCCTCAAAACCCTTACCGACTGTCTATTCATCTGTTTCCCAGACGATCTGCTTCTTTCATTTATATGAGAATGAAATTTTTAGGTAGAAAGAATACTGATACTTTCTTAACCTTCTAGAATAGTAGAGATAGATCTGGGACTTGTCAACCTTTCCTGGTATCGTACATTGAGGGATTTTTCTCTGAGTAAGAAAAATGTTTTTCATATGTTTTATATCTACCATCATTTCCTAGGCATATACTAAAATAAAATTCTAAATGCAGAAAATAATAGTATACTGACCAAAATATTTTATGAAATGACGGCAAGAAAAACTCCCCATCTCAATACCTTTAAATGTTATCAAGGTTTTTCAACTTTGGCACTATTGGCATTTTCGGTAGGATAACTCTTCTTGTGGAAGATGTCCTATATATTGTAGAATGTTTGGTAGCATTCCTGGCCTCCACCCACTGAATACCGGTAGTATTGCTTTCCCACACTCTCCAAACTACCTAGCATAGTGCTAAATAAAATCATCTCTAGACATTACAGATATTCTCTGGGGACTCAAATCATCACTGGTGTAAAGAATTAATTCTAGATGAATGAAAGTTTATAAAACATGCAAGTTTTTGAATTATCAAGTTTGAGGCCATCTTTGTAAAAAATCATTCTGTATTTTTATCATTATGTATTTACGTTTGCTTTGAAAAGGGGTTCAAGCTTTTAAAAAATTACAGTAAACAACAGACTACATTAGGAATAATGTTTGTTCTACACTTTTGAAACACAGCAGGACCTCAACAATTTTTGACTGAATTTATGAATGGATAAATGAATAAAATTTCACTGGGAGACTGAAATATGAGTCTGGTCTAAACTGAAGCAAAATTTTTCATGATCCAGCTAACCACTGTAGAACTGAACTTTGACAGTTCTATCTTTAGGAGCCCAAGCAAGGGTTGGGGAGAATAGCCCCACTGGCAGACTTCGGGGAGGAAACAGTCTGCTAAGCAGAAAGGTGGGTTTTATTTTTGACATAGAGTTATTCAGTAGGTTATCTAACACACACACACACACACACACACACACACACACACACACTCACATACAAAACATGATGCTAGAGTCAAGATGACATCCTGAGATTCAAGTGGGTGGGTAGGTAGACAGCTGACATTGTGAAAGCCAATAAATCAGGAGTAGGACTCCATCACCATTGTGGGACCAAGGGCCAACTCTTGAGGATGACTGACAAGAAAAAAGATGAGTATTTTCCATGACAGTGAAGCAATCACACAACAGTGGAAAGAATTTAAGCATAGAAATGACTATAATCCATTTAACAGAGATGAGACCCTGGCTGAAGATAATCTTCCCTCATACTGCATGGATAGATTCATGATGCTCTGTAAGTTTTGTTGGACAATATTTTAAAGCATTGAACTTCAATTATGTCAATACATATGTTTATATGTTTATACACTAAACTGTGCATGCACAGACACACACACACACACTTGAATTTAAAATATACAAACTTTGGAAGATTAATTTGGAATAGGAATATCATTACTCTGAGTAAATGTGCTCCTACACTATAACCATATGAAGTGAGTAATAAGAATTCAAGGACTCATTTTAGTAAGAAGAGTCATAACAGAGATCTAGAATTTCATTCTATAAATTCAAGGACTTTATGATGACCACCAACCTTGTTGTTTTAAAACCCCTTGATAGAAGTGTCAGGAAAGTATTCCTAATTGAAGTCGGGGAGAAAGAGCATTGGCTATTCCAGGGAGGTGAATGAAGTTTGGACAGTTATTCATGCATCATACTACCTTCAAAGAGAAAAGGAAGCTGGATGAGAACCCCTATGCCTGGTGCTAGTATAATAAAAATAAAAGATGCATTGAAGAGGAGAGGAAATATAGAGTTGCTGGCACTACTACTCTCTCAGCTCCAAATAGCTTGGACAAAGATGTCTTTTACTTGGGGGATGTTATGGTTTGGATATGAGCTTTTTGTACCCCAAAAACTCACATGTGAGACAATGTGAGAAGGTTCAGAGGAGAAATGATTGAGTTATGAGAGTCTTAACCCAATTAATTAATCCTCTGATAGGGATTAACTGAGTGGTAACTGAGGGTGTGGCTGGAGGAGGTGGGAATTGGGGCATGGCTTTGAGATACATATTTGTATCTGGCAAGTAGAGAACTCTCTCTCTTCTTCCTGATCACCATGATGTGAGCTGCTTCCCTCTGCCACACTCTCCCACCATGAACATTATGATGTTCTGCCTCACCTGGAATATCAATGGAGCTAGCCTTTTATGGATAGAGACCTCTGAAACCATGAGCCCTCAAATAAATCTCCTCTACAATTGTGTTGGTGGGGTCCTTTAGACACAGCAATGAAAAAAACTGACTTAAACATGGGAGGAGGGGGCTGGGATAATAGCTCAGTGGTAAGTGCTCGCCTTCCATGTGGAAGGCACCGGGTTAGATCCTCAGCACCACATAAAAATAAAATAAATGTATTGTGTGTGTGTGTGTGTGTGTGTGTGTGTATATATATATATATTCCAGGAGAATATCTTTGCCATCACTACCCTAACATTAGGCAGCAGGCATGGATTAAGATTCCATTTCCTGGGAATAGGCTGGGGTAGTCATCCCAAGACTTTGCCTTGTAAATCATTGCCAGGATAGTAAAACCTAACACTGGGCAGATCCTAATGACTCCTACGCCCAGGGTAATCCTTGCAGATGTAGTCTCTGAAACATCCCTGAGCCAGGCAGAGACAAACATCCGTAGTCCATTGGACTTCTGTTCAGCCCCAGTCCATTGGACTTATGTGGCTGGTTGCAGGGGTCATTGGCCATTAGTCCACCTCAACAGTGGGCACTCCTTAGCAATGTGGGCCTTGGTCCTGTCCCAGAGCAATTTATGTCTTTGTAAGTTGTGAGCTCAGGATGTAATACAGCTTTATAGCATTGCTGGCCTCAACAATGGCCCAGGAGCTTATGGCTAGTCCATATATGGTGATTCTGCCTAGTCGAGCAGAATAACTCAGTGTCTAACCACAGGCCGTGAATGTAGATGAGGCACGTAGGCCAAATTCAATCCCAGGGAGAGGCTTGAGGGTATCAACTACTCTTTTCTAGGTACTCCCTCAGGTCATGTTGTACAGCACACCAACTATGAACTTTAGATAAACCTGGGCTTAAGTCATCCTTTAGTAGTGAAACAGTGACAACATTCCAATGGTGAACTGATGGCAAAATTGGACTTAGGTGTGATCTAGTGCTGAAATAGCAGAAATAGTTACAGGTTCAGAGAAAATACACAGCCTGCTTAAAATTTCTGGCAAGACAGGCACAAAGAGAGATTACAAAAACTGGAATGAATACATAAATCCTTAAATGCCCAAAGGACATTGCATACCAAGCAAGAGCTTTCAGGAGACCATGACCTCACCTAATGGTAAAAATACAATGGCAGAAACTTAACCAGATGGTAACCAGTATAGATGAATCCTCAGATGGAGAATTTAAAATGCTGTTTTATGGAAACTTAATGCATTTCAAAACACAAATAATTCATTACTCCCACAGAGAAACTTTTAGAAATGGAGAAAATTTCATGTAATGATACTGGAATCCTTAAACTAAATACATGCTCAGTGAAATTTGAAACAGAAGATATCAATAGCAGGTACAGGAAGGTCCAAAGTTAGTCAAATGTAGCTCAACCAAGACAGGTGCTGTGGTGCATGCCTATAATTTCAGCAACTAGGGAGACTGAGGCAGGAAGATTGCAAGTTGAAAGTCAATCTCAGCAACTTGGTGATACCCTGTCTCAAATTAAAAAGGGCTGGGGATGTGACCCAGTGGTTAAGCATTCCTGAGTTCAATACCTGGTAGAAAAAAAACTGTTCAATCAAGTCTTCTCCACGATATGTTATAATCAAGCTCTCAAAGATGAAAGGTAGAGAAGATGCTGAAGGCAGCTAGAGGAAAAGACAAAACACAGGGGTGTACCAATTTGCCTCACAGCAGACTTTTCAGAAGGAATTTACAGGCCAAGAGAGTGGCATGAGATATTTTGCAAGACTTAAGGGAAGAAAAACCCTGCCAACCAAGAATACTATACTCAGTAAAGCTATTTAAATATGAAGGACGGATAAAGACATTCTCAGACAAACAAAAATTGAGAGAATATGTCTCTAGCAGGTCTGTCTTAAAAGAAATGCTAAAGGTAGTGCTTCAAACTGAAAAAAAAAACAATCAATAAGAATAAAACATTGGAAAGTGTAAAGCTCACTAGTAAGAGTAATTATGCAAAAAAATTCAGAATGCTCTTATCTTATAAACATAGTACATAAACCATTGATATCTTTAATATGAAGACTAAAAAACAAAACTATTCAAAGTAATAATAATGACTGCACTGGCAATATGGAAAGATATAAAATAGGATATTGAAAATTTAACACGTGGGAAGAAAACGAGTACATGTCTAGAATTTTTATTAGTATATTTTCTGTTTCTTTTTTTCTTATTTTTATAATCACATTAAGTTGCTATAATTTCAAAATAGTTTGTTATAATTCAAAGATGTTTGTATTCAGCCAGACCAAAAAAAAAATGAAATCCTGTCATTGCAACAACACGAATAGAAATGGAGATCATTATGTTAAGTGAAAATAGGCACAAGAAGAAAAGTACTACATGATCTCCCTCATATGAAAGATATAAAAAAGTTGGTCTTGTGGAAATTGACAGTAGAATGAATGTTACCAGAGGCTGGGGAGAATAGGGAGTAGAGAAGGGTGGGGAAAGTCTGAAAAATGGATACTAAATTGTAATTAGAAATAAGGAAGTTGAGGGCTGGGGATGTGGCCCAAGCGGTAACACCCTCGCCTGGCATGCCCGGGGCACTGGGTTCGATCCTCAGCAACACATAAAAATAAAAAAATAAAGATGTTGTGTCCACTGAAAACCAAAAAATAAATATTAAAAAAATTTTCTCTCTCTCCTCTCTCTCTCTCTCTCTCTCTCTCTCTCTCTCTCTCTTTAAAAAAAAAAGAAATAAATAAGTTGAGTAATTGTAGACCACAAATGTGTCATATAGATAGCAAATGCTTTTGGATGTTTTCATCATAAAGAAGTAATAAATGTTCAAAGAGATAGATATGTTTAATCTAATGGTGCAATATATACATTCAAAACATCACACTGTAACTTATTAATATGTATAATCTTTGTGGTTTTCTGTATCAGCTAAAAATTTAATTTAATTAAAAATATATATATGTGAGATATATATATATATATATATATATATATATATATATATATATATATATATATTTATTTTAAAGAGGTGGGCATGTGGCACATGCCTGTAGTCCCAGCTAGTTGGGAGGCTGAATCAGAAGGACTGCTTGAGCAAAAGAGTTTGAGGACAGCCTGGACAACATATGAGGGCCCTGTCTCATGTTTTTGCTAAGGCCCTTACATAAAATATTACACATAATTCTCACAAAATCCCATGATCTAGATGTTATTACCCCCATTGCAAACATGAAACATAAATAACTTAATTAATATTTTTAAGAAAAATATAATAATATTTTCATAATCTAAGAACCACAAACCCCAGGTTTTACTAATTATTTCCAAGGGTCAGTGAATCTTTGTTGTATGCAAAATTATAAGCATGCTTTTTTATTTTTCTAAGAATTACACCAATTCTCAAATCTCTGTCATCCAGAGACACTCTAGAATCATAAATTCACAGATATTCTGGAGTAATGAATTCAACCATATTGTCAGACATCTAAAATATATATTTTAAAGAGAAAGGATTACCACTTGAATATAGTTGTTAGAAGCAGAGTAACATCCCAAAGCTATATACATTAAGGTTTCCTTTGTTTTGTTATGCCTGGTAACATTTAATAAAATATATATCCATGAATGTATAGCCTGGTATATTATCAGGTATAGTTGCTTTCATTTGTTTTTAAACTTCACAATAGTAAATACATGCTCGGTTAAATTTAAGTACAATAGTACCCTGGAAGCAATCATCTGCAAAATTTTAAGTTTCACTTCTGCGTTATCGCAAGGTTTACTCTTTTTTTATAAGTTCATATTTCTAATCTTTTGTGACTGTTAAGTGTTAACATTTGGCCAAATGTTAATAATTAGAAAATCTGATGTTTAAAAAATTAATCAGCTATCATTTCAAATTACAGGCTACTCACAGGTTGGATCTAAAATAAATCTTGATAAGCACGAATATAAGTAGCAGTAGTCAACATTTACTGAGCACTTAGCATGTGTCCAC
The DNA here is from genome assembly GCF_048772815.1 of Callospermophilus lateralis. Taxonomy (NCBI): domain Eukaryota; kingdom Metazoa; phylum Chordata; class Mammalia; order Rodentia; family Sciuridae; genus Callospermophilus; species Callospermophilus lateralis. The sequence continues at coordinate 88,512,772 of NC_135310.1, read as the reverse complement.
ATATTTATTTATTCACTTATTTGTAGTTGTAAGTAGACAACATACCTTTATTTTATGTGTTTATTTCTATGTAGTGCTAAGGATTGAACCCAGTGACTTACACATGCTAAGCAAGCGCTCTGCCACTGAGCGACAGCCCACTCCCACATGAGTCCACATTTTGCTAAGGCCCTTACATAAACTATTACACTAATCCTCACAAAATCCCTGTTGTCTACATATTATTATTGTCAAATGCATACTTAGTGAGATTTAGGAACCAGGTCCCATAGTTTATGCTTTTCTGACTCCAAATTCTGAGCATATTTTAAAATATCTTTAATGCACTAATTAAAATAATAATAAGGTTAATACTACTACTACTAACAATGGTGATCAGTAGAGTACATCAAGCAGGTCAGGTAAAGGCAAGAAGAGAAGGAAAAAGAAGGCACTAAGAATGAGATAGATCAAAATTATGTTATGTGCATATACAAATATGGCATAATGAAACCCACTATTATGTAAATTACAATGCACTAATACAAATACATTTTTTAAATACTTAAATACTTATTGTTATTTATTTCTCCATTTTCAATTCTCATTACCCAAAACAATATTGTGTCTACTGTTCCCTAGCTTCTTCCTCATTTTTGATCTTCCTATTCACATTAAGAAACATCTTCTTCCTTAAAATAATTATCAGCTTTGTCCCTCTATTTCTCAATATGCTTCAGCCTTAAGTGCAAAATATCATGCAAAAGCAAAAACAATTACCTTGAAAACACATTGAAGTAATATTCCCTCTACTTCATTGAACTTATCTTGTTATATCTTCTCAAAATTTTACACAGGCAAACTGCAGCTTGGTGGCAACCCCACTTTCCTCTGCTCTTCCTGCTAGGCATATTAGCCTCTTGCTCTAAATTAGCTCTTTTAACTAACAAGATTCCTACCAGAAGTTTGGTTTGTTCTTATAGCATTTTGATCCTAACTCTTGCCATAATCTACAGTCCACCCAGAGTGCTGTAGAACTCAGAATGGCCAGAATCTCAAGCCTGTCACTTCTGTCATTGGCCTTCTCCTTTTGCTCCAGTAGGCTATTCATCCTGTCATTTTATATATGAGCCATGACTCAAAAGGGCAGGATGTGCTACTCTAAGAATCCCAACAAACAGGCACATTCTTTTGTTGAGTGGTTTTCAAACATATTTTTTAACAACCTTTCTACTAATATAATTTTACACAGAAACTTCATATATAAAAGGAAAAAAAACTAAACGTTGAAACTCCAAGAACTTGAAAGGCTCTGCTTTTGCCAACTCCTGACCTACCTGAGGGACTCTGAGTATCTCTTCTAGCTCTTAGCAACACATTTTGATAACCCTGTTGAACAATTTTTTTTCCTGAATGATCCAGTCAGTTCCTCAGCCTCTTATTATAGCTAAAATTAAGCAAAAATGTACAGTTTATCCATCACACATTTTTATTCATGATAATTTAAACATAATAATGTGTTTTGATCAACTTGAACTTTTTGGAAAATATTAGGTATAAAATGGTGTTTTTTTGTTAAAAAATATCATACTACATATACTCAGAAGATATTTAAGTTGTCTCAAACCTCACAATTAAAAGTGAAATAGTATAAATCAAAATTGTCACTCAATTATTCAAATGCCTATGCTAACTCAGCCAGGACCTATGAGAGGGATGAAGCAGCCATTCAGGTCTTGGGTGGATGAACATTGTATTTTTTGTCTAGAGTCTTCTTCAAACCCAAGTGCTGGCTCTGCTTGCTACTTCCTCTTCCCTATCTTCAAAATAACTATCCTCACTCCCTCATCTTCAAATTTTTTCTCTCTCCACTCAACCCTGATTTGTATTTCTATAATTCGGGAATAAAACAAAAGCAACTTCTTCAAATTACATTTTTCTTGATAAATCCAAAATGCCAAATTCTTTCCAGAATTTTTCTTTTAAGCTGGAGCTGCTAGTTTCCATATCTTGAGTACTTGTGCTCATTAGGGATGGGCCTTCAGGTTTCTTCCTTTTAAAACATATTTCCCTCAGGTAATCTTATCTCAACCTATTGATTTCACCCTATAAATATGTTAATGCTTCTCAAATTTAAACTCACTTCTCTGCAAGCTGCAGATCTGTTTATACAACCATCAATCCATCATCTCAACTACCAATTGGCATCAAACTCAATGCCAATTCAACTCAGTATATTTTCCTTCCCCAGATGAACTCCCCTTGAATCTTTCCTAATTATGTATGTGATACCACCACCCACTCAGACACTCATGTCTGAAAACTGGAAGTTAGGTTTAGGATATGGGCTTGGATTGTTAGGGAGCTCTCACTAACTTTCAACATAAACACTGTACCATTTTATCTTTGATTCCCCTGTCTTAGAGAAGTGTGTACCTCTCATGGGTGCTCAATCCACATCAACATTTTCTCTGAAAGTAGAAATAAGAGTGTGACATGTCTCTTGCTTAAGATTCTCCAGTGGCTCTCAATTTGTCAGGATAAGATCCAAAGTTTTGCCCAGACCCTTAGCCATAGAGTCCTGTCCTACTTCTCCTGCTTCTTCCTTACAGATATATCTTAAAAACGTAACTGCACTCCAGTAGAATCCTACTACTCATCATTCTCAAAGCATGATCAGCTCTCCAGATTGCATGTTTCCTCAAATGTCTTCTCTTTGAGTGCTCTGTCTTCAGTATTCATCAAAATCTAATTATTCTTTAAGTCTTAGCTCATTTATTACATTCTTCAAGAAATCCTCCACAGGTTCCTATGAGATTTTGTATAAACTTCTCTGAACTCATCACCAAATTATAATTACTTACTTGTTTATCCATCTCTCACACTAGTCTGTGAATATGATAAGGTATATTTCCCACCTCTGTAACAGTCCTGATAGTATTGCACCTGATGATTACCGATTGCCCATTGAAGGGATGAATATGTTTTGGGAGCCTCATAAAGGATGCTTCCCTAACTTGGAAAAATAATGGTAAAATGTAAGTACCACTAGAGGGCACAGAATTATAACAAAATTTTCCAGGACACTAGCTCAGAGGAGATCTTCTGTTTCAACTTACTCAGTTTCTAAATATATGGATCTTAAAAAGATCAAGTAACTTATTCAAAGTACTTCCTGAATGATATGTTTAAATAGTTGTCTAAAAGATAGTCATCCTGTCATACGAACATGCCAGAAAAAAATTAAATCAAGTACAGACAAATACAATAAATAGGGTTTTATTAATAAAACAGAAAATAATATTAGGAAAAATAAAATGTGAACATAATCTCAAGAAATTCATACTGTGAGGCCCAGGGCTGTTTTTAAAATATCAATAAAAATAGTATAAACACATTGAAACCCTTATAGCCACAGGAACAGTGAAAAGGAAATTGAAGCTATTTCTGTGTTTGAAATGAAACCCCCAATTTTGCTTTAAAACAACACAGAGAAACTTTCCAATACTTTTTCATTTGTAAAGAGAAACTACAAAGATGCAGTTATTTATGTTTTAATTTCAAAAGTTAAAATAAGATCACTAGTTAAAATCTGGGTTTTATTTTTGTGCTAAAACTTTGCTTTGTTTTTGTACTAAATAATAATAATAATAAGTTTGACTGTATAGTCTAAACTCTTGACAGTTTCAAAAATTATTAACTATCTTAACCTGAGTTTCTTCTCCTATAAATTGGGTATGATTGTAGTTTATGCTTTTGAAGTTATTGTCAGAAACAAGTGAAATAATTATTTAAGCCAAAGTACCTACCACATTCTAAACAAACACTAAGTGTTTGCTATTATTTTGCTTTGAAAAAAGTGATCAGCATAATATTTTAGTAATTCTTAGACAAATAAATTTTGGCAGCCACTGAAATAAAACAGAAATTTTGAGGCTCTTTTCTTTCCTTCCTTCCTTCTTTTCCTCCTTCTTCCCTCCCTCCCTCCTTTCCTTCCTCTTTCTTTCTTTCTCCATCTCTCTCTGGATCTCTCCCTTCCTTTCTTCCTTCCCTCCCCCTGTTCCTCTTCCTTCCTTATTTTTAAAGAAAAATTTGTTATAGGTGATTGTGATTTAATCCAGGCACACTTTACCACTAAGCCACACCCTCAGACCTTTTCTGGTTTTTGTTTTAAGACAGGGTCTCACTAAATTGTTGAAGTGCTTTCTTTTTGAAGCACTATTTCTCTGCTCTCCTACCAGCATTTTCCTTACAGCTACACACATCCACATACACATTTTTTTCTGTATCCTTAGCGAAAATGCTGTTCTGAAGGGGTCATACCTCATTCGCTGTGTGATGTAGGCCTGAGATTCTGATTGTGTTGCCACCTTTGTTCAATCTGACCAGCCTCAGAGGATCTCTGAAATTGTCCTGGATTCTCTGTTGGAGAGACTTCTTGTGAAGCTTGTATCATATCTCTTAAAGATAACAATTCTTGATTGACAACAAAATAGTGGTACTGTGGTACATTGTACTGATACATTTAAAATATTAGGAGATGAATATGGATTTCTAAGCAAATGGTTACAATAAGATACCTACAAAACATAGCATAAGAATCAACAAGTGGGACAGCATCAAATTTAAAAGCTCCTGCACACACAAGTAAATAATTAAAAGCATGAAGACAGAATCTATGGAATGGGAGAAAATCTTTTGAAGGCTAATCCTCTGATGGCGAATTAATATACAGAATATAAAAAAGAACTCAAAAAACTTAAAACCAAAATAAATAAATAGATAAATAATCCACCAGATCAATAAGTAGGCAAAAGAATTAAACACACTTTGTGAAAAAATAAACACAAATGACTAACATGAAAAAAATGTTCAATTTTCCTAGCAATCAGGGAAATACAAATCAAAACTGCACTGAGATTTCTTCTCACTCCAGTCACAATCAACAATACAGGAAGTCATCAACAATACAAATAACATGGGGAGAAAAGTAAACTCATATATTATTGGTGTGACTGCAAAATAATACAACTACTCTAGAAACATTATGGAAATTCCTTTAAAAACTAAGAATGGAACTGCCATGTGATCCAACTATCCTACTCTTCAGTATTTACCCCAAAGAACTAAAATCCATATACTATAGTAATACATCCATATCAATGTTTGTAACAGCACATTCCCATTAGCCAAGTTATGAAACCAGTCCACTTGCCCTTCAACAGATGAATGGATTAAGAATGTATGTATATATATATATATGTATATATATATATATATATATATATATATGTATATATATACATATACACACACACACACACACACACACACACACACACACAATGGAGTTTTACTCAGCTATAAAGAAGAATGAAATTATGGTATTTGGGCTAATAAATGGATAAAACTGGACAACATTATGCTGAGTGAAATAAGCCAGACTAAGAAAGTCACAAGTTTTGTCTTATATTTAGAAACCAGAGCAAACTAAGGAGAAAAAATAGGGAGTGAGTGGATAAGGGTAAATGAAAGACCAGTAGAGTTGAAGAAAATGAAAGAGGGGGAGGAAGGAAAGACAGGAAAGGGGAGGAAATGTGGAATGAATTTGACAAAATTACACTATGTGCATGTACAAATATACCACAGTGAATTCCACCTTTATGTATATCTATAAATCACCAATTAAAAATAAATAACTAGATGGAAGGAAGACCAGCAGAGTAGAGGAAGGAGAACAGAGGGAAGTAAGGGAAATACTGGGGACTGAAATAGAGCAGATTAAATTTCATTAATGTATGATTAAGTAAAAATGAACCAAACTCTTATGCATAACTATAATACACTAATAGAAGCATAAAGAAGAAAGTATAACTGCTTTGCTTATTGGTTTATGATTTGATGGAAGGGTAATAAAGACTAACAAGAATGATGTAGCTTAAAGGACACTCTAGTTAGAAGTTTACAGTCTTCAATTCTACTCCAAGACTACATGGCAAATTGTTGAACAGAAGCCAACCATGAATTTTCATTTTTGCAACAGTTGATTATTTTTTGCTCTAAGGTTTAATGATTCTGTTTATTCTTACTGCTTTGATTAGCCCAGGAATCTCACACCATAACAAAGTGCCCCTGTATTACTTAACAACAGCACTTAGATAATTCACCTGTTCATCAGAACCATGAACACCACTTGATGGTAGTGTACATTGTGTTGAAAGGACTGGGGGAAATTGGAGGACATGGAGAAGAAAGAAAGAGAGGAATGGGGTCACTGACATTTTTGTGAACCCAGATCAGATCTAGTTATCCTGTCTCCTTTGCAGGCACTGAAACTCATGTATTGCATTTTCAATATTTCTACTCCAGAGTACCTTTCAGAAGATAAATACAATAGGGTACGAAACACATTGAAATCAAATATTTCTAATCATTATGCTCAATTGAAATCACCTTCATACAGACTTCAGAGAGTAAGTTTCCAGGATCATTAATTTCAGAAAGGCATCACACAATTTGTAGAAAAGGAATGGGTAAAAGTAAGTCCCCCTCAAAGGATGGGAAAGGCCCATGTAATCACAAACTGTGTAGTAACAATTAACATATGCCTTTGAAAAATCTGGTTTTCATTACCTTTACCTTTACTTCTTCATAATGCTCTAATATGATTATATGAATAGACTATATACTATATTGTTTTACTCATGGATCACTATGCCTACCCTCTTTACTGATATTTCAGCCAAAAAAAAAAATAATAAAAATCGGTTTCCTAGCAACATCTGTATTCAAAGGAACAACAAAAGCTTAATCACCAACACTTTATTTTCCCCCAAAGTTAATTCCTGTCTATCCAGGAAAGTTAGTGGGTGGCAAAGAAAATATGGCACAAAGAATCTCTCGGAGAAGCAGCCTCACTTGGCCTTTCTTTCCTGGGAATGGAAAGATAGGAAGGTTATGGTTTGCAGCTAGACCAGTCTTCCCCAGTGGAAGCAGGCAGAGGTGTTTGATGCCAAATTGTATGCTGTTTTGTCTGACCACCTCTTTTGAAGATGCAAACCTAATGGAAGGAACGTTTAAGGGGGAAGCGAGGTTTCTGGGTTCCTAGCAACCCTCACACTAAGTATTGGTGAATTCGGTGAATACGTGGGCGGATCCCCATCTCTGTGCTGTGTGTCTAAGCTCTAAATCCCTACCAGTCAGCGGAGCTAATTTTTTGAAGGTTTATTGGCATTTACTCAATCAGCATCACAATTTCACTAGTATTATTGTTGCGCCCCAGGAAAGCATTATTTGAAAAAATTAAGCAGCTGGCTCTCCTCCAGAGAAACATGTCCCTGTGCCTCGCGTTCCCGAGACTTCCTGCCCAACTGCGATGTGAGATGGAAGTAACCTGACCGCTGTAGTAGAAGTCTAACAAGGAAAACAGCTTGGTTTAGAGGAAGTGGTTTTCATTTTACTGCCTGCGAAAAACCTTGGTTTTCAAGTTTAAAGCGGGTACACGAGTCATTTTAAGTCTCTAGATCCTTCACCCTGAAAGCCCCTGCACAGAAACTCCATGAGGAATCTAAATATAGGAACAGCGAACTCCCCCCGCCTTCAGCTGGGGTCCCCGCGCAGCTCTAGGATTGGAAAGCTCGTTCCAGAACGCGATCTGCATCTGCCCAGAATGGCAGGGCACGGAGCAATCTCTCTCGCACCTCCACAGTGCGTGGGTGTGAAGTGTATTAGGGGAAAGCAAGAGTGGCTCTGAGTGTTGGTGCCTGGCTCACAGTCACGTGGCACCGCTGCCAGCTGCACGGAGCTGGGAGCTAGTGCCTGCTGCTCAGAAGCTTGGGGGGTAAAGCGAGGTCCTGAGGTGACCAGGAGCGATAAGAATAAAAAATAAAAGCAATTCGTTTAAATGAAGCTATTACCACAAGCAGAAAATAGTTGCCGCAGGCGTGGGTGTCTGTACAAGGGGGAGTTGGTAGAGTATTTATCTCGAGGAAGGGCGGGGATAGCTGAAGTAAGACTTTTGCCTTATTATTGGTTTAGATTTAAGGAAGGAAGTCACACGGAACAACCCACCTTGCAACTATCTGCCACAGCGCTGTGGTGGAAGCTTAGTTGGGCTTAACTTGGTGATTGTTTTCTTTCATATTTGAAAGGAAAGCTACTCTCTTGGAAGAAGTCCCCAAGCCTGGCATCCTTACGCTGAAGGCGATGTTTTATTACCGACACTGTTTTTGAAAGCCAGAGGAACTGTGGCCTCCCACTCCACCAAAAGCGTGGGTGTTGGGCCGCCCAGGTGCCAGAGGTGGTGGGAGACCCACCCGTGGCTCCTCACTGCACGTCTCTAACCATGTAAAATACAGCATATGGGGGTAAGGTGGCGCGCCCTGGGCTCCCACTCTCTGGAACTCCTCTCCCAGACACTGGGGCCACTGTCGCCACTGCAGAGACTTAGCAGTTTTATGACTTTCACGGGTTAAAATGGAAATTTCTTGACGGAGGGAATTGAGTTCATTCTCCCAGCCTTCGCTGTCAGGCGGAGCCCCGGGCAACTCGCTCACCGCCGAGAAGCCACTTTGGAGTTTCACGCCCCCCCCCACTCCACCCCACCCCCGAGATGGGAAGGAGGTTCAGTTACTCGCGGGCATGCTATCGGATGCTAGGATGGAAAGTCACAGCCTGCAGGCTGGAGTGAGCCAAGGGAAGTCGGGTCCCCGACTGGCGGACTAGGCAACAGCTTCTTTCGGTTGTGCCCACTGAAATACGGAAGACTTGCTCCCTGCGCGGGAGCCCAGGCGCCACTGCCCGGAGTGCTGTCCCGCTCTCCTCCAACGGGCTAGCTAGTACCTGGAGGGCAGGACAGGGCTGTTCCTGTTCACGCCCCCTGAAGAAGGATGTCAGGACTTGGCACGGCGGCGGCTTAGCGGCGGGTGAGCGCAGCGACCTGCGTCTCCAGTTTCTCCACAGGGGCACACGGCAGACTTAACCTTCCGGACAGCTCCAGATCCCTGGGGAGAACCAAATCAAACTCCTGCCCCGGAGATTGGCTCAGGAGGCCGGTTCTCCGTGGGGGGAGGGGGAAGACAGTCTGGGCGTGGGGAGTGGAAGGAGAGAAGAAAGGGGGAGCCTGCGGCCGGGTGTGCGCGCGTGGGAGCGCGCCTAGGAGCGCCCCTCACACCCCCGCTCCAGGCCTGGGGCCGCTTCGGGAAGGAGGGAGTGGTAGCCGCGGGAATGAGAGGGAGCAAGATAAACCCTCTCAAAGTGACGCCCCAAACACTTCGGATTTCGAATTCGAAGCTAAAGGCTACTAGAAATTGAGAATCTTCGGCCTCCTCCGCACACCCCCTTCGGCCCCCGCCCCAAAGACCCGGTGGTTTGCTGGCTGCCTGCTTCCCGCCCCCGGCTCGGAGGTCTCTGGCACGCGGGCGCCCCGTCGGCCGCCGGCTTCCTCCTTCAAACCCGCCGGCGCACATGAGGCCACTGCCCCCGCCGCAGGCGCTGGCACCCCCCTCCCGGTGCCCGTGGTGATGCCATGCCCCGCCACCACGCGGGAGGAGAGGAGGGCGGCGCCGCCGGGCTCTGGGTGAAGAGCAGCGCGGCGGCGGCGGCGGGCGGGGGGCGCCTGGGCAGCGGCATGAAGGATGTGGAGTCCGGTCGGGGCAGAGTGCTGCTGAACTCCGCGGCCGCCAGGGGCGACGGCCTGCTGCTGCTGGGCACCCGCGCGGCCGCGCTCGGCGGCGGCGGCGGCCTGAGGGAGAGCCGCCGGGGCAAGCAGGGGGCCCGGATGAGCCTGCTGGGGAAGCCGCTCTCCTACACTAGTAGCCAGAGCTGCCGGCGAAACGTCAAGTACCGGCGAGTGCAGAACTATCTCTACAACGTGCTGGAAAGACCCCGCGGCTGGGCGTTCATCTACCACGCATTCGTGTAAGTACCGGCGCCCCCCGCGCGCTCCCGCCACGCCTGCTCCGAGAAGCCCCTGCGCCTGGCCCCCTGCGGCGGGTTTGGCGCCCGCGCCCTGACCTGACGCGCGCGCACGCGTGTATACACACACACACACACAGACACACACACACACACACACACACACTCGCGCGCGCGCACACGTGGTGGTTTTTATTTCTTTGCACGTGTTTGTGGTCTTCCTCCAGGAGCCTTCCACCTCCCGCAGCTCCACCTCTCCCACCTCCCACTTTGAACCTTCTCCCTGAGGGCACCCAATGAAGTGCCCTGCAGCTTCAGGCAGGCACGGGGCGGGATCCTGGCGGATGCGTGACTTCAGCTTAAACAGTAATTGGGAGTAATTAGGTCCTGAGATACATAAACTTCAACTGAGCCAGGCGCCCAGGAGTTGGGATAGGCACCGGGGGAACACGAGTCCCTGTGAGGCTTGAGAGTCTATGGGAGAGGTTAGGAGGTGATGGCAGGATTGGACCGGGTTGAGAGAGGAGGCAGCGAGGGCTGGGTCCTAAGTCCTAGGGGCGGAGCAGGGGAAGCTGCTACTTGGAGAAAGCTGCTAGGTTTTAAGTGCGCCCGGAAACACGCCTTACCACCACCACAGCTACCACCAACGGAAAATCTGTCAGTATGTGTAGCCCTTCTTGCCTCAGAGAAGGTGGTCGAGGCCTAGAAGAGGCTAGCGGCTAGCGGGCCAGGCGAAGCAACGCTCCGGCGCTGTGGCCAGGGCTGGTGGCGTGGGCGATGGGAGACCAGCGGCGCGGTAGTGGGGCCAAGGTGCTATTAGCTGAAGCGCAAATGAGCTGTCTTTGACCGGGATCAGGCTGTGGGTTAGGTCGGCGTGTAAGGCGCCAAGTCAAAGCCTGGGTTTTAAGTTAGCGTTTGCCATCTAACAGAGAATGCTTAATGAGAAAATGATTGGAAGCAAATGTTTATTTTTCCCTTAGGCATTTAAAACCTTTCAGTGGCTTTAAAGTTTACTACTGTTTTTCCCACAACGTCCATTCATTCAATCTCCTGTTAAGAGTTAGATTTATCTGGACACTTTATGGTTGTTTTCATGCTTTCACACTCTAATACATTCCTTTTTTTTTTTCTTCTTTTCTTCTTTTTCAGTGTCCCGCCCCAATCCTTTATGTTAAAATGATATATAAACATGTCAGCCTTAGGAGACCCTTAGGGAAAGTCGCAGGCACTCACTGATTTGTTCATTGTTTCCTAATAAAATATGTTTGGAATACACGAACTATGTTTCTTTTAGAATGAGGTGTCTTATCCGTATATATATATATATATATATATATATATATATATATCCCTCATCTGGGATGAAGCATTGGCACCAATATTGGATTTTTTTTTTAATAACGTGGAAGAAGGGAATGGTTTTGTAAAGAGGTGAACCTGAAATTTGACCACGTAGAAATCAGGAAAATTGGTTGAGTCTACAATCTGTGGGGCCCTGGTGTCTGGAAAATTTTACAGTCCCAGACTGATATGAATGTGTAGGATTAGGTAGAATATTCCAGCCAACTTTCCATTTTACAAAATACACAAGGAGAATGTTGTGTTGCATCATTATTACATTAAAAGGTATAACATATTATTCACTAATCACATTGATTTAGATGTGGATACTGTAATTAATGATAGATGTAAAGAAACACTCCTGACACTTTACATGTTCATCACCTCTGGTTTGATATGTAATTAATCCTATTATTTAATCAGCCTAGTAAATTATTTTGATGTGTCGTGTCAAGATACACTAAAAATTTTTAGCAGTTATGATGCTCGATTTGGCAGCAAATATACACTGTATGGAAATGATTTTTAACAATGGCTCAAAATATACATTGCTTTGAATTCTCAATATGATACATAGCATGTATAGCCTTTCAGTTTTGGTAAATTATACACTATATAATTCAGAGAGGGTTAGAGACAACTTTGATTGGACTACCTACTTTGTATCTCCTAAGCATTGTTCTCCAACATGTATGAGAATTTCTCACAGTGCAACATTTTCTGTTTAATATCCTGGTGCTTAACAAGTTTTTGTGGGCTTACAGAAATTTTACACATTTTGATGAATTATTTTTTAAAAGATTAAAATTTGGACACTTCTCTACTCATTAGGCTTTATCAGTCTAGCTGTGTCTTTAGTGGTAGGTAGGGAATAAATTGTTAATATGGTGTTGCTGATGTAAACTTTAGTGTTATACACCTCTAGAGACTGAAGCTGTAATTTCTGAGCAGTTAGATAGGGGTGCTAGATACACATCAGCATACAAATAGAATGGATAGTGTCATATTCTGGGAGATTGTATGCAACTACAGCAGACCCTGAGGAAAAGAGGCCATCATTGGCAATTGCTGCTTATGAGTTTGAATGAGTTTTGAATAACTGGACTTTATACATATTAAATTAATAAAGCAAAGTTGCTTTGATCTATAAGCCTAATAAGATCATTAATTATACAGGAAATTTTAAGAAAATACTTTCTAGAGAGGTGTAACTAACTAATTCTTGCCAGCCTGGGAATCTCCAAATCTTACTTTAATAACAGTGTTTGTAGCATATTAAGGTTCCTGCCAAGAACAAGTGCATTGTGATTAATGAGGTACTTCAGGGATGAATTTACTTGGTAGATCAGTGTTTTCATTGCCAAGAAACAAGGGTATGTTTAAAGTTATGTTTCAGGTAAAGATGATTTCTGTTAAATATACAAAAATCAACATTGTTATTATTAGAGTGTGGCTTCAGGAGTACATTCCTAGCCTACTGATTGCATGACCATAAAATATGACTTAATTTAAATATTTTTTTTTCAATCTATAAAGTAGTGGAGTGTAGATCTGTACCCTTACTGCTGTTTACTGGTCAGCCATGTTTTCTATCTGTTCCTCATAGTTGAGCTATTGAACAATGAGGTTCTTTCGTTGAATGTTGTTTGTCCCTTTTTAATTTCCCCCTTTAAAGGAAAGTTTTAGAATAATAACTGTGGAGGCAGAGAAATACATGATGGGGTTCCATATATAAATTTACATTGATACAGCAAAGATGGTTCTGAGAAATTACACAGCAAACAATGTTGTACAGATATATAACTCATAACTTTGTCAAATATATCTTTGGCTGGTTTTATAACATGATAGTATTGTGAGTAAACTAGAAAAAATAGTTCAGCTACTCAAGCTAGGCACCTGAAGTCATCATTTTTTTCTCATATTTCTCATATCATTTTTCTCATATTTGCTCTTGTTAGCCATCCAAACAGACATTAAATTCTGTTTCTTCACTAATATTTTTGAACATATTTGCCTCTTTATCTTGCTATTTCTACGATTTTTCCTGTTTCTCTAAGCCTTTTTGTAATATTAATAATTTATAATATTCTCCTAATCATTTGGCATCTGTTCATAGCTTGCTTTCCCTCTGATACCAGTCTTAATTTTAAAATGCAAACCATATCATATCATTGCCTTTCCTAAAATATTTCTGTGACCCATGTTATTTACTTATTCATTAATCTATTTATCCATCTATAAATTTTTGAATGTCTAATGGTACTAATTCACAATTTAATGAGACAGAGGCCTCCACTCTCAAGGGAAAAATTTCACCATGGGGCGATTACAAACATGAGAACAAGTTTGAAACAGTATTACTGGTGCTGTTACAGAGGAGGCAGGTTAGAAAGATTTGTGGGTAAAATAGAAGTGTAGGAGAGAAAGAAGAAAGCTCAGCATAGTCATTGAAGGGGAAATGAGGCATGAGCCAAGTTTGTCCAAATGAGTTGTTAATTTTCAAGTGGAAAAAGCAAGGGGGAAATGAGCAATCTTGGTGGAGAAGAGATATGGAATTGTGAATCAACATATTTACTGTTTTAAGTATGTGCAAGCTGAGGACAGCAGCAAGAAAAGAGGGGTTAGGGAAAGGCATGTATGTGACCTTTGATAGTCTCAGATGCTGTCCATAGAGGCTGGTTTTTATCCTATAGTCAGTACTGGTCAATGAATGGTAAAGGAAAGTTTATCATGGGAGCAATCTAATTGAATATGAATTTTGGAAATACCTCCATTTTACCAGTTTGGAAACTGAACTGGGGGATTCAAAATGGAGTTGGTATGGACTATAATTAGGTGGTAGCAGTTCTGAAATTTCCATTCATTCTTGCATTCTTTTATTCATAAATTTGTTCTTCAGATGTGTCTTGGCTCTCTAGTATGTGCAATGGACTGTTCTAGAAAAATGGAAGATGATTGCCTAAGAACTAAGGCAGTTAACTGTGAAAAAAGGGTTTAATAAGAAAAATGTTAAAGATACAGAATTGGCAGATTGTTTTCACCAGTTTGATATGTGGTATGAGCAGGATGACTCTGACCTGGATTATTTAGGGAGTGGAAGTGTGCCCTTCACCAACATGAAAGGCACATATTCATGAAAATAGAGTTCACGTTTGGGAATGACTTGAAGATATTTTTGTGTTATTCAGGTGGAGAGTATTAGTTTCAGGAACATAGCAAAGAACTAATCTCTTTCCAGTGGGTCTTGGATCAGCAACCAAAACTATTCCTGCATAAAGGGTATGCAATAAAGATAATTTTGAATGAATGAATGCATTTAAAATTGGAGGTTAATCTAAATGCCTAATCACACATTTAGATTTGAAAGCCTGTAGCAGTTTCATGGTAATTAAAGCAAGGAGCAGAAAATATGAAATAGTCTAGGAAATGCACTGGTGGAGGACAGTCTTGGGAACATTAACATCAAATAGTGAATGGAACAGTAAGACTCCAAAGAAAAACCTGGAAAACCCATGATAAAGCAACCCAAAGGCCAAGGAAAAAGCCAAGAGATCTTATCTTTCTAAAAATAATGGAAATTTTGGTTAACTTTTCATTGTAGTGGTCAAAATACCTTTCATAAACAACTTAAAGGAGAAAGACTTAGTTGGCTCATGGTTTCAGAGATTCCAGTTCATGGCTGACTGGCTTCATTGCTTTGGGCTTAAAGTGAGACAGAACATCATGGCAGAAGGGCATGGCAGAAAGGAGTGGCAGAGGAAAGCTTCTTGCCTCATGGCAGCCGGAAAGCAGAGAAAGAAGAAGGGACCAAGGACAATATATTCCTTCCATGGGTATGTCCCCAAGGACCCACTCCCTCCAACTAGGTCCCAACTATTACATTTTCTACCATGTTCCAATAATACCATCAATGATGACGTCCTCAGTGGATTAGTATAAGAAAAATGTTAAAGATAGAGAATTGGCAGATTGTTTTCACCAGTTTGATACGTCCTCAATGGATTAATTAATTAATGAGGTCAGAGCACAGTTGATATTATAATCACTCCCCAAAATACCCACCTCTAAACATTACTACATTGGGGACCAATCCTTGAACACGCAAGTTTTTGGGTGGCACTCATATCCAAACTATAACAGAAGATCATACAAAAAGGAAGTTACGGTTAGTAGTTTCTGCTGCTGAAGAAAGGACTAAAAATTTGGGTAAGACTTCACTGAACTGTTAACAAAGAAGGCCGCCGATGGCCTTTGAGACAGCAGCTTCAGTGGAGTGGTGGGGTAAAAAGTATGATTTCAGTGGGCTGAGGGGTGCTTAGAGGTGGAAAAATGGACACAGTAGTAGTGTCAGTTGAGCTGCAGATTTCTTGGAACAGCTCAGGAGAACCTCTGCCCATCTCTTTGGCCTCATTCCACCCACTCTTCTCTAATATGCACCCTGGTCCCAAGACTTACTAAACTTCTTCCTCTTATGTCTCACCACTATTCCTTTATTCATCTGTGTTCTTGGACCTTTCTCATTTCTTGCACTCTGGCTTTCCAACTCCTACTGGTTTTCGTTTGCTTGCTTGTTTTTAAACAAAATGCAGGAATGGCTTCCTTTTGGGTACACTTCTAGACAGTCTTCCAGGATGGGTTAGGTGCCTCTTGACTCAGATTCCATGGCACTCTAGAAGTTTCATCATAATGATGTTTCCTACCTACTGTGTTATTATCATGGGATACTTTCTCTGTCCAGCAGGAGGCTGAACTAAAATTTCTTACTTATCTCTGAATTTCAAGTACCTAGTAAGTTCTCTAGTATCTAGTAGATCTTCAATAAATGGTTGTTTAATGAGTGAGTAAATAATTTTCCTTGGAAGCCTTACACAAAAGAGATTTGGGTGAAGGATAAGATGAAGGAACTATTAAGTGTTTTCAGTTTAGTTAGAGGTAAGCTACTGATGATTCATTTAAAGGGAAAAGATATGGGGCTAGAAATAGGACACTAATACTCTGCTCCCAGCTTTTCAACTAAGTAGCTTTGTGACTTGAAAGAAGACACGTTAGACTTTTGGTCCTCCTTATCTTCACCTGTGCATGGGCACAACAATGTGTAGGATCCAACCAACCGAGATGGTGGAAGATATTGTTGAGTCTAATATGCTAACATAAATGAAATGAGTATTTGGAATAAAAAGTTTCCTAGTATAGTTTGTGTTTCCCCTCCTCATCTCTGAGCTGGAGGGTTGCTTTCTAACCAGTTGCTCTCACTTCACTCTGAACTCCCCAAGATCTATGCTGCATAGTAGCCAAGGTGATTTTTCCCAAGTCTTCCTTAAGAAGAACACATTCCTCCTCTTCTTGGGGGAGAAAGGTGTTTATTGATTCTCCTCTCCAACACACCCAATCATTAAAAGCAGGATGTTTCTGTTCACTGCCATATTACTGTCACCCAGAGCAGTGCCTGCCACATAGAATGTACTTCATGCGTGCCTGCTGATTTACTGAGGGACACCCCAGATCTCCAAAATACATTATTGGTTCCCTCGTGGAAGATGGAATTTCACCCTATTGGCCACTCTACCAGAATGCATTAGATCCAATGAATTGCTTTATTATTTAGATATATATTCTGTCCTGAATTATGTGTGTATCTATAGAAATTGATATTTGTATTTTATTTTTGCCCCTGCATTCCTTAAAAAATCACTGATTTTCCTTAAGTACAGAGAAATCTTATATAATTTATACAGCTTTCTATTAAGCTCATAATAGGAACATAAGATACTCCACATCCTTCAAACCAATCAGTTTTTAGAAATGCCATAATATTTGGGGACTACATTGAAATTATTAATGTTGAAAGTGTTAAGATATTAGAATTGGGACTATTATGGCCTAAAAGAAAAAAAAATGTGAAGAAAATTTCAAACTGGAATAAAGTCCTGATACAAGAAACAGTATAAACAAAGAAGACAGCCAGTAGCTTTTGATAATTACTTGCAAAGAAGTAATGCCAGTTTTAATTTTTAATTGCAAATGGCTATTTTGGCAGATGAAAAATGCCAGCAGAGCATGTTTTATCCTAGCCCAGTGGTGTGAAACTACTAGAAGCCCAATTGTTGAATAACCATAGCTCATCATTGTGTTTAATGGTTTGTCAATGTTTCCATTTTAATTCCTTTTTTCTTTAACCATTTATGAGTATGTTATTTGAAGTTTTATTTGGTTGCAACCTGGGATACAGATTGGCTGTACAACTGTATTTTTTGATAATTATTGAAATTATTTGATGGGTTTCAGAGTTTCCAGGTGATCTTTTAAATGCTTTGCAATGATTCTGTCTGATGAATGAGTTTCCTAAATATTATTGAAGTTATCAATTTCTAAACTTAAAAAATAGTTTGAGCATTTCCATTGCATATATATATATATGATATTAGTGCATATATCTTTCATAATCACACACAAATACACAATGTAAACACACACTATATACTTAAATGAGAAATTATGTCAATGTAAATACTTATATTTCCCTTTGTTTTGCTCTTCTTGAAGTAAATAAAACACTTGAATAAGGTATTCAAATAAGAATTAAAAATAAAAGGAGTCTTAAATGTACTTTTGATAATATGAAAATTATATCATTTGATTATATAATATATTTAAATATAAATGGATAAAAAGAGACACATTATTTTTCAAATTCAGCCACAGGGGCCATTATTTCTATTTATAGTACCTATGAGGTAATTCTGCAATCTCTATTTCTTCTTCAGTCAGAGGCAGGATGATTCTTTTTATAATTATAATGTTGTAATCCATCTTTTCTCCTGTTTTTCAACAGTTAATTCAGTTTAACATTTAATTAACTGCTATTATATGTACCAGGTAATGTGTTAAATGCTGGTGGTTCTAAATAGGGAATGAGATGGACTGAAGGAAATTCCATTGAGAAATATAATTAGGTTCAGATTCAATTATCAACTTCATTTCTATTGATTTGATTTCTATAAGCAAGTTGATTCCAACACCAGTTTCTTACTTTTCAAAGTATGAATAAAATATTACATCAAGATATTACAGTATTATATATGAGATCTATGCAAATATCATACACACACACACACACACACACACACACACATATATTCCGTAATTACCATAGTGGCTGTTGATTGAAAATGGAGAGAAAAATATAGAGATAATGGGGTAGAGGGATAGATTTCCATGTTAAAGGACTAGAATTTTATTCTTTAAGTGATGGACAATCTTGGAGAAAGATAGGACTTAGGTTATAATGTCATTGGATTCTCATTTCTATGAATGATGGCATAGAAGGACCAAACTGAAGGTTGAGGATCAGTTTTAAAATTTTTGTTCCAGCTTAAGCAAGGGACGATTAGAACATAGACTAGGGTAGTAAAGAAGGAGAATAAACACAACAGTAGAGTTGAAATGTACTAATGAATGATTGAATGTAGAAGAGGAAGAAGAAAGACAGATTGTTATTTCCAGTTTTTTGACTTGAGTGACTATGTGGAGAGTGGAGCCATAACTTAGATCAATACAGGTAGAGTTGAGGGGAACAGTAGATTGAGTTTAGCTTTGGAGATACTGAACTACTGAACTGAACTAAGTGCTTGTGGAACTTTCAATTGTACATGTTCAGTAGCTTGTGGATGATGATTTGAAATATAAGACTTAAACCACAAGGAAAATATAAAAGAGAAAGGGCCTTGGGTCAACAATGGATACCTGAAGAATACCAGAATTTAAGGGGTGAACACAGGAAATGGGGAATGGAATGATGTAGACAGCAATATATAAAGGAACACTAGACAAAAAGATGGTCAGGTGGTTATGGAAACCAAATGTGCTGAAAAAGTTT
The DNA here is from genome assembly GCF_048772815.1 of Callospermophilus lateralis. Lineage (NCBI taxonomy): Eukaryota > Metazoa > Chordata > Mammalia > Rodentia > Sciuridae > Callospermophilus > Callospermophilus lateralis. The sequence goes on along the minus strand of NC_135310.1, from coordinate 88,493,658 downwards.
CACAAAATAGTAAATTATGAAATGTAGAGAGAAGTTTAGCGTGATTAATGCCAGGGGTCTACCATTGCATCTGACAAGATAAAAATTTTCAGTTATTGTTTGACCTCACCAATGTTAATCTTTAGTGAAGCCAGACTGCTGTTAGTTCAGAAATAAGTCAGAAAAAAAGGCGGGGAGGGGAATAGTGAACTTAGACCATATATTCAGATAATGTGAGAATGATAAAAGAGTGATTGGACATCAGCTAGAAGATAAGATTAAGAGGAAAATCAAGAAAGGATAAGGCTTTATTGCCAGTATAATAGTCATATTTATTATGGATTTTATGTTCAATGTGATTCTAAATGCTTTATAAACATCAACTTTTTTGATCTTCAGAATAACTCAAAGATGTACTATTATTATCCAATTTTTCCTTAAGCTTTTCCCTAATTTATTACATAATTTATTGCTTTCCTTTTTATTTTTTTAATCTCCTGTAGTTTTTATTAACTGGATCATGTATTTTAGTCCTTATTTATATTATTGCATTGTCCTCTAATTGGATTTTTTTAAGAAATGAAGGAATGAATTTCTTTTATATACCTTTATTTTATTTATTTATTTTTATGTGGTGCTGAGGATTAAACCCAGGGCCTTGCACATGCTAGGGCGAGCGCTCTACCACTGAGCTACAACCCTAGCCCCCTTTAATTGGATTTTTAATCATAGTTTGTGAGTATCTAAATAAACTAAAATACTCTTTTTGTGTCTTCTATGATATCTAGCTAGAGTTGTATTCTTTATTTTTAACCAAAATTCAGTCTTGCCACTAGTAGGACTGCTGTAATGTTTTAACATTTTCTTTTCCAAATAGGAATTTCCTTACATTCTCCAAGTTTAAATTGTAAGACAATTGGATTGATGATCTAAACAATAGTTTTCTTAATGCAATTTCCATGAACATTAAATTTCAAATTTATACCTTCATTAAAAAATATCTAGAATTCATTTCAAAATAGCAGCAGTTGCTCTAAGTATATCGCAAAATGACTGAATTTAGGACATATTTGCTTCAAACTAATTTCACAGGGTTTTCTGTCTTTCTGTAAAATGATAAATAGCTCATGTTTTGTTCACATTAGTAGAAATATATTCCATTCACTTTTCATACTGTCTCTCTTCCCTCCTACATATATATATATATATATATATATATATATATATATATATATTTCCTGAACATGTCTATTTTTTCTCATTTTTTTTAAATTCCCCCTTTCAATTAAAGTAGTCCTAGATTTTTTTTCTCTTCCTTTCTGTGCATCTGTCTTGCTGGAATGGTATTATTCTTTATTTATTTTTGTTATGTTGTATAGTTTGATTTCTCTTCCTCTGGAAGCTGTCTGCTCTTAATCATAAGATGCATTGATCCTCTACTCATGTCTTCTAAGTGTACTACCTAAGTAGACTGATACCTAATTTACACATAACTCTGTAGTAATTAACAGAGATTTTTAGAAAGTTGTGGGAGTTAGAAGTAAAAGGAGAGACCACTACATTTTTTGTTGTTGTTGCTTTTAGAGTTTCATTTAGGCTAAATTTTCTTAATCTCAATTCATTATTTCTAAAATATATGAGTACTTAGATATTTAGCAAGTAATTTTTTTAAAAAATCATGCTTCCCATTTTGAAAGATGGTAGATGGTAGAGAAATAAATTAGAAACCAAATTTTATTTCAGATGGAATTATTTTAGAAAAAGGGATGTTAAAAGTCCAAATATATTTGTAACAGATAGATAAATAGCACATACTTAAAAATGTTTATCACATAGACTTTTCTAGTCACTAGGAGTTTCCTTGTTCACTGAGTCAAGAAGTAGATCTGTGATCTGGCATTAAAGAGGTGCATTTTTTTTTTCTGTGTAATTGGAAGGTTAAAGCATGACCTCAAAATGCAAGTATAATATAGGAAAATCTATGAGATAGAAAGCCACTTGTCCCCTTTTCTAGTTGGAAATTTTTCAAAACATAGACTCTGTGAAAGCTATTCCCATAAGCTTTTGTAGATAGGAAAGAAGTTTCAGGGCTCCCATTCCTCTTACCCTGTTATTTTTCACACCTGAATGCATCAGGAGGATTGGATGGGATTGAGATTTCGGAGCCTTCTCTCCATGTTTGGAGAAATTGGATACATTTTGCAACTTTCTGACTTGTAAAATCAGAATGCACATCTTCAGTGTTTGTTTAATAACCTTAATTCAGGATATGTTTAGACCCTGTGGTAGAAATTATTATATATGTAAATTATTATTATATGTTTAGACCCTGTGGTAGAAAAATTGAGGAATTTTTATTCTGGAAGGATATTAGTTAACTATTTCCTGAGCCACAGAAACCATCTCTATGAATTGACTTAGAATAAAAGGAAAAATGGGCCTTTCTCTAGCGATATTTAGCTACTGCTTCTATTGAAAGGATTTATAAGGTAAACTCCAGGAGTGCCAGACACATTACCATTGGTTGCCAGTTCTCTTGACCCTTGGGGAACTTTGAAGCTGGGTGTTGAGTGGCTGGTGCAGGTGGTTGTTCTACTCAGGGCATTCCCACACAGACACCAGGCACAGGAGTTCCCACTTTAAAAATTCATAGTAATTTTTAAAGAGTAGTAATTAAACTGGTTAAACTAAATGTTCTAGTTAATAAAACATTCTGAGTATGTTCAATTTGCTCCAAAGTATTTTGAAAATAGAAAAGAAGCTCAGGCCACATCATAATAGTGTGTTGGGGATGATATATTTTTCTCCTCGAAATGGCTTATGAACAATAATAAAAACAAAAAGTTTGGTTTTTTTTTTTGGAAAAAAATCAAATCAAATGGCTGTTTATTTTCAGTGCATACTTTTAAAGCTTCTGATATGGTGAACATTTTTATTCTTGCACACAAAGGAAAATATTACCTAGTCTTCCAGAGGGCCTAGAATTCACACATTTATTTATTTTATAGTTGAGTGTCCATGTCCTTGGAACACTTTGGAAATACTTCTCCCCATTTGTTCAGCTACCTACAGGGATATGGAAAATGGCTTTTTTTCCCCTCTCCAGCTAGACAGTGGTACTTCCCAGGATAGCTAAGGTCAATATCAGGAATGTATGTTCATTGAAAACCCTAATGTGTACTTTCTCCATCTCTTTAAAACTACTTCCTTAACCTTCAAATGAGTTTTTGAGCTAGATCATCAGTCAGCTTAAAAACATGCAAAGTAAGATTGGTTTTAAATTTTTCATGCCAGATGATAAAATTCTATATGTCTATTGTTCTGCATTAAATGGATAAGGAAAAGAAATTGAACAACACAAATAACTTTTGGGTAATACATTAGCTTCTTCAGGATAGAGTTGCGAACACAGGAATAGTTTGTTATTATTCATGTAATCCTTGAAAAGAAGTGACACATTGTTAGAGACAGCAATTTTAGCATCCTTAAATGTTCAGTCAGTCATCCAAATATTTTTCTATAGAAGAAAGCCAGGTAGGTTCCTTTAGATTCAGATACTCCAATGGATAAACAGAAGGAGATAGGTTTGAGTGTTCTCAAAGGAGCCAACTACTCTAGTTTAACACAGCCCTACGTTAGTCTTGTACTGAGATAGATGTGCTTGAAGTTCTTCCAAAATCAGGACAGTCAAGAGAGTAGGAAAGGAAAATATCCAGTTATCATATTTGTGCTGATCATATTGACTTCTAGACACTCACTAAAGCCATGAGTTTGGTTTACCCAGGCTCAGTAGTTCCTGTTGTCTTCTCTGTAGAATGGCCTCAGTCTACGCCTGAAAATGGAAGTGAGAGTTTCATAGTATGTCTAGCAAGAAAGGTTCCCTTACATGGTTTCAATTGTTGCTTCCAGTGTTGGCCTTGATGAGTTACTTTATAAATTACTGTTCTTAAACTGGTTGGGTCATGCTGCAGAGAGCTTGTGGTATGGAGTTTTATCCCAGGCTTCAGGGCAGGAAGTAGATAATAAAAATAAGTTTATAGATGGAATTAGGGGGGCTGGGGATGTGGCTCAAGTGGTAGCGCGCTCGCCTGGCATGCGTGCGGCCCGGGTTCGATTCTCAGCACCACATACAAAGATGCTGTGTCCGCCGAAAACTAAAAAAAAATAAATATTAAAAAAATTCTCTCTCTCTCTCTCTCCATCTCTCTCTCCATCTCTCACTCTCTCTTAAAAAAAAATAGATGGAATTAGGCAAGGTAGCCTAGACAACCATAAAAAAGAATAGTCAATAAACTCTCACATCATGCAGGAAAAAACAGAATATTCCTCTAAGTCAAAGATAGATAACATAATTCACAGTTAATCACCAATGAGAGATCATAGTCCCTCCAAAAAATGTCAACGACAAGTACCTGTTCTTTGTTGTTGTTGTTGTTGATTCTTGTTGGTTTTAAGTCCCTTTCCACATTGCAATCTTAATATAGATGTTCAAAGCACATGGTATTACACTTAGGAGACTTACCCATGATCAATCTATTATGTGTTTTTATACTTGTTTCAAGGGCTGCATGTAAAGTTAGTGAATGGTCACTCTAGAATACCATCTGACAGTGGGGTAATGACATGGCATGACAAGAGCCTGGCCTGGAACATTCACTCTGGGAATCTGAAGGAAGGGAGAATGGGAAAGAGTTCAAAGGGAGAGCTGGACTTATTTGCCCTTGATTGGCTTCTCATAGGCAGAAGAGAGGAAAGAATAAAAATTGTTAGGATTTCAAGGAAGTGTTACTGTTACCATGCAATAGTTGCTTAATCCTGTTTTATGTATAGACAGGATACACAGGTGAACATGTAGCCTGTTTGGGCTTTGAGAAAGGATGGAAGGTCATCAGTTACCAAGGTAGAGGTGATGAAAGAAGAGATAATAAAGGTGCTGGGCGAAGAGTGTAGGATAGAAGTTTAGGGAACACCAGCATTTGGAGATGAGAGGAAAAGAGAGAAGAGAAAAACTAGGGCAATACAGCATCTATAGAAAGACCTGATCTTGATGGTGTGAAAGCATTATGGAGAAGGGAGAGGAATATAAGCATATAAAAAGATATGCATATACTAATGCAGAAAGCCAGGATTAAAGAGGAGGGGCCAGAACTTAGAGGGAAAACTTGGCCATCTAGGAGTGGATAGCCTCTGTAGTCCCATATGTTAGTAGAGCATCCAACTTCAGAGAAAACAAACAAACAAACAAACAAACCTGATGTCCTTAGGGTGGGGGGATGGAATAAAATAACCAGCAAGTAGGTAGTGTACAGATAAAGTCATCAGGTTCTCAAAAGGCACCTCTAGGCTGAAGGGTGTCCCCTAATGTATAATTGTATAACTGGAATGGGACTTCAGGAGAGGAGGTGATAAGGAAACTCCCCTGCAAGCTGGGAAATCTGGTGAGAAAGCAGTTCCGCAGTCTGAAATAGAGATACTGATAAGTGCAAAACACTTCTAAAAAGTTTGAGATAAGGCACCAAACAGTGTTGGAGGGAAGAAGGAGGAGACTGATTAGGCTGCATAATTGACAAATGGGTGAAGAGAGAGGAGAATGGTAGATTACAAAGTTATCACCAATGAGAGTAAAGCTGCAGAGAAAAGCTAAACATTTTTTTTTTCCTCTCCAAGCAGCTAGGGGTCTTTGCAAACATAAAATCCCCAAAGAGTGCTGCCCTATAAGGGGAAAGATTCGAGTAATTGAGAGGAACAAGATACTGGATGAAGAGAGATTGGGATTTAAGATATCTAAAGGTTTGGAGTGGGAAAAAAGAAAAAAAATTTGAGATGGCAGCATTGGGATGTGCCTAAAAGTAGTGCTGGGTAATAACAACATCATACATTGATAACAGCAAAGACCCTGGTGGAGCTTTGGCATCACCATGTAGAAGACCAGTGTATGAGATTCTGAGAATTTCTAGAACAGTAGTATGTGGGAGAAATTTGAAAAAGCAGACGGAGCCACAACCTTGGAGTCACAACTCTGCAGCCATCAAGGGAAAGAGAATGTCATGTAAGTCACACACACTTAACATGTATGACCTTGGACAAATTGTGAACCTCTAAATTATGACCATCTGATAAATGTAGAAATAATGAGACAAGGTATTAAAGCTCATTAATATAATTGCAGATGCAAAAACTGTTAGTTTTTCTACTATGTAACCAAATATCTTAATAACCAAAGGAGAAAATACCACAATAATAGGCACATGTAAAAAAATGCATTTAATGAATAAATGAGTGAATAAATGAATAAACATCACAAGTATTTTACAACAGCATTATATTTGGCACCAAGATTATATAGCCACACATTTACTGTTGTGTGTACAAACTCTCTGAGCTTGAGCACATATTTTCCCCTAGAAATCTGGAAATATAATCTCTATTTTTGAATGCATGGATAAGAACTCATTCTTAAGGTTTAAACTTGAAACCACTGTCAGGGACTCCTGCTTCAACACATTGAAGCAAAAGGATTGTAGAGCTGGAAGGATGCTTGGGGATTCTACCTAACACTGTCCCTTTTTACATGGAAAAACTAATCTGAAAAAGTGATAAATAATTTGCTCGGGATCAAACACTTACTTGGAACCAGAGTTGGTGATCAGGGCTTCCATTGCCTGTAATAAAAAGGAGTTCACTTGTAGGTTTGTGACTTGCTTTAATCTTCCTCTCCTCTCCTTGAAGGTGTTGTATAGTTTTAAAAATGAATACTTACGTTCATTTAAAATACTATTGTTTATTCAACTGCTGTATGAAGGACATTGTATAACAAACGTATTGGTACTTTACACTGTGTATAATAGGAGGAAAAAAATTCTCCCTCTGTGAAACTCCTAATAAGCAGCAGAAGATACTAATTTCTGTGACTTTTCTTCCTTCTAACGAAGTTGAATTTTGAACAAACAACTTCTCCTTGAGTTAAAGCATATATTGACTTGGTCTTGAAAAGCTTTAATAAATGAATAGATCAAAGAAGCAGCAAGTCAGTATTCAATCCATTCAGTCACAGCACTTTGATTTGTTTTTAGATATGAAAATTTTGTGAGAGTTAGCTCCAGAATTCAAACAAGTAGGAGTGGGAAAGAGTATTATAAACACACACACACACACACAATTTCATTACACTTTGTAAACTCATTAGGGCAAGGCAAGTGAATTTATCCAGAAATTTAAGTGAGAACAAACATGTGTTTAAGTGTGCCATAATAAATAACCCTAATATCCTATTTACAGGCTCTCAGAGCCTAGGTAACACAGTTAGACATGGGCAGGAACAGCAAGAAGAACTATCTTTCTTTCTTTCTTTCTTTTGTGTATGTGGTTAAAATTAATTTGAATTTAGTTTCTATGCTTCTTATTTTTCATTTTCTATATCTAATATGCTTTTATTGTTAATATTGTCATTAAAAAGTAATAGTTTTATTAATGAATTATGGGGGAGAAAAGAGGTGGTGGCTTTAAATTGTTAGTCTCTAAATGCCATTTTCTGCCTGGGTCTTTTAGATGCATAGACAAATTGAAATATACGATATGTACTTCAGCCATTATCTTTTGATCTAGGAAAATTTTGAAGCATAGAAATGATTGGAGAAATTAGAGTGCTCCTGTTTGTTCACGTGAACAATTCAGCATGCCCTATTTCTCCCTTGATTTTTGGATACCTGTAAGATTCTCTTTGTCATCATTGGCTCCACACTGATAGTCCTGAGCTACTTCATTACTCAGATAGCGTTGGGGGCAGGTAAGATGTAAAGAAGAGCCTCAATTCCCGTTGGCATGTGGCTATTACTTTTTACATTAAGGAAGAGGGTTAGTTTGACACTACTAGATAAGGAACACTTTAAAATAGCCTCCCTTCTTCATAGGCAGATTTGTACACACAGAACACTTACCACTGGCCAGCTGAGGCAAAGAGGAACCCTGCAGTTATTAAACCTGACCTTACCCACCAAAAGAAAATCTATTTGACCTTTGTTTGACATCCTCGGCATGGTGCTGCTGTTGCATAACATAAACTCACAAGCCAAATCTATACCTTGTGTAGTAATACTAGTCTAATGAAAATTTTCAATGGTTCCTAAGACAGCCAAAGCAGTTGGATATTTGTTAAGGTCAGAATTTTCTTTAAATCAGAGGCCTATAGTTACAAAAAGCACAAGAATCTTACTTGAAGCATGATTTTGTTGTTTAAAACATCCAGAAACTATGTAAAACTAAAATCATTAGCAAGTAGTTAAGTCAATAGTGGCAAAATCATCCAAGGGAAAAGTGCATCCTTTGAAAAGAATGAGATAGATATGCATGACATCGTATGGCCTGGTTTCTAAAATGAGTCAAGGTATAACATAGTGTGCATAGTATACAAATACAAGTACCCACTTTTGTAAATGAAACATACATACACAGAGTAGATTCTTGTTATTTATGGTAGTTAGTTACTGTAAGATCATTGCAAATACTGAATTAGTGAATGCCGAATCATTGCTCATAGTGGAAATACAGGATTAGGTCTTGAAACTGGGATCATAACATTTTCAATAATCAACGAATACATAGCTTGTTTTAATTATGTTTCTGTTTAAAGACACATTATTTAATACATGTTGTTAACTTTTTAATGTAATTCATGCCTGAATAAGAAGTTTAATTTACATGTATTTTCTCTGTAAGACACATCCCAGCCCTCTTGTGATTTGGAACATCGAGGAGCCTTTCAATGGTTGCACATGTTCCCAAATGTTTACTTTTAAATTTTTAACTGCTCTGCACATGTCTACAAATGACTTCAAAATCACTATATTGAATTTGAGGGCTACAAATCAATTTTGAATGGACAAAGATGCAAATAGGAATCTGTGAATAGTGAGTATTAGTGTGGGTGCATGCATGGGCGTGTACCTCCTCCCATATATACATGTACATAAGTGGAAGATTTTTGGAATGAATACAAGAAATCACTCCATAAAAGTTACCTTTGGGGAGTAGGACTGTGGGCAGGAATGAGATAAGATGTACCTGTTATTGTCCTCTCTGTTCTACATGACTTGTTTACCATGTATGTACCTTCTTATCCTTTGTCCTCTCCCACCACCGACATTGAAATTATTCTTAAGCAAGACTTTTACATTTTTCTGGGGTGCTACAATGACAAGGTTTTATTTGAGCCAAATTGAGCAGAGTGACTACATACTGAATCAACTCTGGAAAATCAGGTTACAAAATTTTGCAAATGAAGACTGTTTTATAAATACTAAGCTTGACATTTTAGAACATAAGCTCTTGTGGTAATCTGTGTCAAACAATATTTCCCTATTTCCCAGGACCCTGGAAAGTCATGAACTTTGGTATACTTAAGGTCTTTCAAATACACTTCCTTAAATTCTTACCACTAGTTGTCAGTGGTAATGATATAGTAATAATGGTGAAGTAATATATAAAATATGGCATGGAAATTATCCCTGGTAGATTTCAGTGTCTGGGTTCCCTGCACCTCCTTTATAGTGTCAGAAGAGGTGATCATTCTCTTGGTTTGGTCCCTGCTGGCTTCATAAAGGATTCAATTAAGAGTTTTTGAGTCCCATCTCTCCCAGGATATCCAGACTCAAGAACATTCATTTCTAGCCTTAGCATATGTAGTGTCTTGAATTATTTTTGAAATATTGTCATTCAAAACTCATAACTTTAGAGAATATTTAATTTTTGTTTAATGTTTCCTACCTTGCATGTGTCATGGTTTTCTTTTCTTTTGTTGAAAGACAAGCCTGAATACAAAGCAAATTCTGGCTTCCCAGAAAGACTTTTTCCCCCCATTCAATGCATACATTTCCACATCCCTCCAAGTACTTTCTGTGGTGTACTTTATCCCTGGCTAAAAGCAAGACAAAGCTAAGCTGACATTGAATAAAGAAAAATATATATATAAGAACATGCCCATATCTAATCATACCTTTTATACCCATTAGTGTTAATGGCTTTCTCTGGACTGTCAGCTAGATTAGTCTGTAATCTGAAATAATTTAATTGTTTGTATAATTGGATTTTTGACAGCAGTATTCATCTATCATTCTATTTCTTATCAAATATTGAAAATACTGTCTTTTAAATATGTTTGTATGCATATACACATACATAATCAATATGTGTGAAAACATCCCTTTGGAAAAAAAATCAACAAGATTTGTAAAGAATAACTTTAGCAACAAATGGCGACTTTATTTTAAGAATACACTTTGTAAATGTATGTTCCTCTAAAAATAAAAATAGTAAAATTTCTAAAACATTTACTTTCCTAACTAAATACAACAGTACCCACAAGTAACCCAGATTGTAATTATTGTTGATCTTATCTCTGAAAAGCCACAAGTGTTCTTGGGGAAAGCATATATGTGTCTGCATACTTTACTGTTGCACCTGTATAGAGAGTCTTAAGTAAAACTAAAGGGACCTTTTATGATCAAAATCTGGTTGGATGCCCCACCAGTTCAGGCTTGCTTTAGATTGAAGGTACCTTCTAGCTGGGAACAAATTCTCTGTGACTGATTTTGTGTCAGTTGCTCTATGTGTATGCAATGTGAGGCGCACTTTTGCCCAAAGACAAGTGCCCATCTTCAATGCATTGTTTGCTTTACAAACCACCATCTTGCCATGTCTGTGAACATTAAGGTACAAGTTATTATTACTGTGTATGCTTTACTCATATTTGAAAGGGTTCTTTTTTTATTCATCCTATAACATTCTTAAATGAGTTACAACCCTTGAATCCATGTGACTATCCTATTCTTTCCCAGGAAGAAGAGCTATCTACAAAACTGAACCATCACCAGATAGATGATGACTGGTAAGCATAAGCATAGATCAATCAGGCTCTGGTCAAGTCTAATAGGCTTGGGGTCCATTATAAATAGTTGTATTGAAATACCATCATCCACATTTATTTATGTGTTTTCTTGACTGTTCTCATGCCACAATAGCAGGGAGGGGTAATTGCAATAATGACCCATTGCTCCCAAAGCTAAAAATGTTTACTATCTGACCAAAGCTAGAAAACTACATTTTACATCATGTGTCCTTGTGTTGTAGGCAGGTGACTTATGGAAAACTGGGATGAAAAATGAGCACGGTGAGTTAATCATCAGTAGAGTTGAAATAGGAAGGATACCACTAGTTGGATTAGATACTTGGTTAAGTGAGGGAGAATGAAAGGAGAAGTTATGAAGGTAATAATTAAGCAGAAGAAACTTGTCTGGAGACAGTAGGATGTAGAAAAATTCCAGGAAAAATGCAGTGGTACCTCAGGGAGAGATCAGATGGCCGTGAGACAAAGATTAGCTTGTTCCTCAAGCTCCCTGGGTTTCTGACAGTTGTCCAGCCCACAGGTGTACTTACACAACTCTCCTCTGTCTATAGAAAGCAAGAAGCTCTTTTTTGAAATCAAGAGAGTAACTAAAATAGAACTTTATGTTTTTACCATCATGGGGCAAATTTATTTCTCTTATTTCTAAGTTCCTATGGGAATAAATGACTATCCCCATTTATTCCCCAGAACTCAGCATGGATAATAAGCATGAATAAACTCTATGGGTAGAAAATTTACTTGGTGTAGTACACAAAGAATCATGGCATTAGAAAACCTAAATACATTGTTGACTACAGTTAAGATACTGCACACACACACATCATGTAATTAAATAACAAATAACATTCTCTTTTGATTTGTTCATTCACTCTAAAATATTGGAACCCCACTAAGTGCACAGAACTTATAGAAGACAGCTCAATGGATGAGAACATATATATAACAAATTCCATTCCCAGAAAACAGTTTCCTAAGAAAGTTGAGACCAGTATACTAACAGCTATTAATAAATATTTATAACAGATTCATTATGTACTAAAAGCATAATGAAAGGCACCATGGATACCAAGATGGATGAGGATGAGTCGTTGACATTGGAGACACTGTAATATTGTGCATGAGAAAAATGGAAGATCACTTTTGCCATTGAGATCAGGCAGGCCATCATGGGGCAGTGGGTAGATGGGTACATGAGATATATTTATAAAGCCCATTGCAACATTGTTGATAATAGTGAAAAATGTCTATAAAAATAACAGGTAAAGAACTTGCAGTTCCATGTAGTAAATCACCATACAGTAGTTGAAAGGAATGAACTAGAACTGCTTGAATCAATATTGATACATATCAAACCTAACGTTGAATAAAAAATAAAGGTGCAAAAGCATTTTTATGGTGTGAGAAAACAATATGATGTTCAAAAACATAGAAATCAATACTGTATATTGCTTAGATAAGTATGTGTATGCTACGTAAGTATTTTTCTTAATATTAAGAATTGATAGATACGTAAGTATTTTTCTTAATATTAAGAATTGATAGATATAAAGATAATTTAAATCCAGGAGTGGGAAGAGAAAAATGAGATTAAGGAGGAGTAGGCAGTGGTTCCAATTCTTTTTTTTTTTTCCCCAAAGGTGATTTAAGCCTGAGGCAATACTGCAAAATAGGTGGGGGATACATGGAAATTCATTTTTATCATTCTCAGACATTCTCTGAAATATCTCAGAAGAGAAGAAAAGAAAAGCCTACATGTGTTTGTATGGAGGTAATCCCAAAGAAAGAAGCATGAGTGATTTTACTCAATCACCTGAACTAGATGATACTGTTTTACTTCTGAGTGCCCAATTTTATTGTGTCCTGAATTGTATCAGTCAAGGTTAGCTTTATAATGGAGCCAAGGCAGCACATCCTGTGGTCAAACTAATAATCAAAGCCTGAAGATAACTTTATTTGAGCACTGACCATGCTCTGTTGACTGGGGTACAGCTGGATACGTGAACAGCAGCAGATGGATGCTGAGAACTCTGAGTGGCACATAATTCAGAAATCTCTGGAAAGTAACTATTGGTGCAAAGGCTAAGTTTACAAAATCTTTTGGGGTCATATCCCCTTTAGGAGAAGTAAAACACACCTATGAACCTTAGACAATCATTCACACATGTGTGCATCTGGATGCTGGTGGCATACATTTCCATAAGTTCATAGACCATCAAATCTGAGAACCTTGGTTTAGAGCCTCATGTATAGACATTGTCTTGGTTAAATTTGGTCAAGTCTTCTAGTGGAGATAGCTAAAGATGAAGTTTCTGTGTATATACTCAGGACTCTGGAGATGGACCCTGCAGACTCAATGAAGTCTGTTCAACCCAAGGAGACTTCATAAGCCAATTGATTTAGATACCCAGTTAACCACTATCCATCTTAGAGCACAAATGACCAAAATGTACAGAATCTGTCCTTACTTACTACAGTGGTTTTGTAATACTTGAACACTTCTTTAAGGAATGGACATGTTGGGCATAGAAAATCCTTCAACCATTTTTTGTCACCTCATGTGCCGCCATTTAGGATGGTGTAATTTAGCTGAAGCATTTTATGTGAAAAGGAAACTCAGTCAGATGACAAGTAAATTCTTGGCTTTAAACCCGACCACCAATACAGAATATGACTAAGGAATGAAACTTTTAGTGAAAGGTCACAGACAACATGGACTTCACACATTTTTATTCACCAGGTGGCAAACAGAAATGAAATCCCAGAAGCTTGGTTCGTTAAATAAATACTGCACTGACTGACATATCCAAGTGTATTTAATACAGACCTCCTTTCTCTGCAAGTGCTGTGCCTTTTTCCTGACTTACATATTTTTTTGTTCTTGACTCAAATATTTAATGACTTTTCTAAAAGAGTAGACTTAATTTTCCACTCTTCGGAAAGGGTATTTTTGTTGTTAATTGTTTTGGACAGATGACTAGAATGTACTTACAGGAGATAGAAACTAAGTTTCCTTTTGTGGCCTTCTTGTGATCCAGTCTGCATTAGATCATTCAACTAGTAACTGTTATTCTAATGATTTACCCTAACCATATTTTGTTCTCTGAACTGGCTGACTAGCTAGCTAAAGTATATAAAAATAGTGATTCATGGCTATTTTGAAATAACCAATATAAATAGGTGCAGTCTGGTTATGCCATCTTTTAAAACAACTTCCTAGTCAAGTGAAATATTAAAAAAATTACTGCAAATACCTTGAAGTGTGTGTTTCAAGCTGACTTTCAGATTAGGTCCACATTTATATAGCTGTGTGAAAAACAAGGAAAAGAAACCAGAAATTCCAGAATATTTTCAAACTGGCTAAGACATCTTGACACTTTATTGTTTTTTTCTGCCAGGAGAGTAAATGAGTGGTTTGTCTTCTGGGGAAAAATCCATTTAAAAGAGAAAATACTTTAAATTCTTACCTTTGTAGAGGAAAAGATAAAAGAGTACTTCTTAGAAATTGGGCGAGCTGTTATGTGTGTACATGGGAAAGCTCAGTGCAAGATGCTGGATAGTGTCTTCTGTATGGGTAATTAGTTATCCTAATTACCTGGAGATTGATTAATCTACTGGAGATTGATTTCAGGAATCCCATGAATACCAAAATCTGCTAATGCTCAAGTCTCCTAGTGATTGTATATAACCTATACACATCTTCCTGTGTACTGTAAATCATCTTTAAATTACTTGTAATACCTAATTCAATGTAAATGCTCTGTAAATTTTTGTTTCACTGTATTGAGAATAATGACAAGAAAAAAGTTGATCGTATTCAGTATGGATGCAATTTTTGTCTAATATTTTCAATCGGTGGTTAATTGAACCCAATATGCAGAATGACTTTTTGAGGACCCACTGTATTTTCTTTCCTTTTTCCATTTATTATTAATTTACATAATGAGCATTGGTGATATGAAGTTGAAAGAACCAGTCCTTGCCTTTGAGTAGCTTCAGTCCTAAGGGAGAAACTTCAGGACACAACAGTGTGGTGTCACCTTAGAGGTGCTGGAGAATGCAGTGTGCAGTTAACTAATTCCATGGAGCATGAGGGAAAGAATAGACAGCCTGGTTGAGGGGACAGTGAGAAGGAACAGAAACAGGCCAAATGGAAGAGAGAATATTTTGTCAATTACATTTGTGAATTGTAAGTTTTACCTTCTGTGTGGAAATGAGGTAAGAGGCATGATTTCTGCCCTTATAGGCTCTGGTTCTCTTACTTTCATTCATATATTTAATGAAACTGTTTCTTTTTTATACTGAAATCACCTGATTACCTTTTAATCTGTTCAAAAGTAGGAACATTCTGTCTCTATAACTAGTGTTTAATATAAGACAAGGCATCTGGTGGGTGAAAAATGACTGCTCTTTTGGTTGAACTGAATACATGAATGAAAGAATGAATGGATGGACAGATGGATGAATGGATAGATATTCTGTATTTAGAAAAAAATGTACTTGGGCTGTGACTCCTTCAGTGGAAAAAACAACACAGGAAATAGGAAAAAACTGTAACAAATGAGGTGTGGCAGAACATAAAAGAATTTTTACTAGAAACACTCTGGGACTTTATTATAAATTAGAAATTTTTTCTTCCTATGTCTGGACCTTCCAAAATTTCACATTTATGCGTACACTAATACACTTGTTAAATTATTGGATTAAAACTTCAATTGATTTAGAAGAGTATTCTTTCATTGAGATTTTTTTTAAACTAGTAATGAAAGTTTTCTGATTAAAACACTAATTTTGTGATGTGAAAATATATTGTTTAGTTCATTGGAGAAATCTTAATTCTGTTAAGCCCCTTAAAATGCCATAATATATCAAAGAGTACACCAATGGAGGAAAAATAAAATAGCTCTGGAGACACAAGGAGAGCAAGCAGGCAGCTGGAATTTTTGGGAAATGTCTGTGGCATTTGGGTTTACTTTTAAGGGAAAGAAAAATTTTCCATTAAATTTTATAACACAATAACATTTTAAAAACTTACATTCAATAAGAACTTTTATAGTGCTGATGTAAAATTCAGATTATATTTTACTCATGAATTACAGATTTATTTTTTGATGAGAGTGGATAGTGTAAGAAACAGGCTTTTATATGCTTCTTCCACCTCCTTTAATTACCTCCTCCTCCTGTGTCAATGCACACACTCACACACGAACACTCACACCTTTTTATTTTTATTTTTCATGGTATCTATGTGTAAACAACACCACACCACATATAAATTAAGAAACACTCTGAATATTCACTGGGACATTAAAAGGAAATCAAACAAAACATTCTGTAATGTGTAGGCAATTTTAAGTGCGGAGATAGAAGCAAAGAAGAAAAAGGGGAAAAAAAGTGAGAGAGGCTGTCTACTCTTGTGTCTTTTTTAGTTAGATGTTTCGGAAGATGAAGAAGTTTTAATTATGTGCTTCCTTAGAAGAGTGGGATAGTAATTCCTCTGAATCATTCTCTCCAACTTTGAGTCCCACTCTTATTTTTCTCTCTTTCTTCTTTGCACCCCAATTCCTCTTTTCTTTTCCTCTTTTTTTCCCCTTCCTTCCCTTCTCTCCCTTCTTCTGTTTCTGCCTTATTCAACCTGGGTATTATTGGATCCTTACTGATCTGTGTCACAGCCCACATCTCTCCCCCTCCATGAACAGTGTCAGGGACTTTGGAAAGGCAGAAGACATATTTGTTAATATCAAATATGCCGTATTTCTGTATTCTGGTTAAACCTTAGGCTAGAGAGGAAAGAACACTCAATCTTAGTCAGAAAAGAGTTCATTTCAGCCTCACAAGTTACTTTGTGATTTTAAACAAGGAAATCTTCAGGTCCCAGTTTCATCATCTATAAAATGAGAATGATTAGAGCCACATCCCTAAAGCGTGGTGAGGATCACACGAAATGTGATATAAAAAGCCAGACTCCCAAGTGGAGCCTAGTGCAGTTCCAGCCCTCCGTGCTCTTCACAACAGCATTCTGGGTGTGCTTCCTCTTTCAGTTGGTACTATTTATTCAATCACAGGTACCCATAGATGCTAAGAACCACACTAGTAGCTGCATACTGCTAGTTTGTTTATTCCCCAGGAGTGGCTTTGATTTATTTTGAAGAAAGAAGTGTCCCTTGGGTTTTCATTACAATGTGTTTCATCTGCCACATTTTCTGAAACTTCCATGTCTTGAAGCCCTTGTGTTGGTGTTTCATAACCAACCTGCAGGTTGTCAGAATCAGTGGAGCAAACCATTTACTCCTTGTCTTAGATACAAGAATGATTCCTTTTTTCCCTAGTGCTTCAATTTTCTGCTGTAAGGATCCTTCTTTGTTTGAGTAGATTCTTCATCACTGCCTGCATTTATAATTTTTATCTCCACTTCTAGTTATGATTTTTTTTTTTGTAGATGTGAATTTTCTTTCAGTACTCTTCAGAGAGGAAAAGATAATGGATGGCACTCCAACGAAGAAGCTAAAATAATACCTTTTTTCATTATTATCATATTTTGGTGATTTTAGCAACCTCATTAGTTTATAGTTGTGGTAATCATTCATAATGTTTATTAAAAATAGTTATTCAAAATTATTGCACTGATCTCAACCTCTGAATAACACTTGCCAACATAACCTTTTCTTTTAAGAGAACAAATATGTTCTAAATAACAGTTTATGTTGCTAAATGCGGTTAATTCTCTTGCTAAGGATACCCATTTATCAAATTAAAGTAATATTATCTTAATATTTTTCAGATACAATTATTTCTAAATATTTATTAGAGAAACTACTAGGGGAAAATTAAATTATAGGTATTATGTACTTAATTCTGAGATGGAAACGTCTAGAAACTTGCACACAAGACAGTTTCATATATAATTATATATCCTCATATTCAATAAATATTTGAAGGACTTCTCATTTGTAAAATATGAATAAAAGTAGCATCTTCTAATTGAGTTACTTTGAAAATCAATAAAAATGATGCATGTAAAACTTAGTGCAGCATCTGGCATATGGTGAGCATTTAGTGAATAATAAATATTATGTTATAAACATAGCCCAGAATAAGACCCTAGGGACATAATAACGGGAATAATTAACATTTAAATAAAAGAATACAGAAGGAAATAAACAAATAATTTTATTGTGTATATCATGCGATACAGAACAGGAATAGAAGGGAATTGGAGTTCAGGGGAAGGAAACTGGAAGATTTTGGAGGCTCAGGGTAAAAACAGACACACTAAGTTGTGTTCGTTATAGACTGAATTTAAAGTAATGGAGGTCACTGTGGTGAAGACATACTGTAATAAACCTCATGGGTTGAAATAGATCTTCTTTGCTGCTGTTGTTATTCATCTGGTTTTTCAAAAGATTTTTATAGTGGGCCAACTATTTACCAGATACTGTACATAGGTGAGAAACCTAGAATGGAAACAAGTTAGTTTGCTAGTTGATTTTCTGAGGGAAGGTTAGATATAGGGAAGAATGTGGTAGGCATGGCTAATGATCTCCAATACAAGAGAAAAAGGAAGAAGTCCCCAAGGAGGTAACCTAAGAGGTTGTGAACATACCAAGAGAGTGCAGTGTCAGGGCAAAAGACAACTTCAAATAATTGTAGCTGTTCAGAAAAAAATCACTTTTATGTGAATTTATTTATTTTTTAGAGTTTATATCATTCTTCGTATAGAAAATGAAGATAAGTAGATTTTTCTTGGCATTTATATACCTTAGTTACAGATGAAAACAACTACAAGTATCTATTTATTCCAGCATGAAATAATTTCATAAAATTAAAGGTATTGAAGCAGTTACTCAATTAATAATGAAAACTGTCTCATTATCTAAGTACTAATTAAGGATGCTTGAATACTGGAAGATGCTTAGTTCTGCAATTTTTCTGCACAATTTGTAGCAATCCAGACATATTTCTGAGAAACAATGCTTTTATCTTTTTTGTTGTTATGGTTAATATCCAGGATGCTTTTATTTGTATATTTCTTAAGAAAAAAAAAACTGGGTGTGCTTCCTCTTTCAGTTGATACTTATTTAGTTTGATGCAAGTGTGCAAACAAAAGGTGAAAAATAGGGGAAAGTCTTCAGAATAAACAGTGACGGACCTCAAGCTTTAGAACCCCACACCCAGTCACTAAAGGAAACCTCAAATACTGCTAGATTCAGTTCAAAGTGACAAATGAGTATTGAGCACCCATTTTTGAGCAGTATGTTAGATTCAACAAACCACAAGCTCACAGTCTTTAAGTGTAAGGAGATAACTATGTAAAGAATTTATGACACCAAGGAGGGTTTGTGGATCGCCATAAGACATTTCTGAAGGACTGTGAAGATTCACAATATGTTGACAGACCAAGGAAAGGTTCATGGTGAAAGCAGAGTTGGAGAGGAATGAGGAGTCGGGATGCAAAGGGGTGCCATGCTCTCCACCACGGGAAGGACACCATGAGTGAAGACGTGGAGACACATGTGGTGTGCAGTGTTGGGAGGCAATTATCATTCTGTTGGCTAGAGAAAACCAGACATGAAACTGGGGGGTTAGTAGGAGATTGGGATACAGCGTAAGGTGTGAGTACATACTGTTAGTACTGTTGTGAGGGAATTCTGATTGATTTGGTAGGCAATGAAAAGCCATTAATGGGTTCTAAGTGGGAGATAATATTACCGAAGCAGCGATTCACAAGACTGATATAACAGCAGTGCATAAAATGTTCTGGAATGAAGACAAATAGGAATTTAGGAAACTGGAACCTTTTGTTATGTCTTAGCATTTAACGAAATGGAGTGGGATGGAATGAAAAGGAAAGAATCTATATATGGATCTTCCCAAATGCTAATATTTGGAATCATTCCATATATTTAGAACATATGTCTGTGTTTTAAGTTTTCACATTGCCCTCGGATATTGGCAGATTGAGCTGTGGTGTGATTTGGCACAGATGATCTCAGCTGCAGAACACTACTTTTGTCCTGTATTGATGGTGTCTTCTCAATTTTATAAGGCCACCAGAATGGATGCATAAGTAAAATTAGTCACTGTTTCTACACTGCTTGTCTTGGACGCTCACACAATCAAATTTCATCAGGGATTCAGGACCTTACAAAATAGTATTGTGTCATGAATTGGTTTTCCCGGGGAATTTTAGAGGCTTCTTAATTACTTTAGAAAGGCAGCTGCTCTTCTCACCCACTATGAGTTGGACATTCCGTGCTTGTCCTCTGGGCCAGTCTTCAAGTGCCTCTCTACTTGGTATTCCATAGGGAGCAACTGGTATGGTTGAAAGTGTGTTGCTTTATTTATTTTTCATAAGGCTCAGTTTCCTACTCAGTTAACAGAATAAGCTCTGAGTGAAGAATATTTCAGTTACTGTTATCATGCTGTCTATTTATCTATTACATATTTTCAACATTAAAATACATTCAGTTGTGAATAAAACTTTTAACACAAATAACTATGAAATTAAAAGTCTATGTCAACCATTTTAGCCTTGATTTTCCCCTCCTTTTCACCTAAGAAAAAATAAATTCGGTATTCTACATCTATTCATGTAATAAATATCATAGACTCAATTTCCTGAGATTTATACTCCATGAAATTACTTCCACCATACAAGTGTATATAGACTGTGGGTTTATATTTCTTGCTGTTACACATTTTGGCCTGGACCTAATAATTTCCATTGACTACTATATCTAGAATACATATGGCTCTGTCACTAGATGCTTCAAGACATTATTACACAATATCATAAAAATATTATTTTATTTTTAACCCAAATCCTGTGATTGAAGGTACATTTTTTTAGCCTAAAGAATAATGAGTGGGGAAAACCCTGCTTTCTAAAATCCATTCCACAAATTAGTCTTATTTTCTACTCAAGTACAATAAGAAATCAAGTCATATTTTTTAATTAAGTGAGGTCTTAGAAATGTGGTTATAATTCTCAGTATTCAAGAGAGAAACTTCCATATTTGCTTATCCTCTATTGAAATCAATCCCCTGATTAACTCACCCACTTAATAAATAGGGCTTTTTCAGTGAAATAGATTTCAGTATTATAATGTACTTTCTCAGAATGAAAGAGGTTATTTTACTTCTGAAGGTGTTGGAGTTTGCCTTATGGACTGTTCATTCCTAAGGAAAGAAACAAGGTCTTGTTCACCTACAGCAATTCCTGGGAGATGCTAGAGAAATTTTCTCAGTTTCAGAATGTGCCAGGACTATTAAAATTCTTTCCTCATATTAAAGCCCATATTAAAGCCTTTGTAGATCGAAATTCATAGCTTATTTCCAAATTATGTTATTATATAGTTACAGTTAACTTTTATATTTTATATTTGTCAAACTTATGTAAGAATTTAACGCAGTCTCTAAAGTTACATTGGTTTATCTTTGATATTCTTAAATCTGCTCAAAAATCTGAGATTTTTGCCTCACAACTTGTCTAAGTACACATTTTGGGGGAAGGTCCTCAAATTTGATACTGTCAGGCCACATTAAGATATAAATGGTCATCAGACTTCTTGCAATATTTATTTATATTTTAATCCACAACTTAGGATTCCACTGTCATGGCTATTTCTGGTATCCTGGGCATATGTAGATCAGAAAGTAGGATGGACAGCAAGAAGTTTTCCTGAAATGCCCCAAATCCTTTTCTTTTTCCTTAGAAATGGATGAAGATCCAGTCTACATTCCAAAATGTCTGTTTTTTAAAATTGATTTAATTTTTTTAAATACGTGATGGCAGAATGCATTACAACTCTTATTACACAATTTTCATATCTCTGGTTGTATATAAAGTATGTTCACATCAATTCATGTCTTCATACATGTACTTTGTATAATGATGTCCATCACATTCCACCATCATTGCTAACCCCCTGCCCACTTCCTTCCCCTCCCATCCCTCTGCCCTATCTAGAGATCATCTATTCCTCCCACACTCCTACTCCCTACCCCACTATGAGTTAGTCACCTTATATCCAGAGAAAACATTCGGCATTTGTTTTTTGGGGAATGGCTAACTTTACTTAGCATTATCTTCTCCAACTCCATCCATTTACTTGCAAATGCCATGATTTTATTCTCTTTTATTGCTGAGTAAAATTCCATTGTGTATTTATGCCACATTTTTAAAATCCATTCACCTACTGAGGGGCATCTAGGTTGGTTCCACAGTATAGCTATTGTGAATTGTGCTGCTATAAAAACATTAATATGGCTGTATCCCTGTATACTGTTTTTAAGTCCTTTGGGTATAGACCAAAGAGAGGGATAGCTGGGTCAAATAGTGGTTCCATTCCCAGATTTCCAAGGAATTTCCATACTTCTTTCATATTGGCTGCCCAATTTGCAGTCCCACCTGCAATGTATGAGTATGCCTTTTTCCCCACATCCTCACCAACACTTATTGTTGTCTTAATAGCTGCCATTCTGACAGGAGTGAGGTGAAATCTTAGAGTAGTTTTGATTTGAATTTCTCTAACTGCTAGAGATAATGAACATTTTTTCATATATTTGTTGATTGATAGTATATCCTCTTCTGAGAAGTGTCTGTTCAGTTCCTTGGCCCATCTATTGACTGGGTTATTTAGTTTTTTGATGTTTAGCTTTTTGAGTTCTTTATATACTCTACAGATTAGTGCTCTGTCTGATATATGACAGGTAAAAATTTGCTCCCAAGATGTAGTCTCTCTATTCATCTCACAGATTGTTTCTTTTGCTGAAAAGAAACTTTTTAGTTTGAATCCATCCCATTTATTGATTATTGGTTTTAATTCTTGTGCCATAGGAGTCTAATTAAGGAAGTTGACTAGCCCATAAAGTTACAATTATCTTATATTAGACAAAGGCACCAAAAACATGCACTGGAGAAAAGATAGCCTCTTCAACAAATGGTGCTGGGAAAACTGGAAATCCATATGCAACAAAATGAAATTAAACCCCTGACTCTCACTATGCACCAACTCAACTCAAAGTGGATCAAGGACCTAGGAATTAAATCAGAGACTGAATCTATTAAGAAAAAAGTAGACCCTAATATTCATCAAACTGTCTGTTTTGAAAAGAGGGAATCTTTGGAAATAAAGCATGTTTGTTCTATAGATTAGATACATTTATTTATGTCAGTTTAAATCCTCAATTGCATCATGTTAGTGT
The DNA here is from genome assembly GCF_048772815.1 of Callospermophilus lateralis. Taxonomy (NCBI): domain Eukaryota; kingdom Metazoa; phylum Chordata; class Mammalia; order Rodentia; family Sciuridae; genus Callospermophilus; species Callospermophilus lateralis. Next base: position 88,470,575 of record NC_135310.1, on the reverse strand, counting down.
TGCAAAACAGCTCAATTTTAAAAAAATAAGGATATATGGAACTGAATTGGGGGCTGAGAAGGAAGTAATGAGTTCCATGAGGAAGTGTCTTTCCTTGTATAGTTCTTCTTCCAGTGTGCTTCCCCATTCCATATTCTCAATCTCCTAAGAACCTAGATTCCTGTAGGTTCATCTGTAAAGTCACCTCTTTTCCAAAGTTCATTCAGAAACTTCATTTAGCCTGTGACTGGTTCTACCCATGTGCTTCTTCAGCACCCTGGGAAGGTGGTTAGTAGAGTACATGGTAATTTCTCACTCAACAATGTTAAATAAGCTCCTCAGGACTCAGGCTTTGTCTTTTCCTCTTCATTTCCAGTGTCAAGTGACTGAATATCCAGTTGAATAAATACTGAGTTATTAGAGAATATAACTGTATGCCTACTTCAAATTCAAGGAAGTTATTTTAATGTTTGAATCTTGCAATTAAGCAGTGATAGGTATGTCTTAGAGATAAAGTCAATATCTGTACACTAAACTGTATTCCCAAGTATAGGCCACTTCCTGTAATCTTACACAAATATATTTCATGACAAACAGTTCTTGGAATTGTGAATTTTTAAAAAATAATCTGTGTATTCAAAGAGTGTGATTTTTCTAAACATATAATAACAGCCAGACAATGTTAGTGTGATGCACTAACAATGTAGCAATTATTCACATATTTAAGAGTTTAAAAAAAATCTCTCTTGGGGAAAAATAGCTTATGTTATGATTAACTGTTGATTTGGAAGTGTCTTCTTTCAACTTGCCATATCACATTTGAACCCCATTATGCACAACATAATCAATAGCAACTCTGCTTTTAAAGCTCTAGTCAGACTTTACCTTTTGTTTTTGCAACTACTTCCTTGACATCTCCAAGGATATCTGATAGGAATCTCTATCTGAATGTGTATGAAACCAAATTCCCAGTTGTCTTCATTTCCTTATTACAAACCTACAACTGTATTATTGTCCCCATTTAAGTATCCTGTCACTCCAAAATCTGTCCTCCAGTCACTTAGGAAGACAAAAAAATTCTTCCATTAAAAAATTAATGAATATATTCCCCCATCTTATTTCATTTCTACTGCTATATCAAAATAACACAGCCTGGGTAATTTGTAAATAATTGAAACGTATTCCTCACTGCTCTGAAGGCCAGGGCAATCCAAGACAAAAGTTCCAGCAGATCTGATGTCTGCTGAAGGCTATTTTTCTTCTTCTAAGATGGTGCTTTGCTCCTGAGTCCTCTGGAGGGGATTAAACTCCACTTCTTCATGTGGCAGAAGGAACATTGGAGCAAAAAGGAAACTGGAGTGCTGTTTTAAAACTCCTTTAGAAGAATAACACCATGCCATTTTTCTTTTTTTGCAGTGCTGGGGGAGCAAACCCAGGGCCTTGTGCACGCTAGACAGGCATTGCACCACTGAACTGCATTGCCAGCACTAATCTTGATTTAAGGGCTCTGCCCTCATGACTTTTTGAAAGACTCACCTCTCAATATTTTCCTGTTGGTGACTATCAACCCAGGAATTTTGGAGGATCACATTTAGACCATAATACCCCCCACTAGAAAATCCAATTTTGAATTATCTTGACTCTTTCCTACAAAATCCAGGTCCAGTTAATAAAGCATCTTTGATGCTATCTTTCTAGCATTTTCATATGTCACCACTCCCTGCACTCTTATCTTGGTAGTTACTTTGATGGTTGCCTACCCAGCTTTTCTGCTTCCATTCTAGTCTCCTACAATTTGTTCTTAATTCTAAAGCTAGGGTGTGCCTTTTAAAACCCAAGATAGATCCTATATTTCCTCTGTTGGAAACCTTCTTGCAGTTATCACTTAAATGTTATGAGCATTGGTAATAATAACTTAGCTAATGTGTTGATCACTCACTGTGCAACAGATCCTATGTTAAAAGTATACAAACCTATTCTTGTTTTATCCTTACCACAACCTTTTATTATTCCTGGCTTATACATGAGAAAACTGAAGTTTGGCAACATTAAATCACTTTCTCAAGATCACTTGGATAGTACAGTGGCAGAACTATGCTTTGCCTCCTTCCTTTGTAACTATTTAAATAACCTCTTAACATGACATATTATAAACAAAGTCTATTTTATAATCCATTTTTATAGAAGAATAACCCAAAATAATATGCACTATATATATATATTCCTTAAAATTTTCAAAATTCAAACATAATAAGTGTACATATTTGTGGGGTATAGTGTGATAATTTGGTACATGTATATAATGTGTAATGATCAAATCAGAGTAATGAGTATTTCTGTCTCCTTAAACATTTATTATTTCTTGTATTATCATTACATTGCATTTGTAAATTATGTTTTTCATGAGAATCAGCAGGAATTACAATGAATGTAATTATAGGCAGAAAAAGAATTTACCAAATTAGAAAGTATTAGTATATTATGTCAGACTAATATGATGAATGTAACCAAAGTCATAATAACCTTTATATGAAAATGTAACAAAAACACTATTAAATGTATAAAAGGTTCATTTTTGTTGTTGACAATTTTTTTTTAAATCATATTTTTTAAATTTAAACAGGTATAAGTTCCATTTACCGTCCAGTCCTAATATATTTCTTCATTTCCAATATTTTTAAGGTACCTGGCCTAAATAACTGTCCAAAGGAAAGATATTGTAAATAGTGAGAAGGACATTTTATATATATATATATATATATATATATATATATATATATATATATATATATAAATAGAGAGAGGGAGAGAGATTTAATACTCTTACCAAAAACTAAGCCACTATTATGTTACTGAGTCCTTATTTTCTTAGGAATGTATAATTCTTCATGATTTATTATTATTTATATTAAAATTATAATTATCATATATTCTGAGGTTACTAATTGGCTAACAAAATAAAGTTGGCATGACTTTACATATAAAAATATTTTTAATACTTGGATAATGTATTTTTAGTCTTTATATACAGGCTTACCAGCTTTGTTAGCATGATCCCCATTTCAGATTTATATAATCAAACTCATCAAAAGAGAATGCCTGCCTGGAGGTGCTATTTGTAAATCAAGTGTTGCTCTTGGAAAAATGCTAATTTACTTACTATCCAAAATATTATCAAATTATTCTAACATAGTTAAAAGCACATAAAGGATTTTTTACCCCATAGGAGTTGGTTTCTTTACATATGATTCTGACTTAGCTTCATTTTTTTATATTGACTTATGCTTGGAAATTTAAAAAATATCGGTCTGTATTTTGAATGATTCACACACCATTGTGGGTCAGTCACTTGAATAGTGATATGATGAGCTTTAGAGATGTGAAGATTTAAAAGGCAGGTGTGTGACGTGGCAAGTTTTGTTGGCATTTTCATTTGGTCAGATTATTTAATCTCTGTATGTTTGTTCTTCCTGGGTTAATGTATGTAGAGTACTCAGCATACTACTTGCTAATAATGAGCTTTTTTTTTTTTTTTTTCGGATTTGTAGAATTGTGTCATGGTTTGGAATGAGCTTCTTAAGATGAAGAACTGAACTGCTCCCAAAGTACTTATTTATTCTTACCATCCAAAACCTGACATAGTACAGAGTGCCACGTTCCAAATGGACACACGACAGAAGTACCTCCATGCATGTGGTTTCCCTTGCATTGGACCTTTGTTCATTCAGTGCTTGCTTCATATTTCCTTCCCTATTATAAACCTCTCCTTTTGTATAATCTTTCTTCCTGTTTCTCTCTTCATCTCATGCCTAATTCCTGCTGAGAAAGTAGTCTTTATTATCACATCTTTTCCTCTCCATACAGTTTGTACACTGAGCCTTATTTTTTTGGGTGAAGTTGAGAAGAATAAGTTATTTTATTATGTAAGCACATTTACTTTAGTCACAATCACCATTTAACATTTTTAATGATTAAAAGTTCTAGGCATGAATATAGATATTAATATTCTAGGAATAAGAGAAAAATAAAATTTTATAACTTTGTTTTGCATAATAAGACATCTACAGTTTGTTTCTCTTTTCTTCTTTTAAGTCTCAGTAGCGGGGCAGTGATGTGATGACATAAATAACTTGTCTGGAATGTTTTTATTTATTGAAAAGCAGGTGTGCAGCAGCTACTAGATGGATAACCTTACACTATGCCCATGGGAAACAAAAAAAAAGAAATTAAAAATTAAATAATGCTCACAAATAATCAAACTGCACTATCAAAGCTATCAGAAACATGGGTTTCTTCCTGGGAAATAACATTTTTTTATATACCTAAGGGGATATTTTTCTTTTACCTTTAAAAAAGCTCTCAATGTCATTAAGTAAATGTAAGATTTTGAACAATTTAGAAACTGAATTGCTCTTCATTTTTCTAGGGGCTTACTTTGTTGTTATTGCTGTCATTGTTCTGGTTTGTTTAAACCCCTCTACTTATTAGTAAAAGAGAAACAAGGAAAACAATTTTTGACAGCTCAAACCTAAAACTAGGATGATCTGCAATAATTACCAAACAATTTCTGAACTTACAAGGGCATCTAGAGTGAATTTTGTGTTGCTCTTTTAAAAACCTTTCAAGATGGGATATTGTAAAGGTCTTCAGGAAACAGCATGCATGGAACAGTAGTAGTTGCCTAATCATTAAAATAGTCGTGTTTCCAAGGAGGCTTAAAGTTTCATTTCATTAAGATTTGTCAAGGATTGAAGCATCACATATTGCAATTATAATCATAGTTGGTATTTAGCATAATTTACTTCTTAAGGGATATCCTTTTGGGTCAGTAGTTTAAAAATATTTTATCTTCTGCATATAAATGAGGACACAGAGCTGTGCCAAACTGTATTTCTCTTGAGTCCTCTCCCTATTCTGCTCTTCACCACCCATGGCTTCCACTCTACCTTTGTGTTATCCCATCAGCAGTAGCAGTTCCAAGCATGGAGGTGATATGATTCCCATGAAGAAAATATAGAACAGCAGAATGGGGACAATTTCAGGATGGCAAGTCCTCAGCACCTTCAAGATCAAATAACATTTTTTATTTAGTTTAACCCCGCTTTCCCCCACCCCCACCCCGTGCCACTCATTTCTTTTTAGGTTGCTCTAGATTCTCCTAGAAGTATTCTGTAACTACTAATACTGACCAAAAATGTCATGGCTCATCAAGGAATCTCGCAACTTACCTAGAATTCACTCTTGAGAAACTTTTCCTCTCCGTCTGAGGAACAGAGAGCTCTCATTGGTGGGCTGCCTTGCATTATTTCATCACAGTCCAAAAGTGGAATCAAAAGAAAGCCTCATGAGCCATCACCACACCTGAATAGTGTAAGAAGGCAAGCAAGGGATGGTCTAATGGTGGGTCCTGTGGAAAACACTGCTTTGGGTGACATGGAACAGTAATACTGCTCTTCAGGGAGCAATGTTGTTTGAAGGCTTCTTGTGTGGCCTGGAAGAGGAAGCCTTGAAGTACATGGCAATCACTTGAATGTGGCTTAATATTACACTATAGATAGTTGGCATAAGACAGCCAAGCATATTTTGGTTTGGTACTTGACATTTAAGAATTTATAGAAGACCATTTTTGTAGGGAGAAAAATAACAGAATTTATAAAGTTTCTAAGTATTTATATGAAAGGAAATTTACCACAAAGTGAATGAAACTTAGTTTTATGTTTCCTCATATGCACAGCCCCTATTATTTAAAACTCAGTGGTCATTATTATTATTACACATATTATTAATTTCATAAATTTCCCCTGCTGAATGCATACAACATGAAGTAATTAGATATATACTTTATCAGGGAGATAACCAAATTGTGCTTTACTATGCGCAAATATATTTTTAGAGTAATTTTTAGAATAAAACAGAGTCATTTTAAATATCAGACCATATATTGTTTATAAATTAAAATATGATAGTATTTGTATATTACCTGCAGTAACAAACTTTCAATTTTTTGGCTATGATTTGAGGATAAAATTCAAAGGTTGAATGTTCTCTCTGATATATGGATGCTAACTCACAATAAGGGGGGTGGGTAGAAAAGAATAGAAGTACTTTGGATTACACAAATGAGAATGGAGGGAAGGGTGAGGGAATGGGAATAGGAAAAATGGTAGAATGAATCACACATTACTTTCCTATGTTCATGTATGAATATATGACTGATATAATTCCATATCATGTATAACCAGAAGAATGGGAAGTTGTACTTTGTTTGTATAATATATTTGCATAATACATTCTACTGTCATATATAACTAAAAAGAAAAAATTAAAAATCCATATGTATAGTAGGTAGTTTGAAATTACCAGTCTAAATCTCTGTTTTCATCATTTAGATCCACACGATTGCCAAGAATTTCATGAAAGAGAACCAGTACCATTTTTTTAAACCTCTAGCTACCTTTATGTGAATTATTCAAATTGCATATAGCCAGTAAGAAACCACTTTCCAAATCAGGATTCATATGAAGTCTTCTGAACCATGTTAACTTCACCCAAAACAATCAAGCTGTTTCCTTTTCATGTAATTATATTTTTCATGGATAGTTCACCTTTTCACATTTCTACTCATTTTTCCTCCTTGGCACACATCACTAAGAGCTGCCTGTGTAGGGGTGGTTATGGCATGCCAGAAGTTATGTAACCCACACCCTTGAGGTAATATCCAGGCAGCCACACTGGTATATACTGTCAATTGGGAGACTGCTTCTTAACCACATTGAATTGCCTTCAGAGTCACCTCATGAGTTACATAACAATTTCCATCCCTGGGCTTCTGGTCATGAATGAAATTAGCCCAAACCTTTGACCCACTATACTTAGCACTCTTGGCTTTTAATGATTTTATATTTCTTCCGATTATATAAAAAATTTGAGCTACAAATTCCATAAATGGGTTCAGCTGTGGGAGTACAACAGGAGTAATTTCATAGCTTCTCCATATGATAGTGCCTTATCCATGAAGATAGAGAACACCATTCTTTAAAGATTGATGAAGTTTTTACTACACTTCAAAACATAAAATTACATATTCATTTTTCAGAAGTAACAATAAATAAAAAGTAGAGGCATAATCATGATATTAAAAAGGACTTTAATGTTATTAACAAAAAAGTTCTAAACTCTAAACTTGTATTTATTTTACCAGTGTATAAAAAGAAAATTACAAATGAATAAATGTATATATCGATTTTGTGAGAAAGTCATGCCTTAATTCAATGTCATTATGTTGTCAACTCATCTTTACCAATGACATAAAACAGAACCCCTTAAAAATGAAATAGTTAAGCTGGGTGTGGTGGCATGCTCCTGTAATCCCAGTGGCTTAGGAGGCTGAGGCAGGAAGATGGCGAGTTCAAAGCCAGCTTCAGCAACACTGAGATGCTAAGTAACTCAGGGAGATCCTGTCGCTAAATAAAATACAAAATAGGGCTGTGGATGTGGCTCAGCGGTTGAACTGAGGTTCAATTTTTGGTACCCCACCAAATTAATTTTTTTACCAGATTTAATTGGCTGATAAGTGATTTACTTCTTTTTAATTTACTTAAATTTGTAACCTTGGATTTCATTTGTACTTTTTAAAAAAATTATTTAATTTCCTTTTGAATAACTTAAGTATTAAAATTGTACATAATGATTAATGTATAATTACTTGATTCAAAGTGCTTACGAATATGCCAGAAGGTGATCTGAAATATATATTTGTTCAACATTAATATGAAGTTATGAAAAATATGTTAATAAGGTAAAATATAATTATTTTATTATGAATATTTGCACTTAATTTTTAAAGTGTATTATTATAAATTTAAAGTATAGTGAAAAGCCCAATAAAAAATTTTGTAAGTGTATTCATGATATGGAGATGAACTCTTAATTCCAAATATATATATAATTAGTAAATTTTTATTTCTGTTTTCCACAATAATATATTCCATTGTTTATAGATACTGCAATAAACATTTTTAAAATATTGGTCATGATCAACCATTAAATATGTCAATTAGACAATTTTTAGAAAATACACACTATTATAATATTAGTAAAGAAATTAATAAGATACAGTTATGAAAAAGATATCAAAATAGCTTCTCATTAGAAATGTTCACTGCTTGCTCTACAACCTTCTGCTCCACATCAGTTTTCAGTTAAGTGTAAAGCAAACCTTTAAGCAGGCTTAGCTCAAAGATTGATCTCATCAAGTAAGAAAAGTGAGATGGACCACCTGTCAAGTCAGACATCAAAGCTGATTGAAGCCTGACATCTGCCTCCATGCTGGATTTGGGCACCATTAAGTATACTATTGTAGAGTTGTATTGTTCCTTCAGACTGTTGTCCCAAATTCACCCTTCATCTCATTATCCAGGGAAGTCTGGCCTTTGCCTTTGGTTTCTCTACAGAAGACTGCAATTGATCAGTTTGTTTTGAAAGCTGATAGTTCAGGCATAAGGAAAATTGAAAATCACAATTAGGTAAATACCACCAAATTAATATTGGCAGTAAAACCTGCCAATATATGCTAAAATAAGTGGATAGAGGGTGGAGGAGAAACAATATTTGAATATCTCCCCCAAGAAATTTGTTAATTACAAAGGAAAAAACAGAGACTTTACAGTAGAGAAATTCAACAGGAACCATGTGGTTATCTGGATAATGTCACCAGTAACAAGATACACCTGTGTGAGATGATCAACATTAATTTATAAGATAGCTCTATCATGCCCCTGATATGATGTAATAAGACAATGAAATCATGTATCCTAACATATGAAGGCATTCATGTTAGTTATGTGTAAGTTAATAAGAAAATATCAGAAAATAAACCAAAAGTGAGCAACATTCTACAAAATAATTGATCAGTAATATTCACAACTTTCAGAGTCATGAAAGACAATGAAAGACTAAGGAACTGTCACAGATTGGAGGAGTAAATGCAATGAGGAATTTTATTCTGAAACAGATGATCATTAGCAGAAAAACTGAAATTCAAATAAATCTCTAATTTAGGGACTGCTAGTACAATAATTTCTGGGTCTGATAAATGTCTAATTATATAAAATATATTAGAAAGGCTAGGTGAGGATTACATAGGAACACTCTTATATGCCCTATGATATGGGGCATATTATTTTTGCTTCTGTAATTTTATTTATTTATTTATTTACTTACTTAGTTACTTACTTACTTGCTTATGGTAATGAGGATTGAACCCATAGACTTATACATGCTGGGCAAACCCTTTATCACTGAGCTACAACACTGGCCCTTTAAAAAAAAAAAATATGTCTGACACAGGATTTCTCACAGGGTTGCTAGGGCTGGTCTTGAACTTACAACCTTCCTGCCTCAGTCTCTTGAGTAGCTAGGGTTGCACTATACCTGGGGTTTTTTTTTTTTTTTTTTCTGTAATTCTTGAGTAAATGATCTCAAAATTTAAAAGTTTTTTTTTTTTTTTTTTTTTTTTTAATAAGAGAAGTTAAAATAGAGAGGTCAACTGGGAGAGAATAGGCCCTATAGCTGTCCCTAAATCTGTCTGTGTTAACTCGGTACACCTTAACAAGATACCTTAGTGGTAATAAACAATAGAATCAATGGCTTAAACAACATAAATTCATTTTCTCACAGTTCTGTAGGTTAGAAGTCCCAGATTGAGGTGCCAGCCAATTCAGACCCTGCTTTCTTTTTGGCTTGTAGACAACTTCTCATGGTATACTCACATGGCAGAGAAAGAGTATGATATCTCCTTTATTAGAACTTGATCAGATTCCCCACCTTGTGACTTGGTTGAATTATAATTTCCTTCATAAAAGCTTTTTTATTAAGTTTGTAACAGCAGGTAGCCTTTACTTTGGAAAAGTGGGATGAATCATTTGCTGAGGGAGCAAGGAATGGAGGTATTGCGGAGTCTCATAGGGAGTCTAGGTGAGGGTTTGTAGGACTGTGTGAGGGCTTAGATGTGTTTCTTGTCAGAATAATCAGAAGTGTTTCCCACAGTTGTATCACCAGGATTTAGATAGTCTCAGTAATTAGGAATACTCAAGTTTTCACAAGCTTTATCCCAAACCAAATGCCTTGTGTTTTTTCACTGGATTTTGTTTTCTAGAGAGAGAAGATAACAGCACTGAGTACATTTTTATTCATCACTTTAAAATTGTGTTGCCTCTTGAGCTTAAATTTTCTAATATCATTTATTCAAGAAATTGCATCAATTTTGTACAAATGTAGTAATTTCATCTTTATACATAACAAAGTATATGAGGATTATCAAAAAAGTAACCATGACAACAGGCTTTCTTGCAACAGGCATGCAGATCTTTAGCAGAAAATATTTTTCTGTGGTTCTATGTCTCACACACACACATGCACATGACCTGAAAATTTTATATGTACATGGACATATGTTGATAAGTTTTTTTAACATAAGAAAGACCAACCAAGGTTCATTAAGATTGTATCATAGACATGAGTATGCAGCCTAGTAGATTTAGAAATAAATGAGAAAAGTTTTGGTGTTTGAGTTCTGGCTTCTAGTTTGGAGTTATTCATGTTTCAGGAAACTAGGACCTCCTGAGCTTTCCATTTCCTCATCTGAAGAAAATGTACATTCCATTCCCTGCCATACCTACCTTAAAAACTCATCAGAATCAAAAGACATTGTGCCCAAGAAAGGATTTTGTGAAGTGTTATATTTATTTCACTTGTTATTTCATTACCACATTAATTATTACTTTCTAATATTTGTTACTTTCAAGTTCCATAATTAAAGGTGATAGGAAAATGTCTGGAGATATCAGTGTTAAAATAATAAAAAAAAGAACAAGTGGCAAAAAACACCTGTGAAAGGTTAAATGAGCTGTAGCAATTATGCATGAGGAAGAGATGCCAACAGGTGATCTAATAATTGTGTTCAAGCACTCCTGAGAGATAATAATGATGAGCAGAATGAGAAAGGTCGGCATGAGCTATTTAGGCTAATTTAACAAGATAACTTTCCAATAGTGAAAGAACCCTTCTGGAGAGGCTATATGGTGCTATTTTGTGACAGCTCTCCCTTGAATGGGAGCAGTTCACTACCAACCTGAACTGGAGAAAGGGACTTGACTCCTCAGGCCCAGAGCTGCCTTTCAGTGTTGTGTCCTGTACTTCCATATAGATCTCGGGTGCTGTGATAATGGAAAAGGGGACTCTTATTTTCCGGGCATGATGAAAAAGAAGCAAATGATGGAAACCTACAAACGAAATACACAGCCTCAACTGCATTTCCTTCCTGGAGAAAGTGTCTAGTTTTTATTTTAAAATGTTGAAAACAATTTTATTTAATGAATATTTTAAATAGTAGAACATACTTCTTTCCAAGATTATGTTCATTAAAGTGATTGAGATGGGAAAGAAGACAAGAAAAACCGAGTGGACTAGGAAAAGAGAGGAGGAAGGAAAGGAGCCTGGGGCAGGGGTGGGGATTCAGATGGGCAAGCAGGATGACATGGAGGGAAGGGGAAGGAGGACATGGCGTTGGGAACAGTTCCAGTTTAGTGCAGGGCTCACCCCATTGTTCATGTATATTGTGGGGCTGGGCAGTGTCACCCTTCATGTCCTGCCTCCGCAAACAGGAGTTAGCTGGTTAACCTCTGACACCTTTACTTTAGTTTAATAAAACTTAAGAGGGCCACTAGAGTAGATACTGGAAATTGTTTTTCTAGACCATGTCAGCAGTGACAAAGCAGTTTTATCCAGATTCCATCAAACCAAAGGTTCTCCAACCAGAAGGAAGTTCTCCATTTCATTTCCAAGGAGAGGAGAGCATGACTCACTTTACACTAAAAGCACTGACACATTATTTACTTTACTCTAATGAAGCAAAATCTTATTTCTAACCTTAAAGACTTAAAGATTAAAGCTATAGAATGAATAAAATATCATCACTGATCCTTTTTTGAAGTGAGGGAAGAAAAATCTGTATATATCTATTCAGCAATCTGTCACCTGCCTACCTATTTATCTGTCATCTATCAGCCATTCATCTATTTATCTATCTTGTCACCTATCTTGTCATGTATCATTCAGTGTTTTTCAGAAGAAATTATTTTTCACTTTCCCAAAGTCTTGATAATAATTACATTTATTAGGTAGATGGATTAGAGAATGGATTCAAGAGATGACGCTTGATGGAAATTCTTAACAAAGTTGGAAGTGGGAGTGGCACATTGTCTTTTGATAATCTGAGAAAAGACTTTGCTGTCCACTAATTTTGACTCCAATTCATGGAATAGCTCCGTCTTGTTTAGTGAGGAAATAACATGTGTGAGCTTAACTTTGTGGATGCCACTAATCTCTTACTTTACGTAATGCAGTTATTACATGACAACTATTTTGTAGAAAGTTCTTTGCTAAGTTGTGCTTTAGATTTTTCATTACCACTATAGGTCAGTCTTTAAAAAGCCCAGTAGTTATTTTTGCTTTGCTCAGATCTTTCTGAGACAAACAAAAAACAATGTTTTAAAATCTTCTCTGTTTATATTTCCCAGAAGATGTTATATATTGATACCTGGGGACCACTTGTTTTTCAAAATTGAGTATCCAAAACAATCTTAGGGATACATAAGACTTAGTCATGAACCTACTTGTTAGATTATCAAGTTAATTATACTTTCTATCCAAGAGCTTTCCAAGAAATTATAAAATTGTTGTCTGTGTAAATGAAATTTTAATTCCCAGAGAAAATTAGAGAAAGCGGTCTCAATTATTTTAATTTATCTTGGAATTGAAATAATGTTTAAATTAAAACATTGTGCCCTTGATTTCTATTGTAGAAAGTCAGTGTTTATCTATGGCCCCTGATTTCAATTTTCAATTCTGGCCCTGATGTCTGCAGTCTTGCTTCTTATTTTGACAAACAACAGCCATCTGAGATTAACCACCAGTGGTTAGGATGGAATGACTGGACAATAGTGAGAACTGCCAGGGAGATAATAACCATGAACTTCCTTGGCATGCTTCTCATACCAGATTTGTGAAGGAATATGTCACAGTTTTCCAGAATGACCCCTAGTGAAACACTACCTTTATGGAATTCATCTCCTTTATTTCACTAAAGGTTGCATTAACCGAGCCTTCGCATTTTATGTTCCTGAAGCTTCGTACTATTAATTTTCAGGATTTTCCAGTGATTATATGAGATGAGAGCAATGATTTAGAAAATTGATCCATTCTAGAATTAAGGGAGTAAATTACTGGACATTTTCACCTAGTTTACTATAATAGTCTTTTCTTTGTTTTTAACATATACAAACTCTGAACCTCTTACTGATTTTGAAAAGGTGTGCTGCTCCTATTTAACTGAAAATTTTAAGTAAACAGAATTTTAAGTAAATTCTGAGAATTTATCTTTGGAGCTATGACCAGAAGATCTAATTTCATTAATTCTTACATACATCTTCTGACTTTTGGGATTGCCTCTGTGAGACAACTAAGCTGCCTTCATCTGCTGTTCATCCTACTTACCAGTCCATGAATAGGACTGGTTATTCTCTACTCTTATCTTGAATACAAAAATACCTCTGAGAATGTGAGCTAGGAGTAGGAGACTTGTGTGGGAATGCAGTCCTTCCAGAAAAACTGGAAATTTTGTCTTTTTTTTTTTCCTGTATTGTTTAAATATGGTTTGTTTGTCCTCATAAAATAATAGAATAAAAACCCCATCATAAAGTATTTCACCCTAGTATTAACTTTGTTTCACCAATCAGAATGCATCCATGGCTAATATGGAGGGACCGTGTCTTCCTGTTGTATGGTAAATCTATAATGAGTCAGGTTGGTAACCACATCCCTAGATTTGAAGTAAAGTTTTGGAAGACGCATTCTCAAACTTTTTTAAATGAGGGAAGAATATATAGATTCCTATTTGGAAATGGTAGAAAACAAGACTTGCAATTAGAAAAAATTTTCATATTTCTTTGATTGTAGTTGTAACATCAATTGACCATCATCATCATCGTCGTCGTCGTCATCATTATCATCATCATCATCATCATCATTTGCATGTTGTATGGTGCTGGGGATGGAATCCAAGGTTTTGTGCATTCGAGGCAAGCAATCTACCAACTGAACTATATCCCTAGCCCAACAATACTTTTCAAAAATGCATTCACTTAATTTTTTTATTGTACTTTAGTTTTTTCCCATAAATTTGACATTATATTTGCAATATAGCTATAATACTTGTTATACTAATTTTGTCCTGATTCTTTATAAAATGATAATTTTTAAAAACCTCTTTGAGGATATGAAATCAAGTTGTCTAAGACTTTTTTTTTCCCTTTTCATAAAAAACCTGCAGAATAATATAGGGTTAAATGTTAAGGGTTCTGAATGGTCTAAATCCAAAGCAGTGTTTTGGATAACAGGGAGTGTTTAGGACTGTAGCTTACAATTGCTTTTTTAGTTAGTATCTTTCTTTTCCATTTATTTTTGAGTAGTGGTGTATGTGTCTGCTTTCATAACAAACTTAGGATTTTAAGATTATCCTCTTAGATTACCAAATCAAATTAGTTCAGTAATTGTGGTCTCAGTTCATTTCACTTCTTAAAAATGGGTCAGCAAAAACTCAGTTCACAGAATCAATGCACATCCTGTCACAGGTCAAGTAAGCCAGGGCTTGCTCACATCACTCACTCCTGTCCAACACATCAGTAATCAAGGTGAAGCTCCCGGCCTTGCAGGTACCTTCTCTCACAAACAGGAGCACCAGCCTTCAGCCTTAAGATCACATATGAGATTATCTCCAGGAAAGGAATGGTGCTTGTGGGATAGTGCCCAGATGATTTGGGAACCTCAGGAATGGAAGGTTTAATGATAGGGTGACATAAAGTAATATTTCCCCAGGAGATGGAGGGATGTTGTGTTTAAATTAGTGTCAGTGCTTGCCATACCATGAACTTTTCTAAACTACTTATCTTAAGTGTAATCTGTGTTTAATGTCAGAGAGAATAAGTATATCTGGTATTAATGTTTTATTGATAGTAAAACTTACTTTCACTAAACGTTATCTTATAATTGAGGAGCTTGTCTATTTCTAATTCTAAATACAATATGTCTCAGAATAAGGTTTTCAGGTTTAGGTTCCATGAGGTTTAACCTTCATTTGTGTCTGTGACACCTTGCACAATGCTAAGGAATTCAACTGAATGGGAAATACATTCTGTGTAACTATGTTCAAAACATTAGGGAGTACCCAGAATTACTTACAGAATAGATGTAATGTCACTTAACAGTGAATCAAGCAAAGTTGAATGAGCAGACTGTTTGCCTCTTTTCATTTTTCATTACATTGACGGATGCCACATGTCTATTGTAGGTGATTTTTTTTTCCGGGTGACTGACAATTATTGCCATTATTATCTGTAATACAGCAGTCCTCAGATAGCAGCTCTTCTGCTTATAAGCAGCTGAATAAGATATTATGTTTGGCTTTGTTTATGGAAAAAAAAAGATTTTATGAACTTGTAGTTAGAGGCCTGTTAGCAAAAAGGATGAATGGTTTCTTGGAATTATAATTTGAATATTTTGAGAGAAACTGACAAAAAGTGTCTTACTGTGGGCTGCATTGGTTTGTGACCTTGCTTCTCTAGCTGAGATCCATGCAATCTATCAAAAGCATCACTGGAATGAGAAATGATCCTATAAAACTGCATTAAAAATAACTAAAAAAAGAAGAAGATAATGATGATGATTTTGATCATGGTGATAATAATAATGTCAGTTTATCATGTGCCTAGCATTATATTAAAGCACTTTAAATACATTAAAATATTGAACTCTTAGAACCCTATACTATTATTCTTATTATAAGAATGGAGAATTTGAAACCCAAGGAGACAAAGAAACTTTCTCAAGGGCATAACTAGGGGAATCAAGATTCAAATCAGACAGTCCAACTCCAGGTCTTGTGGTCTTAGCTACCATATTGCTACACATTATTGTCCAATTATTAAATAAAATCTTGCATCAATGCCACTTCCACATGCATGATTTTGAAAAATAAATAAAAAATAACGTTGGCTATATGAATGTGTACATTGTTTATAAAAATTAGATTCTTTTTCTTCTGGAATTTTCCATGGCATTAAGTTATTAAAAGGCCAAAATATAAAGCTTGGCATTTTTGCAACAAATGTGTATTATGTTCTAATAAGTGTTTACAATATCTTTGGAACAACATTTAATTTGCAAGGTTTTTTTTTATTAATGTGCTCATTTAAGTAATTATTTCTTCACCACTTTGGGTATATTCCATGTTTGATATTCTGCTGGCTTTAAGGAACCACACAATATAATTCTTATTTAATCCCATTTTGCCTCCACTTTGTTACAGAAACAAAGACAAAAAATGAAAGATGTGAAACACTTCTTTTATCTTATTAGAAAACCTGATAAAATAAAAGAATTATCTAACACATTTTTTTTTCAAAATTTAAAATTGACAGGAAATGTTGTTTAGAAGTCTGTGGAAACCAAATTGAAATTAACTTACAGGGATTTCGAAACTTGTTTTGCTAATGTGGTGTCACTCAGGAATTCACCGAACCTCATAAGGTAAACTCACAGGCATGTTTGGGAAATGATGATGACAGGCAAGAATTTTCTAGGTAGAAAATTGAGATATAATCCACATAGATACAGTTCATCCTTTTAAAGTATAAATCTCAGTGTGTTTTCCTACATTCAAGGAATTGTACAAGCAACACTACTATGTAATTCCAAAATATTTCTGTCACCCCAGAAAAGAAGTCCTAGATCCATAAGCAGTCACTATTCATCCCAGACCACCAATTCCCCAGCCCTAGGCAACCACCAGTCCATTTTTCATCTCTATGTATTAGCCTATTCTGGATATTTAATAAAATGAAGTCATATAATGTGTGGTCTTTTGTGCCTTCTCTTTTAGATGATTATTAAGACTTTTTAACATCTGTTTTAATTGTTATATATAACAGTAGAATGCACTTTGATACAGCATATGTAAAGGAGTGTAATTTCTCATTCTTCTGGTTGTACATGATGTAGAATCAGGCATATATATGACATAGCAGAGTATCCATTGTGTAGACATACCACATTTTTTATTCATGAGTTAGGTGGTGGATGTTTGGATCAATATATGTCATTCATGTTAAAATTCTGAAGAGTGGTAGATAGAATAGAATTCATGCTACTTTCTTACTGGAAGGAAAAATTAAAATTCATGACTTCTCTCTCATATTAAACAACATTAGAGCCTATTTTAAAAAGGATACTTTTAGAAAGAAAACCCCTGACTTCTGTGGACATTTAGCAAGTGGCAATAGCAGAGAGGTCTCTAGATTGCAATTGTATACTGCCAATCACAAGCTGCTAGAAATACTGTTTACTGATTGTACATTAAAGAGCTGAGTGGAAAAGTGTGAAGTGGCTGTGAATAATTTGCTCGGCCTGTTACTTGCTTCTGTAAACCATGATACATGTTGAGTGACCTGTGTGTTTATCACAGGTCACCCAGAAACACACAAGTCCTGCATGTTGGGGAAATTACAGCACTGAAGATGTGAGAAACGAACATGGGACTTGCTGTGTGATGATACTTGTCACAACCCTCATAATAACAATAACAAGAATGTATGACAGCCAGGTGCAGTGGCACATGCTTTTAATCCCTATAGCTCGAGAGTCGAAGGCAGGAAGATTGCAAGTTCAAAGCCAGCCTCCATAAAAGTGAGGCACTAAGCAACCCTGTCTCTAAATAAAATACAAAACAGAGCTGGAGATAGAGCTCAGTGGTCGAGTGCCCCTGAGTTCAATCCCTGGTACTCCCCACCATCGGGGGGGGGGGGAAGAAGAGTGGCTGTCATTACTTGAATAATTATTATCTGCTGGGCACTTTGTGACTATGCTTTCCCTCTTAATTTCACAACTCTCCAAGATAAGTTTTATTTTTACCATTTTATAGATAAGGAAAATGTATCACTGAATAGAGAAGTGCTCTCCCCTTGTCTCAGAGAGCTAATTAATAGCAGAGTAGGAATTCCAATACTGACCCAAAGGCTGTCTCTCTCTCTCTCTCTCTCTCTCTCTTTGAACCAGTTAAGATCTGGGGCCAGGAGTGTTTAATGTCAAGACTATAGACACCACATACATGCAACATTGACGAGATCACAGCTGCCCCTATAAGCTTATCACCATAGCTTATCATCATTATGCATGATCTTAGGACAGTCACAAGATGTGATTGAGTTTTAATGGAATTAACTCATGAACCATCTTCTTTCAGTAGCTTCAGCGCCCTTGTCTGACTTATAGAATCTTGAATCACTCTACAATATTTTTAATTTTTCTTGAGGAGTCAGTCTTTAGCTGAACCTTGGACTTGCTCCTTGCTTGCCTTGGAGAATGAGGGAGTTCTTAGCTAAGGGGGAAACTGGAAAGTTCCTGGAGTTCCCCAGGATTTCAGGATTTCCTAGAGTGTTAGGAACTAACCTCCTTCAGATTCACTGACCCAGATTTCCAGACTTTGGAGAAAAGAACCTCAGTTGACACATAGACACATTATAAAATGTCACCTTATATTTTAATGCTTAAGCAGTTCCATCTATAACATTAAAGGAATTAGACAAATTCCTCCCATAATTATGTTCTTTAGCTCAGGACAGTATTTTTTTTAAAAAAAGACATTAAACCCAGTGCAGTGGTGAACACCTTTGATCCCAGTGACTCAGGAGGCTGAAGCAGGAAAAGCCACAAGTTTGAGGCCAGTCTTGGCAACTTAGCATGATCCTGATTCAGAATAAAACAGCCATCCTGCTCCTTGGTATTTTCCTAAAAGATCTAAAAACTTTTTAGATTATCTTTTATACAGCAATGATACAGTCACCTCGCTGTTCACACCAGCACAATTCACAATAGTTAAATTATAGAATAAACCCAGGTGCCCATTAATAGAAGAATGGATTAAGAAATTGTGGTATATGTGTACAATGGAGTTCTACTCAGTCATAAAAAAAGAATGAAATTATGGCATTTGCCGGTAAATGGATGGAAATGGAGACTATCATGCAAAGTATCATGCTGGGTTTTCCCTGTTGGCCCCATGCTTGAACTATCCCTTCTTCCCCATCTATCCCATTCTTCCTGTCTTTCCTCCAGTGTTCAGACATCCAGTGGCTGCTGGCTATTTGAGGGACTGTCCATAGTCCTTCACACACACCTTGTCCTCTCTCAGTGCCTCAGCCTTTTTATTAAATGGACTCTAACTATGAAGAATCATGAAAATATCGGTTCAAACTGATTTTTACTGAGAGTAGACAACTCCCAGTATCTCTTGTTACCAGCAGGAAGAGAGTTGGATATGGGAGAGGAAATGCATCTGAAGTCCAATGAATCTTGAATCATCTGAAGTCCAATGTGTTCAGAAAGAGAGAAAAAAGAGGCTGTGGCCCCTCCCCACTTCACCTCCAAGAGGCTCCTCATTTTCTGGGTTGGGAGGAGGAGCTGATCAGTGCTTCACTTATAGACATCTCACTCCCTGCCTCTCTGGCACACATACAGCCCCTCCTCGAAGAACTGCTCTGCTTGCCACCGTGCATGACCTCAGTGTCTGCCTTGTCTCAGATGCAACAGATGGAAAATACTGTCATTGACATACTTGTAGTCAGAAGAGGGAGAAATCTACACACATATTCCTAAGCACTCCTGTCCTCTGGTCTTTATGTGAGCTTGAAGCAAGCTCGTTATACACATGTGTCACATGCCCAGGGATCGTTCCTGCACATGTGTTAGCTGTCTCTTAAGAATGCTCTTAAAGATATGAAAAATTGTGCTCTATATGTATAATATGAATTGTAATGCATTCTGCTGTCATATATAACAAACTAAAATTTAAAATTTAAAAAATAAAGAATGCTCGTACTGTACCTGCTTACCAGTTTACACAGTTAGGATGAGTGATTATGTCAGAGTGTCCAGATTAACACTGTTTGGAGCTTAGTTATATAATTATTAACAGGCTTTTCTTTAATGTTTCTATATAACTCATCATTTTCTGTTCTCACAGAAAATTTTACTTGTAAGAGAAACTTTAGTATATTTTTCTGGAAATGAGACTGAGTCTTAGAGTTTACTGTTCTACGTGACCATTGTCAACACACAGGCCTCCCAGTTCCAAACCCTTAAGTAAACTTTGTTCATATATGTCTGGTGTTATCATCTATTATGTACATGGCATGATCACCTGGTCTCTATAAAGCAAAGAAAATAACCCCACTGTGGCTCTCTCAGCACTCCTGTTCTGAATGACCATGTATCCTCCAGCCGTATGTACCAAGGTCCTTATTTATTTAGCATCCTTCCTAGGTCACAACTTGGATCTTTCGTTTGCACTAACAGAGACCACATCCTATATGTCCCAACACTGGAGATTACTGACAAGCTCCTAACCACTCTCCAAACCAAGTGAGAGCCTCTACTTATGAAGTATTTTGGTTTCTTCCCAATGTGTTACTTGACATTTGACTGGAAAATTCCACCCAGTGTGACAGTAAAAGTGTACAAAAACGTCAAACAGTGTCTTTTGGACAGATCTGCCTTTCCCACACATATTAATATAAGGCTTCTAGGTATTCTGTTCTTCCTCTACATAATTCTTTAAAAGCATTTCCCCTGGGCTGTATTTCTTGACCTAGAACATGATCCTTCCCTCTGAAGATTGTTTTTACACAGGGCTGCAAGCAAACAAGCCCAGCAAACACATAGAACAAAACAAGATAAAAGGTGATAAATATGAGATGAGGTAGGGAGGTATAAGGTGGACATTGTGCAGAATAACTGAATTCAGACAAATTCTAATTTGGCTTATAAAAATCTATTTTATCTAATATATATATATATATATATATATATATATATATATATATATATATACACACACACACACACACACACACACACACACACACACGGCAAGACTCTACCAACTGAGCTATATCCCAGCCCCCTTTTTATCTACTTTAGTAACCTGTACTTAAAAAATCTGGGCCTAAAGAGTTGAAATGAATCTAGTAATTTCTGAGATACACAAAGTTTCTGACTAATCAATAGTTTTCTTAGAATAAATCCCTCAGTTTTTGAAGCTCAATTTTTGATTAGCAAAATGATATACATTCCATCGCATATACTGCTCTTTTGCTTTGACTGTGTATATATTCACACAGATACACACACACACACATAACATGAAATTAATAGGAACCCATTGGTTAATATTGGGAAGTCACCTACTCATTCTTGTCCCTCCTGACAACTGGTTTCCTTCCCATTAGTACTACTATCTTGGCATTTTTGGTGCCCTTCAGACATGCTATATGAAAGCCAGGTGTGGTGGTGCATACCAATAACCCAGAGACTCAGGAGGCTGAGAAAGGAGGATTGCGAATTCCGGCCAGTCTCAGCAATTTAGCGAGGATTCCCTAAACAAATTAGTGAGACTGTGTCTCAAAATAAAAAATAAAAAAAAGGACTGCAGATGTAGCTCATTGGCAGGGTGTCCCTAGGTTTGATCCCCAGCACCAACAAACAAACAAACAAACCCCCCAAAAAACAGATGTTATCTGCATTATCATTAGAAATATAAATTCTACTTCTTATCATAAATTTTAGCATATCACAAAATCATATATACTGACTTTTGCCTTAGCAGTACATATAACACTGCTTAATTTATTTTTATACTACACAAAATTTCATCAAGCAGATTTATACTAATTTATTTAACCAGGTTTCAGTATTTTCAAAATTGCATATCCTATTTCTCAGAAAACACTTAGATGAATGTTATATCACTTGTGTGTTAGTGTGTTGAGAGGAGAGCTGCATATAAGTGTCTTAGAACAAAACAAAGGTGTCTTAGAACATGATAACCAAATGCTATAGGCTGGAAAGTTTAAATAACAGGACATTTATGGCTCATAGTTCTACAGACAAAAAGGCCCAAGATCAAGATACTATTGTGTATGAGCCCTCTTCCTAGCTTGTAGATGGCCATGTGATAACATGTATGCTCACATGTCCTCTCCTTTCTGTGCAGAGAGAGCCCTGGTATCTCTTCCAAATCCCACTACAATGATTCCACCCTCATGACCTCATCTAAACCTAATTACCTGTAAAGGTCCCACTTCTTAATATTGTCTCATTGAGGGGATTGACATATGGATTTTGAGGGGATGCCAGCATTGAATCCATAATATAACTGGATCAAAGAGTGTAAAATGTTAGTTTTTTTTTCATTGTTCCACATCGGGTCCTACCCTTTTCCAATGTAAGAGTAAGCTTTTGAACCTTTCCAACAATTTTTGGGTCCTTCTTGAGCTGACAGGTCAAAATGGTAGGACAGTATAGTTTTAATGTATATTTTCTTGTTAATATCTGAGGTTGAAAAATAATTTTTATGTTTAGTAACTATCAGGACTTTCTTTTCTGAGAATCAGCCAGTTATGGTCTTTACTCATGTTTCCATTGTGTTAGTGATCTTTTCCTTAGTTTCTAGGAAACATGTATGTGTCTTTTGTCACTGATATAAACTTTTCAAGTTTTTTTTATATTTTAATTTTTGTTAATGAGATTTTTTTATGCTGAATCCAAAAAATTATTTTCTTGTAATGAATATATCCAGGATGACATTACAAATTACTGCTTCCATCTTTACATTTAGAATATTTATAACTTTATTTTCACTTTTAAGTCTTTGGTACATGTGGGATTATTATGCTATGCATTCTGAGATAAGAAGCAATATTTTTGTTTTATTTTATTGGTCTTTTTTTTCTTTTCATGAGTCATGTATGTTCACTTTCAGCATTTCTTCACATCTATCTTTTCTTATTTGCTGCTTTTTATTGCATATTGTTTGGAGAAAACAGATGAAGCAACAGGTCAGAATTATACCTCAAAAAAAGAATTTATAGAATCTCTATGATAGATTTGTAGATGGAATTTCCTCTGACAAATAACAAAATGAGCTTTCGTGACAGAACATGTGCAGCCAGTTTTAATTGTCATCAAATCTGTTTAAGTTGTTGTTTATTTCTTAGCAATGCTTTATATAGTTGAATTTTCTGGATAACTTTTCTGGGTATAGATGGGGTATGGTCATACATAAAAAATAAAATATAAAATGTTTGCAGAGACATTCTTCATACCCTGATTAAGTTTGCATATTTATTGATAGACAATATTTATCATAGTTATCCAACTTTTTAATGTTATTTAATACTACAAAATGTCTATAATTTTAAAAAATGCTAGTTTATTTTAAAGTGTCAGTTTGTGGTGCATTGTTTTTTATTGTATTCAAGTTGCCCAAAATTATAAGATAAGTGACCTCCCAAAATACTTCATGACAAAATGGTGCACATATAAAAGTAAAATTTTAGTTGGATGAAGTGGCATATGCTTGTAATCCCAGCAATTTGTAAGGCTGAGGTGGGAGGACCACAAGTTTGAGGCCAGGCTGGGCAACTTAGCAAGACCTATCTCAAAATGAAGCTTACAGGGTGGGAGGATCTGGAGGTGTAGCTCAGTTGTAGAGTGCTTGTCTAGCATTCACAAGGCCCTGGGTTTGATCCCAAGAACCCCTTCCTCCCTCACACACACATTTAGAGAGAGAGAAATTTTGTAGAAATAAAGAGTTTTGACCAATAGTAATGTCACATTGTCGTTAAGCATTCTTTGCTCATTTAAAGTTCTTCCAATTGAGAACTGAATTTACTTATGGTCTGTCTGCAACTAATTTTGTAGTTTAGAAGGAACTTCATAGAGACATCTCTCTGGAGTCCTCTGGTTAGAATACAAACCACGCAACAACTCCATCTCTCTCTAAATGTGTGGAACTCTAACGTCAGAAACAGGAACAGAGTGAGTGAGGGCAGTGACGGGGGAAGTGACTAATGGAATGGACCTTCAGTCACGATTCTAATTCCCCCGTGAGCAAAGCTGGCCTTCACACAGGAAAAACAAAACAAAACAAAATCTCCAACAAAAAGAGACATTCCACAATCTCAGGCAACATCCCCAACTCATCCAGTCCTCTCACAAACATGACCATTCATTCAGAGAGAATTGGGTGAGAGAGCATCAACCCAGGAGGTCAAGGAGCATCCGGTGGATGGAGGTCCAGAGCAGTATCCTTGCTAAGAGTAAAATGCATTTGTGGCAGACCCACGCCAGATTCCAGTCCCCTCAGAAAACACTTTCCAGAGTTGATAGACTTTCTCAGAACTGAGAATTTGTGTTTAAATAAAACTGAACATTAAATATACTCCTGCTTACATGTCAAGTATTAAGCAAATGTTAGTCTGTTTTCATTGCATTAAGTATTTTTGTGAAGCAGTAAAATTTACATTCATGAAATACACTGCAACTCAATGACATTGCAAGCAGTTTTAAATTGGTTTTAATTGTGTTTAGTTTTTCTAGTTAAATACAACAGGTTCTGATAGAACCCCAGTGTGGCAGGAAAATGATAAAGAAAAACAAAACAAAATCACATAGTAAGTTGTCAGTATTCTGGTTCAGTAACTGATCTTCTTTTTGAAGACTTCATTAAGAGTAAAGAGATACAAGATTAAATTTATAATGTGAATTTCAAAACTCAATTGGAATAGCTTATAGAAGCATGAAAATAGGCTATTTCGGCAGAATATTTTTCTCAAACAATCATATATAGTTGCTGTTCCAGGTCTATTAATATAATTTAAAGATCATCCTCATATTTACAAATTACTTTCCATATATTTTTGACCTATTTTTGATTCTCTGTGCTTTGATTCCCACTCTTCTATAAGATAAATAACATTGGATAGAGATACATAAAATTATCTCCCTGACTAAATTGTGTGTTCTATGAACAAAAGGTTTATATCCTATTTAGAGTTTGGATAGAGCACTAATAAAATTTCATTGTTGAACTGAATTGACTTAAACAATGTAAAACATTGGTGTTAACAATTACTTGGCATCTTCCTACAAAAGAGTTATAATGAAAGAGGCAAATCTTGTGAAATATCAATGTAAGAGATGCCCTTAATGATCCTGATGTCAGCATTCATTTCTCACACACACACAGGGCTCTGAGACTCAGCCTGTGACATCTACAATCTGTTGTCAAAGAAGCCTAACAGTCCAATATCTTAGATTTCTTAAGGTACAACATTAGTGGAACTGTAGGTATTTTTCTGTAGTATTTTCATTCTTCATAGGAAGGATATTAATGTTTATGGTACATATGAAATGTTAGAGTACTATACATAAATTATTTAAAAATGGGGGTTTTTTAGTTGTAGATGGACACAATAACTATTTATTTATATATAGTGCCAAGAATAGAGCCTAGTGCCTCACATGTGCAAGCCAAGTGTCCACCACTGAGCCACAACCCCAGCCTCTAAAAATGGGTTTTAAAGAACATAAAGGAAGTTATATTTATCCTTTTTTCTCAATAATTTTCCTTAGCAAATGTTATTTTCATATAATAATTCAAAAATATTCATAGTCATTAGCTTTTTAATCATTTTATTTACTACTTTAAGAATAGATAGCAAATTTGCTCTGCCTCTTAGAATCAGTTCTTAGAAACTTGAACTCAAATTAAAAACCAGTGAATTCAAAAAGAGCTACAGTTTCAAAGTACTTGGCATAACATTTGAAAAAATTACTATTTCCTTCACCTATTTTTCTTTCTATTTGTGCCAATTAAGTAGTTCATCACCATAGCCTCAATAATAAGGATATTTAAAGTTGGAATGCTTAAATCCTATTTTTGCAAATGTCACTTAGAAACCTCAATTTATAAACCCCATGTTTTATGAAATATTGTGAACAAAACTCCTAATGTCATTGGTATAGTACAAATGAAAGAGGGTCTTATATTGAGCAATTTTCCAGTTTAAGACCTGCCTTTTACAATTGCTCTGCAGTTGACCCTTCAGTCCTATTTTGAGTAACCAGATGAAAATAAAGTTTCCATTCAAGTTGTGGTTGCTAAGAGCAACTGGTACAGATGCCAAAAGATGAATACTCTACCTTCTTAGTATAATGCCTACTTTGTAAACTAAATAAAGAGCTAAATTATAGAGAAGAAAGTTATATTAATGTGAAATATCAGGGAAGGAATAGAAACAGGAATATTAGAGATGTGGAAATAAGAAAAAGAATTATTATTGGCACATTTTTGTAACTGCTAGGCAGTTTGGATAGATTTCCTAATCTCTAGGGCACTCTGTATTTCCACCTGTCATACCTATGAAATTAGCATTGTTCACTGGGGCAAGTCTCTCTTTTTGTAACAAGAATTTATGTCCTTAGTTCTTAGGGGATTTTGAAAAATGAAAACAAGATTTCTATGAGATTGCATAGGGAAATATTTGCCAACTTTTTTAGCTTGGATTTTCAGGCAAAATTATTTGTGTCACTACAACTGCTTTATGATATCTGAGAACTTGTAGTGGATAGGGTCAGTTACCTCTAATTGCATTTTATGAACATGTCATTTTAATGAGAGAGACTTCATATCGAATGTTATATCAGCATTCATAATTTCTGTGGCCAAATAGTGCTATTTTTAATATAGTCATCTCTATGATTACAAGAATTCTTTTAAAAATGAACCTTTTCTTCATTGTGTCCTAAGCATTGCTGTTCTTGAAGGGTGAGTTCATTACTTCTTTATTGGCATCTGCTGTATGCCAGGTGTTCTGCTTATCTACAAGGAGCTCACAGACTGGGAAGATGGAGAGAAAATCAAGTAATTACATATAAATATGCTATGAGTTACAGTCAAGCCATAGACTAGATTTTATATACACATAGAGGAAGAAAATATTCATGGAATAAGTCAAATTTAGCTTGCATAATGAGCTGAATATATGAGAACCATTTGCCTGCAGCAGAGTTGCTTCCTCGATGACCAGGGTTCATGTGATTGGTCTGTTCTATTGCACGTCTCTTTCCTCCCTCTCCAGGTCTGAAACTAATTTGTTGGTTAAAGAAAGTAATTCAACTTGAAGAATAGTCTTCCTCGTGAAGTGAGGATCCTAGAACGTGGGTTCATCTACACAAGGCTTTGTAAATGCATTCTACATGATGAATGTTTTTTTTGACATTTTCTAAGATGACAGAGAATGGACTCTGTAGGTAGGCAGTTTGGAATGGCTTCTGCAGGAAAGCAAAGACTACGTTCCAGGCTTGTCAAGACAGTTTTGACTGAAAGAGACCTTTTACCCTGGTTTAAAATAAAATCTGCTTATCAGACTGATGAGGTCTTAATGCACTTGATCCTGGAAATATGGGCACTATAGCAAGAAACAGATGAGTGAAGAAGGGTTGAAGAGGTACTGCCGTGATATGCTGCAGGGTTATGAGATTAGAAAACCATATAGGGACATACATTAGATGGATATATATGTAACACTAAGAAATTTGGTCTTTATCACACAGGTCAGAGGAGCCATGATATTTTCAACAAGAGGCAGATTTTTTAAAGTGAATAATTCTAGTAGCAATGTGAAGAATTGGTTTGGATTTTTGAGACAGAGACTGAATTTAGAGATATACATTTATGGGCTAGTAACTTATAGTTCATAATTAAAATTATGGGAATGAATGAGAGTACCCAAGAAGAACATGTAGAATAAAGAAAATCAGGAAGAAGGGAGTAATTCTCAGAAGTTTATGTGATTGATGAAAAAAAAAAAAAGAGGAAGAACAAGCAAAGGAGACTGAAGGCATATTTAGAGAATTAGAAGATGTTTTAGGAGTGAAATGAGGAGAGCATGTGAAGATTAAGGAATTCATAAGGAACATTAAATGCTGCCAAGGATTAAGCAGAATGAGAATTGAGAAAGTATAATGGATTGGAAAGGAAGGTTGTTTGAACCCTTGTGCTGTTTGGGTTTACTTCATGACATTTTGGGGAGACATTTGCTAGAAGAAAAAAAAAACACACTGTTACTGTCAGAGTAAAGAATTCCTTGAAAGTCGGAGTGTGGGGGAAATTAATGGAGTAAAAGTTTTTCTTTGGAGGTAGAAAAAGAAAAGATTACAGAAAAATGAAACTAATCATATATCAGTTAAAAAAAGCCCTAATCATAGAATTGTAAAACTGGTTATGACTGGTTGCTTAAATTGTGCCATCACAGGCCAAGACTCTGCCTAAACTAGAGAGGTGGCTATTTTCATTGCTTATATTGAATTGTAATTATAAACTAATAAGAAGAGGTATTACAACTAGCACCCCACTGATTTCATTTTGAGAAAAACATATATATTAACTGTTTTTAAGACTTTTCTTTCTGCCCTCCCCATACCATAGATATTTTACAATTGGCTCTCAGATTTGAAAGTAGAATTGAAGTAAAGAAAGAAATACAGCTTCAGAAGTTTTAGTTTCTGAAGATGTCAGAAATTCATGTTTTCTTGTATTTATCCTCTTCACTGATTTTTGTAGAACATTGATTAACTTAAATTTTTAAGATTTAATTTCTTCCTTTGGGCCATTGCACATAAATGCCAGCTGCCTTCTGCCAAGCAAAAACTAGGACAGCCCCATTCCAGACTACCTTGTTTTAAGCTGCAGGGTTACTAAGGAAATAGTGAGAAATTATACATTTTGATTGTGTAAAATATGGATAATTTTTCTGGTGATTACCCTTTTCCATATTTTGCAGCGTATCATTTCCATGAAAAAATAGAACCCCAAAAGTATGCAGCATTTGTGCGCCTTAGATGGAGCATCTCCACTGTGACCCTCAGAAAGGCCAGCACCAATTGTGTCCTCTGCATGGACAGGAGGAGTCTGTCTGCAGATGCGCTAGCTGCATACCTTAAAATTTCTATCATTTTGTTCTGAGGGCTTGACATGGTAAGAACCTCATACATCCTCCTTATGTGTTTGTCCTTTCATATCATGGATTGAGAGATACAGAGTTTTTGTGGCAGAGTTAGGTGAGAGAGCCTAGACCTAGGAAGTATTCCTGGGTTCTGATACTGACTTGGACCCAGATTAACTCTGTAGTTGCTCATGGGCACATCAGTGAAGCTTGATGAGTTTAATTTCTTCACTTATATGATGGATTCATGCCAGTCTATCTCAGAATGGCTGTGAGGACCCAAGGAGGGAACACCTGGACATTGAATCTACACTGTTCTCTGTTCTAGGACAAGTGTTATTGAGATGGTTGTACACATCAGTGATCATTGTTTTAAAACATGAGTTTGCATTTCATGACTTCAATACCATTTCAGAAGGACATTAATTTCTATATAAGTTCAATGTTTTCATTTCTCACTTTCCACTAATTTTTTAAGCTCAATTACAGAAAATAATAATTATTTTTCTACTTTTCTCTTATATAAAATGAATTAACATTTACCACATTTTCTCCAGATTTTCTTACAAAGAACTGAAATTTATCAATGATGTTGGGGGTCCCATATCCCCATTCTATTCCCATTTCCCCCTCTGTAATGACATTTTCTTTAAATGGATGTCTGTTCCACACATGCATGTTTTTGTATTGTCACTACATGTGAGTTTTTCTATAAACTATATAATAAATATAACATGCATATTCACCTGTGTACACATACACTTGTTTGGGGGGGATTTAAAATTGTATTTATTTTTGTTTCATTCAAAAATAATGTTTTGAAAAATTTATATACATTGATACATATAGTTTTAGTTTATTTTAACTTGAAAAGAGAATGCAGGTTTTCAAGTTGCCACTAGATAGGTATTACGGTTTGGATCTGGACTTTCCTACTAAAGCTCATGTGATTGCCCAATGCAACAAGTGTCCAGAGGTGGGTCTTTTGGAAATTTATTGGAACATGATGGCTCAGATCTCATTAGTGGATTAATCTATTCGTAGTTGAACGGACTATTGGGAGGTGGTAGGCGCTGTAGGCAGATGGGACATGGCTGGAGGAAGTAGGTCACCGGGAGCTTTCCCTTGGGACTATATCTTGTCCTTGGCCCTTCCTCCCCTCTGTCCCACTCTCTCTCTCTTGTTCCTGGCGGCCATGAGCTGAGAAGCTTTTCCACTATGCTGTTCTGCCTCACTCAGGCCCAGAACAACGAGGCTGCAACCATAGACTAAAACTTTTGAAACTTTGAGCCAAAAATGAACCTTTTCTCCTTGAAGTTTTTTGTGTCTAGTATTTTGGTCACAGTGATGAAAAGCTGGCTAACACAGAGAGTCAACTTACAGAGTAATTTGCAAATATAGGACAAATTTGAAGGAATGTGTATCCTATGAGCCAGCAATTCCACTTTTCTGTGTAGTCTTGAAAATTTATCATGTATTTGTACAAAGATGTCTAAAAAATTGTTCATAGCAATAGCTATAAGAGTAAAATGTGGAAATAATCCATGGGTCCTTCATGAGTGAAATAGACAAATAGCAGTACACTGTGCAGCAGCTAAAATAACATTGTTATAAAGCAAATTATGATAATTTTAGAAAAATTAGCAAAACTATTAACGACATGTAGATCTAGTAAAATGCTTGATAAAATCTAGGTGTGAAAATTTTAAATATTAGACACTTTATAAATCAACTTATTTTCTTTTATACCCCGTTCATCATAATTTAAAACAGAAATAGATTTATTATTTCTGCTTTAAATCAATGTATTGGGCTTGTATGAGATAATTACAGTAAAAAAAAAAGAAGACATCTTCAAAAGTGATTCACATTAATAAATAGG
The DNA here is from genome assembly GCF_048772815.1 of Callospermophilus lateralis. Taxonomy (NCBI): domain Eukaryota; kingdom Metazoa; phylum Chordata; class Mammalia; order Rodentia; family Sciuridae; genus Callospermophilus; species Callospermophilus lateralis. Next base: position 88,439,756 of record NC_135310.1, on the reverse strand, counting down.
CAAGATCTACTATTTTTATGCAATGCTAGGTGGTAACTCTGTATTATCTCTTAGTGGATCACAATCAATATCCTTTGAATTAATGTTTACCCCAGCCCCATTTGTGGAAGAAGCTATCTTTTCTCTGATGTATGTTTGTGGTGTCTAGTATGAAATAACTGTTTATAGGTGGGTTTTTCTCTGTGTCTTCTATTCTGTTCCATTGGTCTACATGTCTGTTTTAGTGCCAAACCCAAGCCATTTTTGTTACTATGAGTCTGTAATATTATGGAAGGTCTGGTATGGTGCTGCCTCCTGTTTCACTTTTCTCACTAGAGATTGCTTTGGCTATTCTGGGCCTCTTATTTTTTCAAAATAAATTTCTTGATTGCTTTCTCTATTTTTAAGAAGAATGTCATTGGAATTTTAATAGGAATTGCATCAAATCCATAATAAATAAATAAATAAATAAATAAATAAATAAACAAACAAACAAATAAATAAATCTCTTATAGATGGTCTGCCATTCTAGATTCCACCTAACAACTATTTCAATAACTTTATCTGCATGCCAGTCTTCATTCATTCATTTGCTCAATGAGTAACTATTGAAAGATCTTATCAGAGCCAGAAACCCTCAAGAGTGCTGGTTCTATTGTGGAGAATGTGGTCCCTGCTCTTGCTGAGCTCTAGTCAGGGTGAGAGACTGTTTGGGGCTGCTTGAATTCTGAAGGGTCAGTGATGTGCAGTGGAGCAGCAACAGTACTAATAATTTCTTAATTCTTACTGCAAAATAAGATTGGTGCTCTAAGATGTCAGATAGTAACATTATATAGCATGTTATAAACTATTCTCCATTACTATATTAAATACAATCTAATGGTTGAAAAATAAATAAATAAATAAATAAATAAATAAATTTGTGTTATCTAGGATGTTCTCTGCTTTAGAAAAATCTGCTGTGTTAAAACATGTACTTAATAATACAAAGCATATTTTTAGGATTTTCTAAAATAGGAGTATATTTGGATTTACATTGGGAAATACCTTTACTTAGGAAAACCCATAGCACCTTAAATATGATTCAGTATGGCAATTTTTTTTTCTCATTCTTTAAAAGTACATCTACTACATAAAGAGGAAAGGTATATCTATAGGTCAAAAGGTAATAAAATTAGCACTGAATACTGATTGACACTTCAGTACCAGATAATAATTAACAACTTTATGATAAGATGTACTGAAGCTGAGGATGCTGAGGATAATCAGGTTACCATTCAGTCTTCCAAAGCGTGATACCTATTTGTAGTCAAGCATGGCATCATCGTGATTTACTTCCATATTTTGCTAAGATCATAACTGTGAAGCTGAGGTAATATTGTTTTAACTTATTTTTCGAAACTGTTAAATCAGGTAATCATTGAAGTCAAACAGTATTTAGGTTTTTTTCTTGTCACTTGCTTGCTTGAGACAGGGTCTCACTATGTTGTCCAGGGAATGAGCTTAAGCATTCTCTCAGCCTCCACAGGTATGCACCCCCTAACTGGCTGGTGTTAAGTTTTTTGATTCCATTTAATTCAGAATCACTGACTCACATTTTCCCTGTAAAGTAGTATTTCAGAGAGCATTGAATCCATAGCTCTAATAGGATGGTTGTTTTAACAGGTCATTCATTTTCACCAAAGATCTTACCAATTATGCATTTTTAGGCACTATTTGAATTGTGGAGGGAACAAGTGGGATGCAGGGGTCGGGGAACAACCATGTAAGATAGTTATACAATCTAATAACTCATGGTTGGCCATAGCTTGGTTTATTTCAGTGGTTTCTTCTGCTGAAATTTGAAATAGAAATTCTAAATTTTTTTTTAAAAAAGCATTTTTCTCTAAACCATAGGCAAAGAAAGCCAAGGGAGGGTGATAAAATAAACTAATCCAAGATGGAATTTAAGAATCACGAAACTTATAACAAAATAAGATTTCTTAGACTTGTGTGAAAAATAAAGCAGGAAGTGATTAAGAAATATTTGATGCTGACTGCTAAAATTATCAACACAAAAAAAGTTTTAAGACATGGATACAGTTACTTCAGTTTTACATTGATGTTTGCATTTTGAACCATTTTATTAGTCACAGTGGTCACCTTTTATCTGTTTTATTAAAGGGGTTCTTTTCAGTTTTATTGAGGAATAGTTGACAAATGAGCATATTAATTGGTTTCTATGGTGATTAATTTGCAATGTGTACACATATCAAAATATGAAGATGTACCACTAAATATGTATAAATTTTATCAAAGATGTTGTTGATAAAGCAAAATTCTTTTAAAAAGTGTGTTCATAGATATCTGTAAATCAATTTCTGCTCAAAAATTACTGAAGTCAGTATTTTTAGGAAAAAGTTAGTCTTTGTTTTAAAACCCTAATGTGTAAAGCATGGCTAAAAATGAACACATTTACATATTTTTTGTTTTTGTTTATGTTGCAATTAAGGGATTCTCAAAGCACTATCTGAACATGTTGACAGATGTTTTTCTAAATGAAAGATCAAACGTTCCATGATATTCAGGGAATAGAATTCTGGTTGTTTTTTGTTTGTTTGTTCTTAGTTTTTATTATAATTAAAAAGGCCAAATAAAATTAATGATAACACAATGTCATAATTAAAGAGCATATTGATTTCTTATTGGAAGTGGCAGAAGGCACCCATTTAAACACTGTTTTGGCTAAAACTTGTATATAAGGATAGCTCTTTGGAAAAACTAGAGGTAAGAGTGCTCATTAATGGGAAAAATCTAGATCAAGTATTAAGACAGAATCTCTGAAATTTTAGATTCAGATCCACTTTTAAGGAATAAGAGGGGAAAACAAGGAAAAGTTGCTCTGGATTTCTTTTTCATATGAGGTAGTATTTATCATATAATATGAACTTGCATTTAAATTAACAATGATTAAACATTCCATCAGTGATTAAATGCTGACAAACTGTCATTTAGAAATTTACAAAATGCTCCAGTGAACAAAGAGAGTATAATAATTCTTTTTATTCATGTCAGCTGAGTAAGAACTTTCTTTTTTTTCTTGATCCCCCCAAATTTATGATTTAGGTCAAAAATTTTGTTTTTGCTATGGGAGTTATATTATCCTCCTTAACTACTTATATCAAGTCAATTAATTAGAAGATTGCCAAACCTCCCACTTTGTTGTGAATTATATAAACACCCAAACTGAAGAACAGATGATAGCTCTGTTCATCTTAAGAATTTATAATTTGATGAGTTGAAGTTTTATTTAATTTAAGAATCCTTAAACCACATTATTTTCATTCTTACCACTTACTTTGGTTTATGTTGAGATGAAATGACTAATTTGAACTTTGATTAATTTGAAAATTTCGCTTAATTTTGATCAGGCTTAAGTATTCTTATTTTGGAGTACTATTCATTACTTACACCATTGGTTTAAATTTCTGTAAGCAAAATAGTTAACATTTATTAAATCTGTGTTTTAGACATTATGCTTTCCATGCAACCCACTTTAATTTTCATGCATAATTAGTTATTTCTTAATTCTTCTTCTGTAAAAAGGGCATAAGAGTCAGATCCATTTCAAAGGCTTGTGGACTAAATGAGTTCATTTATATAAAACACTTGAAACAGCATAAACACTCAATAAATGTAAGATATTAATGCCAGCTATTTTGATAATCAGGGCAGTTATATTTTGTCATATTGTTATTATGTTTAGACATACTATTCTTATTCTAATTCTCAAAAGTACGGTTACCTCAGGCAGCTAACTGGCGGTAATTGGCAGATCTGAGGTGCAAATTGATTTCTGTTTGGTTTTGGGGCCCAGTTCCTTATCTGCACCCCAAAAGCTAAATAGCTGTAACAATTTTGCTTCAGTTTAACATATTCCAAATTTTTCAAACAATTTCTGCCATGATTAACCTCATTCCTATGATCATAGTTCTTGCTCAGGCCCATTTAACTCTCTCCCACTGAGGTTTTTTGTTTTGTTCTTTTAAGATTTATCAGGTTTAAGCAGTGGCTACTTTTACAATATCTGATTATGTGGTTTTCAACCAGTGTCAATTGCTAGGTGTCTCTTAATTAACTTTACTCATAACAATAAAATAGTACAATAAAGAGCTAAATTTTAAAAATGGCCTTTTAAATATAAATTCTAGAAGATCCAAGATAATTCCTAAACAAACTTCTATTCACTTTTACAATCATATGTGCTTCCTTGAGAAGGAAAGCAAGAGTGGAGTTGCAACCAGTTCTCTGGAAACCTTACACAAAGCACAGCCCAATAGTCTGCACATGCCCAAGAGAGGGTTTTGCATGTCATTTATTATGACTGCCAGGTTGAAAGACTGACCTACCAACCCTCAGCTAAATCTCTGTGGAGGTTTTCAGGTAAGAACTAAGTAATATCCAGAATTATATTCTGTAAATTCAGGAAAAAACATTGTTTTTATTCTTCTATCATATGACTACCTTACTATTTCCTAAATTCATTCATGGTTTCACTCATTTCAGAACAATAGCAGCAAGGACATCAGCAACAAAATTTCGAGGTTATACTCTGATGTCAAAAATATGAAGGGATATTTTAGTAGCCTCAGTTACTAAAATGACCCTCTGAAAGATAAATAAATTATTTTTGGTGCACTTTGTAGAGTAGGCTATTTGTTAAATACCAGATCAAGGTAAAAAAAAAATCTACAATTAAAGCTTTTGTATTACAAATTTTTTTTTCATTTTTTTTATTAGTTACACATGACAGTACAATGATCTTGACATTTCATACATTTGAATCAAATGGGGTATAATTTCTCATTCTTCTGATTGTATGGGTTGCAGAATCACATAGTTATACATACAGCAATAATAATGTCTATTTTATTCTGCTGTCCTTCCTTTCCCCCTTTCCCCTCCCCTGCCCTCCCCTCCCATCACTTCTCTCTACCCAATCTAATGTGACACACTTCTTTTTTTTCCCCTCTCATAACATCATACATGTATTCTGTATAATGATGAGGGTCTCCTTCTATTTTCCATGCAATTCCCCTTCTCCCTCCTTTCCCCTCCCAGCTCTCTTCCCTAACAAAGCAATTGGTCAGAGTTTTTTGTTTGTTTGTTTGTTTGTTTTGTTGTTGTTGTTGTTGTTTTTTAATGTAGTAGAGCAAAGGCCAAGTGAAGAGTACATAATGTTTAAGGCTTTTTACCCCAGCTTCAGACACTTTTTTTTTTTTAACTTTTGAAAAGTTAAGTTCCAAATATAATAATATCACATTTACAAAAAAATACTCAAAATTAGTAAAAAAAATTTGGTAATTTTATAAATAGTAAGTATACATTTTTTAGCTAGGAATAATTTTGTGCTTCCTGCATAGCAAGAAAAAAAAATCTTGTTGGCTGGTTTTTGATGAAGCCAATAAATTCTGTGTTACATGACACTATTTCAGAGAATGTTCAACAAATTGTTAAAATTTTTCCCACAGCACATTAATATTATAGAATACAGTAATTCAAAGGAAATACAAATTATTTTTTTGTCATTTGTCTTAGTTTGTACATGTCCTAGAATACCCTTTCAGAGGAGAGTTAACATGCACAAAACAAATGACTTTTCAATAAAGATACATTATGAGGGTGAAGTTGAGCAAAGATAAAATTTGAAAATCTGTTTAGCAGTGTGAAGGGCTGCTAGGATAAAAAGTGGAAGCCAAATACAATCACCAATTCATGTGGCTCAAGGGAAATAACATGGGCATTTTTGAGTTATTGGCTCAGCTTAAGGAAATACAGGTTCCTTTTTCTTTTTTTTCTTCAGGAGCATATGAAAGGGTTTAGGAAACAGGTACTTTTTTTTGCAATTGATAAAAAGTATTAAATTCTTGGAATGTTGCAATAAATAGCTATGGTTCAAGTAGAGAAAGATGTGTTTTCAAATTTCAAAGAACAAAACTCCCTTTGTTTGGTTCCACTCTCTGTGGAAATACTTTAAAACTCAGCCTGAGGACTGCACAGCATCAGATAAGCAGTGATGTTGTTCTCCCCTGTCCTCTACGTGTGACCTGTTCACATAGAATTTTCAACACAAACATAGGTTCTGATTATCAGGTTGTGTACAATTCCCCAGAATTTACTGCAAATGAAAAAAAAATTGTGACTTTACAGAATGATTTCACTCCATGAAGCAACACTTTTGGCAGATCCAGGTGAAATCATTCATATTTATTATCATTTCAAGTGTCTAGTCTCTTCCCTTCCTTGGGTTCAGTGTTGATTTTTCTAAAAAATATTTTACTAATCTTTCTCATCTTCTCCATCATTGCCATCTCTGACCTGCCTTAGGCCCTGTTCAACTCTGTCCCAGTCTCCTACTGGATTGTTCCACTCCATTCTGTCTTCTGCACAACCACAGGGTGGTTTACTTAGGATGCAGATCTGTAGATGTCACCCGCCTGCTGGAGACCTGCATTGGCCCCCTGCAACCAGCAGGCCCAGGACAAGCTCTAATCAGGTCAGACTACACCCCTTGTGGACAGGAGCAGTCCTCATTTCTCCATGCACTCTACCTCAGACTCTAAACTCCATTCCAGCTACCTTGAACTTGTGTTGTCCTGCTCTTCCCAGCCATCTGCCTTTGCCTATGCTGCCCTTAAATCTCTCTTTCCGTTTACTCTAACTTCTCCTTTTAATCCCAGCTCCATATCACCTCCTGAAGATATTGCTTAGGTAGCCTTTGCCTCTGCCCTGGGCATATCTTAATTATTACACTTATGCTTTGTTTTGTAATTATTTGTTAAATGTCTGTTTTCCCCAGGAGATTGTTAATTTTTGAGGAATAAGAATTATGTCATACCAATCCAACAAAACCAAAAGGACTGAAAATAGCTAGTTAAACCATTACTTTAAAAATATTTTATTTGGCCAGAGCTAAGGTACCCAAACTTAAAATTCTTACAAAGAAGCATTTGCAGACAAATCAACTCAGTCTATAAAGCAACAAATTCAGGTGGTTTAGATGTACTGTATGTCAGCATTTTTAGATATTTTCTCATTTGTTCTGATTTTTTTTAAAAAATATGTTTTCCATTTATCCAATTCTGTTTGTAATATGTGCTTTAATTTTCAGCTAAATTTTAAGATTGTACATGGGTCTGAAAAGGAAGTCATTATCTAGGATGAGGACATTTGATATATTTACTGTTCCTATGAAACTTTTAAAACTGCTCATTCTAGGAGACTTCCTCTCAAAATAAGGTTTAAAAAAGGAAAATTCAATAAATGATTTTGTGCCTGCTTTTAAATGTTAATATTTATGCTACATTTTTGCATGTCTTAAAATAGGCCCAAAACATATTTTCTATGAAAATAAAAGTGAATTGTAACTTACTTCTCTGAATTCTTATAATTGCACATGAGGTGTTGTTTTAAATTTTTAAATTTTTATTCAATAGTTTCAGATATGTTTTAATTAGGTTTTAAAAGAAGATTATTTCCTGTTTACTTATTTGTACAAACATAATCACAAATGTTAGAAAATTATTTCTTGATGTTTATGGAGTGATAGTGGAAGCATGTGAAATTTAATTTTTAAAAATGGTTTCTAAAACTCATAAAGACCAAACTGAATTATTTTCAAGTTCATTATTTAAGCTCTCACATAATACATTCACAACATTCATGTTCTTTTTATGCCTTTATAGACTTCTTTTTTCTCCCCAATTTCCCAGTGAGAACCCTGCAGGAATTCATGAAAGATATGCTTAATAAATTCTTTTAGACAAATGTAATAATGACTTTCTTCACTTAGTGTAATATATTAAGAATTTTGCAAAAATAAAATCACATGTAAAATGAAATCTGATAACAATTTTATAATTTGAGGGTGCCTTCTTAATTAAAAGAAAATATAATATGAGCTTAAATTGTACATACACCTTGTTTTTGCTTTTTAGAAATATCATCGTAGCTTTTCTGAAAAATTATCGTAAACAATGAAATGTTATTTCTTTTCGTATAATATGTATAATTCTTTCTTTTGGGCGTAAGAAAGTATTTTTGCAGAGTTTCTTTTCATAATTTTCACTTTTTAAAATTTATACATGACAGTAGAATCTTTTTTGATATATTTATATAAGCATTTAATATATCTTATTCTAATTAGGATCCCAGTCTTATGGATGTACAGGATAGTGAGATTCACTGTGGTGTATTCATATATGTACAAAGGAAAGTTATGTCAGATTCATTCATTGTCTTTCCTATTCCTATCCCCACTCCTTTCCCTTTATTTGCTTTTGTCTAATCCACTGAACTTCTACCCTCACCCCTTGTTGTGGTTTAGCATCCACATAAGAGAGAACATTCAACCTTTGATTTGGGGGATTGGCTTACTTAGCATGAGAGACTCCAGATCCATCTATTTACTGGCAAATGTAACAGAGTCATTCTTCTTTATGGCTGAGTAATATTTGATTGTGTATATATACCACATTTTCTTTATCCATTCATCGGTTGATGGGCTTCCAGGTTAATTTCATACCTTAGCTATTATGAATTGTGCTATTTTAAACATTGATGTGCCTGTTTAATGTGCTGATTTTTAAGTCTTTTGGGTAAATACTGAGGATTGGGATAACTGGGTAAAATGGTGGTTTCATTCCTAATTTTTTGAGGAATCTCTATACTGCTTCTCAGTGTTGCACTAATTTGCAGTCCCAGCAACAATGTATTAGTGTACTCTTTTCCCCACATCCTCGCCAACATTTACTATTACTTGTATTCTTGATAATTTCCATTTTTGTTGGAGTAAGATGAAATCCCAATATAGTTTTAATTTGCATTTATCTAATTGCTAGATATCTTGAACTTTTTTTTCACATACTTGTTGACTGTGCATATTTCTTCTTTTGAGAAGTGTCTGCTGGTTTCTTTGCCCAATTATTGATTGGGTTATCCATTCTATAACTAGAACTTTTTAAAAACATGAAATGGTATTATTTGATCTTTCTGTATCTTTATCCCATTGTACATCTCTGGATTCAGTAATAATACATAGAATATGCTATATCTTTTCCTTTTTCTTCCTCTACTTCACTAATCTTTTTTATTTTAAAATGATTATAATGCTATTGCATTAAGTCTATAAATGACTTACAGAAAACGTATTACAGTAGTTTTATCATGTACCTCTCAGTTCCGAAACTTAGAAGCAACCCACTGCCTTCATAATAGCTTAGCCTGCTTTTCATGTTATTTCTGGATTAACTTTTTCATGGTGTCTTTGTTCCAAATAAACTGAACTAGTCAGTATTTCTCCAGGGATTTCTATTCCTTACTGTATTTGCTTGATTTATTTCTCCCACCTGATATTCTTCCCTTGGTTTTTGTCCAATCCCATCTCTCAGCCTCATAAGGAGTAGGTGGTATTCTTGATACATGCTTTTGGAGGTGTCCTGATTACTTATTTACTTTAATCTATAGGACAAATTGTGACCACAGATATTCTGCTTCATCAGAGTTCCTTGTGGGTCAGTCATCAATTAGGCTAAAGAGCGGATTCTAAAGCTAGAATATAAATATGCTTGTACAGTCAGTTTACTACTTTTCTCGATATTTAACAAGTATGAATAGGACAGACTGCATTTGCCAAGGTATAGATAGAAGAATTACCTCTACAGAGTAAAAGAAACACTAGTTGCTTCCTTGTGGAGACTACTTTCTTAAAAAGAGGACAGTTTAGGTTCAAACTGAAATATTGCTGCATTTTTGTGTAACAATTCTTAAAAATAAGCCTAGAGGTTTTACTGTCAAAGGATTTTTTAATAAAATATAGACAATAAGATAAATGAAAATTTGTAAAATCTAATTTTTCTCCTATAAGATTTTGTGTACCCTTTAAAAAAATAAGGTGGGGGAGAATTTTCAAAGCAATTATCAAACTTAGTTTGATAATTGACATAAACTACCTGTCAGGTTTCATACCTAAATTGCTTCAATCTGGGAGGTAATTTGTTATATTGTTTAGTGTTGACAGGCTCAAATTCACTGAAATATATTATCAAAATACAGAGTCTAGTTCAAGATAATTTTAAAAATTTTTTTAGGTATTGTTGTCTTACAAAAAAAAAAAGGTTGGTGTGAAAAGTTGAACAAAAGAATAGAAAACTATTAAAATTAACTATTATGCTTGCCTAAATTGATATGAAATACATATTTGACAAATGTTTACTGTGTGAGGAGCTTGTTTAATTTACTTTGAAATTTAGGTTATATGTGACAGCAGAAATCAGAAATATTAAACATTATAAAAATTAAGTTTAGTTAAAATGCCACTCATAATGTAGTTGCAATTTCTCTTTGTATATGAATTTTGTTGAGTGGTTCAAAACAGAAACACCTAATAGGTCATTTTAAATATAGCTACTATGATCTTATTAAAGCAGAAACATAAATACACCAAGTAAAAACTGTGAAATGGAAAGAATATTTCCTGCATAAGTTTCAGGAATCTGGTAAATTTCATATCTTATCAAATATCTTATTGCAATTGAAATTTAAAATATGTCTTTTTTAAAGTAAGATAAAAATGATGTTTATATTCATCTGTTAGAGATTTCTTTGTGTTTCCTCTTTCCCAGAAACTGTGGTACACACTCAGAATGAAGAGATGAATTATAGCTATCAATCCTCAGAGATTCATAGTACAGAGAGAGTAAAGAGAGCTATAAGTGAATAAATGCAATAGAAGTATTTAACATATAGACGTGTGTAAGGAATATAGTAAAAGCACATAGACATCAGCCTTACTTTGCCCATGAACTTCTGGTGGATTCTAAAAATAAATAAATAAATATATATATTATAGTCATTTGAATGCATATACTTGTAGTTAAAAATATGAGTACATATCTGAATACATATGTGAGTATATATATAAACAAGCTTTAATCAGTTTATGAATATCAGTATATAACCATTTTTTCTTATTTTTTTCTATGCCTGAATTACTTTTTGATATTAGATCAAGTTAATGAGAAAGCATTATTAACTGCTTTAAGCAATAAATTCTCTATTTTAGTTAATTCCTCATGTGGCAACCTAAATTGGTGTCATGTTAGCCTTGAAAGCATCAAGGTGCCTTTCTCTTGATGCATTAAGCCAAAGCATAATTAACCAAGGGAAATATGACTACTGCAAATTCTTGTAAAAAGAAAAATACAGAATAGCTTTCTACAGTAAGCCATACCACCAGTGATTATAAAGTACATATTTATCTGTTCCCTTGTCAAAAAGAACAACTCTTAGAGCCACATGTAATAATTTTCTATGCTCATTCATATTCATAATATGAAGACACCCACACCAACATAATCCCTCTACCTGTATTATACTTAGGATACTTTTAGGGAAAATTTGTTAACTTAATTGTTTCTTGACTTCCATGCCAAGAACAGAGATGTCTAGTTAACATAGTCATACAGGGTCTCCAGTGGGAATGACAGTTAACTACTTCATAAAGACTTTTTAAGATTTTCATGCATATTACCAAAGCCACTGACTTTTAAGTGTATTAACCATTTCCATTACTGAATGCAAATATTTTGCATCTCATAAATGTGTCCTGTCCCACTAGAGAACTGTGTTGATGAATATTCCTTTAAATGTAAAGGCAGGAGGTCTTAATTAAATTAAGAAAGATCAGTATCAGTTCATCTTGGTAATAGAAGTGTTCTGTATGTGACTGTTAATCTCTATCTTCAGGTTTTATCCAGTTCTGGAATATATCTATGTTTATCTATATCTATCTAGGAATTATTTTAAAGCGACATACTTTATACCTTGATTCAGTAGGATATGATATGAAGTTTATGTTTGTTAAGTGAAATTAAAAATATTGAAAATCATCCAAAAATAGCTCTTGAGAAAAATTATAGCTAAGATAAAATGCTTAAGTGTTCAATTCATTCCATGATCCTTGAATCTCCTAGAATTTAAATTATACATTTGTCTGATAATAACTAATTTAGGATAGAATTTTAGCTAGATATCAATTATAATTTTATATGTGCATGTTTAATCATTAAGCAGACACAGAACATCTTAATAAATCTGATGAAAAAGATTTTGTTTCCACTAGAGCAGGTGGACACGTCTTCAGGGTCCACAGTCAGCATTCGACTATGCTGGCTTTGTGTAATCAGCCAGCATATTCAAGAATCTGGCCCTAACCTGGTCTTTTACCCAAACTCAGCTCCCAAGTTGTAGTTCTTCTGTCTTTAAGATTCAGAACTTCCAGGTCAGATCTAACCATAAAGGATGAAATTACGGCATTTTCTGGTTAATCAATGGAAACTGGAGAACATCACACTAAGTGAAATAAAATCAAGGGTTGAATATTTTCTCTCATATGTGGAAGTTAGACCAAAATAAGGATGGTGGGAGGAAAAAGAAAAAAAAAACCTAAGGGAAAGAAATCCCATGAATATATCAGAGAGATCAGTGAATTAGAGACAGGGGATTGAGGAGGAGGGAGATGGGACAGGAAAAGTGAAGAACAGTGGCATGAATTTGACCAAACTTTTCTATGTACATATGTGAATATAGCACAGTGAATTTCACTCTTATGTATATCTACAGGGCACTAATTAAATAATGATGAATAAATAGAAGGAAGACTAGTAAGAGTAGAGGAAGGGGAATAGGGAAAGAGGAAGGGAAAGAAAAGGGAGGTATTGGGGATTGAACTGGAGCAAATCCTATTCTGTGTTTGAATAATTACATCAAAATGAACTCCAATATTATGCATATCTGTAATGAAATGCTAAAAAATAAATTAAAATAGAAAAAAATTTTAAAAAGATTCATATCTTCCCCTCCATTTCTCTTTAATCCGTTCTAAAAATATAATTCCCATCCTTAATTCTTAGTTATTCCCATCATTTGTGGTCCAACTGCTAAGGGCTCCTCACTACTCTGGACAGTCTCTGAATCACTGAAATATCTATTATCAATAGGGGACATTTAGATTCATTGATAAGGTCTTCCATTGTAGTCTGATAATATTGTTACTTACCATGGACTCCATTTTTATTTTTAAATTTTTGGACCCTTCTTTTTAAGAGAAGAATCCATGACTTAGTCTTCTGTTGCTGCCCACGTAGAACACAAAGAGACACAGGTGCTCAGTAATGCACATTAAATTAGTAGATTACAAAGATCATTATGAAAATTATATGTCAATGGTCCTCAGTTAGGAATGATTTTGACTCCCCCAGGGCACATTTGGCAATGTCTGAAGACATTTTTGATTATCAGAACTGCAAATGAGTTTCTACTGGCATCTAGTGAACAGAAACCATGGATGCTACTAAAGGTAACCATCTGCCAGTGCACAGGGCTGCCTCACAACAGACGGTTATCCCCAACCTCCAAAATGTCAAGAGTGCCAAGGTTAAGAAATCCTGCTTAAATGGATGTGGAATTTGAGTGTAAGCAATGGAAGATCTTATATATTTTCTCCTTTTCCTCTTCCTCTTTCTCATTCTTTCCCCAACCCTTTCCTTTCCCCTCCCCTCACCCTCCCCTCTCATCTTCCTCCTCCTTCTCCTCCTTCTTCTCTCTTTCTTCTTAAGGAAGATCAGAAAAATGTTCCAGAGATAGCTAGATGTGATTTGAAAACTTAGTTCTTTAAACCTGCATTTGGCTTCCAACAGAAAAAATTCAAACTAACTCTATACTGTATTTATCAAAACACAGAGGGACCACCTTAATCCTGTGATAAGCAGCTATCCCGTTCTTGCTAAATTTACTCTATAATCTGGGTTGTTCATCAGTCTTTACTCTTTCTTATTCATACAACTGCCTGCTCTAAGGTTGTGGTTTTGTTTTGTTGCCAATGTATTTACTTAAATTCTAATTACAACTAAATGACAAAACATTTATGTATTTTATTTTTTTCCCAAATAGTTGTTCATATTAAGACATATTTTGTATGTATTAAGATGTGAAATGGAAAGAAATAGAGAAACATTTGGAAAAAATTTGAAACTTATATGTTCTTAAAGATAAGAACTAATTTGGAATTTTACCCTTTGGCAAAAAGAAAAAAAAGTTATACTTGAGATAATTTGTTTAATAAAGCAAATACTTTTCCCCCTTTTCTCTAGGTTAAGAAATAAATGAAAAGGCAATAGATATTTTTACCTTTTGGTTCATGCACTTTTCAACAAGTACTCAGATTCCTGTGAGGGTCTTTGGAAGAGAACAAACACAATTCTGTAAGGATGCAAATGTAACATATACAGTTTTAATTGGATTGCATCTCTTTTTGACCAATACCAAATAATAAATTAATTATAATATTGATTAGTTTTCCTTATTTTTAAGATTCTTTAATAATAATAATAGGCATAAAAACATCTACTTTCTTAGTAATATTTAGTTTAGGATAGGAAGCTTTCCAAATTTGTGCTTTTATTACTTTGTTTTTAACACATTTATTTCAATCTACACAAAACATTCAAATAATTTGGTCCTGGTATCCCATTCATTGGTGAACTTCAGTATCATCCATATAAATAACAATCTGGGATTATACTTGGTCCTTGAAGGGGAAATATTTCTAGAAATAAAAATACTGTTATTCTGTCTCCTATAATTTTCATAGCACTTTGATGGCAGTTTTATGGTCCCTAACAGAGATTTGGCCCAGAAAAAATATGCTTAAACTGAGGGCGTACCCCTGCTAAACCAAAATGAATTGTGAAATAGCTAGAAATGCTACAACTTCTCTTCATGTTCTGCAAATTATTTCAAGATGTTTTCTATAAACTTTCACTATTTTTGCTTTTTTAAAAAATTCATTCAGCAAATATTCACTGAAACCATACTATGTATTTGACACTAGGTTTTATGTGCCTGGCACTGGTGAGCAAACCAGACATTCTTCTTGTGCTATGAAGATTAGAATCTGGTGAAGCAAACAAATAGGAACCAACTAATCATACAAATAAACACATTTGTTAATTCATTCAAAAAAATATGTATTGAGTGCTCCCTGAGTTCTGGATCTGGTCTAGACTTGTAAGACACACTGCCTGAACCCATTGAGATGGGTTTTTATTCTGGTAGCAGATAAAGTGATATACAAATACAAAAACAATAGAAATTATCATGGCATGGGATACTATGAAGAAAAATAAAACCGTGCAAGGACATGTAGAAAGTGTTAGTATTTAGGATAACATGTTTGAAGACACAGTGTTTGGGGAAGGCCTCACCAGGGTGTGATATTTGAACATAGACCTGATCGAAAAGCTCTTGTCCTGCCCAGAGAAGAGGCAGGAAATACCTGACATGTTGGCACATTAGCAAGAGAAATGAAGTGAGTGAGGGTAAGAATGGAAGGAGATTAGATCATAGAGGTAGGAAGGGTCCAGATCTTGTCCATGGTAAATACTGTTCATTATTACAAACTCAGGAGAGTGCACTGCAACAAACACTGGATGTTAAGAGAAAAGATAACAGGGATTATACACTCCCTCACCTGGGAAGCTAGGGAAAGTTTCTCTTATGGAATGAAGTGTGTCTCCCCCCTCCCCCAAAACAATAAAAATTCATTTAATTCCCAATGTGAGTATATTTGGTTATAGGATGTTAAATGAAGTTATGAGGTTGTAATGGTAGTGCCCTAATCCAATAGGACTGGTCCCTGCTTCTAAAGAGAAGAGGTGTGGAGGATGTGTTTATATATAGAAGAAGCTACATGAGGACTCAGTGACAGGAGGGTCATCTGCAAATCAAAGATAAGAGGCCTCAAGAGAGACTAATCCTATCTGCACCTTGATCTTGGACTCCCAGCCTCCAGAACTGTGAGAAAATAAATGTGTGCTGTTTGGGGGCACCCAGACTGATTTTTATTTGTTTTTTGTTATTTTTATTGTGAAACCAATAGTAAACAAGTATAATATCTCTGAGGAGGTGACCTTTTGGTTGAAAAGTAAAGGTTAAATGGGAGCTAATCGCATGTAAAAATGTTTAAGGGAAGAGCATGTGTATAGGAGTCTACATTTGGAAAGTGTTCAGCATATTTGAGAATTTGAAAGAAAAACTTTTGTCTAAAACTGAAGAGTAATCGTGAGAGCAGCATGTGGAAAGATGAAAGAGGTGAAGGAAGCCAAGTCATGTCAGGCTTGATGGGCTCTGTGAAGGGTTTTGTTCATTAGCCTAAAGGGGTTGACAGGATCATATTTGCATTTTAAAAACATCTTCTGGCTGTGAAGAATTGGAGTAGAAAAGAAGTGGGTTCAGAGAGCTGAAGCAGTCTAGACAGAGATGATGGTGGTGGAATTGGAGCGGAATGGATTGGTAACTATGAATGAAGCTGGCAGAAGAGGGATTGCTCCCACATCTGTTTTTTTTTTTTTTTCTTTTTCAAATAGAAGGAAGTCAATGTCATTTTTGAGGTGAAGAATACTACTTATAATTTTACCTGCCACCTGATCAGTTCCATTTGGAACATGGTGAATTTGAGGTGCATCTGAAACCTCCAAGTGGAGAATCTGGAACTCAGAGAACAGATTGAGACTAACGATACAAACTTGGGGGCTAAAAGTATATGTTAGTCATCAAAGCCTGCTACGGTATAAATTCTTCATAGACAGGAATTTAATGTTTTTTTCACAGATTTAGCCCAAATGCATGGAACAATGCTGACATACAGAAGGCATTCATTCTATACCTATCTGTTGAATGAATGAATGAACAAACGAATGAAACAACTAACTAAAGAGGGCTTGATATGAAGAAAGAAGCAGACTTTGAATGAACTGGGAGAATGTCAACATTTTTAGGCTGGGTAGAAGGGAATGAGCTTACAGAGAAACAGCAAAGGAACAGTTAGAGGAAGAAAGCATTACAGCCTGATATTTGGAAAGCCAGAGAAAGAATGTTTTGAGAAAGGAGAATTTGTCCTTTGGAGTGAGTGACATACAGCAGCAAGCGTAGCACATGAATGAACACTTCTGAATCCTAACAGCTAGATGGGCTTTAAAACACTTGAACCTGTTTATCAGAGTTGTCAATCTTTAAGTCTAGGAGGATGTGATTTCTTGTGTGTAAGATTTATTCACATAATAGCCATTTGGAACTACCTTTGAAAACACATCTCTGACACATTCCCAGCATGGGTGCATACATAATTACATCATCATTCTTTGTATTAAATTATGGTTTCAGTGACAGTTGGAAAAAATGTGCTCAACTAATAGAATACCGATCGTTTTTCTTGGCAAGTTCACTTGGAGTATTCTCTCTGGACAAAAAGGCAACGTTTTATTTTCCTCTCCTGTCCTTTCACTTTACTCTGTGCTTCCCTGTGTTTTGGCACCTGAATTAACTTTGTGTATAACTACACGATAAATCATAATTAAGATCTTGCTGAAAAGCAAAAAATAATCTTATTTTGCCACCCTTGTAACTGTTTTTCTTTAAAAAAAACAGATGAACTGATTAAAAGAAAAAATGATTTTCTGGTAAGGACTGTAATTAATTCTCAAGGTTGCGAATGTAAATTGTCTAACCCTGGTTGTTCTCATATGGTTCTCTGCCTTGCAGCACAGCTGTGGGTCCTTCTGGAGACTGTTCTGCACACTCATGAGCATGCTTATCTCATAAATAAATTGGGGTCACAGCTCTCAACCTAGAGATTAAGGGTGTTTACTAAAAAGTCCTGCCAGCCCCTCTCATCTGAATGGCCTCTTCCTTGAGACAGATAATCCACTTGGGCTTTTAGATACTATTATCTGCAGTGGAGACACTAGGAGAAGAGCCATTAATTATTCCTTGGTTTAAACCTCAATTGTACCATAAATATTTAGTTTAAAGAATACTACTTTCTCTCCCTCCTTTCCATATTTTTCTTCAACGCAGTTTTTCTACTTGATATTTTATTACATGTTTATCACTTATTTGGCTTTGGTAAGTCTTCCCTTGCAAGATAATCTGCATAAGAACTGGAATACTGTCTCTTCTCATTTGCTATCTCCCGGACCCAAAACAATGCCTGACATATTGTAGGTGCTCAGTAATATTTATAGAACAAATAAATGAATAGATGCTTAAAGTCTGATGGCAAGAGGTAAATATAAAAATGTTGATTGGGTTTGCAATTTAGTTGGAGATGCAGCTCCTGATAACAAGTCAAAGCCAAACAAACATCTTTGCTTGCTAATCTCTAGCTGACTTGCTCCAGCCTCAGATTGGATGTTTCCACATGAAAGTCAAACAGGTACTTCAAACTCAAAAGTATTTCAAATGCAGTTCTTTAATTTTTCCTTTATTTCACCTCAAACCTTGACATCAGTTCCTCCTCGAGGCTTATCCTTATCTTTGAGGGACGTGTCACTTTCACGTGCTCATTTGAGTTACAAAATTTTTTTCTCTCCTCTCCATCACATGTCCAAACAGTTGCCAAATTCTGTTATTTCTGCTTGTACAATGTGTTTCTATCTACCTTCCAAGCTACTTGTCTTGGTTCACAAGGTGACTTCTTCGCTTTCTGATGCCTTCAACCTGTCTTTCATCCAGTCAGTATTCCATATTGTCAGCCAGGATTTGTTACAATGATATGATAATTAGTCAATGTGATATTCACTGATCAATAAGCAAGTCTCTTTTATGTGTCTATTCTAGGCCTAAGCAATAAATACTTCAAGTCCACGTAGGACTTCTTGTCTTACACAGTAGTGCAGAGATTCGATAGGCTTATGTCAGTGCCCTTCTCAAAGTTGTTCAAAGACTTTTTGTCTCCAGCAGAAGAAAACTTAACCCCGATATTCCCAGACCATTATGTGTGAATCCACTTACTTTATCATCTTCATCTCAGACCAGTCTCAAAATCCTAAACACAAATGTTCTGTAGACACCTACTGTGTCCTTTCCAGAGAGGTATGCGCTTCATCCTGGGTTGTTCCTGTTTTCTTTACCCCTTAACTGGAATGAAGTTCGCTTTCTCTTTATACACATTAAAAAAAAAAAAATCACATTTATTCTTGGAAGCCCAGCTTAAGTGTCAGCTTACCTATGAGCCCTCACCCTGCTACAGAATTAGCAGAATTAAACCTTTCTGTTTGCTTATTGACTCCATTTATTCCTCTATGAGAGCATTTACTTCTGTGGAATAGATTTTAAGTGCCTTAGAGAGATGCTCTGAGTGAATTTTTGTTGTTGTTGTCGTCTTTAAGGCCTCTTATTACTAAATCTTAATCTCTACCTAATTACCTGTTTGAGGTATCCAGGTCATACCCATGACTGCATTTCTAAGGAGTTTCCAGATTCCCTTCAGTATGTTCTATGAAGTGCAAGCCATGGTTATGCAATGCTATATAGTTGTTTTGCTGTTTTTCTCTCTGAAGTTCTCTGTCTCTGATCTATAACAACGAAGGAGTTTTCTGCAGCACATTTGGTAGGAAGGTTCACACCCTCCTTGGAGTTCAAAATGGAAATGAATTCTCCACTAAACTGAAAAAAAAAAACCAAAACACTTCATAGCACAGTCATGTAATGTCATTAAATGCTTTGCTTTCCTTTCCTCTCTGATATAGCTCAGGAGCAGTCACTTGTGTATTCCATGCTTAATATAGTGTGGGTTACAAAAGGACATGAAAATATCTTTTTATGGATATTTATGGATAGTGGTTGCCTTGGGTATTGTTTGATAGCTACTGTGCTTTCACTAATGACCATCAGACTCAGAGTTTAATTGTCAACTGCTACATTTCAGAATTCCTTCTTATACTGGCTAATTTCCATCAGTTTCTAAATGATAACTGCTAATGTCAAGTCAGTTCAAAAATAGCAAAAACTCTATTTCTCCTTAATATCCTGAGAATCATATTCATGGGCACCAGGGAGTCTAGGCAATAATTCTGATAGATTTCTTTGCCATCAGATTTAGAATAAACAAATTAATGCTAGAAATAGTTTTCTAACAGGAGATAACAAGGAAATGGGCAAACAAAAAGTCAACGTTTCAATGAGGAAAAATGCAGTCTCAGTGACCAGATTAGTGGTTTAATTTTTTTCTTTTGTAAACTGGATGGAACTTTTTAAATGTAGGCAAGAATTTAAAAATTATGCAATCTGACTAAATACTTGTCCTTATCTTTAAATAGTTGTCTTTCTACTGGGGCCAAATTTGATATTTAAATGTGTTTTATTACAAAGTAGCACTTGCAAGATTATTTGCTAGTGACTATTTCTTTAACTGGACTGAGGTAAGTGTGATTCATCTCTAGAGGAGCTAGTTTCAGGCAGGTCATTACAGGGTGGGTGTGGAGGATTAACTCCAATCCCTAAACCTGCAATGAGATCACTGAAGAGCTCGCTTGGTGATTGTGGTGCACAGTGTGGCCATGTGCCGGAGTATGTTCATGGTGCAACACACTTCCCAAATCTCTGGGCCTGACAAACTTTGGCTCTTAAGCACAGTTACAGAGCCTTGTACACTGTGTGTATATTCTTAATAAAAATTTTTGTCTTTTGATAATTACAAAGACTTTCTTGGTACAGAGATTCAGAAAAGATCATGATGTGTAGGTTGAAAACCGAGACATGAGCAGAAGGAGCCAATTCTAAACTTGGTTGAAGTCAGCTCCTGCCTTCATATAACATTGAACATCTTTGGTTCCTCATTAAAACTTAAAAAGGACAGATATGTAATTTACTTTGAAATATAGTGAAAGCATTTAAATTTTTAAAAGTCATAAGATTACATTTATAAAGTATCTTTAAATAACATTTGGTTTATAAAATACTGTTGTATTTTAATGATGATAGGCTAATAATCTAACAGCATAAAGTTCTAGTGATATTCTATATGCTAACAATGTTCTTGAAAAGAATAATTATTTCACAATATCTTAATATTCTAACATCATCTTATTTTTTATCTGTGTTAAGAAATCTCACATCTAAATGACTTTTTCCAGTATATATATATATATATATATATATATATATATATATACACACACATACATATATGTATATATATATATATATCAAAACTTAAAATTTTGTGATTGATTTTTAGGATATAATTACTTTTTTAGTTATGTGTAAAATTTTGGACATATATTTGAGATCTTAACATTTTTAGTTTTATGGGAACTGGTTTGCACCATGGATAGGTGATAAGTTCATTTTAATGTTCTCACACACATATGTCCTCAAAACTTTTGTGCTCTTGAACTTACCATATCCTTTCTGACCTTCTATTTAATACAAATCCTTTGTAACAGATAAGCACCTATTTGAAGACAATGTTATCATACTTTTAATAATTGATTACTATAATTCTATAAATGTCACCTAAAAAAGAAAATTCTTTTCTAAGGAACATCCAAATGATAAAACACCAAGGAGATGTGCTATCTGAGACTTGATATAAACAAATTACATAACAAACTATATATGCCTATTTGGAAAAAAAGACTTTCCGCTTAGAGAAAATGATATAAAGACTTAAATGTGGCCCAAATATTACTATATTAAATTTAAAGACACAGATGAGATCAAATGGGTCAAATCTTCCTTCCTGTTAGACCATCTAGAAGATATAGTTTCCATTGTGTTTTACATTTTGGCATATGTTATCTGCTTGTAGTGTATTTTAGTATTATCATTAAAATTATGTTTCTTTTCAAAATGTAGAGTTTTTTGGCAACATCTTACATGTGATTTCTTTAGGAGATAAAAATAATATAATAATAAGTTGATGAGATAAGATTATTCTTTATAAATGTATCTTTAAATGGTAAGTACGAAATACTGAGATCCAAGAGCACATACTTTTAATTTAGACCATGGGGATTTATCTTGACAATGACCAACCTAATAAAATTTCCAGTGGTTCAAATGGTATTGGTATTATTCAAAGATATTCTGAAAGTGTAGCTCAGTGATAGAGCACTTGCCTAGCATATGCAAGACCCTGAGGTCCATCTCTAGCCCAGTAAACTCTTGTTTTGGATTTGTCCTCTGATCAAATTACGAACCACATAAAAACTCCTAAGATGTTATAGATGTGTCTTATTCTTAGCCTAAATGTTGTTGTCCATCTTGATTATTTATATTATTTATCATAAAGGACTCCAAATGAATGTTACAGCACCCTAGAAATGAAATCCATCCTTTAAAATTATTCAAAAGAACAGAATACAGTTCTGAAGGAAATTAAAATGTGATTTTGAAATATTTAAATGACTTTTTATGAGAATAAATGTATAATCTCACAAAGTAACTGTTTCATGACACATGTAGGCTATGGTATGTGTAGTGTTATTGGTTTACCCATTGATTTTGAATGAAATACTATGGTAATACGAAAACTATTCTTAGCATCAAGGAGACATTTGAAATTTTTCTATTTTGTTTTAAGGTAATTTGGTGGAGTATTCGTTTGGCTTTTGCAGAAATGAAAGCAGTGGATAAATCCTTGTTTTAGGGGCTTCTCCTTGATCTTTAATTGCTAACTTCATCAGAAGCTTGCTTTCTTTTTAACCAGTTGATCTGTGGTGTCATATTTGTAAAGACTGCATCTAAGCCACAGGATTAACTTTATTTTCATATCTTGATGTCATGAATAAGTCCACATCTGTTTGCTTCACTGGCTGTATATAGTAGGTGTTTAATTACTGACTGTTGAGTGGATATTAGATGTCAGACACTCACCCAATCCTGTTTAGATTTCCTGAAATTTGAGAGAAGTGTTCAACTTTGTTGAGAGGAGAGAAAATTGCATTTTAACAAAAGCAACCTTCAGAGAACAGATTGTAGGGTTATTCATAAGTGACACACAGACCTCTTTCCACTTCAACCACTGTTATCCCAGTGCCATCTCAAAGCAGCAACTTAAATCTCTTTGTGCATTTGATTATTGCAATGTTTAGTAGGCACATACTACATGTAAAAGAGTGTTCTAGGGACTGGGAAAATAACACTACACAAAACAGAACTCTTGTGGGCTTTACATTCTGTAGGGGAGAATGACAATGATTCTCAAAGATACTATGAATAATTGTGAGCATTGTTTCTGATTATTGACCAAATGTGAGTAATGGTCTCTGTGTGGTGGAGTCTCACTGGCATAATTTGATGAGCTTCTGTAACTATGTCCTAGCAGGAAGTACTGGTTATCCAGATTTGAGCAGATCTAGACAAGTTGGATGCCTAATACCTAATATTCTTTTACTGATATTGTAAATGGACTGTTAAGAGGAATAGTTGACCACCCTAGAAACTCCTAGATTTCTCAGGAGTTATCAAATAACATAGGAGAATATTTTTGGATGATATGTGCTTTAAGAATATAATATCTGGGCTGGGGATGTGGCTCAAGCGGTAGCAAGCTCGCCTGGCATGCATGCGGCCTGGGTTTAATCCTCAGCACCACATACAAATAAAGACGTTGTGTCTGCTGAAAACTAAAAAATAAATATTAAAAAATTCTCTCTCTCTCTCTCTATATCTATCTATCTATCTATCTATCTATCTATCTCTCTTTAAAAAAAGAATATAATATCTGTGAAGTATCAGTACCTATTTAGGGGTTCATCTTTAATAAAGGCAGTGGGCTTGGGGGCTGTTGGTTTTAGCATTAACCACATATTCAAAGGGTAATAGGCACAACATCAATTAAGTTATTACTTAAAAATTCCTCTCTGTGAGGCTGCCTATAGATTTTTTACCATTCATCTAAACCACAGAAATAAAAATTTAGTAAATACTTTTGTTTGTACTCTTGAATGAGTTTTCACAAAAGCATGAAAAAGATTCATAATACTCAAGAGATATTTGAAATTTCATTTATTTTTTAATTTCATTTATTTATTTCATTCTCATCATATTCCTAATGTGAGCAAATGTATCTAATATCTTTTTTTATTAGCTACACATGACAGTACAATGATCTTGACAATTCATATATTTGAATCAAATGGGATATAATTGCTCATTTTTCTGATTGTACAGGTTGCAGAATCACATTTGTCATACAGTCACATGTATACATACAGCAATAATAATGCCTATCTGCTGCCCTTACTATCCCCCCTTTCCCCTCCCCTCCCCTCCCATCACTTCTCTCTACCCAATCTAATGTGACACACTTCTTTTTTTTTTTTTTCTCATCACAACATCATACATGTATTCTGTATAACGATGAGGGTCTCCTTTCATCTTACGTGCAATTCTCCTTCTCCCTCCTTTTCCCTCCCACCTCTTGGAAAATCCCATCAACCCTTAAAACCCATCAACCGGTGGGTGTGGCTACCAGCATGGTTCTGTGGCTGATCCAGGTACCCGGTTTCCAACTCCCCCACCCTTAGCTGCGATAACAAAAAATTTTTCCCACAAGCTTTTGGGGGGTGTAGCTATCAATGCAAAACAACAACTGTACAGGTACCTGGTTTCCATCTCAGAGACTAGAGTAGGGAGGCTACAGGTGGAAGCTCAAGTCCTTTCATTTATTTTAAAAAGCCATTTGTTTATTATTCACTCAGGTTTTAGAATACAGTAGCACCAACAGTAGTGGGAATCCTGCCTCGGAGTCTTCACCAGCATGACCTCACATGACTCCTCCCAGTCAAAGTCACATTACTCATCACTAGTTGTGTATCTCTATGACGACAAGGATTGTACTTTACATGTGTTTCCTTTTCATGCTCGGTGACCACCCCAAAGCATATACAATACCTCATATGTGAAGCACCCTTGCATCTTTATGAATTGAGTTTGGAGAGAAGCTGTGAAGAGCCCTTTCCTCTTTGCCTTATGTTGTTAAAAATTTGCCATGAGTGGCTCTTCTGAGAAACACACTTTTTCTAAATTCCTTTAGAGAGCCATGTTCTTGTAAGAGATTTCTTCCAAATTGATCTCTACGAGGGTACGAATAGTTAATCACGTTCTGAATGTGTGCCTGGTCCTTTGCGGGGCGAGTGCTCTGCCTGCCTGTTTTCCATCAGCAGTTGGTGGCATTAAGCGGCAGCTGCCTTCTCTTTATCTTGCTTTCTACTTGCAGATTTGGGAGGTAAGCCAGGTCTTGAGACTCTTCCCTCCTGCTCCTTCTTATGGTCTTATCTGAAATCCTTTTGCATATTTGTGAAGCTGAGAAAAAGGACTAAACAGAATGACAATTTCTCCTCTCTCCCCAATAAGAGTCCCATTTTAGTCCTGGTTTTGTATGTGCTCACATTTTATCAGTTGCTCTTTTTGAATTGAAATGTGAAAAATTCTAGCTTTATTTTCTAAAAATAACTCCTAAGAAATAGTTTAAACATGGTTGAATTAAAATGCTTTCATTGGAAAAAATGCTATGGGGATCAGAGAAGGGTGTTTGTTGGGCATTTATTTATTCTCTGGTTGAATAACTATTGACTGAGCATCTCCTATTTGTTAGGATATGTGGGATGCAAAATGATGAATAAGACAGAACTCTATTTCCTTAGAACATGCAATCTAAATGTAAAAAATTGTAATCTTGCCCTGAATCGGCAGGAATCCGAACTCCTACTTGGATGCTTAGACCCCTACTATGCCAAGTGTTCTGATGGAAAAATGTTATTCTGTTTTCACATTGAGGAGTAGTTTGAAAGATAACAAAGTGTGCATTGAGGGGATCAGTAGAGGCAGAGACCTGTCAAGACATTAGGCATCCTTGTGGTTCCATTTTACCTGCTGCTTCCTCCACTCAGAAGACCCTCTCATGAGTTCCTCTGATTGCATCTCAGATTTCATAAGTAATAATAAAACAAATGATTTTCAATTAGCCACTGTTCAGCTACATGTGAGTAACATCTCATTCAATTATAAGAACAATGAGATGATGAAGAGATTTTACTAGTGAAAAACCTGGGTATTGAATGTTCAAGCTAAACTAGGATTCAAAGCCACCTTTGTGGGACTCCAGGGCCATCCACTTTTAAAGTTATAACTTTGGTGCCTCCTACTTAGAGATCCTTCTCTGTGAAGGTGCCATCTGTTTTGGGCAATGGTAGCCCAATAGGCCCTTTTTGGGTGGCTCTCAGGTTCCTCTCTTAGGTTCCTCTTTTGTCTCCCTCAAATAACTCCTCAGGAATTGGACATCACTTTGTTCCCCTATTGGCAACATCTACAGAATACTCTAATGTCAGCAGCAGTTTTCTGGATCTCTTAAGGCACTTATTCAAGGACTGACGCTCCAGACTCAGAGCATCCTGGCTTGATGCCATACATCCAGAGTCTGTCTCCAGTATCCTAGACTCCTGAAGGTTTTGATAAGAATTTCTTCTGTTCATCATGATCCTTCCCATACCTGATATGTAGCTAAACTCTGGTGGTAAATCAGTAAATGTTGAGTCAGCATTAGAAATATTATCTTCGCCTGTCCACACAGAAGGCAGCGCTCCTTATCATCCTACCCTTTGTCCTTTAGTGGGAAACTTCACACATTTTGCTGTTGGGGTATTGTGTTAGCTTTTAATAGTTTTTCTACCTCCAGCATTGCCTTTATAGTGCACACTTCTCTTAACCTTCTGGTACATTTGCTGCTTCTAATCTGCCATGGAATGGATCATCATATTTTACATGGCATTTGCAGATTGTACATAAAATAAGAGATGACAGACCTTCCAGGGAAGGACTCCTATGTGAATTAGTGCATCCATTTACATTTCTGAATCTGTTTCCAAAAACTTTTGCTTACTCCATGTCTTTCATCTGTACCATATTATTATGTCCTTGAATTCTTGGTATGATTACTAAGGACATTACATTTGTTGTAGGGTATGAATCTCTTAGGCTTTTAGAGTTTGCTGTTGGAGTAGTACTCACACTACAAAACTGTGTGTTGGGCTGGGGATGTGGCTCAAGCGGTAGTGCACTTGCCTGGTATGCACAGGGCGCTGGGTTCGATCCTCAGCACCACATAAAAATAAAATAAAGATGTTGTGTCCACCGGAAACTAAAAAATAAATATTAAAAAAATTCTCATTCTCTCTCTCTCTCTCTCTTAAAAAATAACTGTGTAGGAAACACATAAAGGCTGCCTGGTTGTCTCTCTTTTCCCTCTTTTCCTCCTCCCTCCCTCCCTTCTGTCCTCTCTTTCATCTCAGGTGGTAGTATGAAAAGTTGGGTATTTAAAGTACTTTTGAAATATTGGATTTGGGAAGAATTTTTGCAAAAAAAATCTGTGATTCAATACATTGCCATTAATCATTACATTCTCTTACAACCCTTCATGCTATTTTGGTGCAGATGAGAGCTCTCCTATCACAGCTAATTTGAATTCATTTTTCAAATGAGATTTCATGAGCTCCTATGCTAAAATTAAGGTCTGTTATATCTTCTGCACTTCCTTTGTCTGCTAACGTTGTAATATGATTTTTAAATAATTGAGTTACTTCTGACATGCTTTCTTATTTAGAAACTTGGGCTTATTTGTAAGTCTTTTATCTCTAAAGATGTTTCTATATTTTATGTAGATGTTTTCCCTGTGGTTGACGCTCTAATTATTTTAGAGACTTTGAATCATTCATTTTTAAGCCATATAAAATAGCTACATGCGATCATGGTCACATGATACAAGAATGCTAGGAAAAACTGGCAGTAATTACTACTTTTATCATTAGAAAAGAGGAAGGCAAAAATCAATATAATACCTATGAGAAAAAGAAAACAAATACTTGCATATAATAAATTGATGCCTTGGAATTTACCCTTTATTATTACACTTAAAGCAAAGAAAGATTACCTTCTCTTCTTTTTCCTTTGGCTTCTTTTATTCAAAGAAATAATTTTATCAGTAATGTAGAGAACTAAATTTACCTGAAAGGTTACTGAAAATTTCCCCTGTGACCTGTTGTAATAAAATATTCTTTTGGTATTCTTTCTAGAATACAAAAAAAGGCAATCACAGCGGTTGTAGGCTAGAAACTGCCGAGTAGCTCAATGCATTCGAAAATTGTTCATTTTTCTCTGAGGAGACTTTCTGACTTAGACTCAGATGTACATCACAAATGTCTTTAGTATTAGAAATGGAGAACTCATTTGCTCTGTTGAGAGATTTATGCCCTTTGTTCCTCCATGACCATCGTGCATGAATGCCATGCATGACAGAGAAGTAAGAGTCAGTGCACATTGAAGCTCATGCTACTTTATAGACTTGGTGACATGTGATTTTACTCATGAATAAGCAATAGCTCATGTTTGTGCAAAATGTGCTCTCTCACTGTGGGTCTCTCTCAACTAAAGTCAGACACTTGAAATCAAATAGAAAATACATTGTTTAGCTTATTTGTAAACTTCAGTGCAGAAATACAAGTTATATTTTACCTTATAACCTGATTGCATTAGAGATGGAAAAACAATATAAACAACTCAATATGATCCTAATGCATTGACACATCTACAATGAAATTAACAATCAATCTTAAAGAATATACTAAAAATTGATTTATTATATGCTAAAGTAAGTATGTATTTTTAAATTAGTTATACATGACAGTAGAGACAATTTTGACATATTTATACAAAAATGGAGTATATCTTACTCTAATTAGGATCCCGGTCTTGTAGATGTACATGATATGGAGATTCATTGTGGTATATTGAGATATATGTACATAGGAAAGTAATGTAAGATTCATTCCATTGTTTTTCCTATTCCTATTCCCCATCCCTTCCCTTCATTTCCCTTTATATAATCCACTGAACACCACTGAACATCTATTCTTTCCCTCCCACAGGATGTATTTTTTTTCTTATAATTTTTCCTATTTTTCATGCAAACATAATTAATTTTTAGAAATTCCATAATTCAGATAGACATTTTAATGCATTAACAAATTAAAATCTGGTGACAAAATGACATTAAATTATACTATATTTTATGTTTCTCATATACATTTAGAGAGAATTTTAGAAAATATGTATGTATTAAATCTATAAATTTTTGATACGTTTAATGAATTGAAACAACAATAATTTTCTCAAAAACTTATTAATCATATTAATTGCTATTTTGAAATTTTTCAATAATTAATATAAAAGTAGCATATGTGGTATGACATGACTTTTCTCTAATAAGTATGGAAAGAAAAAAATGTCCTTAAAGAATTATTTTTAAATGTGGTATATATACACAATGGAATATTATTCATCATTAAAAGAGAATAAAATCATGGTATTTGCAGGTAAATAGATGGAGCTGGAGAATATAATGCTAAGTGAAATTAGCCAATCCCCAAAAACCAAATGACGAATGATTTCTCTGATTTAAGAATGCTGATTCACAATATGCTGCAGAGAGTGGGAGGGATGGGAGGATTAAATAAACTCTAGATAGCACAAAGGGGAAAGGAAGGGACAAAGGGGTAAGAAAGATGGTGGATTGCAATGGTTATTATTACCCTAAGTATATATATGAAGACATGAAGAATGTAACTCTACTTTGTGTACAACCAGAGATATGAAAAATTGTGCTCTATATATGTAATATGAATTATAATGCATTCTTTTATCATATATAACAAATTAAAATTTTAAAAAATCATAGAAGTAGAGAGTAAACTGAACAGTGATTACCAGAGGTGGGTTGGGGAGGTAGCATGGGAATGGGCAGGTGTTGATCAGGTGGGTGCAAAGTTTTGCTTATTCAAGAAGAGAATAAAATTTAGTGATTTATTGCTGTAACAATTCATTGTATATTCTAAAGAGTAGAATATATGCTAAAGGAGAAGATTTAAATATTTTCACCACAAAAAATCATTATGTATGTGGAGTGACAGGTTTTTTAACTTGCTGATTTTCCCATCCCCACAATGTAAACATGTCTCAAAACATCACATTATATCCCACAAATATATACAATTATTTGTCAATTAAAAATAAAAATGAATTATTTTAATCACCAAAGACAATACCATCTATTTTTTTTCTTATTACAAAGCTCCAATTTGGAAGAGGATATTTGAATTTTACAGTGAAAATAATCTGTGAAACCAACCATGCCTTTATCACATAGTTTACTATATAACCCAAAGGGATACATCATAGCCATAGCTTTCTTAGCATAGTTTCCCAAAATTCCTGACTCTCAAAAAAATCAATTCTATTATGAAAATTCTCATCTCACATAATGTAAGAAAAAGATTTGAACTTCAGTAAAAAATAAATTAACTGACAGGAATAAGTGATACTATAAGTGTATCAGAATAACAGGTATGACTAACTATAGATAAAATTTTATTTTTAATATTGCCACATTCTCACATTTCCCTTTATCTAATCCACTGAACACCATTTAACAATAAAAGACTTCCTTTCATAAAGTTTAATGTTAAATATAAACAAAACGCCTTTTAAATTCTTGTCAGAGGTGACTCAAATGACAAACATAGGCAGATCATTGGATGATTAGAAAAATATATGAATGTACAATAGATTATGAAATGTTATTGAACAAATACAAAGAAAATTCAGTGCTCTCTTTTTAACATTTGTATTAGTGCATTGTCATTTTGCATAATAGTGGGGTTGTTTAGACATATTAATGAATGCATATAACATAATTTCTCCATTTTAACCTGTACTGCTCTTTTGTAGAATGAAGGAACACTGAAGAATAAAACAGAGGGAGGATGCGAAAAGCAGGAGAAGACACGAAGGGAGACCTTAGGTTCTAAGGCATGTTTATAAAAAAATAAACTCCTCAGATTACACTTAGTTGTGACCTTCAGGAAAGTGATTTAAAAAAAAATAGAAGTCAGTTGATTAACTACTACAGTGTAATAATTGAATACTTAAACTGAAATGTTTCCTTGATATGGAGCCAACGTAACCATTAATACTTAACTGTGGTGAACCATATTTCCTAGGTAGCACAGCAGGGTTCTGGTGTGACCTGCCATGGATGCAGGATGGAATAGCAGTGTGCTTTGTTCTTAGCAATAATATCTCACATAGAATTACTTTTAGCTCATAGAATAGAGATTTCTCCTTTTCATCTTGATCAAAATTTTGGGGGAAATAAAAATTGCAGAAAATGTGAGCCCATCTCTGAGGTAATGGCTTCCAGTTTATGTAAAATTTTCATTTCATAATATCTAAACATTACTCTTTTTAAATATTTATTCATTTATGTATCTTTAGTTTTAGGTGGATACATTAGTTTGTTTTTATGTGGTGCCGAGGATTGAACCCATTGCTCATGCATGCTAGGCGAGCACTCTACCACCGAGCCACCACCCCAGCTCCCTAAACATTACTCTTAATACTAAATAAAATGTTCTCATATAAAATCCAATTATGGTTGTATTCATGTATTCAACATACCTCCCTCTCAGAGAATGCTCCCATGATTCTTTGTGGGTAGTCCCTCTAGTTCATAGTTTTTCTAGATCTTTTTGAACTTTTGTAGACACATTAATTGAATAGAAATGGTTTCCAAAAAATGCCTCCAAAATAAGTTGGAGTCAATATCTAACAACTGCTATTCCTCAATAATTCTTCAAATTCCCGGATTGGTATGTTAGTTAGCTTTTGTCCCAATAATAATGTTCAACAGATTTACATAAACCTGAGGGCCATTCAGGAAGCATTTGTTTCTTCCTCACAGGTTGTTTGGGTTGGCTAGCGATTTATGTTGCACTCAGTGGGGATTGGCTTTAAGTTGAAAATTGCATGTAGATCCTCTGCACCTCCTTCAGTCATCTTTGAATCAGGAGCTACATGAGACATCCTTACAGAGCAAAAAGCAGAGTAAATGCATAAAGTCAAACATGGTAAAAAACGTTTTAAAAGTTAGCTTATTTGTTTCTAATTGACAATACATATGCATATATAGGGCATAAAGTAATGTTTTGATCTATATATGGTGGTCACCGTGCAGTGCAATACGTCACTAAAACATTTTTCTTCTAACTGAAACTTGTGCTCTTTGATCAACATCTTGTCTTCATCCTGTCCTCATTTTGTCCCTTCCCCTCTCCCAACTTTTGGTAACCACCTCTCTACTTCTACAAGATTAATTTTTTTTTTTACATTGTACGTGTAAGTGAGATAACAGAGTATTTGTCTTTCTTTGACTGGCTTTTTTCACTTAAGCATAGTGTCTTTCAGTTCCATCCATATTGCTGCAGATGAGGGAATTTCCTCCTCTTATTCACAACTGTTCAGTATTCCGTTTCATTTAGGTTGCTTCCATATCTTGGTTTTGTGAATAGTATTGAATTGAACAAGGGAGTGCTTATATTTCCTCAATAATTCTTTTGGATACATACTCAGTATTGACATTGCTAGATCAGTGTTTGAGGAAACTCCATATTATTTTACAACATGGTTATAACACTTTACGTTCCTACCAAATTATATGAGGTTTCTCTTTTTTTATGCCCTTACCAACCCTTATCATTTCCAATTTTGATAATGACTATTTTAACAGGTAATATCTCATTGTGGTTTTGATTTGTGTTTTCGTGATGATTCTGCACAGCAAAGGAAACAACTAATAGAATGAAGAGACAACCCAACAGATTGTGAGAAAATATTTGTAAACCATACAGCTGATCAGGGGTTAATATACAAAATGTATAAAAAGCTGAAACAAATTAATAGCATAAACAAACAAGCTAATCCAACCCTCTTCTAATGGTTTTTCAGAGATCTCCCTCTTTTTTACTCCTCCTTCTTAAATTATTCTAGGTGCTGCTCATAGTGGTATAGAGATTCTGATAGTAAGAAAGAAGGTGAGAATGAACTTCAGGAAGGCAACTTATAGTCCTTGACATAAGGAGTAAACATTTTTTTTTCTTTCATTTTCTTCTCAAGTGTGTTGACAAGAAATAAGGATAACAAGAGGAAAATGGGAAAATAAATCAAGTGAGTACAGTTCAATTATTTTTAATGTCTTTGGATCCTTTAAGACATTCTGTTGCTCAGAAAAACTTTAGTTGTAAATCACTACTTTGCTATGGAGGTTTCTCAAATGATTAGGAATGGAACCAACATATGACCCAGCTGTGCCACTTCTCAGTATCTATCCTAAAGACTTAAAGTCATCCTACTACAGTGATATATGCATATTCATGTTTATAGCAGCACAATCCACAATAACCAAACTATGAAACCAGTTTAGGTGTTTGTTCATCAACAAACAAATGCATAAAGAAAATGTAGTATATATACACAAGGGGATTTTATTCAGGCATAAATAAAAATGAAATTATGTCACTTGGAGGAAAATTGATGGAATTAGAGACCATTATACTAAGTGAAATAAGTCCAATTCAGAAGGTTAAGGGTCCTATATTTTCTCACATACATAGAAGCTAAAAAGGAAAAAGGAAAAGAAAAATGGGGATAGGTCTCATGACAATCAAAGGGAAATCAGTAGAAGAAAGCAACCAAAAGGTAGGAGGTGGAGAGGGATCAGGGAAGTGCTGGGGAGTGATTTTGGTCAAATAATATATTGTGTGTTGTGTGCATGTACAAAGATGTAACAACAAATTTTGTCAGTCTTTCCAACTATAAATGCACCAATTAAAAAATGGGGGGGGGGAGAAATCACTGCTTTTATTTTGTAGTTTCTCAATGTAAAAATGTTTTCAAGAGTAATAAATCACATGTTCTTTTCTTCCTCAGAACTGAGGAACCTCAGTAAGGTGTGCAAATTCAATCCCACAGAAGACATACTTTTACAGGGTCAACAAAGTAGATTGAGACATAGTTCTTTCCTTGAGTGATGTACTGTTGAGAGCCACAGTAGAAGGGGCTCCAGCAAACTTTCAGACTGCCAGCTGATGATTGGCTCACAGCGGCCCCAGCAACACCTAGCTGATTGGCTCCTCTGTGGAGATGCTCATTGAGCTGTTTCCCTGCCCTTTCAGACTACCAGCTGATGATTGGCTCACAGCGGCCCCAGCAACATCTAGCAACATCTAGCTGATTGGCTCCTCTGCAGTGATGCTCATTGGGCTGTTTCCCTGCCCTTTCAGACCACGGAGCTGCTCATTGGGGGACTTTTTTGGCTCCGCCCATGCGACCCAGCCAATCGGCCTCAAGAGCAGGAGGATTGTGGGAGGAAGAGGCTGGGTTGGGGTGTGTGGCTTGTGGGAAGCCGGTGGTGGCAGTTGGGCTCTGAGGGTTTTTTCCTGAGGAGTGGTTTTGTTTGGCATGTGTGGTTCTAAAAATAAAGTTAGTTTCTTTTGACAAGTGGCTCCTGAATTGTGCCCAGCCAGACTGCGGCATTTGGTGGCCCGTACGGGGAACGAACCCGCGACCTTGGTGTTATCAGACCTAATATTATATCTTTTTATTTACTTGAGTAATGTTTATTTTCTGCATGAACCATGATTTCTCCTGTGAGCCATTCCAGCATAAGCTGTGAATATGTATTAACAAATATATACATTTCTATTTTTATAATCCATAGATATGCCTGTTTTAAATAATGTATATGTTAAAAAATACATCAGGAAAAGCCTTAAGGCAGCCTCTATTTAAAACTTTTGTTGCTGTCTTATCCAAATGTATTTATAAAAGTTTGGTAGGTCCACACATTGATAATAGTATAATGCTGCAGTCTGGCTGGGCACAATTCAGGAGTCACTTGTCAAAAGAAACTAACTTTATTTTTAGAACCACACACGCCAAACAAAACCGCTCTTCAGGAAAAAACCCTCAGAGCCCAACTGCCACCACCGGCTTCCCACAAGCCACACACCCCAACCCAGCCTCTTCCTCCCACAATCCTCCTGCTCTTGAGGCCGATTGGCTGGGTCGCATGGGCAGAGCCAAAAAAGTCCCCCAATGAGCAGCTCCGTGGTCTGAAAGGGCAGGGAAACAGCCCAATGAGCATCACCGCAGAGGAGCCAATCAGCTAGATGTTGCTAGATGTTGCTGGGGCCGCTGTGAGCCAATCATCAGCTGGCAGTCTGAAAGTTTGCTGGAGCCCCTTCGGCTGTGGCTCTCAACAATGTACAATCTAGTATAGGAGACAGATAAAGAAGTACTTCTAGGGCAAGGTGATGAGTGATTTGACAGAGGTGAGCACAAGGTGAGAGGGGATACATACAAGAGGCACCTGACTAAAACTGGGTAGGAGAGCTGTATCAGGAGGTGAAAACTGAGCTGAGTCCCATAGGACTTGTTGCAGGATACAGTATGGATTGGATGCATATGTGTGGAGGGAAAGAGATGGTAGGAGGATAGAACTCACTGGGTATTATAGAAAGCCTGCCCAACAAGAACACAACTCGAGTGAATTCTTAGAAATGAAAGAGAACTCTTTCATTTATGAGCTTTTCCGGCTCTATATACATTTCCAACTGGGAGTGACTGAAGAGATGAGAGTGGACAGGAAGCCACTAGGACTAGATCATGAAGCTACTTGTGCCACTAATTAACTTTTATATTATTCTTTAGGGGAGGACTTGGAGGACTGGATGTAGGAAGTGATGTGCTCAGATACTCACAGAGACATTGGTGAGAATGAGTTGTAGATCAGCAATATCCAAAGAAAGGGTAGTAAAGAGGCACATTTGGTTTAGGCAAGAAATGTTGAGGGTTTGAACAATGCAGAGTGGGCAGTGACAAGTCCTTAGGAGGGAGGAATCTATAGACTTGGAGCTCACGGAATCAGTAGGGAAGAAAATGGAAAAAATAAAGAGGGAGATGCCCTAGTTTCTGTTCTATTTACCTATGTGAGATGCATGATTATTCACAGAGATCTGAAACACAGGAAGTGAGGTAGATTTTTGTATGGTAGATAAGGTTTGTTCAGTTTATGAAAGATGAGTTTAAGGTGCTACTTAGACATCCACATGGGACTAATGAGAATTTGAACTTGGGGAAAATATCTGGACTGGATAAAGGAATTAAGGGTAGTTTCTGCCATGCCATGACTAAGCAAGGGTGAGTGTATAGAATAAAAAGAGGACAGAACTCTGAAGAACACAACACTCAGAATGAAGAGGATGAATGAATAAAGGAGACAGAGAAGGAACCAAAAATAAGTGGAGTAAAATTAGGTGAGAACAGTATTTAGAAATTGAGGAAGACATTTCAAATACTACAGGTATCAAACAAATTAAGAACCAACATATGCACTGAATTTCACCACAAAAACAACAGAGAGGACCAATGTAAGATAGCTTTGGTTGAAAGATAGTGGTGAGGAATGAATGAGCACTGAGGAAGATAAATATAAAATGCTTTCAAGCAGTGATGCTCATTGTATTAGGGAGAAGCAAGACTTTGTATCCATTTTTTACAATGAAGAGTCTTAGCCAAGCTTAAATGTTGATGAGAAAGAGAGATACAAAGATGGAGGTAATACAGGAGAGAAAGGCAATATTGAAGTGAGCTTCGAGAAGTCAGAAGAGGAATTTGGAGCATATGGAGAAACCTTGAAGGAAGGAGGAACAGATCTCTGCAGTGTCAGGGGTGGGAAGGAAACCTAGATAGGCATGATTAAGAGGCTTTGGTACAGAGGGAGCAGCAAGGACAGCCACTGTGATTCCCAACAGTTTCTAATGTTAATTAAGGTGACAACTAAGTAGGAACAGATTGTGAGGTTGGAGACTTCAAATTTGTAGTTCCTCTATTCTATGTATTTGTGTCATTTTCTGCATTAGTGCTCCATAATTCAGGTACAGGATAGATGAGTGGGTAATCTGATTTTCCTGTGGTTGAAATTCTTCCAAATGTGTCTGAAGAAAGGACAAAGACTTGCTGGTTTGGGCAATAAGATGGCTAGATTGGAAAGGGAATGAAGACAGAAAGAGATCAATCGAAGAGATCTCAGTCACACATAAGATTAGATTTTGTTGACATTTTAAAAATTAATGGTTGGGTGTGGTGGTGCATGCCTGTAATCCCAGCTACGCTCAGGAGGCTGAGGCAGGAGGATCGCAAGTTCCAGGCCAGCCTCAGAAACTTAGAGGGACCCTGTCTCAAAATAAAAAATTTTTTTAAAAAAAGAGCTGAGAATGTTGCTCAGTGGTTAAGCACCTCTGGGTTAAAAGATAATAATAATGATAGTCAAAATGAGGAGAGAGCACTGGAAGTTTGATTGCAAAGGGGCTTTGCAATACTTTGATATCTTTCTCAAGTTCAAGACTGAAAAGTGATATTTAAGTGAATATTAAATTGTCATAGCTTGCTCCATAAATTAGTTCACTTCAAATATGAATAGTCAAATATTATCATAAGATATTCATATTTAAAGCACTTTCTAAATGGCTTAAAACATAAAACTTTAATCAAGTCTAATAATTATAGCTGATTCCATTTGATGTTTGAAACTTTTAGCTGTGCTCTGGTTTAGAATCTCCCTTTTTGATATCCAGTATCAGTCATTCCATTCATAGGCATATAGAGACCAGCAAAATTGGTGGTTGGAATTACAATTTACACATCATAGACTACAATAACTTCAGACCCCATTAGATCATTTGAATAAAATTTTGTATTTCCAGGACTGTGTTACTGGGTTAAAAGCATTGTTATAATATTTGACTTCCCAGTGTTTCTCTTAAAATAATTATTCCTCTTAATGTTGAATGGTTGCTGCTCATATATTTAATTTCTTAGTACGTACCAAAGTGTCTTTAAGCTTACCTTTTTATAAAAAGTGACTGACATAACTATTTTTTCATTTCTTGTTAAAACTCAAACTTTTGAGTTTGTGAATTTCAAGTACTGTTCAGCTTGTTGATCCTTTAGGTTTAGAGTTCAGTTTTTTGTTGATGACTTTTAGTTAGAGTCCTCTTCTTTTAATAAAACTAAATTATTTTTATTTTTAAGGAATTTATGAATACAGTCTTTTTGGATGCTTTGAAAAATAAAGAAGTTTCTATATATTTTGTTATGATGTATCAAGTAGAAATTTAACTCATTTTGCCATGTTTTCTTAAATTTTATCTTTTATTCTAATTTGATATATATGACAGCAGAATGCATAACAATTTATTTTACTCATATAGAGCACATTTTTTTCATATCTCTGTTTATATACAAAGTATATTCATACTATTTGTGTCCTCATACATCTACTTAGGGAAATGATGTCCAACACATTCCACCATCTTTTTTTACACCCCTTCTCCTCCCAGTTCTCCCAGCACCATTTGGTTAAGAAGGTATCTTTTCTCCAATCTATGTTGGTTTTTTTGCCATGCTTTATATCATTTTGAAATAGTATTTAGTTGAATATTATTATTTTTGTATCTATTTAAGCTAAGTAACTGTAAGAAAGGAAAAATTTTTTTGGTGGTATGTATATACTCAATGTAGGAAATTCAAAAAATATTTCTGACTTTTTTCTTTCTATTGTTAGTAATTTAAAAAACATGAAATTAATAATTTAAGATTTACTTCACATATACATACACATACACATATTTTCCAATTCAAATTTTTAATACAAAGTTTGTGACCCTGGAGGTTTTGGTAGAACATATCCAAATCCATAATATATCTAATATCTTTGAATCTTAAATTATATTCCCAGGAATGTTCTCCAAGGAAATATTGCACAAGGAGAAAAAGTTTGTGTATAAAGAATTTTAGCAGTGTTATTTATAATGTTAAAAATTAAAAAACAATCTAAATGTCCAACAATGGGAACATAACTAAGTAAATTATAGTATAGTAGTAGTGTTGATTATTATATTGGCAAAAAGATAGTAAAAAAATTAGTAAGAAGGAATATGTATATCTTCTTATGAAACAATATTAAATGAGAAAACATAGAAAAAACATAATAGATTAGCTTTTTTGGCAGGGGGCAATACTAGGGATTGAATTCAGGGACACTCTAACACTGAGTTACACTCCCAGCATTTTTTAATTTTTATTTTGAGACAGGGTCTTGCTAATGGACCCAGGCTGTACTTGAACTTGTGATCCTCCTGACTTGGCCTCCAAGTTTCTGGGATTACAAGTGTGAACATTTATATGTAGATAAAAATTTTAAGGGAAAAAATTAAGTAGGCAATATGTAAAGGTGAAATTCTTATCATTTTATTTTTTAAATATTTTAAATTTTTGCAATGATAAGTGTATGTGTGGTATAGAGCTTTTAAAGTATGTTAAGCTGAGTGGTAAATAAAAGGAGTTTTATCTTAGTAGATTACTGATTTACCTTTAATAGATTATAAGCACTATTAAGTAGTGGTCAACTTTTACCACATGTTATTTATTATTAATGAAATATTTATAATAAATAAAGGGGGAAAATGGTTGGCTACAATAGACTCACAAGGCTTGCACTGCCTCTAACAGGACAATAAGGTACAGAAGTAGGAAGATGTGAATTTTCATTTCCAGAAATACAGCTGACATTTTTCTCTTTGAGAGCCACCATCAGCTTCTTGGGGATGCCCAAGAGAAGGCAGGAGGGAACATTGGGGAGTGATTTTCATCCTATTCATCCTGAGCCATTAGTAAGGCTTGAGATTAATTTAGTGCATAGAGAACTACCTATTTACTTTTGTTTATTTGTAGTAGTATCATTTATTTTAGGAAGTTTTTCTCTTAAAAGTTCAATTAAATGCTAACAATATCACCTTCAATATGGACTCTGTTATAGTTTTATAATCCTGATAGGTGAGTCTTATTTCTTGAAACTTGTCTTTGTTTTATTTTTAAGGGAAAGTAGAGGAGCCAGAAAGGGAGAGGTGGATGGACAGAAGGAGAGAGAATAAAAATTGTACTACTCATTATCTGGTAAAATATTTGGAAAAATATTACCTTAGAGGGGAAAAAAATCATCTGTTGACAGGAGAGGGCTGAAGAAGCTGACTTTGCAAGTCCCTAGGATTCAACAGCCTCAGACCCCAGTAGCCTCACTCACCTGGAGGAGCTCTGAGGTAGCTTTCAATTCTCAGAGACTTCCTTATAGATTTCAGATGTTCTAGTATATAAGACAATTTTATTCTCTAAGTGACTATGAGTATAGCAAAATATTTTGTCAGGCTTTAGATTATCAATCTACCCATTAATATTTTTAAATATATCTAATATAATATGCAAATAAAGTGGTAAGACTTTCAGGTCACATGTTGCTTGAAATACATTGTTTTTTTTTCATTTTTTTTAAATTGCCTTTTCTATTGTTGTATTGACTTATTACATTACTTCCATGGTCAATTATAAGAATTTGCATGGTAGCATAGAAAAAAAATATTT
Organism: Callospermophilus lateralis; assembly: GCF_048772815.1. NCBI lineage: Eukaryota > Metazoa > Chordata > Mammalia > Rodentia > Sciuridae > Callospermophilus > Callospermophilus lateralis. The sequence goes on along the minus strand of NC_135310.1, from coordinate 88,399,529 downwards.
TTTAAAAGGAATTAGTATAACAGTTTCCAGTAAGGAGTGGATCAATAAACTGTGGTATGTCCAGAAAAGGGAATATTAGTCAGTAATAAGCAAGCTATCAAGTCATAAATAGACACAGAGGAGCCTTGAATGAATATTCAGGGCAAGAGGCCAATATGAAAGGGCAACATACTGCATGAATCCAACAAATGATATTTTAGAAAAGAAAGAACTACCTGGACAGAAAGACTAGTGGATTTGGGGGGTCCAGGAGGGAGGAAGGTCTGACTAAGCAGAGCACAGAGGATCCTCAGAGCACAGAAACTTTTCTGGTAGTATAATGGTGAATACATGTCATTACATATTTGTCCACACCCACAGAATAGACCATAGCAAGAGTGAACCCTAATGTAAGCTAAAGCCTTTGGGTGATGATGATGTGTCAATGTAGTTTCATCAGTTGCAGTAAACATTCCACTTTGATGGGGAAATCATCACAGTAGGGAATACTGTGACAGGGGATATGTGGGCTCTGTTCACTTTCTGATCAGTTTTTACAATAAACCTAAAATTGATCTAGAAAATATGATTTATTTTTTTCAAACTTTTAAAAGAAATTAAAGATTAATTTCTTATGAAGATTATTCTTATAAAGACTAATTGCTTATGAATTATGAAGAGGATAAACTTTGGGCATTCTAGAACTCAGTTCTTTATTAGTTACAGAGTAACTGCTGAAAGTCTATAACAACAGTGCTACTTTGCAATCACTGAAGCTGCCATTTGTGATACCGTGTGTAGGGCTGACAAATAAGACACAAGGGGAAAAAAATCTCAAAATTTACTAGTCTGTCTGTCAACTGCCTTTGTACGAAGTACTCATTTTGGTTTTATTCTGCTTCATCTCTATTGCTTATAAACTTCTTTCATTTCATAAATAAAACTCTGAGCTTTTGCCACTTCACTAAATTTCATTTTAAAACCCATTCTTTTTTAGAAATGATAATACATACACCACTTTTACAAACACATTTAAAGAAAGTCATGGTTCCCTAAATAATTTGTTTCTCTATCAGAGAAGGCAACAGAGCTACAGATGGTATGTTCAGTGAGCTGAGAATTTAGGACCGAGAAGCTATTAATTTTCACAGCAGCTCTTCCACTAACTATTTTATGGTCCCAGGAACCAATGTCATTCAAAGTCTGCTTCACATAGTATAAATCTATAAAATGAAAAATAAAGTTGATTCTTATATTTTAGGGATATTTATAGCACTACATGTTTAGGCTATTCTATTACTGGGTAACAAATTACTGTAAACAGTGGCTTTCCACAACATAAATGTATTACCTCACAGTTTCTTTAGTCAGGTATCAAGGCAAGGCTTATTTGGATTTTCTCTTCCATGACCTTCAGTTGAAACCAAGCTCCTTACAAGAGAAATTGTTTTTCTAAAATTTTTATTACAGTAATCCCATAGCCTTCTCAGTAAGTTTTAGTGTCTTCCCTGGATAGTGATGTCTGAAGAAAGCCACTGTAGTTTTTCCAGATACCTTCAGTTCCAGAATATTTATTGAGTACCTCTTGTTTTTAAGTTCCAGTCTTTGGAAATAAGATTGAGTCCAAGGCCGTGACCTCAGGGAATGTATGATCTACTAGTGAAGCAGACTGGGGAAAGATGTTAAGGAGACCAAGCTGGAATCATTTTGAGAGGAAGAAGGGAACTCAGAGTTACTGCCAGGATTAATTTGTCTTGAGAGAAACTTCCCTACTAGTGAGTAACTGGAAATTTCTCTGAAGATGATAGATTTGCTATGGATAGCTGTTGTATTCAGCAACTTATAAAGCAGTCTGCAGAGGTCATCTGAGTTGACAAAGGCCACTTGTTTGGGCAAAGCTAAAACAAGATTCTCAACGAAGGATCAAATCTAAGCAGCAATTTTGTGATACTGTAGAAGATGCTAGGGGGAGATCTCAGGCAAAGGAAATGCTGAGGAGGTACAGCCTTATTTTATAGGGAGATGTTTATAGGGAGATCTTTTATAAGGGAGATCAAATTCTGATTAAAGTGATGATGATTTTTCCCAGCATAGTTACGCAGATAGAAAGATTCTAGGAAATTGGATTGTATGCTATGTGAAGCTTTTGTGCCATTTTATGCTTTGAGTCTGAGATAGAACCCTAAGGACTTCACTTGCTAAGTCCTGTCGGCTCTTGTTTCTTTCTCCAGTCCTTTAACAGTGCCTCTGATTATGACTTTATGGATGCTTCAGTTCGGTATGGTTGAGGAGGAAAACCTAGAGATTATTTTGATTTGGGTGATTGTGGAGATCACATTTCAGTGCTTGAAGTATAATGAAGTTTGGTGCTAAGGGGCTCTAACAGGCTCTCTTTTCAGGGAGGGTTTAAAGGGGTGGGGATAACGTTGGCCACCCATAAATGAGGGAGGAATGTGCCTAATGGGAGTTCATGTTGAGGCACTGATGTCTTGTCCTTTCCCTGAGTGTGGGAGAGGAAGCTGCATAGGCAATGACTTGAACCTCAGTTGACTTGAGCCTGATGTCAGATTGCCCAGAAAATGGATTCTCAAGGGGAGTTCGTGGTTAACGTCTCAAGCATGGCGTCAGATCACACAGTGTTTCCTTTTCTGTGACTTGTCTAAATATCATGAGTACCCAAAAGGCTTTGCAGTTCAGTTAAAGAGATGATGTTCCCGGGCTGGGGATATGGCTCAAGTGGTAGCGCGTTCGCCTGGCATGCGTGCAGCCCGGGTTCGATCCTCAGCACCATGTACAAACAAAGATGCTGTATCCGCCAAGTACTAAAAAATAAATATTAAAAAATTCTCTCTCTCTCTCCCTCTCTCTCTCACACTCTTTCTTAAAAAAAAAAAAGAGATGATGTTCCTTGACTTTCAACCACTTTTAGAAGTTAGCCTATAAGAGAGTCCCAAAAGTAAATGAGGCTCTTTCTCACTTAAAGAAGTAAAGATGTGAATGCCTCCTAGGTCCATGTTTCTCAAATTTATATGAGCATATAAATCACCTGGAGGTTTATTAAAATGCAAGTTCTGATGCAATAGGTTAGAGAGGGAGAGGGGGTGAGAATGTGGAGAATGCGTACTTCTTAAGTTTCCAAATTATGCAGATACTGAGCATTAGAATAGGGAAGATCTACCTTAGATGATGTCACAGAGCCACAAGAGTAGAGGAAACAACTTATGCAGCTGAAGTAGGAATTATAGAACTCTTCAGGAATATTTAAAGATCTACAAGAAATGAAAATTCAAAAAACAAATACATTTGTAAAGCCAGTTTTTGTCTTCACTAAAGGATGTGTCATGAAAGAACAAGAAATGAGGTAGTTACTAGAGAAGTAGAGACTTGTAGCTGTTATCCCTTAACTCTGAAGGGTACGGTCTTCTGTTCTGTTTTAGGGTCACTCAGTGCTGCCTCCCAAACCCCACACCACAGCTTACTCCCATCCTTCCCTCCTTATGCCCTGCCAGTGACCTGTGCCTACCACTGGCTCTTGATTGCTTTCATACAATAGTGGAGCAACTGCAGGTTGGCTTGGGGATGAATTCTAGACTTGGCTCTCAAGTATTCTACAGTGATTGTTTTTTGGGTGCAAAGGCTTTAATATCTCTAGGGATGGAATGATGGTGGAGGGCTGGTTAGAAGGTAGTTTTTGTTTTATCTTTATAGTCATTTGAATATTTAATGTAATGTAATTCAAGCTCACCAAAATTTGTATCTCTCCTAAACTTAATAAAATGAAACTTAATTTGAATTAATAGAAGCTTTTGTAATGCAAGCTTGGAAATAGTTTTCAAAGTTTACAGTGGTTGCAAAAGTTCTACTGGATCTGCTCACATGCACAAATGTTTCTTCCCTGCTCCTCTTTCTATTGCTATTTATATCAGCTGTTCTACAGGAGATCAGCTTTCTTCTCAGTATCTGATATAAATAACCACAGTTCTCTAAGTATGATCTACTCAAGATTTCCAGGTAGCTAATGGACTGATATATTGTTATTTATATTCATCATTTGGTTTCTGTAACTAATATAAATTAATACTTTTTCATGTAAAATGCAATAAAAGTTGCACCTGACCTCAATGATGTTTTTATAAAAAATGTCACTATTAATGAACAGGTAAATGGAGTTTGTACACTGCAGTGACATTCAGAAATAAGAAACAGGGGTAGTCTTTGATGCCATACCCTTGAATTGAACTTTTCCCTGAGAATTACATCCAAATTCAGAAATGAACATGATGTACTCAACAGGGTGCAGCTTTCTGATTTGCTCTGTTTTTTATGATATCTTTCATACCTAGCAAGTGTAGGCACCTGTTTATTTTTATGCCCCTTACACTGTAACTAAAAGAAACACAAAATATTCTTGCTTATTTGAGATAAAAGGTGTAATATAGAACTCCCTTTTTAGGGGTGAAATCAACCAATATATTTTTTAGCTTAAAATTTCCCATGTTAAAGACAACTCAGTCTAGCTTCTACATAGAATTTTTCAAAACTGTTTGATCATTTTAAACATTTTAGATGTATCTTGATCTAAAATGTACCCTTGACTTTAGGTAATGTGATGGCAGTCATTAAACCCTTCCAAGATGTAAAGATCAAAGTGTGGAATAGAAATACAAATTTAACTATATCAATATAAACATTGATAAATAAGTAAGTGAGTTTAAATATTATTAAACCTACCCAATGAAATGTTTCATAATATAACTAATGCATTTTATTAAGTATTTTTCATAACATTAGTCATTGAACTGTAATTTAATTATGTTAATAGAATTTTAATGGGTTTAAGATATTACCTTTCAGCTTCATAATTCGAATTTTAAACTGAATTTATAGTAAATAAAAACCAGTTTTATTTTAATTTTTCACTGCATAATTATAGTGGATGAAAGTAGAATAAAAAGGTAATTTGTCAGGTTCAATTTATTAATGTCTCCGGTAGTGACCATACCAAGATTATACTGCAATAAACATAAGCTCTTTAAAATCTATCTCCCTCCCTTATTTTAGGATTATGCTTATATAACTTTATATCTATTACAGGTAACCTAATTAAGGCAACACTGTGGCTCCAGATTCAACTTCTGATATGTCTTTTACCAGCTCTGTTCACAATGAGCCTTAACTTTCTCTTTGGTGAACTGATGTATCTAATCTGCGCCTTGTGTACACAGAGCATTGTTAACTGAGGTAAAAATAAAGTATTGGATGTGATCTAAGCTTTTTGTTACTGTATCTTTCATTATTGACTAGGTCTTTCTGTATTAACAAACGGAAAAACAAGGCCCAAATCTCAGTGAACATAAGCCTAGTCCATATGTAGTTTATTTTTCATGCTTCATATCTGCAGGCACTTGGCTCGTTGTGATCCCTGAGAAGCAGGCCAGTGAACGCTCCATATTAGCATGTGCTTTCACAATCACCAGGTCAGGGGAAAGATGCTGACAAATCACACCCTGTCAATTAAAATGTTCTTGCAGAAATGACACTCCTAATTGAGCTCACATGTCATTGGCCAAAGCAAATAACACAGCCACACCTAATTTCAGAGCAAGTGAAGAAGTACGGTTCTACCGTGTGTCTTATAAGAGAGTTGGGCACACTTCTGATGAACTCTAATCATTATCATGGTGTATAAATGTGGAATGGTAATCTGTTTATCCTGAGATGAATTTAGTGAAGAAATTATTTTTGCCTTGCAATGATAGGACTGTTATATCATTTTCTGCTATCAATTATAGATATGGGCAGCCAATATCTGAGAAGGGAAGATGTTCTGATATGAAATAAAGATCAGGCATATGCACTATTATATTTCTAGTATGAGAAACATAAGATGAGAGAGAGATACACAAATGAAGTAGAAAAGTGGTAAGAAAGACAGAGGGACACCTGACTTGCAGGTGAATCCTATAGCTATAGTGGGGAAGGGTTACTGGGAAATGTGAGATAAAGATAATATTGAAGAACGGGAGGGATATTGATTTTCAGAGAGGATATGAAAAACTATAATACAGAGAAGTAGAATTCACACTTAAATTCTGATTTCTGGTCCATTCTTAATGAGCACATTTATTTATTTATTTATTTTGCTAAAATATCAGGACCTTTTAATCTAATGACTCAGGTTTTCTGTGTTTCTGTTCCTGTTGCATTTTGTCTTATCGCTTTGCCATTTAAAAGCCATGAAAGAAATTTTGGAAACTATGTCTCTTTCTATGCACACAATTGCTCCTTAAAAGTAAAAAGATCAGTTAGGATATTATTGGCTCCTTGGTCCTTCTTTTGTCGCCTCTAGTCAATTAATTGCTTGAATTGGGCTTTCTAGATTCAGCTCCTCTTATAATGTCAAATCAATAATGATTAAATGTCTAAATCAAGTGAGTGTAGCTGTGACACTTCTTGCAGTTTCTAGGAGCCACCCCCAAAGGTTCAAGATTGTCATTCAACAATAGCATCAATCAAGGCTAGGATGGGTTAGTGAATTTTCAGCTTTTACTCTTTTTTTCCCCCAAAGTTTAACCTGAATTTATGGAAACAATAATGCAACTGTGTGCTCTCTCTTTTTTGTTTTTTAATAAATTTTTAGTTGTCGATGGACCTTTATTTTATTTATTTATTTATTTATTTATTTATTTATTTATATGTGGTGCTGAGACTTGAACCTAGCATCTCACACATGCTAGGCAAGCATTCTACCACTGAGCCACAATCCCAGCCCCTAGCTCTGTGCTCTTTAAATTCAATGTATATTTTGTTTTGAGATTAAAGCTGGTTTTTTAAAAAAATATTTTTTTTCAGTTGTTGATAGACCTTTTATTTATTTATATGTGGTGCTAAATATGTATGTGTACTTTCATATCTTTTTTATAACTAGTGTGAGTGTGAGTTGATCACAAATATTAATTATTTAAATATAAAAAATTAATATTAATTAATTAAGTTAGTTAATTAAATATTTAAAAATACTTCTGAATACCATTAACTCCATAATGCATCATTCAAAGATTCTCAAATCTGACTTCAACCTATGTTGAATACTTATTTTCTATACTGAGCCCAAATCTCACAGATGGGTTCACTAACTAAATTCTGTATGAAATAGAATCATATTTGGCCATATAGTGTAATTTATATTATGAAATATCAGTATTGTGACTTTTTTTAAACTGAATAGGCTTATAAGGCATTATGTTATGACCTTTTGAAAACTTAACTATCCTTTAAAAAAATCATTGTTCTACAGCTAAGTCTATAATCAAAATATACTGTTATTTGATTTTATTGTTGATAAGATTAACAAATCACTAAGGACATTGATAATTCATTGAGAGTTATTTTAGCTGAGTAATGTTCAAGAAGCCTGCATTTCCAAATAAATTATTTTAAAATTATCTGAAAACTAAATTTCAAAATGACATAGAAGTTAGTTTCTAGAAAATTTTTATTTCTAAGTAATTATTACTTATCAGATTTCACAGATTATCCATTTCAGGGCATGTTTTCACTCTGGATAAGTGTAGTGCATTTAAACTTACATAATACTCTTTAGGCAATGTGCTTGGGAGTTCCCTTCTAGGGTTTGCCAATGACTCATGGTAGCCATGTTATGTGCTGCTTTGTCTCCATATATTAAAAAGTATATAAAATTTATATATAATTTGCCATGTACCATTTTGGATAGCATTTTGACACCAACATATACAGATCAAGGTTTTATAAAATTTAAATTCCAATCTATGTCCATTTCAATTAAAAATTGTAATCACTGAAGTAATTATTATTTTAAAAAGGTTTTTGCCTTTACCTTCTTTTTTTTTTTTTTTTTGGACAGTATTGTCCTTGTAATTATAATTTGGACCATGAATGGTCAGTACTTCTTGACAGGCTACTTTAATTTATATTTTTGCTTTTAATTAGATAGTGTTTCTGAAGAAATAAATAAAGAAGATTCTATGAAAAGAAAAACCAAATACCCCAATGACATGTCAAAAACAACCCTAAGTTGATTGCATAAATGGAAATAAAAATATTTTTAAAAAATATTGTCAGTGGCTGGTCAAGGCAGGATTATTCCCTATGTGGGCTATTTGTGCCTTGTATTTTTCCATCCACCTACCTGTGGTTGGACCTTTTCCCTGCCCATTTTCTATGGAACAGAAAGCAGAGCAAGGCAAGAGAAATAAAATGTAATGAAGTTCAAATCCTTCCTTTTGGCTACTTGTGAGCAATTGGAGGCAGTGGCTCATTGTGAGATTTAACAGCAGGTATTGCCTGAACTGAAGTTTGAGGAATATTAATGGTTTCAATTTGTCCACACAATTCCATGGCTAGATGTATCTGAAGATTAAGTGATTAATCAATGGTATCTAAAAGCATATTTATGAATGAGAATAATTCCTACCTTCAATTAAAAAATAAACACTAAGATAAGACACCCCTGGTTAGGGGACTTTAAAATGTAAATAAAAATCACCTTTCTAGTTGGCTGGATAAATTGATACTCTGTCTGAACTTTGAACAGTATTTCAATCTAAATACCAGAACAAGGATTTGCCTTTAAATGAAATGCTTTGGAGTGTTAAGAATTCTTTTTGTAGTTTATTCAAACTTCCCTGAATTGTAAGGTTCTATCATAGCAATGAGCAGTGAAGAGAAATATGAGGAGGAAAAAAATAAATATGTAATTTAGAGTTTGTTCAGGATCCAAGAGTTAACTCCCTTTATTCAAGAAAGTTGAGTCATGGGCAAACCACAGGTGGTCAGGGAGTGGGTGAACCATGACACATCTGTTTCTCATAAAACCCTACTGTGCCATTCTAGAGCCTTTACTTTTTCTGAATGAAATACATTCATGTGTGAACATGTCAGAGCCAGTGCAGGAAAAACATTAGTTTTGCCTGGCACACTATGCACTTCTGATTTGCCCAAGTGCAATATACTTGGGCCTTCTTGTTCCCTCGGAAAGTGAACTTTCCTGGGACGTCTGTGGTTCCAACAGGGGCTGTTTTTTCTCATACGTGGTGCTATGATGAAATCTCTTCCTAAAATCTTTAGAAACAAATGGTCTGATTTAATGAGATTTTAATTGAAAGTAATTAATAAATACATTTTTATTAGTATAAACCTCAGATCCCTTCATGAGGGTAGAAACAGCAGCTGGAAACTCCTTAAACCATGCAAGATTAAGTTATGAGAAATGTACAGTCATTTCTCAGTTAAAGTCATCAGTGTTCCTCAAACTTGACAGTGTAATTGTACCACTTGAGGATATTGTTAAAATGCAGATTCTGATTCAGTAAGTCTGAGGTGAGCTCAAGATTCTCATTACAGGCTTCCAAGTAAGTCTCTGACAGAACCTAGGACATGGGTCTTGGACAGGAAGATACAATCAAGCAGCTGATATTAAAGCCAATTTGAGTTTATCTCAATTTCATTCCATATCTTTTCCTAGTTTTTGTGAGAACAGTATTTGCATTTATGAATAGGTTAAGATTTAACAAACAATGACAACCACAGCCAATGATTACACATCTACTGTATTAAAGTTTATGGTCAGTAGTTACTTCCCTTCCTGAGATAGCTCTATCTTATATAACCAACCCACTTTATTCCTAACAAGCCATCTTACATGTTTAGTAAATGTGTAGATCACACACTTACATGCTGAAAAGGACAAGAGAGTTTTATGACAAAGAATTTTTTCTAAGGAAACAATGATGTGAAATGGAAAGTCCCACCAAACTACAATTTGGAGTAACTGATCATTTTCTTGCTTCATCTGTCCCCTGCTTAAAGAGAAGTCACTTTTATTTATTAACCTGATATGATCTTTCTTTACCAACTTAAACAACCCTGTTGATGGTATCCACTGAGTTCTTAAGTATGACAGTATTCTGAGAACATTTAAAAAAGCATTATACTAGTATAAGAAATCATTTTAATATATGATGTAAAAAAAGTGTTCTGTACAATTTACTAGACCACACTGTCACTGAAGACAAAATTATAATATACTTTGTTTTTATAATCCTGTATCTTTGGTTATTTAGTCCATTGTTGTTACCATGGGATAATTTTTAAAAGTTCAGATGATCAGATGATTAATGAATTGGCTAACTGAAAAAGAAATAAAGTTGTAGTACTTAATGCTAACATTTAAATATTTTAATCTGTCACTATGAAATACAAGGTACTAAAACTAGCAAAAAAGTTATTATCTAATTTTATGTCATGGGCCACTTTGGCAATCCTATGAAGCCTGGGGAAATATTTTTTATATAACCATTTAACATGCATAAAACATTACAATGAAATATTTAAATGAAAATGATAAAAATATTAAAATAATTCTTTACTAATATGTTAAATAACAAGATTTAGCAGTAGTTCTATCTAGTAGTTAATATAATTTTGAAGAGATGCTGAGTATATATTACATTTGAGATATATTCAATACCTGTGATGTAATTTAAAACTAATCTGTGATTTCTAGAGGTGCTAATGCAGCTTTGGTTTGTACCTTAAATATCAGAGTTAGTAAAACTAAAGGTGTAATTGTTTTTGTCTGAGTTCTGGACATTAGGTTATGAACACCTAACCTAAATAAGAGTAGATATTAGAATTATGATATAATATAATCTTTAAGAAATCTCAAAATCCATACCCTTATTTCCTTCCAAGCAAGGTTTAGAGTACAACATATTATCTTTTGTTACCATTATAAAAGGCTTGCAGTTCTGCCAGATAGAATCAGGTAGTTTTATGATGTTTGGTAACTACTACATTAGTATACACAATGTATGGTATGTCTTAATTTAACACAGGAATGCAATACAATATAAAAGGATGCTGTTGATTCTTGATTCATTATCTGGTGCTTTTGGATTTTAATACATTATCCTTAATGGAATTTTCTAACTTTTACCTCTTCCTTGCTCAAAATTACTTCCTTTACTCAAAATTATATTAATGTTACTTTGAAAGAAAAGATGGTGCTCTGAGATTTGACTTAGATTTTTTTAAAAAAAGCATTTAGCTAAATATATCCCATGTAGTTGTTGAAGAGAAAGAAGGAAAAATTCTAAGTTATCTTTGTTAAAAGTGTTACAACCCTTGGTTTCTTTCACATTGCTTCAGATTTAGTTCAATGACAGCAACCATTAGTAACTGTCAGCAAATCCCTTTCAGAGGAGGGAAAGAGTGACTCACCCTTGATCACTAGCATGTCTCCTCCACTGCATCTGAACTGCCAACCAAGACTTTTTCAAAGAAGGCCAAGTTTGACAAGTACTAAGAAAATCATAGAAAAAGAAGAGCTGCTCTCAAGGAACCAGGTCTTAGGGCAAGTAAACAAATATGCAGATTTATAAATAAAGTGGCGATCAGAAGCAAACAAAATGATCCTGATGACAGTGGAATTTGGGAGCTGGGAGGGCAATTATTCCACAGAATTCTTACAAGGGGTTGCCAGAGACTTACAGAAGTATCAAGGATACTGTTGTTGCAGGTTGATCTGTATCTCCTAAAAAAGATACGTTGAAGTTCTCACCTGATATCTGGGTGAATGTGATCACTTTTGGAAATACAGTCTTTGCAGATATAATTAAGAAAAGGTCACATTGGATATCAGTGGAACCTATCATTTCTTTCACTTGTGTAATATCATTACAAGAGAGTGAGATATCCAGAATCAGACACAGGCATGGAGGGAAAGCAGCCACGAGATGACAGAGACAGAGACTGGAGTGACGCACTACAAGGCAAAAAATGTTAAAGATTCTTGGGAACTGCCAGCACCTTGGAAAAGGTAAAGATGAAGTCCTTCCTCTTGCCTTCAGAAGGAATAGGACCTTCTGACACACCTTAACCCCAGACTCTGGCCTCCAGAACTGTAAGCAAATACTTTTCTGTTGTTTGAAGCTGCTCAATTTGTGGTAATCTGGTATGGTATCCCAGGGCAACTCTGTGGTTGTAAATACACAAAGTGTATTCACACCAATTCATGTCTTCATACCTGTACTTTAGATAATAATGTCTATCATATTCCACCATCATTTCTAACCCCATGCCCCCTTCCTTCCCCTCCCACCCCTCTGCCCTATGTAGAGTTCATCTATTCCTCCTATGCTCCTCTCCCTACTCCACTATGAAGCAGCTTCCTTATATCAAAGAAAGCATTCGGCATTTGGGTTTTTGGGATTGGCTAACTTCACTTAGCATTTTCTTTTAAGAAGGTTTAGGAATTCACTACAACTACCAACAGGGCAGCATCCTTAATTTTTGTCTCAAAAGCAGCTCATAAAATTATTAAATAGTTTATACTACTTAAAATTGTCATTTTGAAAGTTAACAAGAGTCAAATATCATCAATTTTGTATGGTTAACCTTCATACTTGCTCCTAGAATCAGAAATGTATATTTTATCATTGACTTGTTTTATGAGAAGATATTTTTAAAATGTAACATAGTTGTCACTGTGGTTTAGTACAAAAAACAACGGATCAATTCTCCAATTTTTTGACTACCTACCATTTCTAAGCACATTGTAAGGTACATTAAATACCTTGATTCTTTCCTTATTATTAGAGTCATTTTAGGAATTAGTGATGGTCAGAATGCTTATGTAAGTTTCCCCAAATCATCAACAGTAAATGATTTTTTAGTAGAAGAATGAAGCTCAGAATATTTACACAAATTTCACCAAATCATTAGCTAGGGGATGATGGTATTGGGTTTTAAGTAACTTTATTGTTTGTTTGGTTTGGCTTTAAGTTTTGGTTTTGGCTTTTACTACACTCTATTGCTTCACATAGGGGTAAGCTCCTCTGTAGTGTGACCAGAAGTCTTCCAGTGAAAAATCAAATTTTTGTTGAGCAAGTGACTGTAGTGACCACCAACACAGATATTGTCCTCTTGCTTATAAGCTCATATTTGAGACAAATACAAAACACTAATTACAAGCTAATTTTTTACTGAAATTGTGCTATATGCAATGAGAGAATATACATTTGGGTTCAGAGTGTATAAGCGGAGGAATTTGATCCCCAGGGCAGGAAAAATGACCTTAAACATTTAAACTAACAGCTTAAGAGAAGTAGGAGTTAACTGGTAATAGAGAGGAGAGGATTTTAGGCAAAGAAAATAGCCTAGTGAAGATTTTGGTGCTCCTTAAGTAATAAAAAAATCTCAATTCCATTGAGCTTAGAAGTAAAACCAGGATCTTAAAAAACATACTTTCACTCAGGCTGTGCCCCACATATTGATATCGAAATTCATCTTCAAAGTCAATACCAAATATTTTTTGTTTTAGTCTATTGCACAAATAGGATCCTCACACCCTGATGACCTGTTAAATCCTAAATTGTGCAAAGTTCATACAGACAAACTGGAACAGCCAGTTCATGTTTTAAATAAAAGATTGGACTAAATTCTTCCAAAGCTCTGTTTCTGTCCTAATAATCTATAATATTGTGTTTCTGGGTTTTTTTTATGGCAATTGATATTGCAAAATTTAATACCTCGTTTTATTAGAAACAGAGCAAAGTGAACATGTACAGTAACAAAGGATTGGAAATGAATGAAGAGTCATTCTAGATTCTGCTAGATTCTAGAATGCTTCCTAAGGAAGCAGAGAAAAATCATGACCCTGTCAATATTGAAATGTTATTAATAACGTAAATAATTAAAATTTAGTGCAATTCTTACTTGCTGAGATTTGATAAAAGAAAAAATTAAAGCCTAACCAGCTCCACAATTGAGCCATAGAATATTTCCATCATCCCCCAAATTCCTCTATTCCTCTTCTCCCAGTCCTCATTGCTAGCAATCACTGGTCTGATTTTTGGTGCCATAGTTTTGCCTTTTCCAGAATATCAAATAGATGGAACTGTATAGTATATGGACTTTGGTGACTGATTTTTTTTTTCTTTTTTACTGGCATAATATTTTTGAGATTTATTCATTTTGTTGTTTCATTTCATTATTCCTTTATATTTTCAAATTGTATACTATTTCATGGATATACAATAATTCACTTTTTAACCAACTAGCAGATATTTAATTTTGGTCATTATAAATAAAATTGGTATGAACATCCCCATATACGTGGTCCTTTTGTGGATATTGGATTTGGACAGATACACAGGAGAGGGAATCTTTGGGATGGTAAATGTGTGTTTAACTTTATAAGTTAAAATTTTAGCCACTCCTGTTGAAATATAATGGTATCTAATTATAATTTGATTTTTCATTTCTCCAATATCTAATGATAACATCTTTTCATGTTATTATCTACCAAAAACTCTTCTTGAGTACACACATTTTAAATACTGTTCTTATTTAAAAATGTTTTGAGTTGTTTGCTTTATATTGTTGAATTGTAATGGTTCTTTATAAACTCTAGAAGGAGGGTGTTTTATGAGATATGAGTTTTGCAAATATGTTATCAAAGTGAGTAACATGCCTTTTAATTTTCTTAGTAGTGTCATTCAAAATTGTGTAGACTTTGATATTTCCTGCTTATGCATTCATATGCTCTACAATTAAAAGATAGATGGCCTACTTGCTTGCCCTTTCTTTCCTTCTTTCTCCCTCCCCCTCTTCCTTCCTTCCTTCCTTCCTCCCTTCCTTCCTTCCTTCCTTTCCTTTCCTTTTTTTCTTTTGTGTATACTTTGATATTTTTTCATTTTCCATTGGCTAAGACCTCCATCATGATGCTGAATAGGAGTAGTGAGATCAGTCTTACCATGTTCCTGGTCTTGGGTAAAAGCATTCATTGTTTCACCAGTAAGTGTGAAGTTAGTAGTAGGTTTGTTTTAGATACCCTTTCTCAAATGGAGGAAGTTCCTTTCTATTCCAAGTTTGCCAAGTTCTTTTCCTTTCCAAGTTTGTATCATAAAGGATGTTGAATTTTGTCGAAAGTACCTATATTGAACCAACCTTGAAATTCTGGGATAAATTCACTTGGTCATAATGTGTTCTCTCACTTAATTTTGACTGCTAAAATTTGTTGTGGTTTGTGAACATACTTCATATTAATGGTTCATGACTCTGGACAACTTTGCTTTCCAGAAGATATTTGGCAACATCTGGAGACATATCTGGTTGTCACATCTGGGAAAGGGAGAGGACTTTCTACTGGCATCCAAAGGTAGAGACCAGGTCCTGCTAAATATCCTAAATTGCACAGGAATGCTGCACACAACAAAGTATTGTCAATAGGGTCAAGTTTGAAGAGATCCTTCTTTCTAGGATTTTAAATATTTTAAATTTATTTAGATTTATTATTTTATGATCCAGAATATTGCTATCTTGGTGAATATTCAATACATACATGAAAAGAATGTTCATTCTCTTAATTGGGAGGAATGTTATATAAATGTCAATTAGGTCATGTGGATTGATAGAGTTCAAATCTTCTGTATTTTTACTGAGTTTTCTATTTTCTCTACAGATTACTGAGAGAAGAACATTGAAACTATAATGGAGCATTTTTACTCTTGCTTTCATATTGATTAGTATTTGCTTCATGTGTTATGAAGCAGTGTAGCTAGATACATTCAACTTTATGTGTATTCTTAAAGAATTGACTTCTTTATTATAATGTAATGTCCCTCTTATTCCTAGTAAAATTTCTGCTGAAGCCTACTTTCTTTATTAATTGTGTAGGCTCTCAAGCTTTATTTTGTTAGAGCTTATGTGGCATATTTTTTAATTCTTTAATTTTTAAACTTTGTCTCTCTATTTACAGAATGCTGATTGTTTGTGTATCACATAGTTGGGAATTTTTAACTCTTGTTGAAATTTTCCATCTCTTAAATGATGTATATAGAACATTAACATCTAATGTGCTTATTTATATGGTAAATTTCAATGTAGATTATAATCTACCACATTGCTAATTGTGTATTGACTCATATAGTCTCTATTCCTTTCTTCTTTCTTGTCTTATATTAAGTCATATTTTTATGACTACATTTTTTTTGTACCAAGGATTGAATTCAGGGGCACTTTCAACCCCTGAGCCACATTCCCAGCCTTATTTTGTATTTTATTTAGAGACAGGGTCTCACTGAGGTGTTTAGCACCTCACTATTGCTGAGGCTGGCTTTGAACTCACAATCCTCCTGTCTCAGCCTCCTCAGCTGCTGGGATTACAGGTATGTGCCACCATGCCCAGCTTTTATGACTACATTTTATCTCCAGTATTAGCCTATTATTCACTTATCCCTTTAAGACTTTTAGTAGTTATTATAAGGTTCACTGTATACATCTTTAACTTATCATAATCTACCTTCAAGTAATTTCATGTCATTTCATCTCTAGCATAAAAACCTTACTATACATTCCATTTACTCCTTTCCATCCTTTGTGTTACTGTTATAATCCATTCCTTCTCACAATACATTGTTATAATGTTTGTCTAAAGACATTTTCTTTAAAAAATGATTAAAAGTAAGCAAAATATCTTTTATATGGACCTTTATTTTTACCATTTTCAGTGGTTTTTTTTTATTTGTACAGTTCCAGATTTCTATCTCGTGTCATAGAGATAAGCTTTTCTTATAGGATAGGTCTGTTGGTTTTGTCTCTGTCATACAGAAGCATTCATTCACCTCCTACATGTCTCTGCCACAGCAAGGACCTCTCTCTAATATCCTGCTCTGCATATTTCTCACGAGCACCTGATGAAGGCCCATGGAAAAGAGCTTATAAGTGTGGATTACTTCGTTTCTAGAGTTTAGCTAATTTCTTCCTACCCACAAGTGTAGAGGCTCCCTCCTTCTCTCATTGCTTTGCAAAAGTGAAGTAGTTTATACATCATTTTCAGAGAGCTTGTAACTCTTTGGAATTTAGCTGGTTGTCTTGACCCTCAGCTCCCTAATAGCCTTAAGGAGAGTTGTGATTTTATATATCTTCTGGCTTCTGTTTATTGTTTGAGGAAGCAAAGTTCTTGTGTCTTTCTACATTCTCTATTGATATAGAGCTCCCTTTTTTCACCTCTTAAATAAATATGTTTTAGTTAATTTTAGATTGAAATGATTGGAAACATTTCAAAATTCCATTCTGCATATCTTAAAATGGAACTTTAATAGCCCTACGTTATCTTATGATCTTAATTGTAAATTAAAAGGTGGCTATATGCCACCTTTTAACAACTTATAGAGCTTTATTATTATTATTTATCATGGCTCAAAGAGTAATTTCCACATAAGCATTAAAATCATTTCTCTAAAAGCAGGTAACTGTGAAAGTGTCATGTGTTCCATGGCTTAAGCCTGGGAGTTACATGGAGCTGATGGCAGGATGAGATGAACCTTATGAATTGCCTAAATTCCTACTTACTACATTTACTTGTTTTAATTTTTACAAATATTTATGTTGGACATATTCATCATTCCATGTTCATATGTGCTTAAGTAACTGAAATACACAAACTTGGTTGAAGTAAATCCATTTAAAAGAATCATTGTTTTTAATTCCTTTGAATCTAGGCTCATACAAAAACTAAAATTTCAAAATTCCCTTAAAATTGTTCTGTGCCATTTAGAATTCAGGCAAGCTTCCATATTGAAAAATGCCTTCCAAGTTTGTGGAATTGAATATACATTTCAAATATAATTAATCATTGATGCCCATGAAATACTTTCACCCTCATTTATGCAGGGATCACATATTGTGAAGAAATTTACCATTATATATGGACTAATATGAAAAGAAACTAGATGAAGTGCAATAAAGCATTCAAACTGAGTTTTTAATGTAGTGTGTTCATATGTTAGCCCTTGAAAAAATATGAATCAGACATAATCATAAGTAGCAATAAGTTAAAATGCACAGTTTACCAAGTGAGGCACCTGAGGAAAGCGCTATTCATTTAACACTGTCTAATCAGTGTGCATTTAAGCATCTTTCAAAGAAAATATAGAATCTTTCATGTATAGGCCTTTGTTATTTTATTTTTTATAATTTTTTATTATGAAAAAAATAGTGAAGTTAGAAAAAATAATGCTTGATTTAAATCCATTTCTAATAACAGAAGAAAACTAATAAGTAATTGATTATAAAGCTACAAGCCTTATCAAGGAAATTTTCTTGCAGTTGGAGGAGTTTTATATTTGAATCAGAGCTATCCAAGAAGTATTTATTTTCCAGGTACAGTCAGGTATGTCAGTGGCTACAATAGCATGGTCTCTGCTTCCAAGTGGCTTTCACTCTGGGAAAGGGACATGCAGAGCCATGAGTTCAAGTACTGCAAGAGGCAGGCTGTAGAAGCATTGTCACGGAGATCTGCCCTACAGCCAGGCAAGGGCTACACTGAGGATGAGGATCACTGGAGGAAGAAGATAAAAAAGGTTCTCCTCTTCTCTTCTTGTAGTATTCTTCATAAGACTGTGGCTTCAGAGCCAAAAAGTTTTCTTATTATCTTTAAGAACATGGAATTCCTTGTGAAATTCACTTATATCTTCTCAGCCCTCAGTTTTCTCCTTAGCCCTCACATCTCAGTATGTTTTTGTTTTGCTGTTCATGTGGATGCATTTCAAAATAATAATATTTTATAAGTAATATTTTAATTGTTCAGATATTTGTCTTATATTTGTGTTTCAAGATTTTAAGGCATTTTTACTAGAAGATTTTAGTAATTTATGTGAATGAAGCATAACTGTTAAAACATGTAGCCACAGGGGAGAGTTCAGATTAGAACTGAGGAATCAGATACAAATTTTCTCCTAACTATATACAAAGAGTTTAGGTTGAACCTGAATTCAAAACAGAGTAAAGTTGAAGCCTGCATTACGAGCTAGCATATAGAAAGAAGCCAGCCATCAGGAAAACGAGAGAAAAGGCACATGACAAACTTGTGAGTAGAACTGCAATTTGCAGCAATTTTGTAATGTATTTATTTATTTTTAAAGTTATTATTATTAACTCAATTTATTCTTAAATGATTATAAATTCATATTAATTGTACAAATTAAAGGGAAAGTGATATTCCCATACATGCGTACATCACACATGCATTGATAATGTTTGTCCACTTTTCTGCTGTCTGATCCCCTTTTTTTCCCCTCAAGACCCTCCCTGGTCTTCAATAACTCCTCTTCTACTTTCAGGCCCACATTTTTTTTTTTTTTAGTTTTCACACATGAAAGAAAATATTTGTTACTTATCTTTCTGCATCTGGCATTTTCTTATGATGATGTCCTCTTCTTTGATCTATTTTGCTGCCAAGTGACAGGATATCATTCTTCTTTATGGCTGAATAATGTTCCTTTGTGTATATAACATAATTTCTTTATCTGTTCTATATCTCTATATACCATAATTCTTTATATGTTGATGGGCATCTAACCAAATTCCATGTCTACATATGTGTGTGTGTGTATGTGTGTGTGTGCCATCTGTGTGTGTGCGTGTGTGTGTGTGTGTGTGTGTGTGTGTGAATTTTGTTTGGCTATATACCCTGATATGGGATAAATGGATAGGATAGTTCTGTTTTTAGAGGAATCTCCATACTGTTCTCCATAGTGGCTATACTAATTTACATTCCCACCAACAGTGTATACATAAGAGTTTCTTTTTCTGTACACTCTTGCCAACATTTGTTTGTTATAATAGCCATTCTTACTGGGGTGAGATAGTATCTCATTGTAGTTTTGATTTGCACATTCCTGATGGCTAATGATATTGAGCATTTTTTCATATCATTTCTTAGCCATTTGTATTTCTTCTTTAGAAATTTGTCTATTCAGATCATTTGCTTGTTTTTTTATTGGATTACTAGTTTGGGGTTAAGTTTCTTTTTTACATCTTAATGTATCCTGGATGTAATCTTCTGTCAGGTGGAAAGTATTTTCTCCTATTCTGTAATTTGTGTCTTCACATTCTTGTTTCCTTTGTTGTACAGAAGTTTTTAGTCTGATGAAATCACATTTGTCAATTTTTACTTTTGTTTACTGTGCTTCAGAGTCACATCCAGAAAAGTCATTGCCTGTACCAATACCCTGAAGTGTTTCTCCTATGTTACCCTCTTGTAGGTGCAGAGTTTACTATCTTACATTAAAGTCTTTGACATATTCTGAGTTGATTTTTGTACTGGTTGAGAGATAGGGGTCAAATTTCAGTCTTTTGCCTGTGGCTCTTCAATTTTCCCAGCACTATTTTTCAAGAGGCTGTCCTTTCTTCAGTGTATATTTTTAGTACCTTTATCAACAATCAGTTGGATGTAGATATGTGCCTTTATTTGTGGGTTCTCTATTCTTTTCCATTGGTCTGTGAATCTATTTTTATACCAATACCATGCTGGTTTTGCTACTATGGTTCTATAGATTGTCTTGAGATGAAGCATTGTAATACCTTCAGTTTTGCCCTCTTTTCAAGATTGCTTTGGCTGTATAAGGTTTTTATGTTTCCATATGAATTTTAGGACTGTTTTTTTTCTAGTTTTCTGAAGAGTGACATGGGTTTTTGATGGAGATCCAATTGAATCAATAGATTGTTTGGGGCAGTCCATTTGAATAATATTTATTCTTTCAATCCAGGAACTTGGGAGGTCTTTCCACATTTTAGTATCTTTTCCAAAGATGCTACTGCTTTTTGTATGTTGATTTTTCTACTCTGCTTCTCAAGTGAATTCGTTTATCAGTTCTAATAGTCTTTTGTTAGTGTCTTTATGATTTTCCATGTATACAATCATATCATCTGCCAACATGGACAATTTTACTTCCTACTGTTCTGTTTTTATGCCTTTTATTTCTTTCTCTCACCAATTTCTGTGGCTAAAAGTTCAAATATCATATTGAATAAGAGCAATGAGAAGGACATCCTTGTCCTATTCTGATCTTAGAAGACATGCTTTCATTATTTTTTCTCATTCAGAATGATACTGACTATGGGTTTGTCATATGCAGCCTTTGTTATAGTGATCTATGATCCTTCTATTCCTAATTTGTTCAGGGTTTTTACCATTAAGGAGTGTTGAGATATATCAGAAACTTCTTATACATCTATTAAGTGATCTTGTGATATTTAATCCTTGATTTTATTTGTGTGGTATATTACATTTATTGATTTTCTTATGTTTAATCATCCTTACATCCCTGGAATGAGACCAACTGATCAAGTTGTTTGATCTTTTGATGTATTGAGTTTGATTTGCAAGTACTTTGTTGAGGACTTTTTTACATCTGTGTTCATCAGGGATGTGGGTCTATGGTCTTCTTTTTCATTGTATGTTTATTCAATGATTTTAATCACCTTGGAATGTGTGCTCACTTGAGTGTATATTTTCTGTTGTTTATTTATTCATATTTACTTTAGTTTGTTATTTTAAAGAAAATACCAAACTATGTGTCTGTAAGAAGTAGCCATGTCAGGCTCGGTCTTGCCCACAGTTCTTTCTAACTGGATTGGCCTAAAGGATAGAATCTAAGGAATCAATGTATATTAGAAAGAAGTGATTATTAACATCACCCAAGGTGTTCATAAATTTCCACATGAATAATTATGAGAGAGAATCCACAGAAACTAGAGATTTAGGAAGTGGGAAGGAGATCATTGGTCTTCAAGAACTCTGTATTGGAGAAAACACCTTAAAGCCAATAGGAAACCACAGGCCATGTGATGCTCCTTATTTCAGATACACCTGGCTCTTCTGTTTTTATATTTATTCTAATTAGTTATACATAACAGTAGAATACAGGGCTGGGGATGTGGCTCAAGTGGTAACGTGCTCGCCTGGCATGTGCACAGCACTGGGTTCGATCCTCAGCACCACATAAAAATAAAATAAAGATGTTGTGTCCACTGAAAACTGAAAAATAAATATTTAAAACTCTCTCTCTCTCTCTCTCTCTCTCTCTCTCTCTCTCTTTAAAAAAAACAGTAGAATACATGTTGACACATCATACATAACTGGAGTATAACTTCTCTTTCTCCTGGTTGGACATGATATAGAGTTACACCAGTCATGTAATCATATATGCTCATAGGGTAATAATGTCTGATTCATTGTGCTATCCTTCCTATCCCCATATCCCCCTTCACTCCCCTCTGTCTAATCCAAAGTACCTCTGTTCTTCCCTACCCCTTACTGTAAATTAGCTTCCACATATCAGAGAAAACATTCAGCCTTTGTAAACCTGGTTCTTGAGTCAGAAAAACAGAGTTGGATAGAACCCAAAACCTTAGGAGATAAATGACCTCCTGGGAATATGAAGATGCTAATTCATGAATTTTTTTGATCTTTAAGTCTGAGGTAAAAAGATATAACTCTTAACAAACAAATTTCCTTTTCTTCAGTCCTTTTCCCACTCCTGTTATAAGCAAAAAACTATTATGGTAGAAGAATGATCAATTCATGTTGATTTTGGCTCAGGTTAAAGGAGGACAGTATGTAAGTTCAGCTTCATGCTATAACAGTCTGCCTCCTGTTTTTATTTAGCTCTCAATAGAATAATGACTATGCAGCAGAACATTTTGGAGTAACTGTGTCTATTAGAGGCACTGCCCTGATCTTACCTGTACACAAGTGGAAGACAGTGTCCTTATGGGCATGTAACCATGCCTCCTAATTTACATAATATAGCACCAGTTTATACCCTATTTGTTTTAAAAATATCTTGATTTCGATGAAAATGTAATTGTCACTCTGCTAATGAGCCACTCCTCTAGAGACAGATTCTCTCCAGAAGGGAAACTACATATCTGAACATACCCACAGATAGTATTAAATATTACTAAAAAGTGAGCTTTAAATACTTTATAGTCACATTAAAGAACTAAAAAGGCACAATATAAAGAAAAGAATAAAGCTTCACAAATGTGCCCACACACACCATTCAGCAATCTTTTTTTTCCAAATTGAAATACCTATGAGTCTTAACAGTATAATAAGAAAAGGGAGAAGAGAGTAAATAAGATATGCAAATAAGACAACCCCTACTAACAGGGCAGAAGGACAAGAAGCGCAGCTCTTACTAAACAGAATCCACTGAAACATTCAGCACTTCTGCCCCAGGATAAACAGGACTCTTCTGAGCAACCAATCTCATAAGAAGGAGAAAGGAGCCCCTTTCCAGATGACAAGCTTTCTCTTCCCAATGAGGGTGTGTGACTGTTGGACTTCGTCTACACTTGGTAACTTTTATTAATAAACCAAGTTCAGCAATTCATGTGGTACTAGGAAAGGATCTAGTTGGAAGAGTAGCATTAGTATTCCAGATTTAGGTCTAAAGGGGTAGCAAGGTCTCCTGGGTAAGGTTTTAAGAGCAATTACAGCTAATTAAAAAGACAGGCTTGTCAGCACCTGAACAATGTGGAAAAAAAAAGTCAGTGATTTGGCTTTTGATTTTTAAGCTGCACCCAAGTTAAAGCTGCATATAGCTGTTTTTTCAGGAGTGTGTATATGTGTGTGTGGAGCATGTGTGTGGGGTGAGAGGGTTAATAAACATAGATACAGTTCAGCTATGGAATAAAAGTGAAAGGCATTCTTAGTTGCTTTCAAATCCTCTAAAAATAGCCACAAGTCTCTCTGCCAAAGCTAATATAGACAGGATTCCCATGGAAACCCTCTGGGCTAGAAGGGGCGGGCATTATTTTTTCACCAGTTATTGGTTAGATGACTCTTATCCATGTTCTATAACGTGGAGACTTATGAAGCAAACACTAAATGTAACTGCTTATCTGGTCTGCTTATCTAAAGGAAAGGGTACAGCAGTGTCTAATAATTCAAAATTGTCATAAGGAAAGCTTTGTAGAAAAAAGAAACATGCCACCTTGCTTTATGTTTTGTGCATGTGCTTGACGTTGCTTTAGTTTGGAACTATATTTTTATGTTATTGGGCTCATATTTTTTATCTGATAGCTGGTCTCAGATGTGCTCTTAACCCAGTTCTAGTGGTGAGGGGGAGTTTGTAGGTGATCCCTTGCAAAGGTAGCCCTTGGGCAGTCTTTATTATTTTCTTTATTTTCAGATCATGGTTAAGAATTTCAAAGCATATTACATGCCAAGAATGATCAATTTATTTCTCTTTCCTCTAAGTATTTTAACACCTTTGGAAAAAGTATTTAAACACAATAATTACCTGTTAAAACTACCCATTGTAAAAATGCAGAAACATGAAGAATTTAAATATTTTTAAACTTCAAAAGCAAAAATATAATAAAATCACAAAAGTATTTTCCATGTATGTTTCAATATAAAAATCATGATAATGACTAATTAACAATCATTTTTTAAAAAATGATATCAGTATTATCTTAGTTTTTTTCTTCTTTTACTTTCTAACAATGTGTTTTATAAACCACATTAGAAATTATAATTACTATATGTACATGAACCTTACCAACCTACAAAACACTTCCATATAAGACAGATTTAATCATCATAAATGTAAAACTTAAAAGGTTATAAAGTTAGAACTTTTATAATTATTTGACACTTACAAAATAACCATTCTTAACATGTTATTTTTATTTCCTCATATGGTTAATATCATTTAACCTATAAATGTATAAGATACTTTTGCAGCAACTACAATATGCATGTTTTCTGTCTTAGTATTTACATCTTCAAGTAAGGATTGGGATGCAATACCCTGAAATATCATAGCTCACAAAATGTACCTTAGAGCTCTATTTTAGCTATTCTCATTCCCAAATATCAGCAGTAGTGTCTAGAAACAAGCCTTTATTTGCGGAAGTCACCAAGGTTCCCAGGTTGCATCTGCAAGTTTCCAGGGCCAGGTGCTAAAAAGGTCTGGTTTTCCTCTCCTGTCTCCTTGGCCAAGAGGCTTATGCAGAGAAGCTTGTGAGTCCCACACACAGCGCTCCTCATCACTAGAGCCTGGTGAGGGGCACATCCGGGAATCATTTTCCTTCTTCTCAGCACCATCTTCAGGAGATATTCACTGTTTCCCAAGGGAATACAAGTAGAGCATCTGACCTGTTTGAAATGCCTGTGAGTGTCCCACATCTGAAGAATTTTAAAAATCACATTACATGTTTGTCGGAAAATAAAGGGTAGGACATCACAATCAGGAAATAATGCTTTGTTTGTCAACTTACAGATTTAAAATGATTGTCACATTGTTATGGTTTGGAGTGAAGTGTCTCTCAAAAGCGCATGTGTGAGACAATGCAAGAAGATTTAGAGGAGAAATTATTGGGTTATGAGGGCATTAACCCAATCAGGGAATTAATCTGGGGGACTGAGTGGTAACTGAAGGTGGGTAGGGTGTGGCTAGAGGAGGTGGGTACTGGCGACATGACTTTGGGGTATATATTTTGTCTGTCTCTTTCTGCTTTCTGATCATCATGTGAGTCACTTCCCTCTGCTACACTCTTCTGCCATGAAGTTCTGCCTCATCTTGAGCCCTGAGGAATGAGCCAGCCTTCTATGGACTGAGACCTCTGAAACTGTGATCCCAAATAAACTTTTCCTTCTCTAATTGTTCTTGTCAGATCTTTTAGTCATAGGAGTGAAAAGTTGACTAAAACACACGTGGTTTTACTTTTGTCATCGAGGCAAGGAGAGAGGGTATGGGATAAAAAGTGCAGGTCTTCAAATTACACAGAGCTGTGTTTGAAACATAGCTTTGCAACCAACTAGCTGTGTGACCCTAGGATCTTCTTTTTTGAGGAATTCAGACCCTACATACATTTTGATTGATGGCAACACAGTTTAGGATATGAGATTTGACTGTTTATCATTTTAATCAGGCATCAGCATTCACAATGGTCAAACATGGCTTGGGCACTGAAGGATTTTGAAAACATCAAGAGCAAAAGGTGGTGTCTGATGGCCAAAGTATGATATTGTTGTCATCTACTATAAAGTTAATTTGGAATAGCATCTAAAGTCAGGCAGTGTTTCCTAGGTAATAAAATCAACACAAACTATTATCCTAAAAGAAGAGGATGACATTATGTCATGATTAAATGAAAAAGTAATACTATGCATTGTTTGCAACTATTTAAATAACCTCAAATTTACTGCTTTGAATTACAGATTATTTAAGTACATTACATTCATCCATTTTAGTCAAATTTCCTTTTTATGCTTTCTGCTAAATTGGCCTATCATTGTCATTTGAATCTAGTTTAAGTATTTAGTCTTATCTCAAGATATAAAAGCAACTGAGTAGCACTGAACCATTTTAATGGTGCTTGTAATAAAAACACATGCACACACACACACACATACACACATGCACCCCATACCACACACACATCTTACACAGTTATGTTGTTAAACTATTACCCAGAATCAGATGTTTTTATACAAAACAATAATAAAAATCTTTTCATAAATGGTAGATTTTAGTTTACATATAAACTGTGAACAATATAATATATTACTTATTTATTGTAATAAAAATTTATTTATCAATATATTTATTCTTACTATTTTTCTGAAAAAGCACGGGTGCCCTAGGCCCTGGGTAGGTCACGTCTATAGCACATAGAGTAGTATTAACAAACCTTACGTTGATTATTTTTTTAAACAGGCTTAATAGCCCCACAGGCAGGATGTGTTGGCCTTAAAGGGATGAGTTATTATAAACACTATCTGTGTAGACATTTGAAAGAAACAGCGTGGGAGTTAAAATTACAGGTTCAAGAACCTATTTTTCGTCTTTCTCCCACACATATACTCATCTTCTGTCATATTCTTTCCCAAAAGTTTGCAAATTTCTAGTGTTTTTCAATAAATTCTTCCTTTAAGTAAATGCATAGTTTCAGTTACAGGTCATTGTGATGCCCTTTATTGTCTTGTGTCAAGATTCTTCATATGAGTGCTTAAAAATACAAATTCCTATGATCTAGTACTTTACTACCAGAACAAATTGTGCTATCAATAGAAAGGTATTCATTTCACGTCTGAGGCCTTATTATTAAAAAAAAAAAAGCTTTATTTTTAAAAATAGGCTTTACAGTAAAAAAAAAATAGTATACATAAAACATAAATTTTTTAACCTAAAGGAGGACTCAGCTAGTTATTTCTCTCAATTCTACAATATTCTAGATCAGGTGTGCTAAGTAAGGAGAGAGGAATCCTAATGGGGAATATACGTGGAAGAACATTTTCAGTGTTTCATATTTCTAAGAAGTTTTTTTATGTGGGAAGTATAAGATATTTGAAAGAGAGGGAAAAAATGACCTGAATTCTGGATCTACTTTTTCCTTATCTTGTATCCTTAGGAAAGTTATTCAATCTTTTTAAATTCTGTCTTCAACTCAGTATACAACACCAATGAAAACAAGTTTGTTTGTTTGTTTGTTTTAAAGAACATCCAGAACTCTGTTTTATAAAGTGAGTATAAACCCTTAGTTATTGTGTAAGCATAAGTCTTATGTTCATCATTTTAAAATGCTTTTTATTAATTATTATAATTATACATGATATTGGGGTTCATATTTACATATTGTTTATGCATAAAATATAATATGCTTCAATTCAGTTCTCAGTACTTCCTCTTTCTCTACCCTCCTCTCTCCTATTCTTTCCTTTCGTCTTGCTCTATTGATCTTTCTTCTATTTATTTTCAGTTTTTTTAAATTGGGACTTTATAGATATACATAAAGTAGAAATTACTGTGATGTATTTATAAAGGTACATAACATAATTGATTCAATTTCATTCTGCACTTCCTCCCTTTTCCTGTCCCTTCTGCCTCCCCCTCTATCCCCTTTCTCTATTCCACTGATCTCCCTTCTACTTTTATGGGATATCCCCCATCTTTTTTCCCCCTCATTTTTCTCTAGCTTCTGCATATAGAGAAGATATTCAAGTACATTACATTCATCCATTTTGACTTTCTGTTGACTTTCTGAATCAGGCTTATTTTTTCACTTAGGATGGTGTTTTACACTTCTATCCATTTACCAGATAAGGCCATATTTCATTCTTATTTATGGCTGGATAAGACTTCATGGTGTATATATTCCACATTTTTTTAATCCATTCATCTGCTGATGGGCACCTGGGCTGGTTCTATGACTTGGCTATTGTGAATTGCACTGCTGTAAACATTAATGTGGCTATATCACTGTGATGTGCTGATTTTAGTTCTTTCGGGTAAATACAAGGATAGACAATTCCAGTAAGCCTAGCCACTGGGAAGGTTGTATTTTCCAGAGTAATACTCAGAAAATGTTGTCATTAGTGACTTATAATCATGAGGAAATGCTCTGCTAGTTTATCTGAAAAATTAGACCCAATTGAAACTACATTTATTTGGAATGACAAAAACAAGAAAACCAAAAAGCTTTGTCAGCCTAGCCCAATGACGCACACCTGTAATCCCAGCGGCTCAAGAGGCTGAGACAGGAGGATCAGAGATCAAAGCCAGCCTCACCAAAAGCAAGGCGCTTAGAAACTCAGTGAGACCTTTTCTCTAAATAAAATACAAAACAGGGCTGGGGATATAGCTCAGTGGTTGAGCGCTCCTCAGTTCAATCCCTGGTAACCCCCTCCCCCCCCAAAAAAAAGCTGTGTGAAACTTTATCAGAATATATTCCTCTGATGCTTTAGCTGGAAATTGGTGTTTGATATCAGATAAGGTGAAAGAACATAACCTATTTGATGCAACAAATAAATACAAAGCACCTATCATGTGCTTACTATGGAAAGTGCTAGGGGTGAAATTTTTAATAAGGAAAACACAAAGGCCTGATCTCTTGGGGTTTATATTCTAGTATGTATGAGTCAGGGGTAAAGACAAAAGAAGATAGACAATCAATCATGAACAAGTAAGCAAAATATCAGATAAATATAAGGGCTATGCAGAGACTCAAAACAGAGTGATGAGTCAAAATGACTGGTGTCTTCTTTACACTGTGGTCAGGAAAGTACCTTCTGATAAGGTGATATTGAAGCTTAAGTCTCAGTCACCAGAAACTAGCTCTGTAGAGACTGCAATAAGAATATTCTATGAAGAGAGACCAGCTAGACAGAAAGAAAAGAAGCAGGAAGGTCCTAAAAGAAAAAGCGTGAGCTAGGGAGAACTAAGATACTGACAAATGCATAGGAGGCAGCTCATATCAACCTTCCTATGACACAAGTACAGAGACTGGGTTCCATTGTAAGCATGGAAACTTATCACTTGGGAGTTTTAAACAGAAGAATACCTTGATCTGATTAGTATATATAAAACACAATGCTATCTGCTCTGTGGAGATGAGATGTAGGAAGCAAGTGTGGAAAGGGAAGGCCTATTAAGAGACTGTTGAATTGTTAGGCGAGAGACCAAAGTGGCTTTGGCTAGGATGGTGGTAATAAAGACATTTATTCCTTCATTCTTTCATTTGACACTTATTTACTAGTGGTGTGCTAATGCCAAATTCTATCCTAGGTGTTAAGCTTGTAGTAAAAATCAAAAATAAAGGACCTGCCCTCCTGTGGATTAAATACAGTGGAAGATATAGACATCAAGGGAATGAGGAGCGCTGGGGCTATTTTTAGACAGGCTGCTGGGGAAGATCCCTGGGAAGACCTAAGCAAAGGAGCAAGAATGACAGCTGGCTGGAGAAAAGACTCAGACAGGAGGATATGGAGACCCTAGGATGGGACTATATTTGGAGCACAATTGAATAGGAAGCAAGTGCCAAGTCAGGGTCTGGAGGACAAATAGAGACCAGGTCATTCAGGGTTACATAGACCACATGAAAAGTTCTTGAAGGGTTTTGGAAGTGGGGTGACTTGATCTGATCTATATTTTAAGCTAATTACTGTGGCTGCTGTATGAAGAAAAGACAGCTGATGTGATGGGTAACAGAAAGGAGGCAGTGGAACCTGTTTGGAGACTGATTAAATGTTTGCTTTTGGACATGTACAGTTTGAGATACTTATTAAATAATAAAGAGGAGTTATCTAATAGACAGTTGTATATATGAAACTTGAGTTTAGAGTAGAAGATGGAACTAGAGAAATTAATTGGCTTATCAAAACATGCAGGTAAAATTTAAGCCATGGAAAAGTGAAGTTAGGAAAGAATAGATGAGGAGGCTGTGGCTCAGTGGCAGAGCGCTTGCCTGGCATGTGTGAGGCACTGGATTTGATCCTCAGCACCACAAAAAAATAAACAAATAATATAAAGGCATGCTCTTCATCTACAACTTCCAAAAAATAAAAAATAAAAAAAGAAATAAAAATTAAAGAGGAGATGAAGAGAATTAATTTACAATGTGTTTTGAAGATAGAGACAAAATAATTTGCTGATGAATCACAGAAAGAAAACAATCAAGGATAAACTGTTGGCTTGAACAACTGATTGGATAATTGTATCAATCACTGAGTTGGAAAAGCCTGGAGAAGGAACAGTCATCACTTTATAGGAAAAGAATCAAGAGTTCTCTCTCAGTGTATTAAATTTGAGATGTCTGTTAAACATGCAAAGGAACTTGTTTAATATGCAATAAGGTATTCAGAACCCAGAAGGGGTGACCCATATGTTACATCAGGCAATGGTGTTAGGACAACCGGATAACCACATGAAAAAGAATGAAGTTGAACCCTTACCTCATAACACATGCAAAAATTAAGTCAAAATGAACCAAGACCTAAATGTAAGATCTAAAATTATAAAGGGCTTAGAAGAAAATATAGGGGTTAAAAAGCATGACTATAGATTTGGCCAAAAAAAAAAAGTTGTTAGACATGATACCACATGCATGAGCAACAAGAAAAAAAAGACAGATTGATTGGATTGATCAAAATTTAAGACTTTTTTTTACTTCAAAATGTATTATCAAAAAAGTGAAAAGGCAACCAAAATGGGAAAATATTTGCAAATAATCTACTTGATAAGGGTTTAGTATATAGAATGTATAAAAAACTCTCACAACTCAATAATGTAAGACAGCCCAACTTAAAAAGTGGATAGAGGGGACTAGGGTTGTAGCTTAGTTGGTAGAGCAAGCGCTTGCCTAGCACGTATGAAGCACTGGGTTCAATCCTCAGCACCACATAAAAATAAAATAAAGTTATTGTGTCCATCTACTGTAAAAAAGTATTTTTTTTAAAAAAGTGAGTAAGGGTAAGTAAACATTTTTTCAAAGAAAATATAATATGTATATTTTCAGGTGCTTATTGGCCACATATAAAAAATGTGTTTGATATGATAAGCCATTAGGCAAATGCAAACCCAAGCTATAGTGAGATACTACTTCATCCCAACTAGCATAGCTATAACAAAAAAAAAAAATCTGATAAAGACAGATATTGGGAGGATGTGGAGAAACTGGAATCCTCATGTACACTGCTGGTAAAATAAAATTGTGTAGTAATATTGAAAATTACTCTGGTAGCTCTTTAAAGTCTTAAATGTATTACCATATAACCTTGCATTTATAATCCTAGATATACACCAAAGCAAATGAAGAAATATATCCACACAAAAACTTGAACTTGAGCACATTCACACAGTATTATTCATGATAGCTGAAAGTGTAAGCAACACAAATATCTATCAACTGATGAGTAGATAACTCATCAGTTATCATATTCCACCATATGACTACTAACTTGTAGTCATATGGTGGAATATTATTTAGAAATAAATAGTAATAAAATACTAATATATGTTGCAACATAGATGAACCTTGAAATAATATAAACCACAAAAGACCTCATATAGTGTAATTGAGTTTATGTGAAATACCCAGAATAAGCATATCTGTAGACACAGAAAATAGGTATGTGGTTGCTTAGACCTATGGTGGAGGGCAGGGCAAAATTAAAAGGAAAAGGTAGAGAGGTGATGATTTTTTAAAAAGATTTTTTAAATTTGTTTTTTTTTAGGTAGACATATCATACAGATATGGAGGATAACTTCACATTCTTGCAGTTGTATTGTGTTGTGGAGTTACAATGCTCATGTATTCATATATGAACATAGGAAAGTTATGTCTGATTCATTCTACTGTCTTTCCCATTACCATTCCACTTCCTTTTTTTCCCCCAATTTCCCCCTGTCCAATTTGTTAAACCTCCACCCCACATTCAGAACATTCAGCCTTTGGTTTGGGGAATTGACTTATTTCATTTAACATTATAGTTTCCCATTCCATCCATTTACCGTCAAATGCTATAATTTCATTCTTCTTTAAGGCTGAATAATATTCCATTGGGTATATGTACCACATTTTCTTTATCCATTTATTGTTGAAAGGCATCAAGATTGGTTCCATAACTTAGCTATTTTGAATTTAGTTGCTATGAAAACTGATGTAGCCACATCACTATAGTATGCTGATTTTAAGTCCTTTGGATATATACTGAGGAGTGGGATAACTGAGTCAAATGGTGATTCCATTCCAAGTTTTCTGGGGAATCTCCATACTGTTTTACAGAGTGGTGCACGAATTTGCAGCCCCACCAGCAATCTATGAGTGTACGTTTTCCCCCACATCCTCACCAAAATTTATTGTTACTTGTATTCTTGATAATCACCACTCTGGCTGGACTGAGATGAGATCTCTGTGCAGTTTAATTTGCATTTCTCTAATTGCTAGAGATGTTGAACATTTTTTCATATATTTGTTGACCGATTATACTTCTTCTGAAGTATCTGTTCAGTTCCTTTGTCCATTTATTGATTGGGTTATTTGTTTTTTGTTTTTTTTTTTTTTTGGTGTTAAGTTTTTGAGTTATTTATATATCCTGGAGATTAATTCTCTATCTCAGGTGTGTGTGGTAAAGATTTTCTCAAATTCTGTAGGATCTCTCTTCATGTTCTTGATTGTTTCCTTTGTTGTGAAAAATCTTTTTAGTTTAATACAATCCATTTATGGATTCTTGATTTTATTTCTTTCGCTTTAGGAGTCTTGTTGAAGAATTCAGTTCCTAAGCCAACATGATGGAGATCTGGACCCACTTTTTCTTCTACAAAATAAAGGGTCTCTGATCTAATGCCTAGCTTCTTGATCCACTTTGAGTTTTGTGCAGGGTGACATATAGGGGTCTAATTTCATTTTATTACATGTGAATTTCCCATTTCCCCAAAACCATGTGTTGAAAAGGCTATCTTTTCTCCAACGTACGCTTTTGACGCCCTTGTCTATTATGAGTCAACTGTATTTATATGGGTTCATCTCTGTGTCTTCTATTCTGTACCATTGGTCTTCATGTCTGTTTTGTGCTAATACCATGCCATTTTTGTTACTGTATCTCTGTAGTATAATTTTAAGGTCTTGTATGGTGATGTCTCCTGCTTCACATTTCCTGCTGAGGATTGTTTTTGCTATTCAGGTACTCTTATTTTTCCAAAAAAATTTCATGACTGCTTTTTCTATTTCTGTGAAGCATATCATTAGAATTTTAATGGGAATTTCATTAAATGTGTACAGCACTTTTGGTAGTATGGCCATTTTGACAATATTAATTCTGCCTATCTAAGAACATGGAAGATCTTTCCATCTTCTAAGGTCTTCTTCAGTTTCTATTTTAAGCATCCTGAGGTTTTCATTGTAGAGGTCTTTCATCTCTTTTGTTAGCTTGATTCCTAAGTATTTTTGCTATTGTTGTTGAGGCTATTGTGAATAGGATAGTTTTCCTAATTTCTCTTTCAGTTGATTCATCATTGATGTGTATGAACACAGTTGATTTATGGGTGTTAATTTTATATCCTGCTACTTTGCTAAATTCATTTATGAGTTCTAGAAGTTTTCTGGTAGAGTTTTTTGGGTCTTCTAAATAAAGAATCATATCATCAGCAAACAGGGATTGTTTGAGTTCTGTTTTTTCCTATTTGTATTCCTTTAATTTCTTTCTTCTGTCTAATTGCTCTGGCTAAAGTTTCCAAGACTATATTGAATTGAAGTGGTGAAAGAGGATATCCCTGACTTGTTCCAGTTTTTAGAGGAAATGCTTTCATCTTTTCTCCATTTAGAATTATGTTGGACTTGGGCTTAGCATAGATAGCTTTTACAATGTTGAGGTACGTTTCTACTATCCCTTGTTTTTCTAATGTTTTAAACGTAAATGGATGCTGTATTTTGTCAAATGCTTTTTCTGCATCTATTGAGATAATCATGTGATTCTTATCTTTAAGTCTATTGATGTGATTAATTACTTTTATTGATTCCCATATGTTGAACCAACCTTGCCTACCTGGGATGGGAACAACTTGATAATGGTGTGCTATCTTTTAAATATATTTTTGTATGCAATTTGCCAGTATTTGATTAAGAATTTTTGCATCTATGTTCATCAGGTATATTGGTCTTAAGTTTTCTTTCCTTGATGTGTCTTTGACTGGTTTTGGTATCAGAGTGATACTAGTCTCATTGAATGAGTTTGGAAGGGTTCCCTCCTTTTCTATTTCATGGAATAATTTGAGGATGATTGATATTAGTTTCTCATTGTAGGTCTAGTAGAACTTGGCTGAAAATACATCTGTTCTGGAGCTTTTCTTTGTTAGTAGACTTTTGAGAGTGTCTTTAATTTTATTTCCTGAAATTTATCTGTTTAAATTTTCTATGTCCTCCTGGTTCAATTTGGGTAAGTCATATGTCTCTAGAAATTTGTCAGTGTTGTCAAGATTTTCTATTTTATTAGAGTATAAATTTTCATAATAGTTTCTGATTATCACCTGTATTTCCATTGTGATATCTTCTTTTTCATCATGAATTTTCTCTCTCTTTCTCTTCATTAGCTTGGATAAGAGTATATGAATTTTATTGATTTTTTTTCAAAGAACTAACTTTTTGTTATGTCGATTTTTTTGATTCTTTGTTTCAATTTCATTGATTTCACCTCTGATTTTTTTCCTGGCTTCTGCTGCTTTTGGTATTGATTTGTTCTTCTTTTTCTAGAGCTTTGAAATATTATGTTTCTATTTTTTTAATGAGTGAGATCAATGCAGTGAACTTTTCTCTTAGTACTGCCTTCATAGTTTCCCAGAGATTTTGATATGTTGTATCGCCATTCTCATTTACCTCTAAGTATTTTTGAATGTTATCCCTGACTACTTCTGCTATACATTTGTCATTTAATAGCATGTTGTTTGGTCTCCAGGTATTAAAGTAGCTTCTATTTTTTATTTTATTGATGATTTATAATTTTATTCTATTATTATCTGATATGATGCAAGGTATTAATCTCTATTTGTTAAAAATTTGCTTAGAGTTGCTTTGTGGCCCAAGATGTGGTCTGTTTTAGAGAAGGATCCATGTGCTGTTGAGAAGGAAGTGTATATAGTTATTGATGGATGAAATATTCTATATATGTCTGCTAAGTCTAAGTTAGTTGTTGTATTTTTTAGTTTTATAGCTTCTTTATTTAGTTTTTGTTTGTAGAATCTATGCAGTGGTGAAAGAGTTGTGATAAAGTCACCCAGTATTATTGTGCTGTGGTCTATTTAATTCTTGAAATTAAGAAGGGTTTGTTTGATGTACATAGATGCTCCATTGTTTGGGGCATAAATATTTACAGTTGTTATGTCTTATTGATGTATAATTCCCTGAAGCAGTATGAAATGTCCTTCTTTGTCCATTCTGATTAACTTTGGCTTGAAGTCCAGTTTGTCTGATATGAGGATAGAAACCCCTGCTTGTTTATTATATCCATGTGAATGATATGTGTTTTCCCATCCTTTTGCCTTCAGTCTGTGGTTGTCTTTGCCTATGACGTGAGTCTCTTGGAGACAGCATATTGTTGGGTCTTGTTTTTTAATCCAATCTGTCAGTATTTATCTTTTGATTGGTGAGTTTAGGCCATTTACATTCAGTGTTATTATTGAGATATGATTTTTCTTCCCTGTAATTTTGATTTATTTCTGGTTTTTAATTTGAATTTGTTTTTCCAGTGATTCACTGTTCTTTTAGTGTAATCCCTCCCTTTGCTGGTTTTCACTTTTATTTGTCATGAAATATCCTATTGAGTATGTTTTGTAGTGCAGGCTTTCTTGTGAATTATTTTAACTTTAGTTTATCATAAAAGGATTTTATTTCATCATTAATTCTGAAGCTTAATTTTCCTGTATATAGATAGTATTCTTTGCTGGCATACTTTTTCTCTCAGAGCTTGGTATATATGGTTGTAAGACCTCCTATTTTTGAGTGTCTGGCTTGAGAGATCTTTCTCTCAGAGCTTGGTATATATGGTTGTAAGACCTCCTATTTTTGAGTGTCTGGATTGAGAGATCAACTGAATTCTGGATTGATTTCCCTCTATGTATTTCCTGTCATTTTCCTTTGGCAGCCTTTAAAGTTGTATACTTATTCTGTATGTTAAGCATTTTTATAATAATGTGCCTTGGTGTAAGTCTTTTGCAATTTTGTACATCTGGGATCCTGTAATCTCCTATATTTGATTTTCCATTTCATGCTTTATGTTTTAGAAATTTTCTGATATTATTTCATTGAAAAAAATTGTGCATTCCATTGGTTTGTATCTCCAAGCCTTCATCTATCCCAATAAATCTTAAATTTGATCTTTTCAGATTATCCCATATTTCTTGGAAGTTCTGTTCATGGTCTCTTAACATCTTTTCTCCACTGTCAATTTTGTTTTCAAGATTATACATTTTGTCTTCATTGCCTGAAACTTTGTCTTCCAAATGATCTAGTATGTTGGTTATGCTTTCAATTTGAATTTGTAATTTGGTTTATTGATTCCTTCCTTTCAAGGATTTCTGCTTGGTTTTCTTATGCAGAATCTCTATCTCTAATTGAAGTCATCTTTCACTTCCTGTATTTTCTCTCTAATTACCTCACAGATTAGTCTAACTAGGTACATTCTAACTCCTTTTCTGACATTTCTTTCACTGTGGTGTCGATGGATTCTGTTATTCAAGTATCTTG
The DNA here is from genome assembly GCF_048772815.1 of Callospermophilus lateralis. Lineage (NCBI taxonomy): Eukaryota > Metazoa > Chordata > Mammalia > Rodentia > Sciuridae > Callospermophilus > Callospermophilus lateralis. The sequence continues at coordinate 88,362,692 of NC_135310.1, read as the reverse complement.
GTTTCTTTGGGGTGATTTGTTCCATTGATTTTTCATGTTGTTTTTTGCGTCTACCTATCTAACAGTATGGATCTGAAGTAGTTGAGTTTTTACCCTGCGGACTTATAGTATCCCTGAAGATTTCCAGTACCTCATTGTTTAGAGGGAGACAAATAGTAACAACTACCAATGCAAACATTGTACATCACTAAAACAAATAGTTCCTACTGTGACATCTACAATGTCAGTTATCACAATAAACAGAAATGATAAATCAGTTATTGCCTACAGTAAAAACAGCAAGTTTGTAAAAGAGTTTACAATTTCAAATGGTGGACAGGGAGAGATCAGAAGTGACATAGGATGTGATGGTTATGGGGGAGGAGGAGAGAAGGTAGAAGTAAAAAGTTAAAGGAAGAGTGAAAGAGGGAACAATAGAGATTGGCTGTGAGCAGATGATAAGTGAGAAAGAGAATCAAAGGAAACAGGTGAGAGAAAAACATATATATTTCTATATCTACATAGTAAAAAAAATTTAATTAAAAATAAAAATAAAAGAATTCAGAACAAAACTGAAATATACTAATCAAACATCTTACTTCTCCACAAACTGATCCATGAAAAATAACTGACTTAAAAAATGCTAGACATGAAAAAAAAAATAAATATGAGTATGTATAATTGTCCATGAATCATTAAAGGTCACAATTAAACAGAGAAAAAAAAAGAGAAAAAAAATCTCAATGAAAAGTTAAAGAATACTTTCCTTTGGAGTTCAAAAGATTTTCAGCTTCTCTTCTCAGCAGTTTTAGGAGGTGTCATCTGGAGTGTGATGATCTACCCTCTGGATTGCTGGAACGACGGAGGGAATCCCATTGGAGAATTCCTGGAGGCAAGGTTTAGGCTTAGGTGGGCTCCAGGCTCTTTGCTGAATGCCAGCTGTTCTGGATATTTTAAGTCAGTGTACCTCCAGGGCCTAGCAATTGCTGGTCCACACTGGAAGACTGTATGTACCCCAGGCATCCACCCTGGGTTCCACTCATGTGGTGCAGGAGCCAATTCTTAGTTCACGACATCGCCTGCAGACCCCTGGTCTTTGGTACAGTCTCCAAACTTAATTGTTCCTGCTTCTGCCTCTCTGAATTCCTGGCCAGATGTGTCTTTCCTAACTAGTTCTGTAAGCAGCTGGATTGGAGTGGGGGAGGGGGTTAGAGTTGGGTGGGTTTCCATATCCAGTTGTCCCCTGTGTGAACCTCTCTCCATGTTTGATTTTCTCCTGTTTACTTACGCACACACTATGCCATGCAATGTGTGTTTAGTGGGTCTGCATTTCAGGCCAAACTTTGTCAGTAATTGGCTCTCTTAGCTGCTGGCCTCCATGTTGTGGCTGCAAAATGTTCCTTCTTTGTCCTCTGCACACCACCTGGAGACATGGCAGCTTCTTTCCCACAGAAGGATTTTGTGCAGTGCACCTTTCAGTTTAGTTGGGCAATGTCCATACCCAGATAAATCTCAGCCTTCCTAAAAATACTAGTTCCTTTAATTCCCATATCCCTCCACTTTGCTCGCAGAGGATTTGCAGTGGCTGGGGCTTCTGGACCAACCACGGCAGCAGCTGTGGCATTGGGGATTTCTTCCTTATTTTATTACATCCAACTTGCTGAGTCCCTGATATGTTTTGAATGCCCAGTTTAAATTCTAGTAATGTCCCCTCACCCTCTTTGCTTTTGTTCACCCACTTTGCTGAGAACCTGCCTGTTTGCTTTCTTGGTTTCATGCCATGGAGCAGTTAGAGTAGTGACTTCCTGTATTCCTGATGAAATGTTTGAAAATGGAGTATGGTGATTCTTGCACAACTCTGAATATATGGAAAAAAATAACATTTAATTATACACTTGAAGTGGATGGTCTTATGGATATATTAATTATATCTCAATAAAAACATAACTCCCCAAAAGTGAGAAAAAACAGAGCAACAAAGTGGGGAACAAATCAGATGGGAGTAGAACTAAAGAAATGCATCATCAAAGTTGCTGACAGTGAGCTTCTAGACAGGGGTAGTGGTCAATGGGGTGAAACGTGATAAAGGAAGTTGAATATGAAGGGACCAGAGGATTGTCTACTAATTTTAGCAATATAGCAGCAATTTGTGGAGAACTTTTCTGCTGGAGAAGAGGAAGAAAGTCCAACTTGAATGAATGAAGGAGAAAAAAAGGAGGCAAGGAAGGGAAGATAACTGATGATAGCTTCTTCAAGACATTTTGCTTCAAAAGTGAAAAAGATATAAGACAGGAGCTATATTTCTTTTGTTTTAGAGGTTTGTTCTCTGATGTGGTTGTTCTAATAAAGAAAGAGAAACCAGTGATACAAAAGGGAGATAAAAAATAATCGCCAAAGCAAAGTCTCAGAGAGAATGAGATCCACAATCCTGGTGGAAGATGGATGAATCTTGGAGAGTAACTGTGACCACTGAGCCAACATAATTGAAGGGAAGCAGGTCATGAGTACAAATGAGTGACTCCAGTTATTACATCACAGTTATCACAGTTTGATACATGAAGGTTAGTGGACTTCTTCACGGATGTCTTGTTTTTTAAAACATTGCTTCTGTCTATGTGAGTGTGTGTGTGTGTGTGTGTGTGTGTGTGCGCGCGCGCGCGCTTTAAGTATCTTTTAGTTGTAAAACCCAATTTTTGGTTCTCTGTAATCATGTCCCATTCTGGGACTATCCTGCTTGGCTTACATTTACAAATATTTCACTGTCCACCTCATTGTTGGAGCTATCTGTTGGGCTTTAGTCAACAATTCTTGTAGTGCAAAAGGGAGAAGCATTTTATCATGTGGAAAAGAATTCCTTTCTAAATAACCAGTTACCCTAGCCCAGAACTCCCCAAATACTCTCCTTTCTCCAAATATTTTTTCTTTTCCTAGTTCCACTCATGCAGTACTCAGAGGATAAGCCACAGGAGAAGTACAGAACAGAGCTAAATAATTTTAAGGCAAAACAGATATACTATGCCATGCTAACACATGATAGGGAAGCAAATGCACATATTCACAGATTTGTTCATATTTTCAAAAGCAATTTTGGGTTTTTTTAAAGCAATATGGGAATAAAATCAGTGATATAACATTAAATTCTATGCACATAATGAAAAATACCTTTAAGATAAATGTTTTGTTTTGAGTTGTTTGATAAAATTATAACCTATTCAAGTAAATTTATGTATGATCAAATACAGAATCATAGATACATTTCCAAATGTGAAGAGCTTTCTGTTTGTCGACTCTTTTTTATCATCCTGGGAGATTTTTAGATAAAATGCAATACCTAAGGTTCACTCAAGATCAATTAAATCAGAAATTTGGAAGGGCACCTGAGCATAATTTTTTTTTTAAATCCCTCTCCAGATTCCATGTGCAGCCCAGGATAAAAACCACTGGATAGATCATTGAGACTTTTTTTAAAAAAATAATTTTAGTTGTAGATGGTCACAATGCCTTTATTTTTATCTATCTATCTATCTATCTATCTATGTATTTATGTGGTGCTGAGAATCAAACCCAGTAACTCAGGTGTGCTAGCCAAGTGCTCTAGCACTGAGCCACAACCTTAGTCCTCATTGAGACTTTTTGAAGAATGCCCAACACCATTGCCTGACCTTGTGTTCTGGACACTGTGAAGTGCCTACTGTTGACACATGGAAGGAAAACAACACTACAATTAATCCTACACTTTTTGAAACTTTTAATGTCATAGCTTTGTTTGAAATTAATTTGTATAAAAGACAAGAAGTTAAAACAATAGATGTTTTTAATTGATTTGTTTCAAGATGGGGAAGTAGAATAAAAAATTCAGCAGACTTCAGAGATGCAAAGGACTCCACAGCTGTTAATTTGATTGAAGTGGGAAGTCAGCCAGATTATTTACAATCTGTTTTTAGGCACTGTGCTGACAGGTGTTGTACCTTCCATCACACCCTCCTGGAGAGGGCTTGCCTAGAGTAGATACAAAATTTAAAACCACCTTCAACAAAAGGAGCAGAAACCTATAAATTTATAAGTGGAGGCAACAGCATGGACACCCTCTAATATTATATCAAGCTACATTTCAAAAAAACTAAATGGGAGATATGGCTTAAGATGAATTTTAATGGTTCATCTGACTTAAAAATTATTTTAGAGAGAAATAAATTCTAGAATATATGTGTGTGTGTGTGTGTGTATCACGTCTTTTTTAACAACAATTCAGAAATGGAGGAAATAAGAGAGGAAAGAGGCAGAGGATAAGTAGATGTAACGCTGGACATGATGAGCATGGGCCTCAGGAGACACCAGAGAAACTTCTCACTGTTCTGTCTTTGTATTAAGTAGATTAATGCTTCAGTAGATGATTGTGAGAGTTTCAGTGATAGCCCAACAGGTAGATTTACTTCAGGAATCTGATAGGAAGAATAAAAGAAACTAAATATTGTAATCTTTGAAGGGAATAAAACACAATACACTAAATATTATGATGTAGGGAATAAAATTATTTTAAAAGCAGTAAATGTATAATGTCTTGACTTATTTACAAATTGACAGTGTTCATTATGAACTCAATAATTGTTTCAGGTAGAAAAGAACCACATATGTGGGTCAGTTTCATTTTCCTTATTTTGGGGTGCTCTATTGCATGTGGACGTTATGATTTCTTGTATACAATTATGATTCATTTAGTACTTCCATCTGAATATCATAGAAAAGCTGACAAGCTAAACATAGGTACTGAAGAGCTAGTTTTTGTATATGATTATAAAATTGGTAATATTAACCTCTAACTGAACTTTGTCAAAGTATATGTGCCACAGGAAAGATCCCTTCATTGAATTATTGGTCCACAAACTTTCACTGCTCACTAATATGCTAAATACTATATCAGGCATTCAGGTACATGGATGAAAATGAAATACCCTCAAGCTCTCAAATGACCCTCAGACTAGAACCACTTCTAGGGGGATAAGGGCTTAAAATCAAAACATGGCAATAAATCCAGCGTGCTGGAAGAAGTTCTTACAGATCTTTAGAAGGAGCGGATAAAGGAGGACAGGTGAGAATGGAAGAATGAGAAAAGGCTTTGTTGAATGTAAGGGGGTTTAAGTGTGGCCAGGAGGAGGGGAATGGTGAGGTGGGAGGTGGGGGAGGACACTAACAATAACAGGTCTCAAAAGGTCAGTAGGTTTTCAAGCCTCAGACCAGATGAAAAGGTATTAAATCATTTTAACTCAGGAAAATAACAATATATTTTGATTTGCATTAAATTCAGACTTAATTTTTGCAATAAAGGACTTGAAGAATGAGAGGACATTTAACCTGTTATAAAACCAAAATATTTTACAGTAACTTCAAAATGGTTTCTATAATCCCACCAATACAATTAATTACTTTTTCTTCACACTCTTATTAGCACTTGTTATTTCTTGTCTTTTAGCTAATAACCATCCTAGCAGACGGGAGATGCTATCTCATTGTGGTTTTTATTTGCATTTCCCTGAGATTAGTGATGATGAGCACTTTTTTATACTTATGGACTTTTGCCCCCCCTACATATGCACAAAGAGTAACATTGTGAGATGCTGGACATGTTACTTGACTACAATAACCATTTAACAGTGATATGTATATTAAAACATCATGTTGTACAACTTAAATACAAATAACAAAAATTGCTTTCAGTGATAAACAATTTATAAATAGGAACTTATTTTTCAGGCTTCATTAAAACAAGATGTACAACTTTGATAACAGATTTATTAGTCCCTGCAAGTTGAGAAGCATGGAAGGGAGATATAGAGGAATAAAGAATAGGATCTATGGATGGAATATATATGGTAGGAAACAGGACTTTGAGAATCCCTAAATATTATATGCAAAAAAAAAATATTTATTTGTGGAGATAGCCTATAGTCTTCAACAAATACTAAAATGATTCATAGCTTCAAATGGTTAGTATTTTGCCTTAAAGTAAGACTTATTTTTATATATTTTACGATGTGGGGGTTTTGCTCATTCAGTATCATTTTTATTCTGAGTCTCTGAAATGTATTGTACTATATAATTTGACCCTAAGTTAGTAAATTATATACCTTAAGATATATTTTCTCTGATACACTTTTATTTTCTAAATAGCACACATCTTTTAGAGACTTCATTGCAGAGAATACATTGATGCAAAACATTATACACAAAATTTCAATGTAGGCTTGAACTTATAATCAACTATTTTAAAAGCCTTTAATAGCTTATCTGATGGCAAAGTGCAATGAAAAAAGTCTTAAAGTTAATTGTTGAAAGGAAAAATCAACAGATTTCAGAAAATGGATTCCAGTACATAACATGTGCATAGTTCACTATAAAATGTCACATGGTTTTAGACACTAAGCAGCAAAATTATTTCTTATTCTGATAAAATAAATGGTTTCATAGAAGTGAAAATTGCTTTTGTGAAGACATTGGTATTCTGACAATATTAACATGAATGCTCAGGAAACTGGCCATTCCCCACCTGCCTCTCTCCAGAATTGTTAAAATTATTTAATGAGATAAGGTAGGGAAGGTAATGTGCAGGTAGCATGTTATCCAATGTCAATTTAAAACTTAACTAAATATCACTAGATTTATGGAAGAAATGTACAGCATCCCTATTTCAGAAAAATAAATAGATAAATAAGTGACAATGAGACCTGAAAACACCAATGAAGGAAGATGCCGGGAGAGCTTTTTCATAAGAACTCAGCAGTTACCAAAAATTTTGTCTCTATTGAAAGGAAAATGTACGTACACCAACTACACCTGAATTGTGATAGTGACCTACTGAATTTCCAACAGGTATTTTAAAATTGAACTCCATTACCAAGAATATCTTATGTCAATGTCACGGATCCTCTAGATTTTACCTTATTGATGTTGCACTTATGAAACATGATATTGAATTAAATAATAAACAAAAATGATACTTTATAGAAACTATTTGCTACTCTACATGTTTACATTTCAAGTCTGAAGTATTCTTTTCATATGTGAAAATATGTATTTAAAAAATGGAAACCTATTTTTCCACTTTCTTAACAGTCAAGATATTTTGCAAAAGCAACATTAACTCTCCAAAATGCATATGAAAATGTAAAGGACCAAGAATAACTAAGATTTATGGCAGGTTTATAATACCCAATGTAATGCCTATTAAAGAAGTATAGCATTTGGGACCATGCAGTGTTGGTGCAAGAATAAATCTCAATAAATCAGTGGGACAGAATAGAGACAGATCTACACATGCAGGTCATTTTATTTATGACAAAGTTGACACAGTGGTACAGTTGGAAAAGGATTTTTTCCCCAATAAGAGCTGAAAGATCAATTGGATAGCCTGAGGAGGGAATCATGAATCTTTTAATCTTTATCAAAACATGCACAAAAAGTCAATTCTAGAGGAATGGCAAATCCAAGTATAAAAGTTAAAAAAAAAAAACCCTTCTACAATAAGCGTAGGCAAACTTATTCTTAAGGGGCAAATAGTAAATATTTTAACTTTGCAGATCATGCATGTCTGTTTCAATTACTCAACTTTCTGCACTAGTATCATGAAAGCAACTCACAAACAATATGTGAGTGAGTAAGCCTGTCAGTTCCCTAATAAAACTTTATTTACAAAAACAAATGGCAACTGGATTTGGCTTGAAGGCTATCATTTTCCAACCCCATTCTTAGGATATCTGTCTAGGAATAAGCAAAAATTTCTTAAACTGAAACCAAAGGGTGATTTCAAAAATAAAATTTGGTAAAATAGATTACATTAAAATTTTAAAAACTGTTCATCAAAAGATGCTCTTAGGATTGTGAAAGGCAAAACCCACAGAGTGGAAGAAGATTTCTAAACAAGACATTCAACAAAGAATTCATATCCATAATATATAAGTGTGTGTGTGTGTGTGTGTGTGTGCGCGCGCGTACACACACACACACACACACACACACACACTACAGATTAATAAGAAAGACAATCCTCCAGTAGAAAAAAAGAATAAGAAATTCTGAATGAAAGTTCACAAAAGAAACTCCACAAAGATAATATCTAAGTGGCACTTAACATATGAAAAGGTTCTTGGTTTCAATAGTTGTCAGGAAAATAAAAAACATAACTTCAATGACATCCTACCATATTCACAAATGAAAAAGGTGAGCTATTCCAAGGATTGTGAAAGAATGTAGAACAAATAGAACTCTCATGGTCAGAGTGCAGATTGGTATAGCTCCATTGGAAAACTTCATCATCTACTTAGATCATAGGATAATTTCATTCTTTGATATAAAATCAACATAATATGTATTTCACTAAAAGCCATATGCTTAAATGTCCATAGTGGCAATATCCCTATTATTTCAATGCTCATCAACAAAGAAAACATAAATACATGTGGCATATTCACACTGTGAGTAATTTAGATATACATTCATGTGTAGTATAGTCACACTAAAAGACCTTCAGTTATACAGCAGTGAGAATGAAACACACTGTGATATATCCCCACAGAGCAATGAGAGTAATCTACAATTGACATGCAGCAACATGGATGAATCTGTCCTCAGCTCTATTCCTCGTTAAATATGGAGTGAAAGATGCCAGGCCCAATTAAATACATGTGATAGAATTATGTTTGTATGAAGTTCAAGGCAAAATAGCCTCTGTGTCTGGAATTGAGGCTCATGATGCAAGAAGTGGAGAGGACACAGTAACCAAAAGGGTACAAGCACAAGGAGAGTTCCCAGGTGACCAATAATGTTTTATTTCCTGAGCTAGTTACTGTTTTCGCAGAATTATTGTTTCTAAAAATTAGTTGAAAATGCATATTTTAGTGCAATTTTCTGTGTACTTTGTACTCTTCTGTGGTTTTCTGTTCAGGGGCTTCAATCAGCTGAAGAGAATTAGAATAGCGACAGGATGATGAAAATAATGGTTCTTGGTTCCCTGTCCCCATTCCTGTTTCATGTTAATTTTGTCTCCTTTTACTTCTGTTTAATGTGTTATTTTTTTAAAAAATCACAATATATAGATCCATGCAGGTATAAATAAAATGATTAGATACAGCCATACTGGGGGAGAAGACAAATCTCCCATGCAAAAGAATTTCAAATAATTTATATAAATACTTTGCCCTCAAGGAGGGAAGCATATACCTACCCTTTAGAGGAAGGCTGCACATGGGGTGACTTTCTTACAAAGAGTACAGTATGGAAAGAATGGAAAAGATTGACATTACAGCGGGAAACCTACAAATACTACCTCAGCCAGGTGATCAAAGCAGACAATATGCAACCTTGATAGGATGTGATGAAAATGGCTCTTTGTGACACTGGTCTTCCTCCCAAAATCACAACCCCAGACTAATCAAATGAATATCAGACAAGCCCAAACTGAGAGATATTCCACAAAATAGTTGACTCAGTGCTTCTCAAAATCATGAAGTCCATCAAAAATGAGGAAAACCTGAGAGCCTGTCAGAGGCAAGAACAGTCTACGGAAATTGACATCTAAATATGATGCGGTACCCTGATTGAGATCCTGGAACAGAAAAAGGACATGATAAACATGATAGGAAAAGTATAGATAAACATGAAGGATATTCAAATTACATTGTGATGTTAATAATAATCTCTCAATATTGTTTCAATAATTACAATAATGGCTCCTACTTAAGTAAGATGTTAAGGATAGGGGAAACTTGGGACAAAGTTTGTTAAACTCTCTGTAATATCTTTTCAACTTTTATGTAAATACAAAATTATCCCCAAATTAAAGTTTATTTAAAATAAAAACAACCCACATAATAAGTATTGGTTACACTTAAACTGGAAAACGTGACTTACAATACTAAGTTGCTAATGATAATAAAATATAAGCGCAGGAAACAATGACTAGTTTTATAATCCTGTACCCAATTATAATGCAGTAATTATCCTTTGCCTTCTCTGAAAGTTTGAATGGATTTCTGGTGATTAAACTTTATGAATAAGAATTACTTCTGTTTACTCCAACATATTAAGGTGGGAACTTTATGAGCTATTACTTACAGATATTTTAAATTAAACTCTTTATATATCAAACTTCATGCAGAAGAGCTGAGTGATGAAATAGGGAATGTTTTGTTAGTAATTACTGACTATTAAAAATTAATTTTCACTCCATTACACTCTTTCAACAAATATAATAGAAGCATCATAGAATGTTGGAACTGAAAGGGACATTTAAGAGATTAGTTCAGCTCCTTAACTTTATATGAAGTAACTGAGTACCAGAGAATTTGGGACTTGCCCAGGGTCATAATAAATTGGTGGGAAAGCTGGAATTCACTTATTCATTTGAACGAGAATTTACTGAGTATTTATTATGTTTCAAGAACTGTGATAGATGTTAGAGATTTTTTTAAATGAGTAAAACTTTATCCTTCAGCAGGAGGAGGTGGGGAGCAGGGAAGGGCAGGGAATTTGATGGATGAATATAGTATCGTGTGGAAGCAAGCCAAAGGTTATGGGTACAGGGTGCCTGGAAAATGAGGGAGCAGATCACTTGATACAGCTTAGGTATTTGGGCAGGATTTGTGCAGGTGAGAAGGTTAGGAATAGATACTTTAAGCACAGCTCATCTCATGAGTCAAAGGTAGAAGAGGTAAAATAATGTACAGAAAACTTGATTCTCTTCCCAGATTCCCTCTTTGATAGGCAGCACAGTCATCCACAATCGCCAAAACTAAAACAGGGTGTTTCAGGTAGGAATCCAAGATGGCACACTTATGGGGTATACTTGAAATTTATGGTGGGCTCTCTGTAACTTAGGAGAAAAGAAAACATCATTGGGAGCAATTTCTCTTGGCTCTTCAAAGAATTGCCTCAACTATCCCTATTGATTACGCATGCATAGTGCAGGAAGACTACTATAATCTGTACATGAAAATTGCCCGAAAAATGTTCATCTCGGGCTGGGGCTGTAGCTCATTGGTAGAGCGCCCGCCTCGCACGTGTGACGCACTGGGTTCAAGCCTCAGCACCACATAAAAATAAATACAGACATGTGTCCAACTACAACTAAAAAAAATAAAAAATAAAATGTTGATCTTAAATCTCACCCCCCCACACACACACAGAGACTGGATATATTAATTTCCTTGACTGTAGTAAACATTTCACAATGTGTACATATATCAAGACATCATATTGCATATTGAAGGTACATATAATTTATATTTGTCAATTATACCTCAATAAAACTATAAAATATTTTTGAAAAAAGAAAATTCAACAAAATAGTCATAAACGTACCAGAAAAACTAGGAGAGCCTTATCCCGGAACACAGAAGTTTATATAATTTTAGAATGCTCACTTACATTGCATATCGAAGAGGAGCCTCTAAAAACAGTTCCTATAAAAAATGTCTATTAAACTTAGCAGTGAACAGGATGAAGTTGACTTTAGTGAGAATGATTTCAGTGCCGTAACTGTCCTTAGTTGCACTGAAGTGGATCGATGTGTATGCAGGTGGTAAAGTAGAGACTGCTTTTCTCTACTATTCTGTGAAGGTTTGTATGAAATCAGGAAAAAAGCAAAAAACAGTATCCAGCAGGAGAGTCGAGGGAGTCTCTTGTCTGTTTAATTTGGAATGCTTAGTACATTTGTAGGCTACAAGGAGAGCCATCCACTGGAAAGCAGATGTTGATGAGATAGGGCAGGAGCAGAAGAGTCCTGGAGTACCAAGGATAGGGCATGCAGAAGAAGAGCTGGCATCCAGCATTTGAAGGGGTGTTTCCTTTTCAAACCCAGAAAGGAAGGACACAGTCAGCACAAATGGATAAGTGGACAAGTTTGTTGAGGGGAGAGAAAGAGGGAAAAGGAGAGGAAGTGAGTCCCCCAAACAGGGCACTGGGGTACTAGGAAGGAGATCATGCTTGAAGACTAATTGTTATTCACTTAGTTATGTACATTTTTTCTAGCAAGGAGTAAGGTAATCTGCTGAGAATGAGGTTGAATAGAGTCCTAGGAGAACAGTGAGTATTTGGATGAAGATGAGAAGAGTGGGCAAGGGAATGACAAGGTTCAAAAATAAGAAGATGAAACTGAAGGTATTAAGAGTGGGAGACTCTTAATTTGAGGCTGCAATCTGAGGGCTTGTATGATTTTCTTTCAATTGTGATCAGCTACCAGAATTTTTAAAAGGTATTTTTGAAGAATTCTTTACTATATATTTGGCATTATGCATCACAAACATTGCTTCAATCCCAGTAGGCAGGCACATTTAGTACTCCAGTTTACAGGTTAAGTAACATCTCCAAGGTTGCACAGTTGGTTAAAAGGCAGAGCACAGGTCTGTCCAACTCCAAAACATATGCTGTTAACCATATGTTACATTCCTTCCAAGGAATTGGAGCTTAAAGAATTGATAAGACATTTTGTCTAACCTCAGGGAACTCCTAATGCACAAAAGAAAATATACTAATAAATAATCACAAGCATATGTGATGAGAATTAATGCTCAAAAAGCAAAAAGCAAAAAAAAAGAAAAGAAAGAAAAAGAAAAAAGTTCACCACTCTTACTAGGTTCCAGGGAAGCCTTTTCAGGGACCCAACACCCCCATCCTGACCAGAGCTGAGTCAGTATTCACCAGTGTACAGGGAGTCTGGGCATCCCAGACCTGGGGACTGTGTGTTTGACAGAAAGGAGGCATGAGAAGGCACATGTTTTTGCTTTTTGCAGCAGGGAATGGAGTGACCATTGGGTGAGGAGTAAGAGACTTGGAAAAGATGAGATCAGATAATATGAGGCATTGTGTCTACTGAGAACTTACTTTAATAATCAATTGGATGGTATATAAGATTTTATAGAAGAGAATTACATAGGATTTGACTATGAGAAACAGGACCCTGGCAGTAACTGGCAGGATGGGTTCCAGAACAAGGGGACTAATAATTATAATAATTACTAGCTGTCACTCTGAATCTGGCACTGTGTGAGTGGTTTTCATAGATTCCATGATTTAATCATAGAAAACTCTATGAGCAAAGTACAATTATTTCCAGTTTGCAGGTGTGAAAAAACCAAGACCCTGACAGGGTAAGTGATTTGCCCAAGGACTCACAGCTAAAAGAGGTTGAGGCAGAACTGGAACCCAAGCAAACTGGCTAAGGCAGGATCTTGGTTAGAGAGCTGTTAGGATGACCTTGGGTTACAGATGCTGAGGATGGAATGAAGGCAATAGCAGTGGAGCTTGTAAAGAAAGAACCAGCCTCAGATTTGTATCCTTGAGGCCCGTGTTCTTTCCACTATTTTCTTATTTTTCATAGTTTTGTTTAAATACAAAAATAGATCTTATGACATCTGTAGTGGGGTGGATAGTGCCCCACCCACATTCATGTCTGTGTAGAACCCCAGAATATATTTTAATTTGGGAACAGGGTTTCTGTGGATGTAATTGGTTGTTCATATTAGGTTAAGAGAATGGGCTCTAAAGCCAATGATTGATGACCTTATAAGAAGAGGCAAATACACACAGATAAGAATATCTAGAAGGAGAAAGAGACTAGAAAATGCAGTTACAAGCCAGGGAGCATCAAGGATGCCAGGACTCACTTGAAAGTAGGAAGAGGCTGGAAGACTTTGCCCCTAGAGTCTTCAGAGGGAACCTTAATTTCAGACTTTTAGCCTCTAGGCTGTGAGAGAATAAATCCCTGCTGTTTGAACACATCAATTTTTTTTTTTTTACAGCAGCCCTAGGAAACTCATTTATTCAAGTTAAACTTCCAGTTAGAGCTATATTCTCATGTATTTATAATTGCATACAAAACAAGTAAGGTTTTGAGGGAAAAAGCCCACTCACCATTGATGGTCTGATGGGCCCACCATCCTTATCTTTACTACTGTTCACTGTCTTTTGCCTGATAGATAAATATCATTTGGATTCCAGGTGGCAAACCTGGCTTTCACCAGTACATTGATATTGTTTCCTACGCTTTCAGTATTTTGAATTACAAGAACAGAATTTTCTTTTCACCCTAGCTTGGCAGAAACATGAAGTTAAGACTTACTTGATATCCAGAACAACCACCTTTGAGCTTGAAAAAAAAGACAAAAGTGCTCAAGCCTGCTTTAGAGTTGTCTTTAACACTGACCCAGGAATTGTCAGTCTGCACTTTTTCAAGACTGGAAATATCAGGAGCAGTTTGCAAAGTGCATGATAAGCCAGACAAGCAATGCAACAGGAAGGGAGTCTTTCACATCTTATTTGAAACACTGAGTTTTCACAATATAGAACTATAGAATTTTAGAGCTAGCCAAATCAAATTGACATGTCATTAATAGGAGTTAAAATCACTTTAATTTCTATCAAAATAGTGGCATTGATGACTTTAACCCAATGTCATCTGTCCTTTTCTCTGCCAACCACTTTCTTGTTGATATGGCACATAACATTAGTTACTTACTTCACAAATGCTTCTGGGTTTGCTTCTCTTTGCCGTTCATTTTTTTTTTTTTTTTCCACAAATAAAAGCTGGACACAAATGTGCCTGAGATTTTCTAGGTGCCCATTCAGACTCATAAGTCACAAAGACAACCCTCTGTACACACAAAGCCCCACAAGGGTTAAGGGATATATCCTGAGGGTAGAAAGGGAGGCTCTGTGACCTGAGAAACTCTGCTCAGAACATCCCTGCATCTGCCCTCCTGACCCCAGACAATGCTGTTCACGCCCTGCTTCACCATGAATAGGAGTATGTTAAGTTACATGTGCACAAGGAAGTGATTACCCTATCCTCCAGAACACAAATACACTGACACAAAGCATGATCCACTTTCCTTTTAAAATTCACTCCTGAAATGTTCTTGTGGCTGTTTTGATGAACTAACAAAGACGAAGGATGCAAATCTTAGGGTCAGTGAGAAGAAGGTTCTTGACATTCAGGTTTCATTTGAAATGTCTCCTCTTCAGAAAGATCCCTGTCCCTCTGCCAACCATTTTTATTTACTACAACACTTACCTGGTTTTGTTATTTTTAATTTTATTCTGTCTTTTGCAACTCGCTGACTCTTATCTGCTTTATCCACCTTCTACAAAACCTAAAACTATACCTGCTGTTAATCAAAAGTTTGCTGGATGAATGCAGCCTAGGTAAGGAGTAAGGATTCAAAGAAAGGAGCAGTGACAGGTGATAAGTAGGATCTGTAGCAGAGAAGTAGAAGCAGGGACTCTGTTGAGATCCTAGGGAAGAAACTTTGGGTCCTGTGCAGAAGGGATTGACTTTGGAGTCTACAGAGACAAAGAATGAAGGCATTCAGAGCACAAAGTAGCTGCCAGTTGGGGTTGGGGGTTGAGGTGAAAGGGCTAGTCCTAATAGTGTGTCCTTCACCTGGTCATGCAGGGAGATGAAGGGGTGTAAGCTAAGCAATTCTAGAGCTTGTCTAACATGTGACAAGTAAATAACACCCTCAAAAGAGGAAATTGATGATTTTATCCCTTAGCCCTTGTGGGGCTTTGTGTGTGCACAGGGTTGTCTTTCTGATGAGTCTAAGTAGGCACCATTTTCAGAAGGTTTACAATAAAAACATACATTATGAAATCCTGTATTCTTGCTAACATATAAATGCCTAATGGAAAACGACATTATAAGATAGCACGGGTGTGCAGCGCGATAGTATGGTGGGAAAAAAGAACCTAATTTGTGCTTTGAGGCAAATTAGCCAAACTAAAATACATGAGACACACTCAAGCAACTCCTCAGGTAGAGTTACCTGGCAATGGGATGTGCCTTTGCCTGTCCTCTCTGCCTTCAAGGCCACACCACTTCACATAGCAAACAAGAGAAGCTTATTTCACCCAATGCATCCTAGGTATTTATTGCCAAGTGAAATTTGTGGAAGAAAGCAGAGGATATTGTTGTGTTGAAAGAAAAGTAGAAAGCTGTAGCTGTATCAACATTACCCAGTGTCACCTAGTTACATCAAAAGTTCTGAATAAACAGCTCCGGGGGAAAAAAGACATTTTCCTTTTCTGAGTTCATATGTCCCCGTGCTGTTGTCTGGGCGTCTTTTCAATTTTCCTTTGTTGACTTGGCTGCTTTTGGATGGAGGCTTCTTTTTCTTATCTGTGGGGAGGAAAGCTTTTTTAACAAGAGCCTGATGACTTTGCCAGGATGACAAGGCTTGTGTGGATTTGACCATAGAACACAAAAGGCTGTGTAGCTCAAAGGAAACTGAAATGTGTCCCTGTGCCCAAGGGCCCACCAAATGGGAAGAGGAGATCAACATTCCAACACAGGGAGCATTGCACCCTGGTCCTGCCTCATGGAATAGGTAGCCATTTTACCCTCCCTCCAGTCCTCCACCCCTACCAAGGGTCTGGGCACCCATTTGGCAATTTAAGCAGCATTGCCCAAGACAAATGTAATGTAAATCCTATGGGTAATTTTAAGTTTTCTATTATTCACATTTTTAAAAAAGACAAAAAGAGGGAAAATTAAATTTAATAATGTAGTTTACTTAAACCAGTATATCCCAAATGTCATCACTTTGACATGATGATTGCTATTACATATAACAATTACAAGTGGTTGATCTTACATTCTTATTTTCATGGTACATCTATGCAATCCAGTATGTGGTTTTGTTTGTTTGTTTGTTTGTTTGTGGTGCTGGGCAAGCACTCTACCCACTGAGCTATATCCCCAGCCCCAGTATGTGTTTTAATATAGTCAATTTGGACTAGCCACATCTCCAACAGTCAAGAGCTGCATGTGGCCAGTGGCTGCCATAGTGGAAGGTACTACTCTAGATCTTACAGATCAGAGTGACTCATTATAAAACTTGTTAGTTATGCCTAAGTGATGCCTAATAGAGTTCATGGCATGAGGTCAGGCACAAAGCTGTCTGTATGAAGAAATCCAGCTGCTTTCCTGTCAGTTCCCCATTGAAGGCATTTGTCTTAGTGATTACACCACTGACCAGAGTCTAGGTCTCAGCCACATGGGTTTAGAAAAACTTGATTTATTCAAAGTTATCTGGTTAGATTTATTTCAGAATCCTCCTCCTGGTGACCAAATTCTGAGATTGGTGCGTAAAAATGAGAATCTCAGTCTATTTTCAATGAAACATATCAGGAGATCTCTGCATTTTTTTTGTCTTCTCCATAGACCCTGGTTGGACTGCCCTGGCTTGTGAGATAAATCCAACTCCTCTCCCATCTGTTTTTGTGTAGCTGCAAACTAAGAATGATTTTTTTACATTTTAAAATTTTTGAAAGGAAAGCAAAAAAAAAAAAAAAGAATAAATTTTTGTGATAGCTAAGAAATGCACAAAATTCAAATTTTATCATCTATAAAAACATTTTATTGGAACATGGCCACACTCATTCATTTAAGTATTATCTATAGTTGTTCTTGTACTACAATAGCAAAGTTGAATAATTTCAACAGAGACCATATGGCCCACAAAGCTTGAAATATTTGCTTATCTGGCCCATTTCAGAAAATGTTTGCCAATCCCATGTTGTGTATGTAAATCACTTGAGGAGTTTTAAAAAAGTACAAATATCTAGTACCCCCAAGTAATTCTGATTTAGTAAGTATCTGAAAGTGGAGCCTACCTATCAGTCTTTAAAAGAAATGAAAACTCCTAATACCTTATAATACCAATCTATTTTGAAGACCAGCAGGTTATATGGAAAGCATGGCCTCAGGTCAAGGAGTCAGGAAGGCAGGGTGAGGATTTATCCTTACCATCAGTCTGTACCTGTCAGCAGTGCGGCCACCTGAGCCAGCATGCCAAGGCACATTCTTCTGAGTCAGCGCTCATCCTGTTGGTACTCACCTCTGTGACCTCGATGTTCCTACGTTTCCAGCTTAACTAACTCCTCTGCTGATTGACACCTTCTTCCTGTGCATTCACCAATTAATCCCGTCTTACCAGCCTGGGGCCATTGTTTCTCTCCAACATGATTGTGTTTATCTTTTATGAGTAGCTATTAGCTACCTTTGTAACTGGTTCAAGACCAATCTGATTTTCTTTTCCAAATATTTCCTGGTTGCCTCAATGCCTGTGCCTTAGACAACTTCCACCTCCATTGTTGCTTTGCTTGGGTACCTGTGAGTCTTGAGTCTGACATGCACCAAGCTACTGAAATGTTTGGTGATGGGTTTATTGGTGGTTCAATGAGGAATGAAAGAGGAGAAAAGTTTAAAAAAATATATGGAGGAATTTTGCACACTATGTATTGTGTGTTGAGTGAGTTTAAAATTAGAATGCCCAGACTTGAATGTCATCTGTGTTACTTTCCCCAGAAAACCCCATTGGGAAGATCCCTTGCCTTCCTAAGAACAAAGCTTTAAGTGCTTTGGGATACCACTTCCTTGATAGGATAGTATGAAGAGGACTTACCAAATGTAGTAGCACCCAGTGTAGTGGCTGACCCATTTTTAATGGAAAGCATCCTGCTCCTCCTTGCTTTTGCTGAGCTACCACATCCTTTTGCATTTAAAATGTCCTAATTGTTTATAGTTATAAATAGCTTGCAATCATTTATTAAATTATGCAGTTGATAGCAATATTATTAAATATAGCTTGGTAAAAAGTTTTTATTATTTGTACATAAGTTTTATAGTACAATGTAAAAAATAATTCCAGATAATAAAATTTTATAATTAGCCATGACTCTCTAATAATTGATTTTTGCCATAACAAAAATATTCATATAAACCTATTCACTTTGTAGGCTCTATTCCTTTTTGTGAAACATTACATTTTATTTTCTCTTAAAAGGTTTTTAAAATTTTCAGATGGGAATTTACTTCATTTAAACCCATGTCATATATTTTATATGCTTAGACAAATATAGTTCAACCTAAAAAAATGTCTTTTTCTATTTGTTGGTTCTAAACAGTCATGCATACTGAAGGATCAAAATCTTCTGACCTTAATTTCACATTGGAACCACCGGAGGAGATGCTTTTATGCTGAGGCCCAGCCCTGCCTGGGTCACAGACTCTGAGGGTGGAGCAAGAGCATCACCTGTTCTCTTGTAGATGATGCCAGTGGTCAGACAAGGCTGGAAGCCACTACTTTATTCCACTGGCTGTATTTAACATATGAGGAGAAAAGATGCTGTAGGGTCGTGAAGGACCCACTGCTCCTCGGATAATCTGGAACTGAAACCCAGTCCCCCATCCAGGTCTGTGTTCCAGGCTCATCCTAAGCCAAGAATTTTATTATTTATTTATTTATTTATTTATTTTTTAAATGTACTGTTGAAGCCTTTTTTTTTTTAAGAGAGAGAGAGAATTTTAATATTTATATATTTTTTTTAGTTTTCGGCGGACACACCATCATCTTTGTTTGTGTGTGGTGGTGAGGATCGAACCCGGGCCGCATGCATGCCAGGCAAGCGCGCTACTGCTTCAGACACATCCCCAGCCCTAAGCCAAGAATTTTAGACTGTGTGGTTTTCTTGATGCATATAAAAGCATCACTATGTGGAATATTACTTAAATTAATTTAAAGTGTGAACACATAGAAAATATCAGTGATAGAAGAATTAAAGTATATGTGTTTAATTCATTTCTAAAGTTAATTTCAGCACATTTTGTATGTTAGGTGGGGTGACTTTCATCTTTAGGTCACTTTCATGAGGTAAATATAATTCTTTTTCCAGTAATACTGGACTCATTTAATATGTCTTCATATGTTATCACACATCTTTGAATGCTATTTCATTATTAAAATATTCCTAGTGGCTATCTCTCTTGTTAGAACTTCCCAGCATTTATTCCTCATTCTTTGAATAGCTTCCTTGTAATTTTTCTCTTGGACACTATGAGGAAATTAATGCACAAAAAAGCCAATAGACTTTTGTTGGGTCACACAACTAGTGGCTGTCAAGGTCAAGAAATGAACCTAAATCATAGAGCATTTAGTCCCATCTTCCTTTTCCCTTCCTAAAAATAGAATATATTATTTGTACAGTCCTTTACCTTTTATGATTTTTTTTCCCTGAAGACATTAATATCTCAATTTATTTGAGTCAATAACTTAATCATATCAATGGCAAACTGAAAGATAAATGGAGAAGCTGGAGAAAGATACATAAAGAGGTGAACTTGTAAATGGCATGATCTGCACCATATAGTGAAAATTCATCTAAGACTTCTCAGTAGGATTCTGTAGACCATTTTCCTGATACATGTAGTAAGTAGAATGGAGAGGGAGGTATTTTGTTTTGCTTTGCTTTTTGGAGGTGCAGTGGAAAGGACCCATTGGATAGGAAAGATGAGCACAATGTACTCACATTTCACAAAGGGCATTTTATAATGAATTTGGATGGGTCCCAACACAAGAGAATAGAAGAAGAATAGTATTGAGATGAGGGGATCCTGCAGTGGCCAAACAGAATCAGAACTTGACTTGACTTGTCAAGATAAATACTTGATATAACTTGCATGTTTGTCCAGAACTCATTAAAATGTTGATTTAAACATTAACAATTTCTCTAAGCAATACAGTTGGTGCTTAAAACTCTACACTAACAAATTTTTCTTTATGCTTTCTTGAAATCTAGGTTTTTTTGTGTGTTCTATAGAATGATAGTAATCACAAGCAAAGCTTCCATGGTAGTGAAAGTTTCTCCATACTAATAAAGAGGCTAGGGAAGCCCAAGGATGCCACAGATAACATCACAAGAAATAGAGGGCAATGGAGATGAATTTAGTGGCTAAAACATTAATTTGAGCTGCAGATTAAGTATAGAAAAATAATTTGTATAAATTTATTTTTTCTGTTTGGAAAACTAAAGTCATATGGAAAGCTAAGTAAATTAAAAGAATAAATTACAAGCATTAAACTTAAAGAACAAAATTTTTAGATCCAAAGAATTATATTCAGTGTTCTTCATTCAACAACAACAACAAAAAAAACTTGAGCATCTTTTATATGCCAGGAATTATTCTAGGTGAGGTCTAAGAATGATAAACAAGACAGACAAGGATGTTGCCCTCAAGTGGCTTGCTTTCTAGTGGAGGGAAGTCATCAAAAAAACAATCATTAAGTCAATAAACAAGATGACAGTAGTTTTTTTAAGTGCTCTAAAGAAAATGAACAGGGTATGGTCTTGGAGAGTATTTTAGTCAGCTTTTTGCTGCTGTGACTAAAGTACCCAACCAGAACATTTGTAGAGAAGGAAAAGTTTATTTTGGGGGCTCACGTTTTTTAGAGGTCTTAGTCCGTAGAAAACCAGCTTTATTCCTTGGGGCTCAAAGGTAAGGCAGAACATTGTGGTGGAAGAGTGTGGCAGAGGGAGGCAGCTCTCGTGGTGATCATAAAGCAGAGAGAGAGAGAGAGACAGACTCCCCTCTCCAGATACAAACGATATATCCCATAGCCCTCATGCCCCCAACGGATGGCTCCAGTCACATCGCACCTGTCTCCAGTTACCACTAAGTTAACCCCACCAGAGAGTAATTCACTGATTAGATTCAGGCTGTATCCCAACCATTTCTCCTCCAAACCTTCTTGCATTGTCTTGCACATGAGGTTTTGGGGGACAACACATCTAAACTATAACAGAGAATGAGAAGGACCACACACAGCCAATGGTGGGCGAGAATGGATCCTTCCATAGAGTCAGGGAGGACTTCTCAGAAGAGGTGACATTGGAGGTGAGATCTGAGGCTGAGGAGGACACAGGATAAACTAGGGGAGGACCATGGTAAGCAGAGGGAGTGGTGTGTGTGTGTGTGTGTGTGTGTGTGTGTATAGATATAGATATATAGGTATATATATGCTCTAGAGAGCAGCTTTGCATGCTGTAGGAGAACTTAGGCAATATTCACACTGCACACACATACACACATATGCATACACACACAATGATGTGAATGAAGATAAAGTGCAACAGCTATATTAATATCCAGTAATCAGGATGGCTAAATTTCCTTGATGTTATATTTTAAGGTATTCTAACTCTATTCTTTCTCATCCCCATTCCCTTTCAACATCCCAAGTATACCCATCTAACTTGGGGAAGAATTAAAAACATTGTCCTCCAGAGAGACGCATCTTTATCTCTAGTTCAGAATATCATAGAAAAAGCCTCCTGCCTGTGCTTGGTCAAAAGGTGGTTTTTATAAATTCATCTATTTGAAAACTACTTAAAGTGTCTCAGGAGGACTAGAATGCAGTAACAACAACAAAAAAAGGTCATTATATTTTGAGGGGGTTTAAAATCGAAACTCCCAATAAATAGCTTTTAGATAGCATTGAGTACAAAAGTTTGTTTTAAGCTTCGCTACTTACTCATGGCAGCAAATAAAGCCATTGAATATGTTTGCAGCTCTTTGGTTATTGAGAAAGATTTATTATTTATTTGTTTTTGTTTGTTTGTTTGTTTGTTTTTGTGGTGCTGGGGATGAACCCAGGGCCTCGCACATGCTAGGCAAGTGCTGTACCACTGAGCTCATCCCCAACCTCCAAAACATTTTTATATTCCCAAAATCTTTCAACTTGTGTGTTTTTTTCTTTTTTCAATATCTCATGTTCTTGTCTGTTTGTTTTATCACATCCATTTATTTCAGTGGACCACTGTTCATAAAACTTCTCAAATATATTTTTAAATTTAAGCTTCTTATTATTGATGTTGTTTCTGATTTGGCAGGGGATATCTTGCCATGCAGTTCTTTTGAAGCATAATAAAATGGTACAGGGATTGTCTTGTGTGAGTATTTTGGAATCAATGTTTTTCTAAGTGTTCTACAAGTAAATCAACTCTTGTTTGTTTGTTTGTTTGTGGTGTAGAGAGTGAACCCAGGGGCCCTCTATCATAGAGCTACATCCCAACATTTTTTATTTTGACACAGAGTCTCCCTAAGCTGGTAAGGCTGGCCTCAGACTTGTGATGCTCTTGCCTCAGCCTCTAGAGTTAGCTGGAGTTACAGACATATGCCATCATACCTAGATGGTAAATCAACTCTTGAATGAAAAAGATCTTTAAATGAATGTGGCCCTTAAAATGGCTATATTCTGGAAATCACAAAGTCATGAATTAGAGCATTTCTATAATGGGTCATGTGTTTTTATGTTAATTTGCATTTCTTCCAATTGACTTTGAGATTCTGTTACAATTCATCCTGCCTCTGGTATTTTATGTGCCTTAAAACTTGTTGCTACTGTATAATAACTAGGAGAGAATAGCTGCAGGGTTCCAATTACTCTGGCAAAGAAACCTTATTACATTGTCTCCGACTAAGCATGTAATTAATGTCTCTATTTCAAGGCCATTTTGGCACATTCAAAAGCCCAAAGACTATCCATACATATTTAGGAATGCATAGGAACACTTGTGATGTCTTCATTGCAGCAAAGGGTAATGCCAGAGGAATTTTGGAAGAATGTGGTATACATTAGCATGGGTTGCAATATTTTATTATAACTAAAGATGTGGTTCAACATTAAATGTATATTTCTAAGAAATCTCAATGAGGATAAGATCAACCTCATTCTAGACAGTTTTTTAAATGGGTGAGATGTTTGTTCCCAAGTAATTTGTGTAAAGCCTACTGTCTGCAATACACTTTGAACATCCAACTGGACATTTATGTAAGTAGAAAGTCTGCTTAAAATCATCTGAATTCAACCCTAACTCCATTTTGCAAATAAACACAAAGTATTTTTGCATAATTTCTATACCTGCTGAGTCTTGTAGGAATGTAGCTGATGTACAAACCAAGATTCTAAATATGTCAAAATATACTCTACTGTCATGTATAACTGAAAAGAACAAATAAAAAAATGTTTTTAAAAAGAGACAACTATAGTTAGTTTTGTTCAGAACTTTACAAAGAGTTGTTCATCATTTAAAAGAAAAATCATACCATGGATGGCAGCACAGCTTGTGGTATTTGAGCTGCCAATAAAATATGCCTATATTATTATACATTTGCAGCATTTGCAGTTGAGAGGATTCTGTGTTTAGGGGCCATAATCCAACAATTTAATCATTTCTCTATTCAAGAAAGAATATCATGCCCAAACATTTACCTACTGAAATATGTTTTATTATGAATGAGTTTCCTTAATTTTCCTTGATATTACATATAGATTTGTAGGGGAGGAGGTTGTGTGCTTAGGCAAGTTATATTATTGTTGGAACTTCTTTCCAGGATATCAGAGAGGCATCATTAGGAGCATTCAGTGAGACAAGGTTAAGAACACTTTGTTTAAATATATCATTCTTCCAAGCAGAAGGGGGATGATGTATGTGTGCATGCGTGCACTTCAGGAAGGAAAGGGTACAAGAGAATTGGCCTTGATTTCAGCCCCTATTGTGTGTCAGGCCCTGTGCCCAGCCCTTCTAATCCATGATCTCATTTTTTGTGCACGGTGCTGAGAAATGCCATGTGTGCTTTGAATCTCATGGCCCTGTAGTGCCACATTCAGAGCTGAATTTTTGACATTTGGAAAGCAGAGAATAAAAGGAGATGAGCCGATGAATATTCTTAACATTGCTGGAATGTTAGAATTATTTAAAAGTTCTGTTAAATCAGTGGCAGTCTCAGAGCCTGATTTATGGTAGTTAATGAAATTTTCACAGAGAAATATTACCATGAAATTTGAAAAAAAGCATAGTAGATGCACACAGGAATTCATATGCATATGAATGTCAGTGCACGTTGGTGCCTCGTGCTTCCTATTTATAGCTTGCGGGACACATCCGCAAGTGATAAATGAACATTGAAACACTACACATATGTTTATATCCACTTTTAGCCATGGAGTTGTTTGAAAAAGTGTTATCTCCTCTGAGCCAAATCCCAGGCATTTGGAAAGAACAAAAAATTTAAATTTTTTAAGATGAACCAAAGAGAAGAAAAAGGAGGAAAAAAATACAAACTGACATATACAGCAATAGTAAATCTGACAGAAAATTATTTTTAGCAGAACTGTATTAGAAATAAAATGTATCAGAATTCATTAGTTATCCTTTGTTCCTTGATTGTAGTTCTTAAAGACTGACACAAGGACCTTTCTGCTACATAGATACTGCCTCTAGACTTTTTATCCTTGAAGATACTTTTATTTTTAATAACATTTCAGAGTTGTTAATTTAAAGGATATTATAATTTGGATAAGTGACAGATTTCTTTCAGTTTTAAAAGCTAGAGATTAGTATTTAATGAGGAATGTGTGTCTGCGCATCTAATTTTTTACCGACCAGAATATTACTGTGAGAAGGAATTAAGCAAAGTAGGTGGGCCTGAGTTTGAAGAGAGTATACTTGTGTTGAACAGGTGGCATTCTGCACCCACTACAATAAAATTGAAACTGTCTTTCTTAGGTTTATGTTGGTTGCAAATTGCAGATACCTGAATAAACTGGTTTGAGCCAGAAAGAGAGAGAGAGAGAGAGAGAGAGTGAGAGAGAGAGAGAGCGAGCGAGCATATGTTAACTCACTTAACTGAAATGGCTGAGGACCTTGCTTGCTTTGAGCACAGCTAGATAACTCATATTTTGTTATCAGGTCTGCCTCTCTCTCACTGCCCCCTGCCCTCTCTCCCCATCTCTTGATCCTCCCTGCTTTCTCTGAATTCACTTTTCACTCTAAATAGACTCAACATGTTGGTCAACAGACACCCATGCCTAAATTATCCTTATCCAAGCAGAATAAAACTAAAACAAAAACTGGGATGTGTTTTATCCAACCAATTTGGGTAACATGTCCAATGTTATGATTTGGAAGTGAGGTGTCCCCGCAAAAGCTCATGTGTTAATGCAGGAATGTTCAGAAGTAGTGATTGGACTGTGAGAGCTATAACCTAATCAGTCCATCCTAGTTTGAATGCCTGAGTGGCAACTCTAGGCAGGCAGAGCATCGCTGCCCTGGAAGGGTATATCTTCTCTGTATCCCCTCCCTGTGCCCTGATTCCTGGTAAGGTGTTGCCTCACCTTGGGTCTAGAGCCATGGAGTCCACCATCCATGGACTGAGGCTACTGAAGTCATGAGCCCAAGATTCATTTTCCCTCCTCCAAGTTGTTCTTATAAGGTATTTTGATCACAGTGTGGTAAACATGGGTAGCTAAAACACCCATGAAGTAAGTACTGGGGGCTGGGGGATATTGAGTGGTCAGGTCAAGGTTTAGTGCCTTTTAAGTGGGAAACGGTGGTGATGTCAGCTCCACCAGAACTTGAATCAAATCTACTGAGACTGAAGGAGGTGAATTTTAACACCCTTCAACTGATGGCTACAGGCGGCCTAACCTAGGAGGAAGTGCCAGATACTGAGAAAATTTGTTTTACATATACTACAGTCATATAGATTCTAAATTTGTTCCTCGTTTTCTTCAGATGTAAGAAAGCACAGTTAGGGAATGACAGAATTTTAGAACTAAAAGAGACCTTGTAAATTATGTAGTTGAACATTATCAATTTAAGCATTTGGAGGGAGTATGTTCATCTTTAAATTGAGTCTTGCTGATTGTAAGAACTGGTTATCTTATATCTATGCAAAATACTTGAGGAGAGTAATATAAAATATGAATCAGAATTTTATTAAAAGTATTCAGCATATATCCTAAAGACAAATTTTGAAATTACAGTTTGACATAAACTATAGGAATTATTAACAAATATTAAAATTGAAAAAAGCCATCTTTTCCCCTTCCCAGCTATGTTATCATTTCTAAAGTTTCTATTATTATTGTAAATTGTTACTCAGTCTAAAATGTTTAATGAAAAGTCATTCTAAATTTTCATTTATATTTTTGGTTTTTCTGACCAATATCTGTCCTACTTACCACAGACAAGCACAGTTGGTATGCCCTATTACAGAAAATAATCATTCAACCAGTGTATCTGAGTGTATAAATATTTATATCTACTATTATAAGCAAGCCATTATTAAATATAAGTTATGGAAGCAGTTTTAAAATATTATATATTTATATGTTTATGTTTTAAAAATATATTTTTAAGTTATTGCTGAGTTCCCTGTACAGAGGAAAAGACAACTGACCCCAAACTCATGATCTCCCATTATTCAAGGTTTTATCATTGTCAGTGTTGACTCCACATTTGAAAATTTTGTGGACTGTCTATAATCCCTCTGCCCAACCCTGACAATGATTTGAAGCAGGTGCCATGTTTCACAGCCAGCCAGGACAACAGGGGGCCAGAGGAACCTTTTTAATGTCTGCATCTGGTCACCTCAGCTCAATAGAGCTGGTGATAATGAGGACGAGGTCAGGGATTTGACCTCTCTCAGAATGCCCTAAGCGCTCTGGATCTGAGGCCACAGACCACAGCACCATCTCTTTCATTAGGGGAAAAAAAATCTTGAAGAATGTGGGTGGAGCAACACAAAACAACCCTCAACCCTAGGAGCATTCCACAGTTTGCTGACCTGTGCTAGTGGCCAGACTCTTCATCCCAAAGGCATTCACATTAAAAAGGAGACATACAGGATGACTGGGATTTTTGCTGACCCATGGAAGCTTATCTAAGGTTTCAATGTAATTAGATGTCTTTGTCATATTTAAGACAGTAAGATTAAAGTTTTCAAGAAATACTGATTTTAAGAATTCCAAAGGTCAAAATCGAAACACAAATATATATGGTAATAAGATTAAAGGGTAGAAAGAGCTGATGGTGAATCTGTTCATTGAATATAATGAGATTATTCTCAGGCAGATGAGTCCTTAAACAAGAAAATGAGCTCTACAGAGTAAAGATGTTATATTGCAATTTCCATGAACACATTGCCTTTGTATTTTGCTAATATGTATTATTAATACCAATTATTTTTTAGAAAACAGAAATACTTACTATAATCTCAACAAAACTTCATGAAAGTAACTAAATTCTTGTTTAAACCTAAATATATCTATAAAACTACCTTATTAACTATTTCAGTTAGTTAGAACAGCATATAAAATAAAAATTCATAATGATTTTGAACTTTACCCTTTTTTAAATATTTTTTTTAGTTGTAGTTGACCATTGGACACAATATCTTTTTTATTTTCTTTGTTTATTTTTATGTAGTGATGAGGACCGAACCCAGGGCCCCTGCACGCACCAGGCAAGCGCTCTACTGCTGAGCCACAACCCCAACCCCTATATCATTTTTTAATTTATCTAAATTTTAAATATAAATTCTCTTTGTTATAATTACATTGATAGATACTCCTAATATGCTATCAGAGCTCAGCCAATTAAGTTAATGCAGTCTTTAATAGGTTATTATAGTGACATTATTGAGTTAAATTGAAGTTTTAAATGTATGAATAAGATACCTATCAAATTAGGAAATTTAATTAGATTTTTATAGTATAGTAACTTACTCCATTAGCTATCAGATTGACTTATAGTATGAATAAGTAATAATAAAGTAAAGGTCAAATTTTGGCAAATGTTATACTTCGGATATTGAGTATTTGCTAAGGCCCATGTGTTAAAGGATTGGTCTCCAGGATGGCAGTTGGGATGGGTGAAGTGGGTGGAATCTTTAGGAAGGTGATACCTTGCTAGAGGTCATTAAGTCATTGGAAGTGTGTCCTCCAAGAGGATTGTGGATCCTGGTCTCTTCTTTCTTTTATGCTGCTCTTATGAGCAGTTTGCTATGTCACATACTCCCTGCCATTGCCATCCCATAGTCTACCACAGTCCAGAAAGCAATGGATTTGCCCAGTCATGGATGGAACCTTTACAATTGTGAGCCAAAATAAAATTTTTCTCTTTATGTATTAATTATCTTAGGTATTTGTTATAGTGATGATAGAAAGTTAACAGCTAGTATTTTTAGCTGGGAAAAAAACCCTACATATTAAATAATCTATAGATAACATTAAATCATTATAATTCCATTTGAAATTTTAACTTCTCAATTCTTAATTAAAATTAGACCTTCTATATTCAATGTTAGTGATCACTAATCAATTTTTAAGTGCTAGTAGTATGAATATGACGATATATAAGATGCTAAGCCAGTCACTGTGGGGAAACAAATATAAAAATCATTGATCTTGGTCTTAGGTTCTTGCTTCCAAGGTACAAAAAAGAAAAAAAAAATAAAGTTGTGCCAAAATGCTGTGGCTACATGTAGCCTATTTGCCTATTTTTTGCATCTACTGCCCTGAGTGCACACCCAAGGACAAGGCCATAAAGAAGTTCATCATTGGAAATTTAGTAGAGACTACAACTATCAGAGTAATTTCTTTTTTTAAATGTTTATTGATCTTTTTATTTGTTTTAATCAGTTATGCATAATAGCATCATGTTCTATTCATTGTACACAAATGGAACATAATTTTTCACTTCTCTGGTTGTACATGCACCATTTGTACAATCAAATATGTACCTAAGGTAATGATGTCCATCTCATTCCACCATCTTTCCTGTCCCCATGCCCACCCTCTTCCCTCTGTTCCTCCCCTTTGCCCAATGCAAAGTTCCTCCACTATCAGAATCATTTCTGAAGCAAGTGTCTTCCCAAACTCTGTATGAAGCTGCATTACTGTGTGACATGTGCCATTCACAGCAAGGTGACCAGGAACCAATTTTGTACAGCCAGGAAGGGCAGTCACCCTACCCCATGGGGTGCTACCTCTTGACCTCCACCAAAGCTCATGTAAGAAGCTGGACAGAAGAAAAACTATCCTCTGGAGAAAATAAAAAATTAGATTGAAATTATATTTTTTAAAAAATCATTGATCTTCTTAAAGAATTTATAGTCTAAAAGGGATAGATACAAGATATAAAATATTTAGAATAACAAGGAACAGCATAAAGCATTTAGTGATACTCACTATGTGATTTAGAGATGCATGCTGTAATAATTCAAAACCAAAGCAAAATCATTATGAGAACTGAGTTAGATCTTGAGAAATGAATATACTTCAGATCCGTGCAATGTGTCTGAAAGTTCACACATATATCCAGATACTTCTTTTTTATTTGTTCTTTTTAGATATACATGTCCAGTAGAGTGCACTTTGACACATTATACATACATGGAGTGTAATTTCCCATTTTGTGGTTACACATATTTCCTTAGGTGTAAGCGCTCTGCATCTTTGAAATATCTTTTAAGCCAGTATTTCTATTTCAAGCATGAGGTTTCACCTAGGCCTATTGTAATTCATCATATAATTTTTAAATTGAATATTTGCAGGTGAGATAAAGAGATTGATCAAGCCCTCAGTTCATGGAACACTGATGTTATTAATCTGAAAATTAACTTCCTTTTCATACAGTATTTAATTTAAAAATTATTTGTCTATTTTATCTTCTATTTTCAATGCTATTTCTCTATATAGGTACCCTTTGTGTATGTTTAATGTAGGACCTTTTACTATATCTAAAAATTTTTATGTATTCATATATATATATATATATATATATATATATATATATATATATATATTACTGTAGTTAACCAAGTTAATACATCAAACTAGTCATTGTACATGACTTCTGCTTTCTTGATCTGCCTAAGATTTTCCCTGCCCCAACACATAACTTCATTAAGTTTAAACCATATGCATGGCTTCAATAAGAGGATATCATTGTGAACTTAACTGAGCTGTATAACTCTACTTTGACTCATGATGAAGACACAATCTGTATTTTCTACACCTAGTCTAGTAACATTTCTTTGAGCTCAAACATGAAAACTCCAAAATTGAATGTGAAATGAATATGAGGAAGGGCTGGAAACTAGTTAATGGATAGTAGTCTTTAACTCTCAGACTTCCCCCAAAGTCCTGCTCCTGAAGAAGATTGATGATCAGCATTCAATGAGCATGTTTCACATGCCAGACCCAAGAGCCTTTCATGTGTTCACTTCACACAGCAACCCTATAAAACTTCCAGAGAATGGAATAAAGAGTTATATTTCTGATCTCCAGAAGATCCTTACTGTATCAAAATGTTCTAATTACTGCATGTTTGGGGCCATTTAGAATAATCCCAATTAAAACACAGAATAAAAATCCAACCTACTTGGACTATTATCACATTATCATTGTGCACTTTGAATCATGTATTCTTAATAACCAGATTAATAAAGAATTATGAGAGAAAACCTACCTTTATTTGCACCATACCATGCTCTATAATTTACATTTGAGTTTCAAGGAGTGCAGGCACACTTCTTGATGAAGTCTTTTTCTACCTCTCTCATCCTTTACTGAAGCAAAACAATGGTAGCAATTTTTTATCACCCAAACATTTTATACAACAAAATAGACGATTCTGTATTTACTTAATCTGTTGAATTTAACTGTTGACTCAGCTCCGCCAGCTTTTTAGCAAAGCAAAACTCAGCCTCATGATTATTTTAATTTCTAAAGAATTTTCTTTTTGTTAGTTTTAATTTCATTTTAGTAAGAAAGAACAATGTAAGACATTTCTGAAGACGAGATTTTTGTCTATTCCTGAATGAAAGGTACTTGGCATAGAAAACCTTAGCATCCATACAATAATCCACATGTCCACGAGTACATGTCCTGTCACTAGTTGAAAGCAAAGCTGAAACCAGAACTCAATTGCCCTACCCTCCTATGCCAGCTGCAGCCCGGTCAGTACACCGCATCTGGTCTCATTAGTGCCCAGTCTTATAAAACCCATTTCTCCTTGTGAACTCTTTACTCATTTAAATGTGCATCTCTGCATTGAACTTCAGGAACTACAGCATGACCGCTGTATGACGGTGAAGAACCCTATTTCCCTAGGCTGCACCAGTGCCAACATTTCTGTAGATAATTAGGGAGCTTTGCTGAGGGATTGCACCTGCACATTTGTTCTGGACTCTAACTGCAGTATCTGACTTTATTCTTGAGACAAACACACAGACCATTCTCAGTCCAACCACAATCAATATTTGTCTTAGGCACGGTCTTTGTTCCTATTGTCATTACTCCCAGGGACTCTCCCTATTTTAAAAGAAATCTCATTTCAGGAGTAAAAGGGAATATGGGATGCCATTGCATTCAGGCTTACTCAACACTTTAATCTTTATGTGTAAAAATCTGAATATTAAACTCAAGAAAAGTCTGGGCCAGAAACAGATACTTTGTGGGGGAAAAAGTCACCACATGATCTCCTTGCTAAGACCTTAGAACTGTGCCTTCCAGAATCTGGTATGGGGATTGCCAAGTATGTACATTTTTCCAAGGACTTTAACCATCTTAGGCTTTTCCAAGACTTTGTGCTTAATGGTTTCAGTTTCCAAAAGAAGAGGTTATACCAGAGAGCTCTGTCTAGAGTATCCACACCTACAGACTCTGGATGTATCCTGTAAAGTGAGTCACATGCCAAATTTCCCCTGAAAATTTTGGAGCTTTGGCTATGTTGTGTAAATGCTTTAACTGTTTTATATATTTTTAAGAAAGATAAAAGATATTCCTAATATTATGAATCATAGATTACCACCACTGGAAAGCCTTGGTCCTATTGCATTCTCACTAGAAACCTTTTACTTAGCTGATTTTTTTTGACTAAATGCTTAATGCCACAGTTTTTCTCATTTCTTTTTATTTTCCTGAAGTGGCTCTTCAGAGATCTTCTAAGAAAAGTTTTTCTTTATTCTTAGAAATAACGATTTTGTTTGTGAGTAATATAAGCCCAATAATCTTCCAATGAATAACTTAAGTAGATATAAATAGATACATTTTAGGAAAGGAATAAAACACAGCAAAATTATAAAACAGAGTGTTGAATACAAGCAAAAGGATTTCTAGGTCAAGTTTATATGACTTTTGTCTTCTGGGTTTTCAAGAACATTACTGGTTACTTCTTCCTGGTTCCTGAAATCTGCAACTGTTGACAGAGACTAGAAGAAAGATAGAGGAAGTGGAGTGCAAAAATACCTTGGATTTTGACTTTCTCTCTTTCTTTCATGGTCTGCTGCAGTTTTAATTTATTAATTTTCATGACACTGAATAAGTTTTAGTGGGCCTATATAGAAACTGAAATTTGCAAGAGTTTTCTTTGGCCCCTAGTAATTGGGGTTCTCAGCATAGAATATTAATTTCTTAACTACATTTAAAACCCTAAAAGAGTATAGATGCATCAATCCAGACAGTGTTGGTAAAGAGTTGTCACAAGAAATATGGAGTAAAAAAAGGTAAAAAAAAATTCAAAAACTAGGTAAAATAGAAAGAACAAAGTTTGTTAATGATCCCACTGAGTACCGCCACTCTTAATATGTTACCATTTTCTTCTGATCTTTTTACAATGCACATGTCTTGTCATTTTTGTCATACATGTTCTGCCTACATTCACTTAATTTTGCAACATTATCATCTAGCTGTAATGCTGAAAATTATTCACAAAACTTATTCTTAATGTCTTGGTAATCATCCATCATGTGGAAGTTCTCTAATGATTAACAACTTGGTGATTTCCCATTTTTTACAATTACAAATTGCATAGTGGTGAAGAACTTTGTGCTAAAACTATTCTTTGTATGAGTATGTGTGTGAGTGTGTGCATGTGTGCGTGTGTGTGTGTGTGTGTGTGAGTGAGAGAGAGAGAGAGAGAGAGAGAGAACCTAAGGTTATTTCCTTAGGATAGACTTTCAGAAAAGGACTTATTGGTTCATAAGGTTATTTCCCCACACATCATAATTTTGACCAAACATTTGTAGAAACTTATAGTTTACACTTTCTCCATTTTTTCCTTTCTGGTGGCTTAATTAAAAAATCTCTTTACAGGATACTGGGAGGAGATTTTCAAGTACTAACATAAGAGTGGATTTTAAAAAAGAAGAATTTGCCTAAAACTCTTTGGTGATGAAACTTATCTGGTGTGCCCTTTCAGTGTGATATAATATTAAATATGGAAATGTTAATATTAAAAGAAGCACTAATTAATGGCTGAATACCACTGATTATCATTAGTGAATTGCATTATTATATCCATGGATAGAACTCTGAAGCTAAAAGAATTTAGTATCAACTAATGAAAAATAGCTCTCTCTTATCCTCTTTTTGTCACTCTTGCTTCTGTTTCATAGTAATGGTTGTACAGCTTTTCTAAGCATCTGAGAGAAAAGGACAAAGTATATGCCTTTTTTTCTTCCATAATGTTCATCCATAGCCATTAATCATTTTTTCACATGCTGCTCTCGACTTTGAGGAAGACTGTGAGCTCCAGTCCAGGTTTAACAGTGCAAGAAGCAGAGAAGGAACTGACTTGGGAAAATAGGAGTGTAAACCCAGTACTATAAAGTAAGAGGTAAAATAAAAATTATGGAAAGTGTAGGACACACATTTAACCCCCTAGTTACAGGTATATTGGCCAAACATCTCAGAGTCCTGATATGTTTGGACAAATTTTACCTCTCATGGAGGCCACCCGAGAGGACTTCAAGCATCATTTTTCTCTGCATATTGCCTTATTTTGCTTCTTGTTAATTTTTTCCCTCCAATTTTGGTTTTTAAGGCTTTGGCTGAACTGACCCTAACTCCTTATGTAAACTTTGTAAGGATTCATTTTCTTCTTTTGAATTTCATATATTAATTTTCAGTCCTATTTTTCCATTATAGGGGAATAAGATTTACAAATAGCTGTATTGTTTGAAAATAAGTAATCAACATTACTTTGTAATAATTTGCTTTTCTATGAATAATGAGCATTCAGGAATATAAAGAGCCTTTGTCTCTCTTTTTATTATATGTTTCACTTCCCAAAGATATTTGAAAATGAGAATTCTCTCTCAATCTGCATGGTAAGGATCTCTCTTCCAATTATTTATTTATACATTTTTTTAATATCAGGGCATCCTATAGATCTAGTTTTACGGGTTGAATTATTTAATCAGGGGAGGGAATAGTATTGAAATAGTGTAAATTTTGATATCTGAGTTCAATCCTAGCTATACCTTCCCATTACATATAATCTTCACAGCATATGGCTTGGTTCATAGTAAGTACTAAGTAAGTTCATGGTGACTTCACATTTACAATGTGTATATCAATACGATAGGTATTTCAAAGGTGTAATTGACTTATGCAAAAGTTATCTTTCCTTTCAAAGGAATTAAAGATGATTAGACTATAAGTAATGAATTATCATCTACAACCAACATCTTTTCATAGAAATTATTTCTGTACTTATTAACTTCTACCCTGATTTGTTTTGGGGTGAAGCTCTGGTTCTCAAAGTGTGGACACATCACAGCCACCTGAGGGAGGGTGCCAAATAAATGCCCAGGTTGTACCCCACATCATTGAATGGTGAGGCTTGGCAATGGTGAAGCTTGCCAAGATGCACAGACCACCGAGGCACATCATTATAGCCCAGCATTTTTGTATGGGCTAGTGGTGTTAAATTTCTAACATGGCTCTTGCTGTTCTTGGACCCTCACCAACATCAGCCTTGCAGAAGGAGCATCTAAGATAAGATCTAAAGAATAGTAAAAAAAAATTGCTCCATGTACGAGGCTGGGATAGGATGTGGAAAAGTGCTCCAAGCAGAGAAAACTCTAAGTGCAAAGGCCTGTAGAAGAGGAGACATGGTCTTTGGGGGTAACTGGAAGAAGAACAGTGTGGCTGTTTTCTAGGAAGAAAGGGAGGCAAGCAGGTTAAATAACTTGGATCTCATCCTGAGGACATGAAATTGCCACAGAAGAATTGGCAAGATCTTAATGTGATCAAATGTATGTTTTAGTGACAGCAGACTGACTTTGGTACAGAAACCAAAGGACAGAGCAAATAGCCATCTTATCTGGGCTAGTGGCAGAGAAAATGGAGAGGAGGACTGATCTGACAGACACTTAGGTATATATGAGGACAAAGAAGTAACTGAGGAGAATTTTGAATATTCAACCTCAAACGACTAAATATATGGTCCAGACAAGAAATATAAAAAGAACAACCACTTTGGGAGTGGGAAAAGTAGAGGCATACAACATAAAGAAGCAGAAACTGGGTTGGTTTCTTTTTGTTTGCCTGGAATATTCAGTTTAATACGTCTATATCTACCTCAGCCAAATCAAAAACATCTTAACCTCCATGTCTCCATGTGAGGGGTAACTGTCATCAAAGCTTATTGTCTTTTAATTAGTCATAAATTTTCTCCTATTTATTATGTCACTCATTCTGACAATCCACTGTATCTATTTAAGATAAACTGATTTAAAACTAGAAAAATAAAAGGCCCTTCTTAATTGTTATTTTTAAGTCTTGTGCCCCGGCACTTACAAGTAGCCTTTCCCAAGCCAGGTGGTGAGTGAGGAATGACCGTAAAAGTGACAACACATTTTTTGAGTCATATCCATGTTAACTAGTGAAGCCTAGAACACAGGACACATATAAATACACTCCTCCAAGTGGGCTGGATGCTGACCGTGTTTGATGGAAACTCTACACTGAGCACTTCTCTACAATTTGATCCTAATGATGTGAAGGCAAAGGAGCATTTAGTGACAGTCTGCCTAGATAACAGAGACACACTGCTTTCTAATGCTTCCTCTCACTTTCACTTTTTTTTGAAGTTCACAGATGTGCCCTTGATGTGGTCTGGGTATTTTTGTGAACTGCTGGAAAATTTCACTCACACACTAATGGTTCCAATGAACACAAAATACCTTTTCCAGAGAGCAGTTGCCAATAAGCAGTATTTTTAGAGGCACATGTCACAGTTTCTGTTTGCCTCTGTTGTGACTATTAATGGGCTTTGAATGATTAAGAAATAGCCTCTGATAAAAGGCATTACCCCACTGCTTCATTACATAGTATGGAGCTGTAAATGTTTACTACACATCGGGCTCAAGCTAACATGTCATTAAACTGTGTTGCAGTTAAATCAGTTCCTAGTGCATAGCTGTTACTCCCTTGAACATGTTTGTCATATCCCTGTGTCTGAAAGAGCAGATTGTTTTTTTTAGCTTCCTATAGCTAAATGTCCCTTAATAGTGATGTCATATCATTTATGCATGCTTCCTTAGAGAGGTATTTTAGTGAGCTTTCTGAACAGTTTGATGGACTTTGCCCCTCACTCAAGTATCCCTGTTTTCAATAGTTTTCTCTGACGTTTTGAGAAAAGGAATCCTTTCCAGAGAATAAAAAGAAACTGAATGAAACAGGTACATGATTTTTTATTCAGATACATCACCAGGACTAGTTTTCCTCTGGAGACCGGAGAAGTCAAGTTTCTGGTGTCTGATCAGAGAAGAAACCTATTTTCCTTTTCCCTTGTAAAAATGGTGAGAGTATCGAAATTTTTCACTGCCACCACCCCTCCTGCAGCCAGCTCTGCAAAGAACCTTCCTGTTTCTTCTACTGTGTCTGGAAATGAAAAAGGAAGTGCTCGCTTTTGACAACACTCCCAGCTACTATAATGTTAGTACTAGAAATTATGACTGCTAGCAATTAGAGGGAAAAGTCATTCAGGTGCCATTTTGGCTTTCCATAAGCATGGCTATAAAAATAAAGTGCCTCTTTGGACATGCTTAGTCACTATTTTGGGGTTAAAAAAGAAAACAGGAAAAAAACTTACCTGAAACATAAACATGTGTTTTTTATTCTGACATACAGTGTTAACATTGTTTTCCACAGCTACAACTCTGAAGGGTTAGTACCTTTTCATCTGTCTCTTTTCTGAAACAGTGAACAGTTATGCTACTAACCTAGAGATGCTAAGAATATGCTGTGTCTGGTTCTCCTTGGTACTAAATATCCACTTGTGTAAATTGATGTTTTTCATGATGAAGACAGGAAAGTACGTTCTTGTCTTAAGCTCACACAAAGCATCATTGCACGTATTGCCACTCAAGCATAGATCTCTCCAGGTGGCTCCAAAATGCAAGGGGAGTTAGGACTTGCAAGGGTCAGAGCCTGTGTGCAAAATAAGCTGCCATGGTTGGCATTAAACGTTGATTATTTCCTGTGCTGGGTTTGCTGCAGAGGAAAATTCTGTTGATTAGTTCTGAAGAGGATATTTCTGGTAGAAAGGAAGAAACGTGGAGGAAGATTTTATTCTTTCCTCCTCTCCCAGAATGCTTTGCTTATGCTTTTTGAATCAGAAGAAGTTTAATAAATTCTGAATTCCAGAGGATAAATCATGAAGATTTATTTGATGTCATCTGCTACTCAACTTCTTTGCATCCCCTTGTAGGAAAGGATCATAATTTATTTTCCATATATTTATAGATAAATATACTATAAATGATATTTCCAAGCATTTCTTTTCTAAAACAAAAAATTCCATATTCCAAGAGCAGTTTTCTTTAAAGAGATTCTTCTGAGAATTAATCTTCCATACTCCCACATCTCTGTGGCAGTAACAGCATTTCTCACGGTCGGCATGTGTTAAGAGTTATTTAAGGATGATTCTTTCTGCCCCACTAGATTGGGAGCCTGTGGGTGCTAAGATCCAAGTGTTGTTCATCCTTGGTCTCTTGGATGTGCATAGACCATCATTTTACCCACAGTAGGTGCCAATATTATGTTCATTTATGTTTATTGAATAAAAGCATATTGAACAGGGAATATCATGTACACTTACTAAAAAGTATTTACTGTCAGGACTGATTTCATGGCAAAACCACTGTGTACTCTCTCTTGGATGTCTTGATAAAATTGTGCACACAGAGTACATTTGAACTTTGTTGACAAAAATTATTGCAAAAGAGCTAAAAAGCCATATTGTGTGACGAATATCACTCCTGACCAGAAATGGAGGCAGAGAGGCTTATTAACTGTATGTGGAATGGAGCTAGGTGAATTAGACTGGCTTCAGAAGCTAGATCTACTCAGAAACCCATGTAAGTGGCACACTAAGTACACTCAAGCTGTATTTCTTGCTGTAAGGAACAATT
Source organism: Callospermophilus lateralis (assembly GCF_048772815.1). Classification (NCBI taxonomy): domain Eukaryota; kingdom Metazoa; phylum Chordata; class Mammalia; order Rodentia; family Sciuridae; genus Callospermophilus; species Callospermophilus lateralis. The sequence continues at coordinate 88,323,835 of NC_135310.1, read as the reverse complement.
GCAAAGGTTTTAGAAACAAGTAAGAGCAAATTACAAAATAAGTGGCAAGCTGAGGCTTACCCTGGTATATTCCTTCGTGACAATTACCAAATCAAAAGGAGGGGCATTTTAAATTAGAAGCATTAATTTTTTTATTTATGTAGACTAAAATTCCCATTTCCCTGAGTGATTAATAATCTAATGAAATTTTATTTAAAAGATGATGTTACAATGTAGCACACACTGGGGGATATTCCATGGGAGATTACTTTCTTAGTCAAATAAGCACTAATTCTTATTTTTTTTATTTTTATTCCTTAATTAGAGATGCTGTTTTTTCACCTGTAAGGAAATATGCTATTTCATCCCCTTAATTTTTCAGTTTATTGTATTTGTTTATATCAGTTACCTATGACCAAAGTGAACATGGTGAGAGAGAGAGAGAGAGAGAGAGAGAGAGAGAGAGAGAGAGAGAAACCAAAAGCTTGTTTCCAGAATTCTCCCAGCCTGAAGGTCTTACCCTGAGAATATGTTAGACTTACTAGGGAAACATTTATTTTCAAAACCTAATCAGGTATAGTTATTGGTTAGTAACAGAGATATGAATTTACAAGGTTTTTCATCAGTTACAAGTTTTTCATCAGTTTAGTAGCATGCTACATATATCTGGGAATAGAGGAATAACTATTTGTACCCAAATGAGTCTCTTCCTCTACTTTCCACAATTAGTAGACTTTATCTCATGTACCACTTTTTAAAGTGAAAATGTTAATTTGAATTACCTTATACTAAAGCATTCAGGAGCAGTTACTGGGCTTGCTGATGAGTTGTTCTAGCTTCTGACTATACGGAGCCCTTGTTAGTGCCACTGTAACCAGAGTCTGTGGGGCCAGGAAGAATCAAAGCAAAAAAGAGGGCAGGCAGGGTTGCTGCCAGAATAAGAGCAAGTTTAGCACAGAGCCAGGCCCAAGGCCACAGATAGACTTCAGGGTGAAGGGCAGAACCGAAGCAAAGTACAGAGGGTGGAAGACAAGATAAAACATGACTTGGTGTTACACAACAGCTAAAAGAGCAAAAAAGTGGTGGGTTCCCCGGGTGAGAAAGGCAAAGCTGTCATCCCTGAAGGTGGTGGTCCTGTCCACCACAGAGAGGAAATGCCTGGACTCTGTCAGATAGGATGAATTAGCTACATGCCACCGCACCTGTCCACTGCAGTGTTAATGTCATATTGACTCCCTACAGTTTGACTTCCTGGCTTCAACTCTTTACTAATTGTGCTGCTTAAAGGAGATACTCAAGATCTCTAGGCTCCTGTTTCTTTATAGGTAGAATAAGAGTCACACAACTATTACCATTATCATAGGTGCCTATAGAGATTACTTGGTAATATAAAATACTCTAACTCAGCCCTCTAAGAGCCATACCTGACACAGGAAGTTGTTGAGCATTTTTACATTATACTATCTGTTGCAACTGCAAGTGCATGCCATTAAACTCTAACTTCTGTGTGACTCTCTTCCTTCCATTTGCCACCATCTTTGTTTCCTTGTTGAATCCTTTTTAGTTAATTAATTTTTAAATTTAAATTCAATGGTTTACTCATGTGGCACATCTCAGCATAGAAGTATAATTCTGATCTTTCTTTTTTTTTTTTTTTTTTCACCTTGTTAGTTGACAAAGGAGATGTGAACACTACCAATCCAGGGCACAGTGACAGTAGCAACTTTTTCTTGATTGTTTTTGTGTGTCTTTCCTTTGAAACAGAATATCCTTACTTAGCAGTTCTTAGGAGACAATTTGACAGAATAGAGCCTTTAATTAGAATTTTAAGTAGGAAACAATTTAGTGTGCTATTCATAATTTTGCATCAATTTTCACATAGAATCTTGTCAACTGAATTCAGAAAACAAGGAGTACATCTCAGACAGGGGAGTGTATGGAAAGAAAGTGGAAAAGTGGACCATGGTCAGGAAGTGTGGTATTCAATTTTCTATCAGCCATTTTAAAATACATGGAAATGCATGAAGTCCCAGTGTTTGGTGTTCTAGAAGATGAAAAGAAGAATCAGACAGTTTTGCTTTCAAGAGGCCTACAGAATCATTTGGGTGTCATGTGACATGTATATGGGGTCTTCAGAACCTCAGACACCCTTCATACTTGGGAATGATGAATTGCTTGCTTTTTCTCCACAGTACACAACAAAATAAGGAAATGTAGTAAAAGGTTAGAAACACATTTTCTAAGCATCTCAAGACAGCTATAAAGTTCAAGAGGTGAAAAGAAAGGAGCAATAAGGGAAAGATATGGAAGGGCAAACACTTGAGCTGATTGTTCCTTAATGTTCAGGGTCTATGGCTTTGTGGGAGAAAAGCTGTGAGCAAAGGGAGCAAGGAGGGACAAAAAATTAAAATGGATCAGCAAATTTAAGTGATGAATAAAATGAGAGTTGAGAGTTGAATCATTTGGCAATGAACTTAGAAATTAGAAGGCCAGTGCAAGAGGCACTTAGGAGATAAAATTAATATGACTCATTTTGAGCATCTAAACGACAGATGATGGTGCCATTAGCAGAGCCAGGCAACCAAAAAAAAAAGAGAGCTGGATTTACAGGGGAGATGATGAGTTGAACTTGGGGCATATTAAGTTGAAAGTGCTGGCAGGATACTCAACACTGGAACTCATGATAGAGTTCCAGTGGAGAGAGCAGTCACATACAGGAGAAAACTGAAGCCTTGGAATTACCACAAAAAGAAAGTGCCTGGGAACAGAGGATTAAGGACACTTCCCTAAGGAACATCCCATTTATGGAGTAAAAACATACAAAGAGGTAAGGGCAAGAAAGGAGGTGAACACCTTGGAATGCTAAAGAAGTCACAGGGAGAGGAAGTGTTGGAAAGGAAAGACCAGACAAGAATTTTATTGTTGCAAATAAATGTGGAATCTGAGAAGAGATGCCAAATTTGGTGACTAAAAGGAAACTGGTGACCTTTCATGAGACCACAAGTATAGTGAGGGCCAAAGCTGTGCTATACTTGATTAGGGGAGAGAATAGGTGTTGAGAAGATAGAAGCAATGAGCATAGAGGACTTAGTTTGGGGGATGTTTGGTAATAAAAGAAGAAAGAACTTAGAATTATCTTCCTTTTTTAAAAATTTTCATTATTGGTTGTTCAAAACATTACATAGTTCCTTGAATCGAATTATCTTCCTTTTACAATTTCCTTAAACGTCAACAGCTTCATTTGGAAAATTAATGGACTAGTAAAATTGAAGTCACTTCCTAAGAACAGAGAGATTTCAACTAGCCTATAAACTGAAAGCAGGACTCCAGTGCTCTGGAGAGAGTAAAAGTGAAAACTAGACGTGTGTGGTGGGAAATCACAAAGCAAACGGGAAATATGGGATCAAGGTCATAACTCATGTGTTCCAATTTTATAAAGTTCATGTTATTTATCTAGATTATTGTCATCATTAGCATGGTCTCCAAAACAGCTCAGAACTGGCCAGAAGGACAATCCCAGTGGTGGATGAGCCATTTTATGACCCAGCCATGTGGTCATGCATAAATGTAGCCTATCTTCCCAAGGATGAACTACCTGATCTTTTTTTTACCATTATCTTAGTAATATCAGATAATAGACTAATTTACACAAGAGAGTTCCTCCAAATTGAAAAGGAAATAAGATTCTTAGTAGTTCCTTCAGCAAGGAGTAGGAAGAAACATCTTAAAACTTGCCTTGTACATGAAGGACAGGAGTCAGGTACAAATATTTCACTGACCAGAGAAATGCAGGAAGATATTTAGGGTATTTTTCAAGTTCTGCTGGGATGCATTTAATACCAATGTTAGTTAGGCAATATAAAGATTTGCATACTTGTACAAGAAGAAAAGAATATATTCCATCTTTGTTTTTGTTTTTGGTACTGAGGATTGAACCCAGGGGTGCTTTACCACTGAGCCACATCCTCAGCTCTTTGATTTTTTTTTATTTTGAGACAGGGTCTCACTAAGTTGCTTAGGGCCTCACTAAATTGCTGAGGCTGGCTTAAATTTGTAATCCTCTTGACTCAGCCTCCAGAGCCACTGGGATTACAGGCTTGTGCCACCTTGCCCAGCTGCAGACTCCAACTCAAAAATAAAATCACATTCAAATATTACAAATGAATATGGTAATATGGTTGCTATTAATAATATAATCATCAGTCCTAATAGAAATGGTGAAAACATATCTTTCTACTTGCTACTATGTCAAACTGAGAAATGGTAGAGGTAAATCTCAATTCTGGTTCAACAATTGTATAGTTCGCAGAAGAAAACTGAACATAGTATGTTTGTTAAGTGCCTTAAACACAAAATAATTTTACTGTATATTATCCAAAATTAGATTCTAAAAATATTAAACAGACATGATGTATTGGCACAAATACAAAGGAAACTGAAAATTTGGTTTTAAAGTCAGGCTAATTCTTCAGAAGAATGTATTAAAATTGAGAACAAGATTAGGATTACTCTATGCAATCATGAAACCAAAACTGAAGCTGGGCATCTTGAAGTTTTCTCTGATGAGTTCATTGTTTTATAATTAAGGAAACTGAGGCCCATGGTGTTCTAGTACCTCATTAAATAAATTCCTGCAGATGAATCAAACAAAATCTATTCAATAAACAATAAGACACATTAAATTGTGACACATATTGTTTATTTATCCTTGATTAATTTTTTAAAATTCTAAGCTCAGTTTAAATAAAACTTAATTTATAGGCAACATAATTAATTCTTTAACAATATCAGAGAGAAATATTTTCATTTGCTTAGACTTGTATTAGGTGTGAAGAAATCATGATTAATAAAAAGAAAGTTTCATTGAGAAGTTATACATCAATTTCAGCATAGTTAAAAACTTGCTTTCTCTGTTTATTAGAACATAAATCCAATTCAATAAATTTCATGAACATTTATTAGTATGGCCTGCATTAAAGATATTTTTATAATTTTAAGAAATTGCTATTTGTTTATTACACAAAGTAAACATATTCAAGAAGAAAACTGCTTAGGAAGGGTATTTTTCTCAATGTAATACATTTTAGTTGTGTTTATGACTATGTGACTCATATAATTATTGGTTTTGTGAAAGCTAAGATAAGCTAATTTGAAATTTACATAAGCATTACTATTAATATTTAACTAAAAATCTATGTATTAATTTAAATATATGTCATTTTATTTGCCTTTTATAGAAGTATAAATATTATGCATATGGGTGAATCTCTTAATCCTTATGAGTTAACAAGTATTTGAGAGTTGTAATTTGGTATATAGAGACATATTTTGGAATTTTTACTAGCATAATCAGTGAATAAGTCTTAAATACATAATTATTAAGGTATTTTAAATATATTTTATATTCTTAAATACTTTAACTTTTAAGATATTTATATTTAACTAATATTTATTTTAATTATTTAATAAAGAAGAATTATTTTAAATAACAATTTACATTAGTATAATTTCCTGTTTCTCAGTAATTTTTCAGTTGGATCCATTTGTATACTTCTCAGACCTGACATGTGCTCTGAAAAGAGCTGATGTCTGTTATGTGTTCCTTGTGGGGTAGAAAGTTCTTCCTACTATCAGTACTCTGATGCCCATTACTTTACAATTTGAAAAGCTCGGAAGTTAATAAAATATGGAATAGATATAGGGAATTAATATTTATCCAGCAATAAAGTTACATAAAAATCAGCATATCTATGAATAAAAATAATGGGAATTTAAAATGAAATAATAATATTTTATAACTTGATTCGTATTTTTCATAATCTAAAGCTTTTTTTAAAATACAATTGCTACTAAAATCAAAACTTTAATATTTCTTCCAAAATTAAGAATGATCTAATATTCCCAAAATAACCCAAGGAAGAAGTATCTAAAGTGAATCCATGGTGAAACTGAGTCCTGAGAGTGGATTCCCTTGCTTCGGGTAGGATTACTGTCCCTCACCTCCCAGCTTCTAGCCCCAGCCCCAGAGACTCCTTGACTAACAAGCTGCAATAAGCAGTCACTCCTTTTTGGCACATCTCACTCCCTGGAATAACTTCTTACCTATCAGGTTTTGTCATCTCAGCTGTTGGCCCACTGGCTCTAGAGCTTCTCTCAGGGTGACCTAAGCTTCCGGTTTGTCTGCCTGTTGTAGCAGCACCTGATTTCCATTTCCTGGGCAGCCTGTTGCCTTAAGAGTAGAGTTCCACACTTGCTTTCTGCCTCTAAATCTTTTCTGTGCTTCTTCTCTTATCTCCTCTGTTTCCATTCCTTCCTCTGCCTATCAGCTCCCCTTTATGAAATCTCTTCTGGCTGGGCATTGCACTACTCCATTTTTCTTACTTTCCACATCTGGTCCTTGAGTCCAGTGTACCAACACAGGCCCAGTAGAGGCTGGCGCTTTGTCTCTGTGCCATGAAAAACCTGTCTCAGATCACTTTTCTCTAGGGATACCTGTTAACTTCTCTAGTTATAGTGTAGAGAAGTTTAGGTAGACCAGTAGAGGACCTCATGGTTCCCATGTGAGGGTCCAGATATTATTGTCATTAACTAGTTATTTAGAGAAAGTGAGACGCAAAGAAGTTTAAACCCTTGGACAACCCACCCAGCTGTAAGAAAGAGGTGGAATTCAAACTCAGAGACTTAGAATGCACAAGTCTGGATTTTTAAACATTAACCTTGACTTTCCAGGGTAGGCTCTGGTGTGGAATCTGAAGAAGTCTACTAACAAATCCAGTCACTCTTTCCATGTTACTAGCAGGTCTTTCTTTTTCTTTTTCTTTTTTGTAAGTAGATTTAATAGTTTGTGAGTTTGCACATAAATTCCAAAATGTTAGCATAGTCTTTAATAAGTAATGTATTTGCATTTTGCTATAGTAGGAAGAATAAAATAAATTTAAAACAGAGTGACAGAGAAGGCCTAGGGGAAAAGCACAGAGAAGATGGCAGTTTTTTTTTGGCTCTCTCTTATATCAAATGAAAGAGACTCACAAAGAAAAGACAGGCAACCCTCAAAATATCAGTGAGATGTATCATTTCTCTCTATAGTGAGGCACTGCCTCTGCTCACCAGTAGAGCCTTAGGGCCATAACACATGTAGTGTTTATGAATTTAGCTTTTATAGATGCATTATAAAAATTGTCATTTTCCAAATAGCATTTTGTATGTTCATCTTGTGCTTACAAGAACATTTTACGAGAACATTTATAAATTGTCTCGCTGGACATTCATTGGGCTTCTGGAGAGAAGTTGATGTTCAGATAAGGACTGTGCATGTTGTGACATAAGTAGAAGGGCAGAGAAAGGAAAGTGGCAGGCATCACCAGTGCCCATGTGACCTCAGAGGCTGCTGGAAGAGGGAGATGCTGAGATAAAAAGACTGATAAAAACCACCAACTGTGAGGGACAGATGCCAGAGATGGGTCGGGCATTAGAACAATTTGTAAATGGTAGTGGGTATTCAGCCTAGCTACCAAAGATTAGTGTTCTCCTAAGCCATCTGAAATTTGTGCACAAAAGCTACTTTCCACTAAAACTCCCATTCCACAAATTCCTCCTCTCCCCTGAAGAGCCATTTCAAGGAAGAGATTACCAGATATCCATCCTGGGTTCTAATTCTCTTCTCTCTAACATTTCAACACTTAGAGACAATGATCTTTTTCCTTGAGCTCAACTGCAGCATGCATATAAATGAGAGACAAATTTACTTGTCTGCCTCCCAAATTGCCTTTCATTGAGTTCTGCATATTATGTTCTGTCACTGTGGAAGGCATTTTGAGCTAAATATTCAATCTCGACTGAAATGCCACAGTCATTTATCTCTTTTTCTGAAGAGTGTTTATTGCAAGGTGGTCCACTCATGATTTTTCAAAAGATTTTTTTTTTTAAATATATTAGTGGTTTCTCCACACCTAGTAATTTCTGAACTTACTGTCCTTTTCAGTCTTCCCTCCATCTCCTTTGCGTCTGTGTTTTTAGAAAAGACAATGATTTCTGACCTAAACTATGGTATTCCTCTTCTGTTCATTTGTTGGGTCAGGGTCCCAAGTATCTTCTCACTGTGGTGCCCCCACATCACTGTCAAAAGGGACTGTTTAGTGATTTCTAGTGTTTCTTTCCAGGCCCTTTTGCCATGCTTCTCATTGCCTAATAAACCAGGAACAAGGATTCAGTCTGTGTTCATCCTCTCGTCACAGCCCTTAAATAGCCCTATCTCCTCCTTACTGCTGCTCTCAGAAAAGTTGATTTCCTGGTCAGCCTTTTTCCCAAGGACCTTGATGCATAGTGTGCTGCTTATAACCCTCCTTTTTCCCTTAAGGAAAATCTAGCCCCTACATATATCCTTCCCTGACCAACAGGACATTATCAAATCCCCAAAATGACTAAGAATGCAACTCCCAAACCGTCCCATCCCCTAATACCAATTTGGCATTTTCTCCTGTGAAACATTGATATTTTTCAGTCAGGGACTTCTTATATGCATAGTCTTTTGACTGAATGCATTCCTGAAAACCTTCCACTAGATACAAAAGATGTTTGTAATAAACACTTGAGGATTCACTGATATAGATTTTATATATATATATATATATATATATATATATATATATATATATATATATATATATATAATCATTGAGCAATGTGCATGATTTCCTTGCAACTTTTTTTCCAAACACCTTTCCTTATGTGTTGTCTTCTGAGCTTTTTCATAAGGATGGTCTTTACCATGGTGTCCAGGGATTAAAATCACCAGGTGCATTAAGAGGAAAGATGTCCGTAGGATGATTCTCTAAAGAAAGCTTACTTTCTTAATCTGTACACATGGGAATTTGCAAGTGTTTCAATTTCTTTGTTTTTTTCCTTAAATAAATTTTATCTTCTGTCTGTTATTACTGACCATCTAGCACTTATGAATGGGACAACCAATCAAGAACCAATCAAGATATAAACTCTTATTTATTATTTCCTATTACTGTTATAACAAATTATCACAAAATTAGTTGCTCAAGACAATACATATTATTTTATAGCTTTGGGGATCTGAAGTCTAAAATAGGTCATGTAAAGCTAAACTGAACATTTATTCAGAGCTTCATTCCTTCTTAGGGATCTAGGGAATAATTTACTCCCTTTCCTTTACCAGATTCTAGAGACATCTGTATTCTTTGGCTCATGACCCTACATCACTCAGACTTCTGACTCCAGAAATTTTTCCTGACTGATTCACCTGACTTCCTTTTTTAAGAACTATAATGATCACATTGCGTCCATCCTGGTGATTCAAGATAATCCCTCCATCTCAAGATCTTAACTTTGAATCATATCTTCAAAGTGTTCACAGGTTCCAGAAATTAGAACATGGATGTATTGGGGTGGGGCATTATCCTGCTTATCCCACTCTACATGATTATAAACTTGAACCTTCATATAATATGTTTCATACATTTAATTGAAAATAGACACACTAATACTAAAATGAGGAAAGGAATTTTTTTTTTTAAGATCACACCAAACTTGGGAGTGCCTTCAGTTGAAACTATTGTTCTCGTCGATTACGTTATATCAGTAATCTATGGCATTAAAATTAGCAAGACCTAAATTTTGCCAGAGGCCATTCAATACAAGGACTTATAAGAAATTCCTAGAATTTTCACTTGTAAGAATATATCTGTCACATTTCTGAAAAATTCTATCTAGTGACATTTCTTATCCCTATCCTTTTTTTGTAGCACTAGTATTTAGACATAAACATTTAGCCCTGTAACAACCTCTGAACCAATCACAGCTGCAGAAGGGAGCCCTGCAGTTGTTGGCAGGTGCTGGGCTTGCTGGAGTCCCTGACTCAGTTCTTTTCAGGGTCTACCAGATGTTGCACACTTCTTTGCACTGTGCTCCTGTGATACCACTGAGGTTGCACTTTATATTCCAAACTGTATGCTAAATGAGGGGTTCAGAAATAAAAAAACATTGAACTAAAAACTTTTTACTAACTTTATAAGCCAAAATATGCATGTATAGATTATGTGGATTTATAAAGACACTACATTCAAAAACATTTCATATGGAGAAGTCTGACCAGTTTCAAATCAAGTAGTGTGATATGCTTCATCCACTACATTTTCTTCATAATGTTCATAGATACAAAATATTTTGATGCATTTTTATTAAATTCACTTTGATATTTACAAATTACTTTCATTAATAAGTACCATTTTGAATGTTCTCTTCTGAAATTTTTGCTTTTATCCAGGATCCCTGTATTCCAGTGAGAAGACATTAAACATTAGAAGTTCGGCTTTCGTGTTGTTTAGGAAAATTAGTTTCCTTTTTCATATAATTACTAACACTTGAAGATTATGAATCATAAACTAATTGCAAGTTTCTTAACTACCCTTTTGGAAACAATCGAGTAATAGAAAAAAATGGCCTTCAAATTTGATCAGTTTTTGACCTATATGAAATCAAGAAAGGGAGACTGTGAAACGATGAAGAAAAAGTGAATTTTTAAAAAAAGAAAACAAAAGTTGTAACTAAATTGGAAAATTGTTAGTTTTACTTCACATATCAAAGTATTTGATTCAGTGGTACATGGCTGTAGTCTCAGAACTTATGAGGCTTAGCCAGGAGGATCACTTGAGCCAGGAGTTTGAGATCAGCCTGCATAATACAGTGAGAACCCCATCTTTAAAAAAAATTACACACACACACACACACATATATATATACACATATATACACACAAATGCACATATTCAATAAGTTTTATTTATATTATATGTTCTTGATTTTTTCTCATAAGTTTTAACTTTTTTACTAGATAATTACTGATATTTTCTGTTGCCTAAGTAATTAAAGAGTCTGCAAAATTAACCTGCCTTTCAATTTACACATGTATTTATGGAGGTAAAAATCAATATTTTTACCCTAGAATAGATCATGTGCTTTGCAGTCTGATGGTAAGAAGCAAACATATCTCAGAGGGCCAAAGCCATTTCATCTATCAACAGTGCTCTGCAGGCAGGTAAGGAAGGGTGTCACCTCACCTAGATATAGACTGCAAGCAGCTTCATAAATACAATTATAGGGCTGGGATATAGCTCAGTTGGTAGAGGGCTTGCCTCAAATGCTCAAGGCCCTGGGTTCAATCCCCAGCACCACAAAAATGGGGGGACAGGATAAACCTGTGTTCAGCATCTCCCCCATCTTAATTCTATAGTTAATGATGTTGGGATACAGAATAATCACCCCACTTGTTTCCAAGATGATCCTGTAATAGTACTAGTTTGCCAGCATCTAGAACTTTCATTATTTTTAAAGCGCCTTTGTAGCCATTCTCTCCTTTGATCCTCACAACAGTTCTAAGAGGTAGGCAGGAGATATAGTAATATTCCCCTTTCGATATGAAAAACATCTTCAAATTATCAGCTCTTCAAGGACCTCGGGTAATGTCATCATATCACACCAAGCCTATGTGAACTTTGCTCTAAAAGTAAACTAGGGGAACAAAACAGGTTTGCTTGGTGCACATTTGACATATCCTGACTTCTAACTCAGGTATAATGTTTACCCTCTCCTTCAAATGTCCTATGCCTTTGGATTATTTTCTCTCATCACCCTTCTAAAAACTATTCTGCAAAGTGAATGACACCTACCCTCCATAGTCAACCTGTTCCCCCTTACTGTTTTCTTCTTTCTTTTTCCACAGCACTTATTTTTGGGTTGTTTTTGTGGGTGTTGTGTTGTATGTTTGTTTGGGTACAGAATGTTTAATCCAGGGTGCTTTACCACTGAGCTATACTCCCAGACCTTTTTTTTTTTTTGGTACAGGGTGTCACCAAGTTGCTGAGGGTTTCACTACGCTGCTGAGGCTTTCCTGGAACTTGTGATCCTCCTGCCTCAGTTTTCTCAGTTGCTGGGATTATAGGCATATGCCACCATGCCCAGCTAATTATTGCTTTTGAATGTGCTGTATATTTCATGTATCTAACATCCACATCCCCAACTAGAATGCAAGTTCCTTGAGGGTTAGGATTTTCGTTTATTTTGTACATATCTCCCCAGCACCAGAATAGAGTCTTCGCAAAGGACATGAAGAAATGCCAGCTTGAGTCAAAGGGTGCAGACTTGAACTAGGTGCAAGATCCATCAGCTGGTGCTCTACTTGGAAAGTTCTCTCTTATTCATAGGTGAAGGTGAGAAGAGTCTTAAAAGCAAGATAGAGACATCTCATCCTGGCCTTAAGTATCAGCCCTTCTCAGGAGCTAGAGGACTCCACTGTGCCACATGTAGAACATTAAGGGCCCTCAGTAAGCTGAGTTTGGGAGCAGGCCACTTGCTCAGGAAAAGGGTGTCCTTCAGTCCATTCCTGGGCAACCAACAAGCAAGTATCATTTCTGTTTGTCTACTTACATTGGCACATAAGAAGGCATTATATTTTTTGAAGGTATGACACGAGTTGTTTGTATATTAAAGTAAAACAGTGTCATTGAATGCTTTAATTATAATTGTGCAGGGACAGCCTCAGACAACTCAGCAAATAAAGTGGGAGATTTGGGATCTAGTAGGCTAACCAGTTGTCCAATCATAACTACCTTCCTGGGGTCAGCCTTCAGTGTTATGCCAGTAAGCAATCCTACTTCCCTGGCTGAAAAGCTACTCTGATTCCCACTTGCCTTCATTGATCCATGGCAAAGAACTTTAGCCCCAGAGAATGCATGCTGAACATACCAACTGAGGGAATTGAGCAAAACTACGAACTCCAGAGATAAAGATACCAATTCAATCTGTTCTGTCCATCAAAAGATACCTATACACATAGATGACATGAAGAATAATTCAGTCACTAGTCATTCTTCCTGTGAGATTAGTCATCAGATCCCCTGATTAGCCTTGTTAATGCCTTGGGGAAAATCAGATAATTATAATGGGCTAAACTTAGAAACAATAGTCATTTTTGCGGATTAGTAATAGTGAAAGTCCATGTCTGTCAGAAGCTATAAGAAAATAATAAATAATGAATAGAAATATGATATGCTTCTAATTAAAAAATGGATTTTATTTCAGCTTCCTATATGCCTATCTGCTTAAATATAATCATGTTTATGTTCAATGTTATCTCCTAAGTATTTCTACCATGATCATAAAAAATTTTGAAAGTGTTCCTGCTAGTAATAAAATCAACAAAATTAATTGATGTGTGTATTTATACACATATATACACACATTATACATATGTGTATACATATGTGTGTATATATATATATATATATATATATACACACACACACACACACACACACACACACACACACAGTCATACGTTGCTCAACAGCAGAGATGCATTCTGAGGACTATGTAATTAGGCAGTTTGTCTTTCTGCAGACATCATAGAGTGTACTTACACAAACTATGATGGTTACAAAATCACTAAGCAATATACCTTATAGTCCACTGTTATATATGCAGTCCACCATTGACCATCATTATGCTGTGGATAATTTGTGAATGTGTGTGTGTTTGTGTATGTGTGTGCATTATATTAATGTAAATTAAGTCAACTATGGTGTGGCCCATGTCTACTTGTTGCATCCCACAGTCCTATGACTGACTATCCAGGAATGCTGTCACATACTTTGCTTCCAGAGACCCAGTGTGTGTACCTTTCTTCCACAGAACCTCCTATGGAGAGGCTCTTACCAAGTAACTTTTGCTTACTACAGTATGTGCATGATATCTGAAAAAATAAGCAGCAAATGTATTTGTTTGTAAAGTGGAATTTTCTGCTGTCATTAGGTAGATTAGAGATCATTTTGACCCAAGGCATTTTTTTTGTAGCTCATACCATGTAAAGGAGCCTGTTTGGTTCCATTTATAATAGACTTTACAATAGTGTTCAAGTTCTCTCCCTCCCCCCCCCACTTCATTTATTCATACAACACATTTTACATTTTTATTGAGTATACTCTATGTGCAAGGCACAGTACTAGGAACTGTTGGAGAGGTTTTATACCCATAAGACACATACCCAACACTTTATAGTATGAATATGCCGATGAATAATTTGATTATTCTACAGGTAATATAGGGTTCAAGAAAAAAGTAAGTTTCTGTTCCAAAACATCAAGGAGCATTCAGAGAGGAGGTAGCATCTGAACTGACCATAAGATCAATAAAATAAAGTTTAGCAAGCAGAGAGAAGGTGAAGGGAAAACATTATTAAAAGCACATTTGTAAACAACCATGGTGGGGCACACCTATAGTCTCAGCTCTCAGGAGGCTGAGGGAGGAGGATTGCAAGTTCACAGCCAGACTGGATAACTTAAACCCTCAGCAACTTAATGAGAACCTGTCTCAAAAAAAGAAAAAAAGAAAAGAAAAGAAATAAAAATAAAAAAGACTTGGGATGTAGCTCAGTGTTAAAGCACCTCAGAGTTAATTTTTTTAAGTCTATTTGTAGGAAAATGAGTAGATGACTGAGACCAGGCAAATTTTGAATGAACATTTTTTGTTTATTCAAACAGAATGTTTCTCTAACAAAGTGATGGGAGTAAAGCCTGGGGAGAGGGATAGCTGGGTCAAATGGTGGTTCCATTCCCAGTTTTCCAAGGAATCTCCATACTGCTTTCCATATTGGCTGCACCAATTTGCAGTCCCACCAGCAATGTATGAGTGTCCCTTTTCCCCCACATCCTCACCAACACTTATGGTTGTTTGTCTTCATAAAAGCTGCCATTCTGATTGGAGTGAGATGAAATCTTAGAGTAGTTTTGATTTGCATTTCTCTAATTGCCTGAGATGTTGAACATTTTATCATATCTTTTTTGATTGATTGTATATCCTCTACTGAGAAGTGTCTCTTCAGTTCCTGGGCCCATTTATTGATTGGGTTATTTGTTTTTTTTTTTTTTTTTTTGGTGTTTAGCTTTTTGAGTTCTTTATATACCTAGAGATTAGTGCTCTATCTGACATGTGAGGGGTAAAACTTTGCTCCCAAGATGTAGGCTCTCTATTCACCTCACAGATTGTTTCCATGCTGAAAAGAAGCTTTTTAGTTTGAATCCATCCCATTTATTGATTCTTGGTTTTAATTCTTGTGCTATAGGAGTCTTATTAAGGAAGTTGGGACCTAATCCCTCATGATGGAGATTAGGGTCTTCTTTTTCTTCTATTAGGAGCAGAGTCTCTGCTTTAATTGCTAGGTCCTTGATCCACTTTGAGTTGAGCTTTGTACATAGTGAGAGATAGGGGTTTTATTTGTTGAAGATGCTATCTTTTCTCCAATGCATGTTTTTGGCACCTTTGTCTCATATAAGATAATTGTAATTTTGTGGGTTAGTCTCTGTGTCCTCTATTCTGTACAATTAGTCTACCAGTCTATTTTCATGCTGTTTTTTTTTTATTATTTCTGTGTAGTATAGTTTAAGGTCTGGTGTAGTGATGCCACTTGCTTCACTCTTCCTGCTAAGGATTGCTTTCTCTATTCTGGGTCTCTTATTGTTCCAGATGAATTTCATGATTCTATTTCTATGAGGAATACCATTGAGATTTTGATTGGAATTGCATTAAATCCTGTATAGTGCTTTAGGTAGTACATCAATGTTTATAGCAGCACAATTCACAATAGTTAAACTGTGAAACAAACCTAGATGCCCTTCAATAGATAAATGGATTAAAAAGTGTGGCATATATACACAATGGAATATTACTCAGCAATAAAAGAGAATAAAATCATGGCATTTTCAGGTAAATGGATGGCATTGGAGAAGATAATGCTAAGTGAAGTTAGCCAATCCCCCCAAAAAACAAATGCAGAATGTTTTATCTGATATAAGGAGGATGATTCATAATTGGGCAGGGAGGGATGCATGAAAGGAATAGACAAATTCTAGATAGGGCAGAGGGGTGGAAGGGGAAGGGATGAGGCAGGAGGTTAACAAGGATGGTGGAATGTGATGGACATCATTATCCAAAATAAAACACAAATTGGTGTCAACATACTTTATATACAACCATAGATATGAAAAATTGTGCTGTATATGTGTAATAAGAATTGTAATGCATTCCAGTCATTTATTTTTTAAAAATTAATGAAATTTTAAAAAAATAGAAAAAGAAAAAGAAGAAAGTGATGGGAAAGTGGGAATAGAGGAAGATTTGTGGTGGACAGATCATGGGCAATTCCAAACATGGGCAGAGGGTCTTTAGATTCATGTATTAGGAGGTAGGGAGGGCCATTCAGGATGTCTCAATAGAAGTAGCCTGATGTCAGAACTCCTTTTGTAGGGTTAAACTGATACGCCAGAAGATTGTTGCATTAGTGAGGTAATGTGGGACTGATTTCAAGAGTGATGGGCAGGTATTAGTGAGGGTGAAGATGAGGCTAACAAAGAAGTGAGAAACAAGGGTAACTGAGGTGTTAACTACAGTGTCTCTTAGGACTTGTTAGAAGCCTGAATGGAATCAGAAAATCAGAAATAGGACCATTTCAGCTTTCTACAGATGACGAGCTGTCCATGGGGAAATGTCCTGCAGGAAGTACAAAAGACAGGATTGGGCACAGGAGAGAATCTGAGCTTACGGACATATTTGGAAGTCTTTTAGAGAGAGGAAAATTGATGAGATGTGGCAAGGGATGAGATGCTAGAAAGGATGAGAGGAAGGTGGATAAAAGAGCAGAATCTTGTTTTTACCTAAATTTTAATGATCATCCCTCGCTTTTACTTGTTATCCCTGTTTTGGATGACTACATTAGTAGCTGTCGACTGAGACTGATTTTGTTACCAGTGTGGGAAAAGGAGAGTGCAATTGCCAATGACATCCAATGGGTAGAGGCCAGGGATGCCACTCAGCATCCTGTAATGCACAGGGCAGCCCTCCCCAGGAAAGAATTATCTGTTCCCAAATGTCTATAGTTCCAAGGTTGAGAACCTCTGCTCTGTGTTGGCAAAAAGAAATTCTTTCAGCATGTTGTTTAGTCCAACAAACATTGTCTCCCAAATGCACTTGTCTCCTATAAGAATCAAAATTAGAAATCCTTTTAGAACCAAATAAACTCTTCTAAAAAGGTCTCCAACTCTTTCATCACTTTTTTTCCGTAAATGAAAAACTCTTCTCTTTCACTCCCCATATATGAAAATCTATATACTCAACATAAGAATGAGAGTTAGGGAAAAATTATTTTCACAAAAGCAAGCAAGAAACTCATCCGCTTTGCAAATAACTTCAACTGAACACATCTGTATATGGGAAAACCACTGGTATAAGCTTACATTTTTTATTAGTTCAGCGTATTCAGAAATATGCATGATCAATAAACAACACAACTATATGCTTGAACAGCTCCACACAGTCTGCCCATGAGTCTTCCTGCCTCTTGCCAGTGGTGGCATCAATTTATACAGGCTGTCTTGGGGTTGTGCTTCATCATGCAGGTCCCTAGGGTTTTGCATTTGAAAAAAAAAAGATTTTATTTTTGTAACGTTTCTTAAGAGATACTTGAGTCATTGGATAACATTGGAACAATAGGTAAATGTGAAGGAGTCAAAATATCCCTGAGCCACTTAACTTCTCTGCATGAGAGCAGTTGAGTACCTTGCTGCTGGGAGGAACTTGTGTTTCATCCTGTCCATTTCTACATGTCAGTCACATTTGTCGTTAAAGTGAATCGCCAAACATTTTCTCCTCAGTTTCCTCATATGTAAAGTGGGGATGGAGAACGTGCCCATCTCACAGAGCTATTGTGAGGCCTGAGTGGAGCAAGCACCTGGGATATTAGAGATCATACAGTCACTGTTAGCATTCACAATTAATCAGAATGACTATGATTAAAAAGCTAGTTGTAAGAATTAAAGGAGAAAACACCTGAAACATGGCAGGTGCACAACAAGAAGTATTATATCAATTTTCTTCTAACCTCAGAAGTCTAAAAGTTATATGATTTTAATATGTGATTCTAAGTTATCAGAGCTGAAAACTACAAGAATTTAAATATTCCTCAGACCCTAGTCTATAAATTATTAACCAAAATCCAAAAGAAGTGGAACCATCAGAATGACATTATTTAGCATTGCTGAGCCTGTCACCAAACCAAAATTTTCATCTTTTATCATATTTTATGCTTTGAACAAATATGTGCCACCACGCATGTAAAGAGATCTCTGTGAAACACACACACATATACAAATCATTAAATATTGCTTAGCATTGAAAAAGAGGCTTGTTCACTGGGATACCATTTTGCAAATATGTGTGTGTGTGTTTAGGGAGCTCTATATTGAAAGTATTGATAAAATTTTAATTTTCATTTAAGTTTCTAACTAATGAGATTGAAGATTTTGTTTGTTTGTTGTGTTGTCTGTTTCTAAATTGCATGGGAAGTAATTTTTAAAAAATTCAAAATTGGAAAGCAATAAAATTTCAAAGATGACATACTGCATCTTTTTGTTTTAAGAAAAAATTCTTAAAATCCATCCTTAGGATGGAGTTGAAGAATATCATGCTAAGCCAAGTAAGCCAATCTCAAAAAAATCAAAGGCCAACCAGAGAAATGAAAAGTTGTGCTCCGTTTGTGTATGATGAACCAAAATGCATTCTGCTGTCATATATACCTAATTAGAATAAATAAATCTTTAAAAACTCCTTCGACAGGAAAATAGAAAATATATGTGACATATTTATATGATGGATCAACTGTAAGTTATTTAGAAGAATGGCGTGTCTATATTTGTCCACATCAATAGATCTCAAAGTTGAATGAAAGAATCAAGTTACAAAATAATGTGCAAAATTATCATAGTTTTGTAAATTAGTAAGAAACATTATATAATATTATAAATGGATTTCAAATAACAAATGTATCAGGCAGTGGAGGTATGGCAATGGGTTGGGGAAGAAGACAATGACTCAATTTTATCAAAAGTTTTGTAGTTCTTTTATAAAGTCAAATGAATATATAAGAAACAAAATGACAAAATAGGAACATTTGTGAACTAGTGGGTTGAATATGTGTTTGTTATATTATTCTTTGTACTTTTCTGTACTTCTTAAACTTTAAGAGAGAGAGAGAAAAAAAAAGAGAGAGAGAGAGTGAGAGAGAGAGTGTGTGTTTCATTAAATGGGGCTTGTATAACCCTGAAATAAGGATAATTTGCCAAGACCTGTACTTCCCAAAAGTAATTCTTATTTCCAACCAGAACTTTAGTACTAAATATTATAGATGTTCATTTGACGTGGAAGTATATACCTAAATAGGATAGTGATTTAGGCTTTTTGAAGACAAACTCTAAAAAGAATGCCTCAGAAAATGTTAGCAGGAAATGGTTTTTGTAATTTGAGTAAACCTGATTGTACGTAGACTGACATATGTCAAGGGTGTGACACAATTAGTTTTGCAGAACATGAAGATGTCTGTTGTTAAGGTCAAGGCACAATTAAATCCTACACTGTTGACTTAAGGAACTTTAGAATTGGTCCTCCGTTGCAAGATCCTTCTGGACTTGCTTCTCATATGTGGAAATTAAGTTGTTATACTGCTTGGAAAACCAAAGCAAGGCCTATAATCTTTTCTTAACTTGCATATATAACCTCCGTTAAGGCACATCCCAAACAATATTCTAGCATTGCTATTTGTGTTATATGACTCTCAGAATATGGAAAAGGAACCAAAAATTATTTCTCTTTGTTTTCCAAGTACCATTTACTTTATATCCTTTTCCATCTGCTCCCATCAAACAAACAAAACAAAAGCTGAATTGAATTGAGCCAGTTTTGTTTTCTGGCTTTGTGACTGTATATTTCATATTTTTTTTTACAAAGTTATCATCATATCTTAGTCAACCTTCATTTCAAATGTGTGATATCCCCAAACTCAGGAATGTGTTCATAAGGTGTTTTCTTTTTTCTTTTTTTTTCTTTACAGCTGAGGTACAAAATTAATTTTCTTCAAACACTGAAGCGTAGACCCAGATCAAGGACAGTCAATAGAACCAATGATTTCTTTCTCCCTACCACTAACCATAGTCATGATGCCTTACATGTTAAAAGCATGCTTCCCTGCCAAACCTAAAAGCAGCCTCAGAACCTTTCTCAACATGATGATCTGTTAATCAGACTTAATACATGAGAAGAAACCTATTTAATCTTACTGCAGATGTATTCTAAAATGTATAGATAGAATGCCTTTTTGCTCCCATAGCCAAGCTAATTAAATATCACATTAATCATTTTGGTTAAGACCACTTTTTACCTTTTAATTTTCAGTAGTATACTACCTTCAGCTCTCTGGGAAGAAAAATTATGTGAATCTTATATCACACAATAATTGTGTTTTTTCATCAATAAAATTTCACTTTTTTTCAGAAGGAGCAATTTTTCAACAATATATTGTGTCAATAACAATTTATAATCATACATGGATTGAACTATTATTATTAATTAGGATGGAGTAAATTATTATTGTGAATTATGTTATTATAATGTTTTGGACACTGTGCTAAGTGTCAGACATGTAGTTCTTTTTATCTTTGCAATAGCTTTTCTCAGTAGATATAATTATATAGGTGAGATCACTGAGACTTAGAAAGATTAGGTAAATTGACCAGTAACACCTGAAAGTGGCAGAGTCCAGCTTCAAATCCATGTACCAGGCCCTTTACCCTTACCTCTGTGGTCAGTGTTATGTTGGAGTCAGCTTCTACTGGCTTACAAGAACCAACCTGTTGGATTTTGAGACATTTTGCAAGCCAATTTTTAAGCTTGACCATTGTTAGAAATTAAGTTACATGGGCTGGGGATGTGGCTCAAGCGGTAGCATGCTCGCCTGGCATGCCTGCGGCCTGGGTTCGATCCCCAGCACCACATATAAACAAAGATGTTGTGTCCACGGATAACTAAAAAATAAATATTAAAATTTTCTCTCTCTCTCTCTCTCTCCCTCTCTCCCTCTCTCCCTCTCTCCTTAAAAAAAAGAAAGAAATTAAGTTACATAATTTCTATCTTTTATGTTCTCTCTGGATAATGCATTATAAATTGGAGATACTGATAAATAACCATGGAATTCATGTGGCCATAAGATTCATAACTGGCATTCTCTTTATAAATATTCTGTATTGTATTTCCTGCAAGTATGTTAGAATAGGGAACTGAAAGGAATTGTCTATTCTCACCTAGGATTTTTAAATAATGTCTTTTAATTCACTTTAATATAAATCTTCAAATGAACTACTTAGCATCACCTGGAGATTAGTATGAGATAAAATTTTCAAGTTGATAAAATTATGTCATTCGTTCATTCAACAAACCTTTGATGGAATGCAACAATTAAGTAGAGTAACTACTATTTATTAAGCATTATGTACCAAGTTCTAATATACACACTTTAGTTACTCTATCCTATAAAAACAGAAACTGCATGAGGTAGTTCTTATTGTTATTCCCATTTAAATTATGAAGAACCTATTGTTTGGAAAGTTCAAGTTATTTGTACAGATCAGAAGCTAGATGACTGTTTCTTAATTATGAGCAACCAGTTGCCTAGTACCTTTCCTCTATATTTAACAGCTATTCTGGTTGTCCTGTGAAAGGTCAGAAAAACATGTCATGTAGGCATGAATATTAAAGAATATTCAGCCCTATTGTAAAAAAAAAAAGCACATGGGAATTATTATATTAAAAAGTTGAGTATATATTCACACATACACACACACACCCCAAATATAAAAGACCTACTTCTCAGTAATGTTGAATTTCCTATGCACTATGGTTTCCTTTCACAAGTATAAAACATCCATATTATTATTACTGACAAAATGGATTAAAGAATATACTACAGATTGAGTGAATGTGGCTAAATAGAAACCTGAAAATATATAGTATGGATAATAAATTTTTTGATAGCCCTTTCACTATTTCTTCAAATATGGGTCTCTATTACCAATTCTCTGAATAGGGTGTCATCATCCAATACTTCACAAGCTCTTTTCCTACCCATACCATCATTGATTGAGTAATTCCTTTACTTCTGTTGAAGTATGCTACAAAGTTCTCATCAAAGTAATTTACAGAGTAGATCTCTGTATTCCCTGGGGTAGTGGGTAGTTGTTTGTAAAAGGAAGTAGATAAATGAAGTAGATAAATGTTCAGTAATTACTCACAGATATTCCCTATCATCTTTACTATGACTAACTAACACAGGTAAAACAAACAAACAAACAAACAAAAAAACAACTTAATGATAGTAGCTTAACAACACTGCTTACAAATTGTATCACTTTCATTTTCATGAATGAAATGTACACTTTGTTTTGTCTATAATATGGGATAATTAACAATAGCATATTCATCAACATTTTACCATTATTTACCAGAAACACCTTGCAATAACATATATACTAATATGGTCCGTGGTTCAAGTGGCTCACTCTAGGTTTAGACAGGACATGGTCTACTGTGTGTAGCAGCCTTTATCATGTGAGCATGTGATGTCACTCGTACACATAGCTACTTGATACCATCATACCGTGAAGCCTCTGGGCTGCTGATTCACCCCCAATGGAGGACTGTGTTGTACATTCGTCCCTCATCCTCACCTCCACTGAGACACGGACTTCAAGTACCCAGACCACTGCAAATCAGTTTGCTGAAAGTAACGGCAGAGAGTGCTTTTCTGTAGCATTGTAAGTCACAGCAATACTTAATATAGAAAACCAAGAGAATCTAACTTAAATCCAACCCACTGCCCCAGTCACCGCCACCACTTACAAACTAAATCCTACACGTCTTCACATCCTCCCTTTTCAAGCTCACTGCAAATTGCTCTGCAATAACTTTTTGCAAAACTGCCATTAGTTTTATAAAAGCACTCTTTGGATCATGAAGCTTTGATGGTGAAGACCAGCAAAGTACTTAACATATTGAGTCAAAACTTATGTCTAGCTTCAAAGGACCTTGTCAGCCTGAATCTACCTCATCCTCCCAACTTCCTGTACTGGTATATTTTGGGCATACTCACATTCATGTCCATACCCTATTGAGCCTGTCATGGATATACCACATCACTCTGCATTCAGACTTTTTTTTAGGGGGTGGGGGTGGGGATACTGGGTATTGAGTTCAAGGACACTCAACCACTGAACCATATCCCCAGTTCTATTTTGTATTTTATTTAGAGACAGGGTCTCACTGAGTGCTTAGCGTCTTGATGTTGCTGAGGTTGGCTTTGAACTCACGATCCTCCTGTCTCAGCCTCCTGAGGCACTGAGACTATAAGCATGTGCCCTTGCACCCAGCTGCATCCAGATTTTTGCTGTGCTTAAGATATTGAAGGGAATGCCTCTAGATTTCTGAATTCCTTCTAATATTTATTCCTTGCAAAAGTATAATTATCAAAGGTTATGTTGCTACTATTCACATTAGCCAAAAAAATGGAAACAACCTAAATGATAAATGAATTTTAAAATGGGGTACATACACACAATGGAATACTATTCTGCCATAAAAAAATGAAAACCTGTCATTTGCAGTAATCTGGGTGGGTCTGGAGATTATTCTGTTAAGTGACACAAGCCAGGCACTGAAAGACAAGTACAGAATGATCTCACTCCAGTGTAGAATCTAAAAAACATTGATCCCGAGAGACTGGGGAAAGCAGAAGGAGGGAGTGGTGGGGAAAGTATGATAAATGGATACTAAGTTATAGTTGGATAAAAACAAAGAGTTCTGGCATGCTATTGCACAGTAGGGTGACTACAGATAACAATAATGTAGTATATGCATTTTAAAAAAATTTTAAATGCTATTTTGAAAGCTTTCATCTTAAACATTTGATGAATATTTGAGGACCTATATATGTTTATCTTGATTTAAATATTACACAGCATATACATGTATTGAAACCTCATTTTACTGAATTAATACATACAATTTTTATTTTTATGTATCAGTTAAAGTAAATGTAATTTTCAATGAATATAGTGCTATATTTCTTCAATGTTGTTTTATTCACCTTAAATTCGTAGGTCTTTTTTCTGTACCCACATTATACCTAATTATTCCTTAAAAATAATATATGTGTGAAAATGTCTCTTCTCTTGTTTAGATGTATAGTAATAATAACACAGTTCCAGTAATTATTTATTAATAAAGATTTGAAATGCATACATCAAACTAATAAATTAGTTCTATACATTTATTACAATTATTATGAAACACTTAAGGGATGTTGATAATCAAATAAAATACAGCATAAGATACATACACTAAAATTATGATGATATTAAATCACTTTTAGAAGACTTTTTGTGAATCTGGTTGTCAAGAGGTCCCTAATTGCTAGCATATTGCTTCTTGATTAATGTACATAAAGTATAAAAATAATCAAAATCAAAAGTAATTTAGGAATAGAACAAATAAGAAATATCATTGGATTAGCAAATTTTATTAACTGGAGATTTTCACACATAATGAAGCAAGGATTCCTGAGAAACCAGGCTGAAAACTTTTGTGGTGTAGGAGGGCCCACTGTAAGAAAAATGTTTGAAAGTTGAAGTGATGTGGAAAGGAGTGCCAGTATCTTGACATCATCTATGGAAACGACTTCCAGAGAGAGAAACACTTTTCTCTGTTAATAAGTCCATTGTCAAGTCTCTGCTGTCCATTCTCCTTTGGCCCCTGTCTATACAATAGCTGGAAAGCATTTGCTCTGCCCACAGGGCTGCATCTCAATCACCATGACAAGAACTGACAACTAGGATTCATTAAAGGCATACTGTGTACTACATACAGTGTGCTCACTCATGAGGCCAGACAACCTGCAACACGGTTATCATAACTCATTTTTTCAAGGAGGAGTCTGGTGCTCAGAAACACTACGTAGTTTACCCAAGGTCACACTGATGGACATGACAAGATTGGATTATGACACACATCAATCTAACTCTCACTCAGTGTAGAGCTGGTAACCTCTGTGTGACAATGCCTTCCAGAGAGGATGAGCTCATCTAATAAGAACACACCCTGGGAACGCTCTCTGCAAGGGTACAAGTTATAGATGTGGAAAAGCTTTGAAAGCAAGAGAATGCTGCTGCAGAGAAGCGAGGCATTGTTCCTTCCTGTTGGCTCCTTTTTCTTTGTTTTTTCCCTTATTCTGTCTCATCACACTTGGTAAATACATGAGTCATCCTGAAAATGTGCACTTTGCTTTAGTTTATTCATTTCAAGATCTATTCTATATTGAAATGCATTCTTTGGTAACTGAAGATAGAATTACATAGTAGAATTATGATAGAATAAACCCCTCTAATTCCAGTGCTATAGGGTAACTTATGCTTTCTATCAATCTTACTTTCTATAAGGATTAACCAGAATACAAAAACATAGGAATCGGCTAATACACCTGATTTAGGTCTTTACTTTCCAGTACTGCATAAAAACAAAATTATACTCATTGAGCTAAAAATCTCACTAAGCATAAAAAATTTAAAATAAAACAAATTGTAAAGTAATCTGTTCTATAGAAATGGCATGCCTAATCTTTTCCTAAATCACATGAAAGTTGTGACATTTTGTGGCCATTGGCACAGCTAAATATAAACAGATTATTCTGTGCCTGCTCCCTGTGCTTTTGCTGACTGACACAACAATTAAGGAAACAAGTTTCCTTTGTAAATTACAGCTCCATGCAGCTTTGAGTAAGCAAAAGTGTACATTAGAAATATTTTTAGCTTGACACGAAACTTTCCAAAGGCTCTTAATTAAGCATTTAAGTCCAAGAAACTATAATTGCAACTGCCAAAATAACTGGGAAATCATACCTTTGGAGGGATCAATCTTAAACTAAAACTATTGTTTGGAAAACCTTATGGAAGGGCCTTATTATTCTTCAACACCCTCTTAAACAGAAGGCTATTTCTAATATTACCCACCTTATGACAAATTCAGGCACACTGTTTATATGTAGGAGTAAATACAGCAAGTATGTAAACACATACGAGTGAAGAGTGACTGCAAACCCTGGCCACTTGTGACTAGAGAACAAACCTCTAAAATCTTGTCCCAGTGAACTCGAAAGCAAAACTTTAGATGTACACGTACCTGCAGGTGAGACATGGATTCTTGCCATAGAATTCAGCTATTAGAAATAACCCAAAGAGGTCTTATTAGAACATTGCCTCACTTATAACTTGATCCCCAAACTATTAAATCTCTATGGATGTGCCACATTTTCAAAAGAATAGTATCTTAGTGTTGGGCAGAATATTTCTGTAGAGCTCACACTTCCAATATTATCAAATGAAGATGATATACTTTATTATAATTTAAATGCTAAGAGCTTTTGCATGAAAACATCAGTTGCTTTAATGAGGATGTTCAGAGCCACTAGCATATATCAACTTAAAATAAGAGCCATCTAGTTACTCTTATCACAGCAAGTCATGTTATGGTCATAGGAATATGTTTTAAGATTTTTATATCCATGCAATTTTTATTTTTTTATTTTTTGGACCAGGGATAAAGATTGAACCCAGGGGCATTAAACCACTGTGCCCCATCCTCACCCCCTTTTATTTTTGATTTTGAGACAGGGTCTTGCTAAGCTTCTGAGGCTGACTATGTTGCTTGGTGACCAAGCCTTCAACACATGGCCTTTGGGGGATATTTAAGATCCAAACTAACTGGGTGTTGTGGTGATACCTGTAAAATCCTAGTAATTCAGAAGGCAAAGGCAGAAGGATAAAGTTTGAGGCTGGCCTGGACAACTTAGCAAGACTCTATCTCAAAATGAAAACTAAAAAGGGCTGAGCACTCATGGGTTCAATCCTGGTACTACAAGTAAATAGATAAATACATAAATTAATTTAAAAATCCAAACCATAATGTGGAAAAAAAATAAGCCACAGCCTTTACAATGCAGCTTGATATTTTTATAGCCCCACAACTTTTTTTTTTTTTTTTTAAAAAGGGGGATTTCCCTGCCTGAGTAGTTACCTTCTTCATCAAAACTTGTCTCTGAATGTCATTTGGCCATTAAGAATTAGATCTACCCTCAAAGGGCAAAAAGGTGTCAACTGTCAAAGTGTTCAGGTTTTGTTACAATTTATTTTAATCAACTCCCAAAATGTGTTGAGTAATGAAGGTATTATTACAAAGGTACGGTCTTCTGAATTGGAAGCACTAATAAGAATCCTATTCATTTAGATAAATGGGCTCCTTAGAAGACTTAAAAATGGAGCTTGTGCCTTTAAATCTTTGTGTGAAAACCTCTGCCTTGTTCCTTGGCCTGTGCTAGAGAATAAGGTGGAACAGAGCATAAGGAGGATAGCTAGTGACCTTCTCTAGAACATGTGAGATTGATGTCTTCGGAAAAAAAATTCCTTGTCCTCCAGTAGAATCTTTTAATGATGATAGAAGGCTAGTTAACAGCAATTTACCAGAAGAGTTAGAGTAAAGGATCTTGATTGAAAGTTGGCCTGAGGCAAAGCTTAAAATTAAAAACTTTGGCTTTTTAACCTTTACTAGATTCTTCCTACACCTCTATTTCCTCTTCTAATGAGCTTACCCCTCCACCCCAGCTTGACATTACATTTATAGCCAACAATTTATATTTGCATTTTACAAAGAAACTTTCAGAAAAGGAAAAGCAGCCCAACTCTGCCTGGGAGGAAAGCCTCCATCCTCTGCACCCCTTTCTCTTTACCAGAGAGAAATCGATGGAGACTTCTAAACCAAACCGTCTCTGAAACTTAGAAAGGCTGTCATCAGTGACCTTCCTTAGAGGAGGAAAGCTAAGCAGCTTCAAGATTTAAATTAAACTTGCTGATATAATCAGAATAACACATCACAAGTTGTAAATATCTAAAGAGAACCTTGCTAGAAAAGACAACTCCAGCAGAAAATCATCCAGTGTTCAAGGAAATATCTTAAACTAGCGCAGTCCATGTCCCAGAAGAGGCAAGTGTTCTACAGTTGGGGTATTTGCTGGGCACTTGAAAGACCATCAGTAGCCTCCTTGTGTATTATCTTCATAATAAACTCTCAGGAAAACTTTTTAATACTGATAAAATTGACCATCAATAAAAAATATTATGTTGAAAGACATTAACATTGACTAATGCTCATTAATAACAAGAGTACTCACAGTTAACAAGATTAAAATTAAAGTTTTCTTTTGCAATATGGAATGAAGACAAGGAGATTTTGATCTGGCTTTGTCACTCAAATAACTCTTCTTCACTTTCCCCAAAAGTCTAACTTAAAAGAGATATGGCCAGAAGGAAGCTTATAAAAACACCATTTCAGTCTTAAGATCCCTGATAGACATGTTAAACATCTCTTCTATGTTAATCAGCTTTATCACTGTGGCCAAAATACCTGACAAAGAATGACTGTAAGGAAGAAAAGTTTATTTTGGCTCTTGGTTTCAGAGATCTGAGTCCATAGTTGACTATCTCCACTTCTCTGTCCCCCAGGTGAGGCAGAGCATCATGGTAGAAGGACCCAT
Source organism: Callospermophilus lateralis (assembly GCF_048772815.1). Lineage (NCBI taxonomy): Eukaryota > Metazoa > Chordata > Mammalia > Rodentia > Sciuridae > Callospermophilus > Callospermophilus lateralis. Next base: position 88,295,322 of record NC_135310.1, on the reverse strand, counting down.
CAGAAGAAAGTTTCTCAGCTCATGGTAGCAGAAAGAAGGGGGTGGTGTAAAGGGTCATAGGGAATATGCATCCTTCCAGGGCATGCCCCCAGTGGTCCTACTCCTCTACCCATGCCTCGCCTGCCTACAGTACACCCAGTCAGTCCATTCAAACTAGGGTGGACTGATGAGGTGACAGTTCTCACAATCTAATTATTTCACCTCTGAGCATTCTTTCATCCACAAAGGAGCTTTTGGAGACGCCTCATATCTAACCCATAACACTGTCCAAATCTGTTCCACTATAAAACAGCCAACAACGACTACAAAGGAGTGACATGCCAATTTAAATAACCAGCTATGCATCAGAATTTGAAATTGAAATTGTTAAATTTAAATCACCCCAAAGTGATCATTAAATATTCAAGTAAATAGAGGAGGACAAAAACAATGATCAGTGTTATTAAGGTGTGGAGGAAGATGAGGGCAGATATTTCTTTTTCTTTATTAAGTGTGATTTTATTTTTGATGAAAAATGGAAGATTTATCACACACAAAATTGGAAGACTTATCACACACACACAAAAAAATTCACCAATAATAAAGTAACTAGAGATGCATACCGTACAGTAACTGACAAAGCAAAGCACAGGTTGCAACTGAGTGAACACTACTCTTCCAGCCTCTGAAGGCAGATATTTCTGATTCCTCAAAAGGCACACTATTCTAAAGCAGGTGTGAAAGATACAGATGAATCATGATCTAGAGCTGTGAGGCTTCATGCTAGCATGTGAAAAGCCATGGTGTGGCAAGACACTAAAAGCCCACCAAGCATATTCAGAGGAAGAGAGTAGGGAGAGAGGCCTGAAAGATTCCAGAAACTTCTTTTTACATAGCCTTTCATGTTTGAAGAGGGAGAGGCCCTCTTTGAGTGTCTCATAGGCACTGGGAGTCTTGGAATCATCGGTTCTGTCGTGCATTCCTACAGAACCTTCCCTTCCACACTCTGTGGGAGATTTATTTCCAGTAATTCACAAATAGCCCAGAGTCTCCAACTCCTTTGAATTTATAATAAACACTCAGAACTAAATCTTAAACACTCTGATGTTTAAAAACATATTTCTGAATCAAACATATTCTTTATCCAAATGTGTTGGTCTACAGGGTCTGTGTTTTGATCATGTCAATTTTTGCTGGTTTTCTTCTTGTAAGCTTAATCAATTTATGATTTCTTTTATGGCAAGAAATTGTATAACATCAGGGTTAGTTACCCACATAAGAAAATATTTATTTAGAAGTACTTGTGATTTCTAAAGAGGTTTATTGTCAGATGAGAGATGAAAGGCTGGATCTGTCTAGAACAGTCAATTTCAGAGAGACCAGAATTGCCATTCAAATGAAATATGAGTCAATGTCTGGACTTTTGTTCCCATCTAAAGTAGTTTACTTATCTGAGGTGGCTTGCACAGTTGGCAGGACCTATAATGACATTTATTTCAGAGTTGCTTGAGGTCTGCTTTCTGTGTAAAAAGAGTGGTGGATCCGTGGTCTCTGCACTCAGACTCTGATTCAGATCCATAAAATGGTATTCATTGTGAGCCTACTAAGGGCACAACAGAAGCACTCCTTCAGCTTCATTGTGACACCTGGCAAACCTATCTCCTGGATGACTCTTGCCCCCAACTCTCCTGTGGGAATAATAATTTTTCACACTTATCTAGTTCCTGGAGATGCTGTGAAAATTGACAAGTGAATGCTTATGAAGTGTGTGAAATCCTCAGATGAACAGGTCATATAAACATTGTAGACTGTTGCCTTTCCAGGCCAAGGCCTGGAGCCTCTCTGCAAACCAGTTTTTCTTGGGTGAGTGCTACTTGCTGGAGGCTCACCTGTTCTGGAGTAGTGCTATGCCATATATTAGTAAGTATCTCCAGCTCATGGCCCCATGGGAGACAAGTATATAAAGAGCAAATTATATTTTCCTCAAATATGAACTAAATGTCTCCTAATCTCTTCCATTATTTTTAAATGAAAAAAAAACTTTGTGACTCATTATACATTAAAAAGAAAGAGAACTTTGGTCCTTGCCTAACAAATATTTCTTGTATTCAGGAAAATTTTTGCAAAGACATTCAAAACCCCAAACTAAGTGATTGCTTAGAAGTTGGCTCACAAATAATTGAAAAGAATAATTTCTAAAGTTCGACTGTGTTCCAAAATAATTTAAGAAGATGTTGCATTAATACAATATATTATCAGATTATCACCTCTTCAAGTAGTCCATTAGAAAACAAATCATATGAAGACTTTAGTGGACACACTGAACATCCTGCTGAAAGTCTCTGCTATTTAAACTTGTCAACATACATTGGAAATTATTAGTTCAATGACACTTTCTGAAAAATACAATTTTGTGCCTCTTGTAATGTGTGTCAACAGTTAGCAGTATTCATTAGCACTCAGCAGTCAGGAACTGAGCTCATTTCCAGCTGTTAATCTGGGACCAACTCAACAAAGACGCCTATGATCTAAACAAGTCTGGCTACTGGACCTTCAATTTACTATATGTCACAGTTTTCTGAGTAAGCTTTATTTCCATTCTTTAAATACCAAAACTATCATCATTGCTTGCAATTTACTGAAAAGATCACTTTCTGAAGACATTAGTATGTTGAAAACAAAATATAAAATCTTAAGTAGATTTCAGGTTAATTATATATATATATATATATATATATATATATATATATATATATATATATATTTGTGTTCCACCTATCTCTCTCTACCCTCAATAGTCATTTACATAAAACATAAGTTATTCTTTAAAGACTGTGGGAATAAAGTAATACATCAAAAATTATCTATGCTTACTAATGGGGTTAAGAATATATATGATTAGTTTTATAAAATTATATTTTGCAGAGCTGTTTCTCCTGAAATTAATTGAGATGCCCCTTCCAGAACATACTCATATTTATATATAGATAAATACAGATAAATTTCACCATTTTAAGATAGATAGAAAAAGACAGATAATGTAAATACAGATAGAGATGAAGATAGTCCGCTACATACATAAATACACATACACATAGTATTAGTTGATTATGAACTACTTCTTCCATTTCATGTTTTTCCCCCCAGTAAAACTAGTTATTAAGTAATAGGTTTCTCTGCAGCCTTCCTAATAATATTTAAAATGAACTCTTTAACAATATTAAATAGAACACAAACAATAATTTAAGCATGAGTAAGTAGGACATATTCATTGATATTTATAGAAACATAGAAGTCTGCATATCTTAGGAGTATGCTGAAAGTAGCTCATACCAGCTGATGAGAGCTGGATGTAAAATTTTCAGGAATTTTGTGATCCAGGTGTAAGTCATACACATTACTGAATTATTCATTGTATAAGTTTATAATTAAATAAATTATATTAAGAACAAAACAATAAAAATTCATCACCCTATTTTGTTTATGTTCTTGAAATTATGAATTGTATCTGCATAATAGAAATCTTAATTAAATCGTGAGCTACTGAGCGTTTTGCTCCAAGCTCAAGTTCAGTGACACTTCATTGGAAGCTTGAAATTAGCCATAGTGGAGGTATTTACACTACAGAAATCAACAAATTCTACACATGAGGAATCCCCCCAACATACATACTAACAACCTTGCCCCCCAACCCTGGTGAATTAATTGTTAAACATTCACTGGCACACCACCTACTTATTCTAATGTAATGATCGGATAAATATTTAATTCTGTTGATTCTTTATAGGGATTTATCCTTCTCCTTCTGACAGATTTTAGTCCAAAGTAGGAAAAGGACAATATTTTATATTGCAATGAAATGAGCATTTGTATTATATTCTATAAAAAGTGCTTTGAGATTTTGTGATTTCAAGTCCTCTTACTAAACTTCAGGTGAAATCTTAGACAACATTGAAAATTTCACCTCAAGAGTAGGTTGGCAGATTTTTGTTCCCTTCTATTCCATCAGCCCTGCCTGATGTGCTCCAGGATTGAACAGCCTGTCCTATGTCTCAGATCAGGACTGAAGCTCAGGTGGCATCCACTGAAATGAGGAAGGAGAACAAGTTTGGGAAAGACTCTTGGTCTAAATGTAGCTCACTAAAGTAATTCACCAGTAGTGTCCTTTTCAGCAATATCCCCAAGTCTTCCCAATTCAGTTTCCACTCATTTTTATTTTGTAATATATTGTCATGTTTCATATATTTAGAGAAACATGCAGTGAGAATATATACACCAAACCCTTAAAGTCAAGTTGTATTTTGATTGACTTCCACACCTTCTGAATGCAATTAATTTCTCTTTTTGTGTAAACCACTTCCAAGAAGGCCACAATAGACCAGACCGAGCCAGTACATACTTTTAGTAAGTATCTCTGCAATGAGATTACCAGGATATATTTAAGGGAAAAACCATAAGAATGTTTTTTAAAACTCTGCATGCAGCATTACATGACATCTACCAAGTACATTTATGAATATACCACTCTAAATTATACCTTTATATCTATAAATCAGCAATTTTAAAAACTATAAACAAATAGAAGGAAGACCTGTACAGTGGAGGAAGGGGAAAGGGGGAGACAGGAAGAGAAGGAAAGAGGAAATACTGGGGAGTGAAGTGGGGCAAATTATATTCTGTGCATGTATGGTTTATGTCAAAATGAACCCCAATATTATGGATAAATAAAATGCACCAGTAAAAACTCCTAAAATTAAAAAAAAGAACAATATCCAAGCCAGATGTGGTGGTACATACCTGTTATCCCAGCTGCTTGGGAAGCTAAGTCAGGAGGATTGCAAGTTCAAGGCCAGCCTCAGAAACTTAGGCCCTAAGCAACATAGTGAGACCTTTCTCAAAATTTAAAAATAAGAAATAAAAAGAACTGGGGATGTGACTCAGTAGTAAAGTGCCCCTGGGTTCAATCCCTAGTATCAAAATAAATAAAATAAAATTTATTTAAAATAAATAAGTAAAAGCAAAACCCAGGCAAAATTTCCCCTTCCAAAAAAGATTTAAATTGTTTTTGTTGTTATTGTACTCCCTGATATTTGTGGGTTTGTTTTTATTAACATGTATTAATTGCATATAATAATAAGCTCCTGTATACACATATATATGGCTAGCAATAATCAAATCAGGGTCAATAAGCATTACCCTCTCCTCATCATTTCCAAACCTTTATGTTTGGAAATTTCAGCTCTTTTAGATTATGTAGTGACTTCTAAAATACAGAACAGATATTTATAACAGTAGAGAACCAATCATGCTTATCTCAACTGGTAAGATTAGAAAAGGGAGGTGCATGAAGTGAATTTCTTTATAATCTGGTTGTATTAAAATTTCAACTTAATGGTACATATACGATACTTAAAATAACTTCACTTAGGCAACCCTAAATATGGAATGATCATAATATTATGTGTGGTGGCAAAACTGTTAGGTAATTAGGTAACTTTATTTGAGGAAAATTTTTCCTTTTGCTCTTAATTATGTATTCATTTGTGTAAAAAAACATTCAATATTGCTTTAAAATTCTGTCATAGCTTTTTTAGTAATCCAAAGAAAGTTTACAGTGTCTATTATTAATTCTTAAAAGAGAATAAATGTGAGTATAGGTTAAAGGATTCTTTTATTATATTTAATTCTTTAGTCCCTTGAGATGCTGTATTTTTTATTCACCTCTTTTATATTGACAAATCATTAACACAAATATTAAATGACTTCCGAAGAAATTGATAACAGCCTCCTTCCCTCCCTCCCTTCCTCTCTCTCTCTCTCTTTTTCTCTGCCTCTCTATATATGTGTGCGTACACACACACACACACACACACACACAAATACACACACCACGTTATGTGAGTGATTAGAGCAAGTGGACTAATTTATCATGCCAGTTGAGAAGTGTCCTTTATGAGTTCACAGGCAAACAGTTCTCCACTGACATTTTGTACCGTAGATAATAATACTTTTCCTTCATGAAGAGGAACAAGCAGTGCTGTGCAAGCATCACTTATCAATGGCCATTGTTTTATCATCAATTATCGCACATTAGAGAAGAAGCAGCACCAAGCTTTACCCAGTGTAAATTATTATGTTCTCACCAAGTTCTCACCATTATTAAGCTTTCAAATTAAGTTCACACTTTTAATAGGAAGATAAGAACCTATGTCATTATAGGCCAAAAATTTTTTTTTATCAATTCCAGCATTTGTAACAGGATAAATTAAAACTATTTTAAACTTGAATATTTATTTTTAAGGAACATGAAAGCCCTGATTAAAATCAACTAGCTACTAAAAAAAATGAGTTCTAGCTACAGTAAATGCATTATTTTATTAAAATGCTGAGTTAAAACATGCAATTATTAAAATAAATTGCAATGCTATCTAAAAAGATAATCAGTGCTTTCATGTCAGTATGCACATGCATGCCATACATGCCCCTGAAATGAAAAAAGTAATTGGGTCTTAATTTTATACACCACAGTCCATTGTATTTGTAGACAAATCTAGAACACAAACATTTCATTCAGTTTGGTAAATGATTTTCAGTAATTCTGATAAGACACCAAGGAAATGATGTTCACATAGCTTAATATAGTTTGGAATGGCACTCTGATGAAATTTTGGCTAATGTTAGACTAGGGGTATAAAGAACTATTATGGAAATCAAGGGCTTGGAAGTAAGTGGCTTATGAGTCAGGAGCATATTAAGTGGTAGAAATAATGAGTGTTACCAGCTGAGATATAAAATCCACCATGCAGATTTCACCCTCTGGTATAGATGAGATTTTAAATTAGATTTTAGCTAAAGGTCCATTTTCTGAAAATCTTAACTAAAAATGTTGCATCAAATTTGTCAGTACAGGCAGACTCTCCATATTCATAAGTTCTGTTTCTTTGGATTAAACTAACTACAGATGGAAAATATTTTTTTAAATGCCTATACCAAACATGTATAGATTTTTTGTCATTAATCCCTAAACAGTGCATCATAAAAATCCTTTACAATGCTTTTACATTGTATTATGTATTTTTTGTATTGCATATTATACATAACCTAGAGATGTTTTAAAGCATATAGGATAACGTATGTAGGTTATATGAAAATATCATTCCATTTTATATGAAGGACTTAACCATCTGCAGATTTGGGTATCCACAGGAGAGGAGAGTCCTGGAACTGTCCAAAAATACTAAGGGATGACTGCATATAGTATTGAGTATGGTCCATAAGTGAGCCTTTTAATCTCATCTAATGACACATGATAACAGACATATGTAAATTAATAAGGAAAATTTAGATGAACTTTCTTTTGATTCTAGTTCACCCCTTCTTTTAAATAAACTGATTTCCCAAAGATATGTCATAGAAATTTTTAAAATTAATGAGCCAAACTACAGACAGGTCTTACTGTACATAGTTCTAATATTCACAAACTTAAATTACTAAAATCCAGTCAAATAATAGTAGACCCCATAATATAGAGTCAGATTTCTGTTACCATAGTATATGAGCTATGAGGAATTGTATAAAACAAAACCTTCACTGGTAGTTCTTCTGTCCACTGATAAGTGTGTAAAGGACAAATTTGCATCATCACTGACCAATTTCAGTTTGATCACTGCTATTCTGTTATTCAGTCCACACACATACATCCAAGTATAGCTTTATTGTTTGCTTGTCCCCCATGTTTAAACCATGGAGTCTTCTTCCACAAATGGTTCATCCAAAGAGAACCATGGACACAATAAGTAATAATGCCAAAAAAGAAATTTAAATCAAACATAAATGGAGTTATGGAAGAAATAGACATGTAGCCAGAAGAATTTGGGGATGGCTAATCTATTAACACACATAAGGAAACTGGTCATGATGAAAATGATGACAATGTCTCAGAGAAAGGGACATTAGAAGAAAAAAATCCACATTAAAGGAACTCTCAGAGGTAATGCATGCCATGAACATTCAAAGGACAAAATGTTTCAAGCCAATCCAGACTTATAAAGGAGAATGACAGTTTTTCAAGTCATAGAAAAGTTGCTTGTTCCATATCACTCAATATTGATGGTGGCCAAACCATGTAGCTAAATTTAGAGGGCAGTCAGATGCCTCCCAGGGAAGAGATCAGTGAATCATTCAAGGTTACTGAGAATGGATAACACCACACTCAACTGGGACCACATTTACATAACAGAGAGAAAAGACAATGTATAAGATCTACCCCCCACCAATGTGATGGTGGTTCCTTGGCCAGTGGCTTCACTTGGCAGCCAATATGGGTGATGTAGTAGTACATATTCCTATTTGAGCTGCAATAAAAGGACCCCAGACTTTGACCCCTTCCTCGTGGAATCTGAAATACAGGAAGTTCATGGCATGCCTGAGGGCCATAGACACACATGCCTAAACAGAACCAAGTAGTATACATCAAGCCCAGAATAGGGAATGATACTCCTTCACAAGGCAGCGAACCCACCACAGGCTTTGAGGGCTCTTAGTCTTCCAATTAGGAAATGTTCTGGGCCTAAAGCCAGTCTTATGTGGCAATGCAGGTAGCAACAAGCTGTGCATGACTCTCTTTCCTAGTAGTAACTATATGGCCAGAAGAAAACAAGCATTATTCAAAATACTTTGTTTTTTTTCTTTTTTCTTTTTGATTGACACATAATTATACATATTTATGAGATACAATGTGATACTTAGATTTGTAAGTACATTTTACAATGATCAAGTCAGGACATTATATTAAATGAATAAACCAGGCACAGAAAGACAAGTACTGCATGATCTCACTTGTATGTGGAATCATACTATTCTTAAGATTTTTTTTTAACTTTTATTCTCAATGTTTTTAATATTTTAAGTTACAGTGTACTGAACAAATGTTAGTTTTAATTGTTTCATTGCTTTATACATTTATAACTAACCATGATAGCATTTTAATGTTTTTATTTTAAAAAACTTAAAAATTTATGGATTAATCATAATTTTGCCCATTGATTACTATGATCACTTTGCATGGTTTCCATCTCAATCATTTTCACAGTGCCTCACTACTATGCAAAGCAAAGACTACCTGCCCACTTCTAACACTGGCATCTTCTACAAGAAGGACATCTTTACATACAGAACAAGTTCACAAAAGCCTTTACAATTGCCTCAACTCTGGCCTTGATATTCTATCTTTGGGATTAAGCACAAACTGAAAGACCTCAGAGTATATATTAGCATCTGTATAGTAAAATAATTTGTATGTATTGCATATTTACAAGTCAAGGAGAGAAAATAGCACCCAAGAGAGTCACTCCACTCGTGACCTGAAATAATGGGACTTCTCAGTATGTGCTGTATCGTCCAACTTGATTATTAACAGTTACTTTGCTAATAGACCCCTATGTTGCAGGAGAGGATACACAAGAATATGGCATAGATCTCACTCTTGCAAAAGTTTACAATTTAACTGGAGAATAAAAAATATACTCATTAATTTACTCAATAAACATTCTTGATGCCTACTATTTACCAGGAATTCAGCAAACTCCTGGGATACATAAGAAAACAAAATGCATAAAGAATTCTACCTCACAGAAGCAACTCCAGGCATGACAATTAGAAAGCAAAGAGAGAGAGAGATCCACTAACCAAGGACCAAATATAAACCCCAGAGGCACACAGACAGGGATCCACCTCCTCCAACCACATGCTAACTCCTTACATTTACAACACAGTTAATCCCTACCAAGGGATTCATGTACTGGTTAGGTTAAGGCTCCCATATTTTAATTATTTTACTATTAAATTTCTTGAATTTTATCATACATGAACTTTTGAAGGGCATTTCAAAATCTATTTTTATTATTTCTTTTTAGATATACATGACAATAGAATTCAACTTAATATAATTATGTAAGCATGGGATATATCTTATTCTGATAAGGGCCCCATTTTTATGAATGTACATGGTGGTTGGATTCACTATGACATATTAATATATGTAAATACTATCTCATAGAACTTGCATTCCTCAGTGATAAGAAAGATAGAAGAAGGAAAACATGATATGAATCAAAATGGAGAACAAATAGTAAAGGCTTCAAAGGCTTAGAGAAGTCTTTGGAGAGGGTGGAATTTAAGCTGAATCATAGCTAGTAGAACTATAAATGGAGTATGCATTTGAATAAAATTATTCTAAATTTTTCCCATGGCATTTAACTTTAAAAATAGTCTTTTGCTTTGAAAATTCATACATACATATAGAGGAAAAATTTGCATGCTTTAAAGTTATGCTTTAAAATTGTTTCTATATTTAGTTTAAAATATGTATATATGGAAGCATTTCTAGTAAGGTAGATATTATGAAGTTTTCTTTGCTGATTAAATTCATGACAACTATTGAACAAAATCATTTATATTAGTCAAGTTCTTCCCTTTCAAAAGGCATGGTTCAAGAGTGATGCTCTTAAATCATCCTTTCTCAATATGGACAAACAACTTCATTCTCTAGATGAATGTATATTTTTGGTAAAAACTGAGAATGGCATTCCTAGAGAAAACTCTAATTCCTATATTTGCAAAATTTTCTCCTTTCAAGGAAAACACCACAGAATCACATTTTAGATAGATAGATAGATAGATAGATAAAATTTATATATCATTGTCTTGCTGCAAACAAGACTGGCAGAGCAAGTTCAATTTCTGTCACAGGAGATGGGTTCTGCTTGGAGAAAAAGAAGCCTGGAAAATGGTTACTCTCTGCAGCATTGACATAGACTATGATCCATATTACCCATTGTTTCCATTTGAATGACTTTATTCCTTATAGATACATTCTTCCTCAATATTTATATCTCTATATATGAAGCATATATACATATATATCATGTATATGAAGCATATAGATAGAATCATTCATAATCATAAATCTTCAAAATAGCTTTTCACTTGCCAAGTTAGACCTAATGTCTAAGATTTCCAAGTTCTGAAGTTGAGAAATATATTTAATCATCAAATATATTGCAAAGGAACGCTCTCTTAATGCCATATACATTTTTCTGTTTAATAACTCCAGTTCCCTTTTCATATCTACCTTAAACACCAATAGCCCCCAAACCATGAATTGCTTGGTGTTAAAAAAAAAAAAAATCTTTTTTTCCATCTCCAAGAAACCATTGACCTCCCTCCATTGGCCATTCTTGGATTCTGGTCATTTCTATTCCATGGATTCATAGACATTTCTTTGGAAAAAGGTATTAATGTAAAGGCCATAGTATAGAGCTTCACACATAGTAGGCATTTAGTAGTGATTATTGCATTCCTTTGTGATCCTTAGCTGACTGAATATCAGGATGCTTTTGTACTCTGGCTAAAGTAATAAGGTTTTATTTTATCATATAACTGGAAGCCCAGAGACAGAGTATATCTAGAATTAATTCACTGGCAAGAAATATTATTCTCCTTTTCTGTAATCCTCTTGTCCTTGCCTTATGTTTGTAGAATGGCTACAAGAAATCCAAGAACCATCTCTTCACAGAGTATCAATAACAGGAAATGGGAGAGGGATTTCAGCTCTTCTTTTTCAATCTAGCAAAAAATTCCTGGAAGACTTGATAGCATGCTTTCTCTCAAGTTCCATCTGCCAGGATGGATTTTATATCAATGTCTTGCTGGAAACAAGATTGACAGAGCAAGCTCAACTTCTGTCACAGGAGATGGGTTCTGTTTGTAGAAAAAGAAGCCTGGAAAATGGATATTCTCTGCACCATTGACATAGACTATGGTCCGTATTACCAGTTGTTTCCATTCAAATGACTTTATTCTTTATGAATGCATTCTTCCTCAATATCTTTATCTCTACATCCACATAAATCCATTAGTGAATACAAGTTTGTAAGAAAAATACAAGTTATTTTGTATTTTCACAGTGAGATCAGATGTTCCCATGTTTCAGTCGTTGAATACCCTTGTTTCAACAACAACAACAAAGCCATTTCTCTAACACATGTAAATTTTGGCATTGAGGGTGGACCATTCTTTCATCATGCTAATATATTTATATTTTCTCAAGTCTGTTGAAAGTTAAAGCCTTCAAAACATGGGGGGTTTTTTGCTTACCAACATTTATTTTTATATTTTCAATGTCATATTTCTTTCCTTCATAGTTAATGTTTCCATTTTTTTCTTTTAAATCATCTGGTCTTATATTCCATATACTTACCTTTCTTAAAATAGCTTTCTTATATAGTGTATCTCTATTAGCTGAACGATAATATCATTTTTACCAACTATGAAAATACATGACTTTTTAAAAATTCTGGTTATAACCATCATCCATATCACATCACCCATGTGTCTCCATTTGAGTCATGACTTCATCCTTCATGTTGACATTTTCTTCCAGGGTGCTCCCTTCCAGAGTACCCTCCAGTTCTGTATTTTGTGTTCCTTTCCTTTCTAAAGTTCTCAATTATGGCAGTACTTACACAAATCTACACACGTAAGAAAATTTTATAAAATTCTACACACATATTCAAAAGGCTGCTAAAAGTGAAATCTGAGTAAGTTCTGTAGTTTAGTTAATTATATTGTTCTGATGGCAATTTTCTGGTTTTGATAAAATACTCTAGCTATGTAAATGTTATCACTGAGAGAAGCTGGATGAAGGGCACAGAGGACCTCATACTAGTTTTGCAACTTATAAAGTTTATACATTGCTCAAAATGAAAAGGTTTTCTTTAGAAGGTGTTCCCTAGTTCCCATCTCTCTGCAGATTAGCCTATTTATGCTGTGTAAACATAAAAGATTTATATAATGACTGTATAAACTTCCTCATTAAAATTTCCAAGCTTTTCCCTATGATAATAAAATTTTATTATAATAGAGTCCTATGATAATAATAAAACTTTTCCTTTTAACTCCATATGCTCTCCTATTTCATAATGTTCTGAGGGGGGAAAAATCCCATTGAGGCATTTAAAATATCTAAAGATAGAAATAATACTGCTTTTTTAACAGTAAAGATTAATTAAACTTCCTTTAATATTTAGAAATGGTTAACAACAATTTATAATTGTTTTCCCCACATTTTTTGTTTTTCTTTCTGTTTGTCTATGTCATACATTGCTTTTTCCAATTGCCATATTCTTCTATTTTTCTCAATTTAAACTCTGTACTCATTTTTAATATCTTTGTACCTGACTCTCTTACTCCTGATTTTTATTTTGTTTTAATTGAATTTATTTTAACTGATACATAAAAATTGTACATATTATTGAGTTTCCATGTGATATTTTGATACCCATATATATTATATATTGTACAGTGCTTAAATGGGGTTAAACATATCTGTCTATTTGATAATCACTTCTTTATGGTAAAAAGTTTCAAAAACATTTTCTTTTAGATTTTTGAAATGTACAGTACTTTACTGATATTATCTGTAGTCATCCCACTACACCATAGCACACAGGAACTTCTTATTTCATCTAACTGTAAGTTAGTACCCATTGATCAACTTTTGCCTATCCTTCCCTTCCTTCTACTCCTGCCAGCCTCTGAAAACCAGTATTCTAGTCTCAGCTTCCACGAGATCAACTTTTTCCCTCTTTCTTATATTTTATTTAAAGACAGGGTTTTTCCAAGCTGCTGAGGCTGGCTTTGAACTCATGATCATCCTGCCTCAGCCTCCAGAGCCACTAGGATTATAGGAGTGTACCACCATGCCTGGAGAGATAAACTTTTTTAGATTCCACGTATGAGTGAGATACAGACATGTCTTTCTGTGTCTGGCTTATTCACTTAGCGTAAAGATCTGCAGCTCTGTCCATGATTACACAAATAACAGGATTTTGTTCTTTTTAATCATTGAATAGGACTCCACTTTGTATATGTGACACATTTTTGTATACATTCATCAGTTGACAGACACTTAGATTGTTTCCATTTCTTTTGTCAATAGTGCTACAATGAATATGGAAGTGCAGGTGTCTCTTTTACACACTGATTTAATTTCCTTTCATACTATAGTTCTATTTTCAATATTTTGAGGAACTTCCATACTATTTTCCATAATGGCTATGCTAACTTATGTCTCCACCAAGAGTAGGCAAGATCTCTCTTTTCTCCACATCCTCGCTAGTACTGGTTATCTTTTCTTTTTGATAATACCCATATTTCACTATGGTTTTGATTCACAGTTCTGATCATTAGTGGTGTTGAACATTTTTTACATGCTAGCTGACCATTTGCATGTCTTCTTTTGAGAAATAACTGTTTAGGTCTGTTGTCCATTCTTTAACCAGGTAATTTGCTTTTCTCCTCTTGAGTTTTTGGTATTCCTCAGATATTTGGCTATCAATTCCTTGTTAGATATATACTTTGTCTTCTCCTGTTTTGTAGGTTGTCACTTCACTCTGTTGATGGTTTCCTTTGCTATGCAGAAACTTTTTTGTTTGATGTAGTCCCTCTATCTATTTTGTTTTCTTTTGTTTCCTGAGCTTACTGGTTCTTGTCAAAAAATCCTTGCCTATTCCAATGTCCCACTTGTCTTCTTTTGCTGTTTCTTTAAAACTATGCAGTATTTTTTTTTAATGTTTTTCCTCTGTTTGTTGTCTCTGCCCTCAAAAAGCAATCACTTTCTTCTCCAAGACACTGGTTAGGGCACCAAAGAAAATGCGCTTTCCTAAAAAAAAAAAAAAAAAAGAAAGAAAGAAAGAAAGAAAAGAAAAAAGAAAAAAAAGAAAGAAAGCCAATGGAGAGAAAAAAGACACAGGTACAGTGATTCAAATATTCAAATAAAATACAAAGGACATGAGAGTATGAGGGTGCTACTCCTGAAGTCACAAGCATGGTGACATTTTCCCAGCTCTGTTCCCAGACTTACTCTAATTTTATCTTCCTCTGAAGTCTTTTCTCCAAGGTGACCCTTCAATCCTGCTTAAGCTTTATCCGAAATCTGATCATTTCAACAGAATCTTTCTAAGTACTAAGTCTTTGACGGAGAAAAAGTTTTAAAGGCCATGGTATTCTGGAATCAGAGTCCTGACTGCACTGGCTCCAGCCAAAGAGGTGTGAAGAATTTGGCTTCCTTAGCCCTTTGTAAGCTTCAGATTCCTCATCTGTAAAATGATGGAAGTAATAGTAATGGGAAAAGAAAAATAAATGGGATATAAGAGCAGAAGAGCTCTTCTGAAGCATACATGAGATAATTCATGGAAAGCACTTAATGTAATACTAAACAATTAATCAGCACAGTGTGTGTTATATTTTTCCTTAATAGATTATCAGAGTCAATGTCTTATAATCAGTTTATTCATTTTCTGCTATCATAAATTTAATCACCTAATATCCATTTTCCTTATAAAACTCTATCCCCCCCCCCGAAATAGTTCCTCCTTCAGAAACATTATTATAGTTTCAACATTTGGGGTAGGAATTTAATTCCTGTGATCCTTATTTTTTATTTGTCTTGCTGTTAATGTATTTATGGCTCACCACTCTTCTGCTATGGGGTGTGTGTGGGGGGGACTGATAAATTGGGAAGGTCTTGAACTGTTACTTTTTGCTCATTTCATGGAGGCTAGTATTGATGTACACAATATTAGAAGCTATATCTGAAGTTTCCTGTGGAGATTGAGGTTAAGAGCTCACATTTTTAGATAGCAACATGAGTATTGCTATCTATTAATTACTTCCAAGCTGCTAGATTTGGAGAAGTGGCCACAAGGCAACATGAAACCCTTCAAGAACAGGACCAGAATATGGAAGTCCAGCCAAAGAGGGAAGCAATATGTGCCTTGTGAATCTTCCTTTTTAATAATGACTCAGGAAGAAAATAGGTGATTGTAATGATGCAGACCAACCATCAATATTCCAAATACAGAAAAAAAAATAGAGATTCCTTTAAAGGAGAATTTAAAATACAAATAAATTCCCTAGTGGGCCAGTACCAAAACTAGAAGAATAGGAGGACGAGTGAGATATGTAGAGAATTAGAGAATGAATTGTGAGTGGAGCCTCCAGTATCTCAGGAGTATATAGGCCAAAAGAATGAATTTACCAGAATGGCCTTAATTCAAATTTTCTTTTTTAAAATGTTTTTATTGATTTTATTTTCTAAATACATGACAGTGGAATGCATTACAATTCTTATTACACATATACAGCACAATTTTTCATATCTCTGTATATAAAGAATGTTCGCACGAATTCATGTCTTCATACATGTACATTGGATAAAGATGTCTATTCACATTCCACCATCCTTGCTAACCCCTTGCCCCCCACTTCCCCCCCACCAGCTGCCCTATCTAGAATTTGACTATTCTTCCCATGCTCTTCCTCCCTACCCCATTATGGGTCAGTCACCTTATATCAGAGAAAACATTCAGCATTTGTTTTATTGGGATTGGCTAACTTCACTTAGCATTATCTTCTCCAACACCATCCATTTACCTGCAAATGCCATGATTTTATTCTGTTTTATTGCTGAGTAAAATTTCATTGTGTATATATGCCAATTTTTTTTAATCCATTCATCTACTGAGGGGCATCTAGTTTGGTTCCACAGTTTAGCTATGGTGAATGGTGCTGCTATAAACATTGATGTGGCTGTGTCCCTGTAGTATGCTATTTTTAAGTCCTTTGGGTATAGTCCTAGGAGTGGGATAGCTGGATCAAATGGTGGTTCTATTCCCAGTTTTCCAAGGAATCTCCATACTGCTTTCCATATTGACTAGAAAAGGTTTTCTTTAAAAAAATCAGTCCAGATTCCTTCTAACCTACTGCAAAAGTTCCTCTTGGTGTGTTTTGGGATGCCTTTATCAGAAACCACTCGATGGTAAACAGAGGTGAATGTAAAGTAATTGAACCCAAGCTTAAAGGCCCCTCACCGAAGATTCATGGTTCCTTGTACAGAATTCTCTGTTGTAATTGCAAATCCTCCTGAATAAAGGCTCCCAAGGTGCATATGGTCCAGGCCCCCCAAAATTTTCATCTAGGCCCAGTTGTCAAAAATATAAACACATGTCTTTAAATGAACTCTAGTAACTATTTTCTCTTGGGATCTCTCCCCATAAAAAAAATGGTGTAGATCATTTTCCTGCATTTGGCAAAAAGTTTTCTCAGCCTACGAGTAGCTTCCTGGCCCTACTAAATCTTTGGCTTCCATGTAGTTCTGGCTGGCACTGGTGCATCATCACGTCTGGCTCTATCTGAGCTTTCAAATCAAACCCCTGCAAGCAAGTAACGGATTCCTTCTCCCCATTCTAAATTCCCTGCAGAGGGGCCTGATGGTCCAGTTCAAATCAGTCAGCACAGGCTGTGCTAATTGAGGGAGGGACCTGTCATGGGCTAAGAGAACTGCTCAGGAGGCAATGAATGTGGTGTCTCCTGTACTTAAGAAGGAAGTTGACTCAGTGTTCTCAATTCACTCAAGATAATACTAATAACTGAACAGGGAAGAGCAATGGCAAGAGACTTGCTTTCTTATTATGATTCACAGAGTGCTCAGAAGCCATGGTTTTCCTGCTGTGTGTGTGTGTGTGTGTGTGTGTGTGTGTGTGTATATATATATATATATATATATATATATATATATATAAATAATTTTTTTCAAACTATAATTTTCAAATCTCTTTGGATAATACTCATAAGCTCATTCTGATATTTCACCATCCTTATACTCACAACATCCTACCAGTGACTCCATTGTGCTAGAGGGAAAAAAACCTAGACAATGTCTTTTACATATGTAAAAATAGCACATATTTTTGTTTTTCTCTTTGCTGACTACTTTTGCACTGTTATTTATAGGAACATACACAAAAAAAAAAAAAGAGAAAATGATCTTATTTTTCTGGAGAACATAGCTTATGACAGACTAATTGACTGGGTTGATATTA
Organism: Callospermophilus lateralis; assembly: GCF_048772815.1. NCBI lineage: Eukaryota > Metazoa > Chordata > Mammalia > Rodentia > Sciuridae > Callospermophilus > Callospermophilus lateralis. The sequence goes on along the minus strand of NC_135310.1, from coordinate 88,277,401 downwards.
TGTGTATAAACAACTCTATAAGGTATAAAAGATGCATTTCTTGGGGCTGGGGATGTGGCTCAAGTGGTAGCGCGCTTGCCTGGCGTGCGTGCGGCCCGGGTTCGATTCTCAGCACCACGTACAAATAAAGATGTTGTGTCTGCCGATAACTAAAAAAATAAATATCAAAAAATTCTCTCTCTCTCTCTCCTCTCTCACTCTCTCTTTAAAAAAAAAAAAGATGCATTTCTTAGCAAGCAGTAATATGTGTGATGTCTACAGGAAAGCATGCCCTCAGACTTTTAAGAAAAATGGGCCTTTTCTCATTTCCTTGTTCGTATGTCCAAATTACAGCCACAAAGAGACTATAGTCTTTTCAGACTCTTAAATGTTAATCCTTACAAACAAATCACCAGGTAGCTGAACATAAACAAGGTTAAACAAGTCTCCGAAGGCCAGATGTGTCATCCTAACACCATAGATCACACTTTACAAAGAAGAATTTCTTTGACCAGTTGCCTTTTTTTTCAATCATGTTGTTTTAGTCAGTTTTTTATTTGGAGCTCATGGTTTCAGATGTCTTAGTCCACAGATGGTAGTAGACTCTACTGCTCTGAGACCCAGGTGAAGCTACACGTGATAGTGGAAGGGTGTGGTAAAGAAAAGCAGCTCAGGACATGGCAATCAGGAATCAGAGAGCTCCACTCACCAGGGACAAAATATAAACCCCAAACGCATACTCTCAGTGACCTACCTCCTTCAACCACACTCTACCTGCCTACAGTTACCACCCAGTTAATCCCCTGTCAGTCCACTGATTGCAACTCTCATAATCTAATCATTTCACCTCTGAACCATTTTGTGTTATCTCAACACATGAGCTCTTGGGAGACACCTCATACATAAATCATAACAAACACATTCCTAGAATTTACTTTTTTAAGATTCCTAATTTTGCATGTGATTATGCAGTACTTTTTTTCATTGAACAAAATTTTATTGAAAATACCTCAGAGGGCTTTCTTAACTGCTAAGAAAGCCCGCTAGATTACTAGTCTAAAAAATAATCCAAACTATTTTTTAAAATACTTTATGGTAGATAAGGGGGAGTAGAGAGATCCAAACAAAGTTAGCTTCTATCTGTACAACAATATAGGACATTAGAATCCTTCAGATATAGTTTTTGGAAACAAGTATTTCTTCAGAATTTTTTTTGTTAGAGTGTTTTATTTGTTTAAAGAATAAGTGATTTAAAACTATGATTGAAATGGATAACAAAAAATTATAACTGAAAATATTAAATATTTAATTTCTTATTACACAAATAATAGTAAGTATTGCATATTATAGGTAAATCATATAAGTATGAATTTGGTGGATCCAAAAGTATTGCATATTATAGGCAAATCATACAAGTATGGATTTGGTGGATAAAAAAAATGAAAGACAAAGATACAGGGATCCATTATACATGAAGTAGGAGAAAGTGGTAGCTTCAAATAGGAGAAAGTGGTAGCTTTGAAGAGGCTTTGAAGAAAGCTACCACTTTCTCCTACTTCATGTATAATGGCTTCCTGTATCTTTATCTTTCATTTTTTTCCACATTTTGATTGGCATTGCAGGTGCCCTCTGCAAAGTAACTCAATGCCCAAATATCAAGACTATATCTGAATTCTGCTGTATCCTGTATCTCAATATATCATTTTACTGGTTGCTTTAATTTTACTTATAGTGGTTTTATTCTTCTGTCCTTTTCTTTGTATTCCTGATTTCATTCACACTGGCCTTGTCCATATCTTAGGAGTGCTAACTCCAATGCTACCTGTCCCCCACCCCCAGTTGCATTTCTTTTAGTAATCAGTAAAGTAATAATGGCTCATCAGTATTACTCAGGACACAAAGTTCCCTAGTGAACTTATATAATCAATTATTAAGTACTATTCTAGCAGCCTTACTAACTTCATGCCAATCCCCAAATCCCAAACTCTTTTCCCAGAATCAGCATTTGCTCACTAAGAAAATTTGGGTCAGCACACAATCTTAGTTATGCTCCTTATCTTATCTTTTCTTTTTACTTTCCCCTTGTTATTTGCCAAATAACCTAACAGTCTTATAAGGTGACTTTTATTAAATATTAAAATGTTGACAGTTATCAAAATTTGAATGGATTTGATTTTGTGAAGCCACACAGAATTATTTGCAATCAGTAATAACATCAATGCATAGTTTCATTTCACACACACATACACACATGCATGCACACACACACACCAAGAGTGTTAGTGTAGTGTAGTCTTTAATTACTTGGACTTCTTTTATTTACTTACTTTTGTGAGTCTTGATAATAAAATAGTTTTGATTTTGTTGTTATTGTTTTAGGCTTATGCTACCTTCAATAAGAGGACATGGTACATATTTCAGGGAAATGAGAAATGGGAAATCCCAGGAATTACACAGAACTTTTCACAACTGAGTCAATATTTGAACATGATTTTCATTAGCACTAATAATAGGTTCTGCTATTTGGGGAACTATCCTCATGATAAATAATTTTTGTCCTTCATTTATTAAGCACTGGTTGAGAAATTTCTTCTTTGAGGGCCTACATTTCATGAGTCGTATTTCTTCATTTGATTCTCATAGCATCTTTGGAGGTGGATATTATAACCCTCACTTTGCAGATGAGAAACTGAAGTCTAAAGTAGTGAAATAACTATACTATGCTTAAAAGTTGTCTATGGAAATCTGGGTCTGAATCCCAAATCTTCCAGATCTTAATCTCAAGTTCTTTCCATACTATTGTGTCCTCACACTTCTTTGCAATGTTCTCCATATAGACTCCATTATAATTCAAGCATGGGTATATCTAGAAGTCATCATGAAAATGTACATTGAAAAATATTCTTGGCCAATATATAGAAAATTAATATACAAAGTACTTCATAGATATAATCTCCTTTATTCACCATAATGAAAGGTACTAAGTGGAATTAGTGAATTCAGTACACAATATTGAACCTGTCTCAGGGTCATACAATGGTCCTGTCACCACCCTACTCTCTGTAAGATTCAGTGCATTATCCCTTTGATAAGATAATCCCTTTACAGAGTTCTTTTGATCATAAGGGATCCTGGACAGGATGTTTTGCCATTCAGAAAATTAGCGCTACTGGGATGCCAGCTGGAGATGTCATGAAAGCTTGGCCCCAGTTCCAAAACCAACAGTGTATTGAAATTAGAACATATTACTTACATAGTTTCTGGCTACATACTTTTCAACTGACAACTAGAAGTTACTAATAACATCCTGCACACATATGTACTCCTGGTCCTGGCAGATTCCAAGTGTGTAGCAATCATTTTGCTCTTCATTGGATGCTTTAAGGTCTTAGAATCATTAATGTAGAGTGATGGGAAGAAGAATTTTGTTTTACTGTAGAAAAACGCTACTATACACAATGGTATATTCCCTATATGAATGGAATTTGCAAAGCACATCACAGCAAAAGTGAAATAAAGCATGGCTAGTGTTCATAACAGTGCTGAAACCAAACAAAAAAAACTATGAATTAAAGATCTAAACCAAGCTATATACTCCTTTAGCCACTTCCCGGAGCCATATTGCCTGTGTCAACTTTCCTGTAAAACAGAAAGATAATGATAAACACTTTCAACATATACTAATAGCTGAGAGATTTAAATAATATAATCTTAATTATGGCAACAATACTTCAAAATACCTACTATTATTAAACCCATTTTATAAACATGAATACTAAGACTAATTAAATTAGAAAACAGCCAAAAGTCACATGATATAAAATGATAATCAAAACTGAAACCGTAACTATCTGATTCTGGAGGCTCTGTGTTTAGAAATTTATTAGGCCATCTCAGAGTTTCCCCTCATGCTGATTTTAGTTCTTTCTACCTTGTTTATTTGAGTTATCTCCCTTTTGATCCTCCTATATGAGGATTTTAGTCTCATCTACAAAATGAAGCCAAGATAGATGATCCAGATGTGTGCTAGTAGTTAGTAATGTTTGTCTCCAAATCACACATTAGTCAAACCCTTTAGTTCCAGTTAATTCTTGCCATGGAACCACATTGTCAGTCAATTAATCTAAAAGCATGAAAACTTTCAGAATTCAGACACTGCTATGGTGTAACTATATACTGCTGAAGAACTTTATAACCTTTATCATTGACATCTTCAGTACCTCTCAAGATATACTTAGAATATCCTTCCTTATATGAAAACTACTTAAGCTTTTCCATTTTTGCCACCTCCTCTTTCTTTGTATGAGTTCAAATTATTTTGTCCCAAACTATATTTTTTCTCTCTAACCTTTACAAAATTATTCTAATCCATTAAGCTCTGACACTGCTATAGCTGATACAGGCATTGATTGCTTACTAATTAATAACTGAAAAATACATGTGAGTATATAGACTTGAAGGAAAATAGTTTGAAATTATGTCTGTGAATCAGAATTTGCTTTATGTAAAGAAAGAAGTTTCTAAACCCCAATTGAATTAAATATATCTCACAAAATCATCTTAGCTTTTGCTTTATCAGAGTTCCTCACAGCTTTCTTTATAATCCTTTCTTAACACAACTTTGGCTTTGTTCTGATAGTTATTTAACCTGGAACTCTTGATAGTTAAAGCCCAGAGTATGTCTTACTAGCCTATTAAAATTCTCTGTAGTCGTGGAGTGCTTTAAAAGAAACAGAATGGTGGAGAACAATGGAAATTATAATTTCACATTGGTGAAACCAGCCTGGACTAGTGCTGTGTTTCATTTAGATATTTGAAGAACAATATAGATAAATGGAAGTATGTTCCAAACAGTCAATAGAAGATTTTAAAATAATTCATGAAGAAGAATAAATGAAGAAACTCAATATATGTAATCCAAAGAAGGGAAATTGCAGAAGGAATACAGTAACTGTTATCAAATAATTGGAGAAATCTTGTATAGACTAGCAATTTAGACCTGTTATCTGAGACTCTGAAGAGCAAAACCAGGACCAATCCATGGACCCCCACAAGAATTACATGGACTGTGTCCTGCACAAGATTGCCCAGGAGATAAGTGGGATGAAACTATATTCAAGCCCTGTGGCCTGAATTCAGCTATGAGATATGGAGGTCCTTTTTAAAATTGGTCTATCTAAAGAAAATTTTTTTCTAACTTGTACATAAGTACTGTGTTATGTTGGCCCCAGTGTTTTAGTTCATAGAATAAAAACCTTTCTGTTGGTCATTAATTTTATCTTTATATATATATATTGGGGGATTGAACTCAGGGGCACTTATCCGCTGAGCCACATCCCCAGCCCTTTTTATATTTAGAGACAGGGTCTTTCTCTAAGTTTCCTAGGGCCTATGTGGCTGGAGCAAGCTTTGAACTAGGTATCCTCCTGCCTCAGCCCCCTGAGCTACTGGGATTATAGGCATGCATGACCGTGCCCAGCTGGCCATTAATTTTATAAGATAAAATGAGCTTCCTCAAACAACAGTGGGTTCTTGAACGTCTGTGACCCAGAAATTGGATAACCACTTGAGAGAAATTTCATTCTAACCATGAGACAGAGATGAGCTTCAATTCTGACGCTGACAGCAGCTGTTGAGAAAGTGGGCCTTACTGGAATGGTGCAAAAATGCCTTCAGTGAAGGCTGTGACAAGCCACAGGTGACTTTGCAGGTGATATCAAGGAGGACCAAGTCAGGGTAATAGGAAAGTGGAGCACAGTCAGGGGAGAGACAGGAACCCACAAGCTCTGGCAGCCCACATCAGAAAAATAGTGCCTGGAGGCAGCAGAACCCCCATACAAAGGTAGTATCCTGAGGGGAAGGAGGCACCCCCACTTCCTAAAAAAGGAATGAAGATGGAAATCAACTATAAAACACAATGACAGGAGCTCAATTCTAGTCAGGACTTAGTCTCTGATACTCCTGAAATACCGTGTTAGGATTAGTGCTTACTTGGAGAACAGGATTTCAATCTTTCCAAACCAGAATTCCTTTCATCCTCACCATCTGGGCATTTGAGCTTGGGGCAGATATTTGAGCTGGTAAGGGTCAGGTGACTTTTATCTGAAGAGGGCAGCCTTGAGAGAGCAGGGGACTGGGAAACATGGAGTTTCTAATATTTAGGTCAACATTGTAACCAAATGGTTTTTCAGGTGTTCTCCAACCCTAAAATATCCTGATTTTATAAGGATACATGCACTTTTCTGCACTGAAGGATGGGGTTTTCCCCCCATTTTTACATCTGCTTCAGGCAAACCCATGAGTTCCTTTTCTTCCATAGGCCTCCTTGTCCTAGCCCTTACAGAAACCGAACATTTTGACACAGCCTTTCTGACATTCACTTTAAGATGTAAAATTATTTTTTAAAAAATTCAAGGGGGTGGTGTTTTCAAGTAATAAGCACAAAAGATGTGCATCACCCCTGTGCCATCCTTCAGGATGTGCTCCATGATGTGAGTGAGGCCCAACACCAGGTCAAGGCTGGACACAAGTTGCAGAGCAATTCCTGGATGCCCACAAGCCAGGGCTATGGTGATGGTCAGAGGGACAATGTGGTGATTTTTGTGCAAAGAACTCCATATTTTCAGAAGTCGAGAATTCAATGACTTTCTTTCTAGGGCATATCAAAATGTTCTCTTTCCAAAATTGCTGCATTAAAAAGTCCACACCATCAAAATGGTTCTATCAGAATTTCACCTGCACATGTTTTAGAGTACCACTATTTCTGAAGTACTGGCATTTTGACTGTAAGTCTACTTGACTACTTCTTATAAAAATGTTAAAATTTGGAATCATGGTAAAATTATTACCTTACGTGGTCAGATACTTGGACTTTTATTATGATTAAAATGACATCAGGATGAATAGCTTGCATGATTTGTTTTTCTCTTAATATCTCGATGTTGATATTCAAGCTAGACAAAAAATAAATATATAAATACAAGAAATTTCTTATGCCAGATATTTAAAGCCATCATCATTTTTAAAACCAATTTATTATAATTCTATTGTTCTAAAAAAATTATATTACTCCTTTGCCCTTTTATCTAACATATAATCAGGTAGAAATTTTATACCCAGGGAAAAAAGTTATATGAAGTACAAATAATCCAACAGTGAAGATTTCTTACTTATATCATCATAATGAGTGTAATTTATGTTTAATGCATAGGCTTTTAAAAGTTAAATACTCAATAGAAAATTATGATGGTTATTTCTCTGCTGCTTAATTTTTTCTTTTACATTTTAATGATTTGAGGATGATATCTTGAAAAGCTAGCACTTCAGGTAGATAACCCTGAGATTCCACACACGGGGCCAGGAATGAACTGACTTTGAGTACTATCATAGTCACTGGATGAGCAACCTCTATACCCCAGCCTAAGTACTCTACCCACTATGTTCCGTCATCACCATACACTTCAGAGACAAGAACTGTCATCCACATTTAATAGACAGTAAGTTACAGCAAAGAGGGGATTTATTAATTATTTTTTAATTTAGAGGAAGAGATTATTTAAATATTTATCATATCTTTAGTTTGACTTCTAATTTTTTCATTTGACCATGTTACATATTCTGAATCTGAATCTGCAAACCTATTCTGGGAAACAAATAGAAGGAGATTGCTAACTGCTGTTTTTTTCCTGCTATTTTCCTGTCTTTACAATGCATTTACATATTTATGTTGTAAATGCTGTTATGATATGGCTGCCAACTCCCTCATCATTGAATCTGTTAAATAAATAAGTGTGTGTTAGAATCAATTGATAAAGAAATAGCTACTCAAGCTGAAGCTTTATTTTACTTGGGTATAACTTCCTTGCAGTAATAACTAGAAAAATGAAACAAAAATATTCACAATTATGCTTGGCAGATAAATCCAAAAAGAATAATATTTCATGTAAATGTAAACTAAAAATCACTTTGTTAATTCATTAAATACAGACTAATAAAAGCCAGAGTGAAATCAAAGAAACTGCCCTAGGTTCCACAGAGTGCAATATGATTCTATAAATGAAGTTGCATCTTCCCTTTGTCCCACTCCACTGAGTATGAGTCCAAGGATTCTCTCTACCGGCAGCATCTGGGGACTGGCCCAGCATTCACCCACAACTTTTTTCCCCCTTCAAACAGGCCATTGAAGAGAAGAATGTTCATTCTGAGGGTGGTGAGAGAAAATTTAATCTTTTCTTCCTCTGGTCTGAATGGGAAGCTCCTCTAAAAGAATGAGAAAAAAAAGGGCAACTGCCAAACAAACAAATCTAGGTTTCCAGGAAATGGCACAAGCTTCTTATTAAAGTTTCCCCCAAAGTCTAATTACCTGCCCCAGTATCTATTTGCAGCCCCAAATAGATCTTCAATAAGTATTTAATGACTAGAAGGATGAACAAATAAATGGATGGATGGATAAATAAATGAACAGGTAGACAAATGGATAGAAAAGATTTTAATAGAACTAACGGTATCTAAGCATATACCTTCTGTTTCTCCATATACCTCTCTCTCCCGTCCCTTTACCTCCTAAAAGAAGTGATCTGGGCACATGTCTGAGTCATGATCTAATGTGTTATTAACCTGCTTCTAAAATTAAGTTCTGAAATTTTTAAATCATTTCTTATTTTAAGTTGAAACATGGAGAGTTACCTCTGTGATAACGTCACTCTTGCTTATTCGGATCCCAGAATATTTGTCATGAGAGGATAGGAGGGCAACTCATAGAAAATGGAACAAAAGGGTAGGTATGCTATACATATGGCCATTATCTGTCTGGAGAGTCTCAGAAGAAAAAAAAATGCTAGAAACTACTCTGCAGTAGTAATAATAATAGCTGATACTTGCATAATTTGAATGATTTCTACATGCCAAATACTTGTCCAAGAACTTCACATGTACTGTTTCACTTGATCTCAAAAGCTGTGATAGGCAGTACTGCTTTCTCTCTTGTGTAGCCACATACCATTAAGTAACTAGCAAGGCGCACGCAATGAGGTATTGACAGAGCTGGCATTTGAACCCAGGCTTTCTGTGCTGTGACCTTTGCTTTGCTGCTTTTTAGCGAGGAAATGTTTTCATTTCCAATTTGTGCAAAAAATGTGGAGGTTACACTCCAAGCAGCCCTAAAGAAATACTCTCCATTACTGCTATGTCTGAGGACTATTAAGAAATTGTGTTCTATGATAAAAACTGGGAAAATAAATGTTTGTAATTGGAATCCATATTTTACATTTAATTATTATTATGTAAAATTATTCACTCATGCAGGTATTGAAGAGTCTATTCCTGTAGACTTAACCAGACAGCTCTTCTAATAAAACAGGATCTGAAAGAAATGTATGACTTTCCTGCTCTGAAAGTCTCCAGAAATGAGAATGCTCAAATTTTTCTTAGATATCCCTCAGATGTCATACACACTTAGGGAAATAATTTTCATTTTTATCTAAAACTTAATTATATTTTTCAATAGTTTATATTTAGATAATATTTCTATTTTATCTATTCTGTCTGGCATTAACATTACAAAAACTTAAGTAAAATGCACTGATTGAAGGTGATATTCAAGTTTTAATGTTTTAGTTCTATTTATTGGAATTTGTAAGTACGCACTACACCTGGGGTAATTTAAGAATAATTATTAAAGTTTATGATGATGTTACTTACACCTGTCACAAACATGGTATATCTCTTCTTAAAAATATACCATTGATTTTACAAAACCTCAAACCGCGGTAAATAAAACAGTTCCGCAGGTATCTGTACAGTCTGGGGAGATTTAATTTGACCTCATCAAAAAGCTTACTCTAATACAATCCTCCAACCTTTTATGGACAGGGAAAGAACAGAACTGCTTACATGGTATTTCTGCTTCCAGATATCAGATGTGATTTATTACTGAGTAAAGCAGCCGGCACCATGGTTTTAACTGGCTTAGAAAAGCCTAGCTGTACTTTCTTCTTAATCATGTTAGTAGCCATTTTAGTATTTAATTACATTTTCAGAGCATCTCAACAGAAGAGTGTTTTTAGTACATTAAAAATAATCTAGAAAAAACATTTTTTCTTCTTGATATGAGCCAAGTATGTTTCCTCAGACCAGAAGCATTCTAAGATAGCAAATTAATAGATACATGTTTATACTTTTAAATTCTTCCCCTATATAGGTGCATACATGTCTATTGCAAAACTTTAGTGACGACAGTATGTTGATATAAAAGTTGAGAAATTAATGTATAAACCATTAAACCCAGTAATGCATGGATTTTAAAATGTATCTTTGGATTAAAGCTCCTTATTACAAATAAGTAAACCTAAATCTAATTGACATTATATTTAATGTATTAATTATTATATCCCTTCAGCATTAAAAAACATAGTTTACATCACAAAAGAGAATGCCTCTCCCAGTATGAAAGAGAAAATATTTTAATAAAATTATTTTTCTTTGCTGTATTCAGAGAGGGGAAATAAAGGAATATCAATGGTTTTCGTTTTCTGGAAAACTTATTATGACTAATTTTACCAAGTTGGTTAGATAAGGTAGTTCCTATATTATTTCTTTAGGAAAAATTTCATAAAGTGAATTTGTTTATCTTCCTAGAGGAAAGAAGTACACACTGAATTGCTTAGAGTAAAGAAGGCAGTAAAGTCGTAGAAATGGGGAGGAATGAAGTTCTGGGCCCTAGATGTCCTATCAACACAAATATTTATTGCAAATGACTTAATAATCTCATAATGAAATTTCCAGGGAAATATATTTTTACTTCTATTATGGTTTATATATTAGATGTCCCCAAAAGCTCATGTGTGAGACAATGCAAGAAGGTTTAGAGGAGCAATGATTGGGTTATGAGAGCCTTAACACAATTAGTGAAACCCTGATGGGATTAACTGAGTGCAAACTGAAAGTGGGTAGGATATGGCTAGAGGAGGTAGGTCTTTGGGGGCTTGCCTTTGGGGTATGTTTTATGTGTAGCAGTGGAATCTCTCTCTCTCTCTCTTCTCTCTCTCTCTCTCTCTCTCTCTCTCTCTCTCTCTCTCTCTCTCTCTCTCTCTCCTTCTCATCCTGTGAGCCATTTCACTCCACCACACTCTTCCACAATGTTGTTCAGCCTCATGTCCAGTAGTGAGGAATGGAACCCGCTATTTCTGGACTGAGACCTTTGAAACTGTGAACTCCCAAATAAACTTTCCCTTCTCTAAAATTGTTTTTGTTGTAATCTTTTAGTCACAGCAGCAAAAAAGCTGACTAAATCAACTCCTGTTACCAAAATCACTAAAAACACCTGTATTAGCTAGTTGGGAGGCTGAAGCAAGAGGATTGCAAGTTTGAGGGCAGCCTGGGCAACTAAGTAAGACCTTGTCTCAAAAATTAAAAAATAAGAAAGGCTGGGGATGTCGCTTAAGCATTGCGTGCCCCTGGCTTCAATCCCCAGTACCAAAAAAAAGAAAAAAAAAAGTATATATACAGTAAAACCAAAACCAAACCAGAGAAAACAAAACAAAACTATTCTTTCTCAAATCTAATAGGAGTGGCTTAATAAAAAATAAAAAGAACCAACTAGTCTCTTGTCAAATTACTAATAATAGTATTAATAATAACATTTGTATCATAATAGCTACCTTTTGAGCGACAGCCACAATCCAGGAACTGCTAGGTACTCCATATATCCCTGTTCTTCATGGCACCCTGAAATGTGAACCCCTCATCCTCATTTTATAGAAAAGTCAAGTTTTGTAACCAAACAGCAGAAAAAGAAATCAATTCCTACTCCATGTGCTTCATTAAAATATAACTCCCACGGGCTGGGGTTGTGCCTCAGTGGTGAAGCACTTGCCTAGCATGTGTGAGGCACTGGGTTCAATCCTCAGCACTACATATAAACAAATAAATAAATAAAGGTCAATCAATAACTAATAGAAATATTTTTTTAAAAAAATATAACTCCCAGGTCTGGGGCTGTAACTTAGTGGCAGAGCACTTGCCTAGCATGTGTGAGGCCCTGGGTTTGATCCTGAGCACCACATAAAAATGAAACAAATAAAGGCATGCTGTCCATCTACAATCCCCAAATTGAAAAAAGTCTTTGGAAATTATAAAGTCTTCTGGTTCTTTATTTAAAAAAAAAAAAAAAAAAAAAAAAGATATAACTCCCGTGAAATACCTGTATTTAAAATTTCACTAAAGAAAAAAAAAAGATAGTATGATAAACAAATTTCTCAAAAGAGCATAACAAGGTTTAAAGTCAAATATTATTTTCTTTTTTGGGAGATGGGAGTAGTACTGGATATTGAACCCCAAGGGGCTTAACCACTGATCCACATCCCCAGCCCTTTTTACTTTTTATTTTAAGACAGGGTCTCATTAAGTTGGTTAAAGCCTTGCTAAGTTACTGAGACTAGCCTCAAATCTGTGATCCTCCTGCCTGAGCCTCCAGAGCCACTGGGATTACAGATGTGTGCCAAAATGCCTGGCAAATATTATTTTCTGTAAATTTTGCTGTACATATTTCTTCTAATAACATTACCATTAATGAAAATGCTTTAGGAATCAGGTTCTGGAATGGCCTACAAATCTCACAATATATTCCCTTTGAGTATCTTCATTGTGGGAAAGATAGTTTTTGTCTGGTAGGGATGAATTTCATTTTTAGAAGCAGCCTGAAAGCATTTGGAACCTTGTTCAGTGCAAACGGGATGATTGAAGTGGTAAATGTAGTATTACTCAAAACCCCTTGAAGAAAACCGTCACAGCAGCATCACGGTAAAGTCAGCCCCAGCCAGCCAGCCAGCCAAGCCAGCCCTTGGCTTTGCGTTACACAGTCTGAAGGTGCATCACAAGTTCCCCTCCACAATAAATTAGGCTAAGTGATCTAATAATATGAATTCTCCATGAATAATATCATTGATTTTACAGGAATAAATCAATATTCGCTTAACTTAGATTTTGGCAAGTAAATTTTTCTCCATGTTGGAGTTCTCACTGCAGACTTTCTGGTTTATTTCCAAGTTTTATTGGAAACAACATATTTCATCTCCAGGCACTGTTTTCCTCAAATTCACATTATTTTGTCCATTTCACTTGAGAGAATACAATAAATGTCAAGTCCTCACTCTGTTTGCTCATCATTCATAATGAGTGAGACATCTTGGAAGAAATTTCCTTAATTCTTACATTGTTTTGCTTTGAATGAAAATGTTTATTATATAATTGTAATGACTCAGCCACCATCTTCACAGTTAATTTAAATTGCTCAAGTCTATGTCCAATTTACTATTTCTATTGGTCCCACAAGTTCTTCATTTATTTTTACTTAAATCTTTATACCAGAAATATATTAATTGATAAAAATTTAAAATATAATAAATAATATAACAATCACCAATGTGCATGATACTAACAAATACTTCTGGTTATAATAATTTATGTTTTTTGATAAAATTTCCGATAAAATTTTATTGCCCATCTCAATTCACATTTTTATATTTGTATTCCTATTTTTGTGGCAATCCATATATATATAGATATATATGTATATGTGTATACATATATATGGATATATGATGTATAGAATTATTTATGTTATGTTTCTTAATTTGTAAAAATTATATTGTATGGCATATTATTTTCCATAGACTTTTTAAATTTAACCCAATCAGTTGCCCCTTTGATGTCTTGGGAGAGATGGTTTTTTTTAATATAGAAAATAATACTGTTTAATAACTGTTCTTTAATATCTTGTTTAATAGAGTTTAACTTTAAAACTTAACTTTTCAAAAGATTTTAAAGCAAACTTACAAGTTCTATTTTACCTTTTTGTGTGTGTCTGCCAAATACTATTTTGTTGAACTCTTGAAAGAGAAATAAAATTATTTCATAAGCCACTGAAATTTTGTGGTTGTTTATTGTAACATTTGCTGTACCTTGTTTGTATGTCTCAGAGCTAGGCTATGTTATAATAACAAACCACACCAAAATCTTCAATATCTCATTGTTTTAATTCATTAATGCCACTATAACAGAATCCCATAGACAGGGTAATTTATAAAGAAGAGAGATTTCTTCCTTATAGTTTTGGAAGTTATGAGATTTAAAATCGAAAGTCACATCTGGCAAATCCTATTTTTCAAAACTAGCAATTTAATGAATAAATTAAAATAGTTTTACATGGTTATTGAATTAATACTCACTTTGTTTATGCATTTAATATATTAAAATCTCCAAATATTTGAAAATATTTAAAGAAAATTTAGTCAATCTCTCTTAAACATATAATTTAAAACACAAATTTGATATATCTAATTTTGGCACTTCAAATACCCCGGAGGCAGATTCAAATACACACAAGAACAACAAAATCTTCCTAAACACTAAAACACTGCTTATAAATACAAGAAACCTAAATAAGTACTTCTAATAAATTAGATTGACTTGAAAATTTAAAAACTGGTTTAAAATTACATTACATCTTTCTATATATTTTAGTAAAAATCCCTTTTATGTGAGAATCCCTTAAATGCCTCTTTAAAAAGCAGCATAAATACAAATTATCAAAACAATTTGGGGTCATTACTACACTTGCACTTAATACAGAAGTATTAGTACTGGGCATTTATTGTATTTCCTCATCTTCTATATATGCCCATGGTGTACATCAAGTGCCAAAGTCATTTGCCATGGAATTAAAATGACCATCTCATAATTGCTGTGAGATTGAGTTCAGTTTACAGAATTAAGACCTTAGTAAAGGCATAGATTGATTTCATTAGCTAGAGATTTGACCAGAACACAGGAACCTGGGCCTATTTAGTTATATGGCAGATCATTGAGATTTTTGTGTTTTTTTTTTCCACAATACCATCTGCTGCTCTGTTAACGGGTCTTTCAGGAAGAAAGAAAAGCTTAGCCCATGGACATCTCTTGTCACCCTCTCCCATTCCTTTTTTAACATCTCATCACATCTTTTCCCATAACTTCTTCCTTAAATTTTTATCATATGATTTTTCCTAATGGGACAAATGCAAATAAAATTCAAGTATTTAATTTCAGTTGGTAAATGTGTTTTCTGTAGACAACACTGGAAATCTATAGATGCCTTTGCTTCCACATACTTCATTTTGAGAAATAGTTGAAAAATGTGGGCTTGGACAGAATCATTAAGTACTTTTGGGGTTCTCAGACTGTTACATCCCCAGGAGGCATTTCCCCCTCTGCTCCCAGACATCTTTGGAGGCACTCCACTTTCTGGTAACTACTTATTTTCAATACAGTTTTCTTTGCCTACTTCATGACAGGGAATTAATTACTTGTCAAGGAGTTCTTGCTTCCTGGAATGTAGAGGCCAAATCTGGACAGCAGGGGTGCACATCCCATTGTCATGAATGAGAACTGAGATAGACGTCGTGATATTTTTCCAGACTGCTTAACAACAGAGCTAACTTTTTTTTGAAGTTCAAGTTCATGTGCATTCATGTAGTTCATTTTACCTTTAGATTCAATTTTATTCGTCTGTTAAAATGGTTTGCTCTAATATAAACTTTCTTATATCGTTTGTTCCTTTTCTATCATTCTTTCATTGCTCTGAATATGCTATTTTATAGGTTGTCATGTCAAATTATATGATTAAATTATGAGAATGTCTAACTTTTCTATGAGTAGATGTGTTTTGCTTAGAACTTATAACCGTTTCAGCTGCAATTGGGTCTTCTCTTTCTTTACATAAGTCATAATTTAACAGTCATTTTTAGAAGAGCATTATGTTTTTAAAACCTTTTCCTGTTATACCATATAGTTTGACTTTTAGAGACAAATCTATAAACACACATAGCTTGTATAAATCTCTGTTGTCGTGTGCTAGAATTTCTTTGGGATAGAAGTCTGATAGAAAGTATAATTATTAGGTTTTATATTCTGTTCACTTTTAACTTTATTGGATTTTGATGAAGCACCCTTTAAATGGATTGACAACTTGCACTGTTACTAGGAATATATGAAATTTCCAATTTCCCCTCATTCTCATCGTACTTGATATTATCAGTTGTTTTAAATTTTTGCTACTTCTGATAATGAAAATGGCTCAACTTCATTGTTTTTAATTTCAGTACCTTAATTACAAGTAAGATTGAATATCTCTTCATATGTTTGCAACTTAGAGTTCTGTTTAATGAATTTTTTGTTCACTTCCTTGACAATTTCTCTTTTGTATCTTTTTCTAAAAGATGTTATATATTCTAGATATTTGCTCTTTGTTATATATGTTACTACATATCTTCTCAGGCACCTTACTTTTCACAATGCAGTATTTTTATTATAGAGAAGTTGTATGTTTCTATACAGCCAATTCATCAGTTTTTTTATTATCTTGTGTTTTTGTGTCTTATATGAATCTTTTTCATCTTGCCCTAATATAATAAGGATACCTCTAAGAGTTTTGATTTATCAAGTTTATTTTTCATTTTTATATCTTCAAATAATTTTGGAGTTTAGTTTTATATATGGTATAAAAAGCAAATCTAATTGATTTTTAGAAGCAAACATTCCCAAACCATTTCTAGT
This sequence comes from Callospermophilus lateralis, assembly GCF_048772815.1. Lineage (NCBI taxonomy): Eukaryota > Metazoa > Chordata > Mammalia > Rodentia > Sciuridae > Callospermophilus > Callospermophilus lateralis. Next base: position 88,260,832 of record NC_135310.1, on the reverse strand, counting down.
CCATTTTCCTTTTTTTCTCTAAATTTTATATATACCAAGGTCCATATAAGTTCTAGAGGGCTTCTGAGATATATAGTCTTTCCTGGAGTGCTTCTTTTCATCTATCCCTATGTCCAGTATTTTTTTTTAAGAGAGAGAGAGAGAAAGAGAGAATTTTAATATTTACTTTTTAGTTTTCAGCGGACACAACATCTTTGTTTGTAGGTAGTGCTGAGGATCGAACCCGGGCCACACGCATGCCAGGCGAGCGCGCTACCACTTGAGCCACATTCCCAGCCCCAAAAACTTCAGTCAGTACAATACTAAATAGTAGAATTAATCATTTGCAAAGAGCAAATGACAAGAGCTTTTTTTTTTTTTAAAAAAAAAAGGATAATTGGATTAATAGATGTTTGTTGGAAAAGAGAGAGTTAAAGATGTTGATAAGATTATATTTGAAACTCCTGGCTGCTTAGACTACATTACTTCTTGAGACTCTTCCCAGTTGGTGATTCTGCAGTTTGATCTTTATTTTTATGGTTTTTTTTTATAGTATACTCAGTGATAAAATGAAGTAAAGATATAGATGGATGAATTTCTCTAAAGGTTTCTCATGCACTTGATTTTTTTAATGAACATAACAGAGGAAAAAAAGAGTATACTTTCCCATTAGGTAATAATTTTATAAGATGTACAATTGTCACTTCAAAAGGCAAAATGTCCCAAATTCAATTTTAAAAGACCAATTCTCTTAAAGATATATTTAATCTCTGAATTTTGGTCCTGCTGTACAAAGAGAGCATCATGTTAAAAGTGGACGTGGGTGGTTCTGGGATTCATTTGCATAATTGTTAGTGGTGCAGATCAGGGTACCGGCATCAACTAGGAAATAGTCTTTTTAAAAGTCCTGAAGGGCAAAGGGTGTAGCTCAGTGGTAAGCATATGCTTAGCATGCTCAAGGCCCTTTTTTCCATCCCTACAGCCAGAGTCATAATCATAATCAAATTATCAAAAGCCTGAACTTGGTTAAGCATATCTTGAGTGAACTTCTTCTAAAGACATCAGATGTCCTAAAAATAAACAAAGATGTCCCTAACTGCAGTGGAAAAAAAAAAATGAGAGAATTCATCAGTTGATCATGTGTTCAGGGAAAGCTCAAGACTCCATCATGATATAAAGCTAAGAGAATTAAATTTAAAAGCTCAGAAATATTGATACTGTTATTTGGCTCATCTTCCACTTTCAAGAATTCATTTTCTCTAAAAATCAGTGCTTTAAAATTGTATTTTTAGGGGTCTGAAGTAATTATGTACATTCATAGGCATATTGATTTATTCTTTTCTTTTTATTGGCACCCAACACACACTTTTAGGGATGGTTTACTTCATTTCTCTGCATTCTGCTGGGTTGATGTTGAGTGTGAGATGTCTTTCCAAGCAATCAAGGGAAGTTTGACAACACTGTATATGTCATTGCACTAGTGTTATGGTCTTTAATGTTGGAAGCAATTTTTTTTTCATGTGGGAAAAATAAATCTATATCCCATTTTGTTTTCAACATGATTTAGATGGAATTTTAACATGACTAACAAGTTGTGACTCATGTGGTTGTTGGTCTGTAATTAATCATAGGCCTAAGATCCATCAAAAACCCACTCTTGTGTGAGACTTCCAGCAGTTGTAAGCCTTAGGCTCACCATTCTTCCTTCTCTACCCTCGAGGTATGTCAGGTAATCATTGTCTGACCAGAGGGGCTGAAAATAAGAACAGCACCTGTGCTCTGTGCTTCTCAAAACATTTAACAAGATGATTTTTTTCTTCTTACACTGTTTTTGTCTATTTTCTTATAACACCATTTCTTTCTAGAATAGTTGCTGCCTCCCGTTCTCAAATGAACACTGTGTTTTTCTTAGGTGTACTCTCTTTGTAAAGCAAAATGAGAAATAATAATGTGAAAAGTCCCAATAAGACTACCTTACCTGCTGAGCTCATGCTCCATTAAAAATCCCCAAAGCAACCAATGTTGGATTTTATAGACTCCTCTTGAAAATTCAAAGGCAAAACTTTTTAAAGTATTTAGAAAAGAAAAAAGAAAAAGAAGGAAGAGTCCAACATGAAACAAATGCACTTAGGATGGAGCTGTCATGGAAAGAAAGAACTGATCAGAATAGAACATTTGCAAGCAACAGGGAGAGAGAACATCAGAAAGAGCGTTGTGTGTGCATAGAGCCTGGGGGTGCAGGAGAATTGAATAGAAGGTTCCCATTGCTACCTCTGGGAAATCTCATGCTGCACCTCATCACACAGCTGGCAGCGAGTGAGAATAAGAGGAGACCATGCAGCCGCCTGGGCTGTCAAGAAAGATAAGGAAGTGAAAAGAACAAAGACAACAAAAGGCTAGAACCTAAAATTAGGCAGATTAAGAGGAGTGGAGGGGGTTCTTAAAATGTCATAGAAGCACAATAAGGTGAATAAAGTACAATTTACTACTGAAAAGATGTCACTGGTAAAATTAAATGCAACTAAATATTGCATAGTGATTACTATTGCTATTGCTTGCTGCATATTAAGAATCAATACCCTAAGGGCACATACAGTATGTCATCTTCATTTTCTCAGAATTCATGTGATGAGATGAATCTCTGCCACACCAAGTAGATGTCTGAAGATCTGACTCAATTAAAAATTCTGACACATAAAAACAACTGGGGTTTGAATTCTTTTGCCAAAACGTTTCACACAATGGCGTTCTTACCTGAGTGTACTCACTTCTCAATCCAGGACATAGAGTACAGCCTATGATTGGCTCCATCTTCAAGGATGCTTTGCCCGCTTTCCTTTAGTTATGTTAAAGTGAATCTCTGAAGTCATATGTAATATTAAGTCTATAGCAAAATGTAGCCATTACTGGAATTTAATAGAAAGATTATTTAAAATGTTTAAAGATTAGGTCATGAATATCTTACTACACTACTCTTTTACTATATATAAGTTACTTCTCTCAACCTCAGTTTATTCATCCTTAAAATGAAATAATAATAGCAACAAATTCATAGGGTCATTTTGAAGATTAACTTCAGACAATAAACATAAAGCATTTATGAGAAAAACTAGGCAGTTTGTTGAACTAGCAATGATTCAAGAAATGATTGCATTTATTATGTTTAACTTATCAGCTTCTTAATATACCATTCAATTTAGACAACTTCTGTACAACTAATTCATCAGTGCATAATAAATAATGGAAGCTGAAATATATTTTTGTCTGAATAAATTAGTACATAGTAAAACAACAGCTCCTGTCCTCAGGATGAATGCAGTCAACATGGAGAGATAGCAAATATAATTGACAATTACTAAAGAATATACTGTTTTAAAATGAGAAATTTGGAACACTGTAAGAGGGACTTATCTTTCTAATAATATGATCAAACAGGTACCCTGAAAATCCCTCTTATAACATCACCTTAAAAAATGCATAGCCAAGGTTACAAGAAAATAATGAAGCTCCTCAAAGGCCAAAAAAGGAGGAAAAATCCTGACTCCAAAGAGAAGACAGCTTTTGCTAATGCCTCATGGTCCAGAGCTTAGAGTACCTATGCACAGGGGAAAGGAGACAGAGCCCCAGGGGCTAGTGAGAATATCCCACCAAGTAGAGCAAAAGCTATGTAAGGACAAGTGCTATGGTTGAACAGGAAAATGAGGTGGGGGAACCACTTCACAAAGGGAGAGACTAAAGAAAGCAATGTGCCTCCACTTTGACCCTCACTAGAGAGAGGAAAGAAGTTTCCAAAAAGAAATACAAGCCAGTTCACCAGTGAGTGACTTGGGTTCACTCTACTGTGTGCTCCTGAAAACCTAATTTCCACACCTGACATAAGCAGAAGAAAATTCTCTCTGAGAGAATACACTTTACACCAGGACCCCAAGAATTCTCACAGATAAATGCCAGTGAGCATGAGCTGACAATGAATGAAGGTCAGTGACAAATGACAATCAGATGATTAAAGATCGTGTCAGAGTATCAAGCAATTTCAGAGCATTAAATAGGCAAGTAAAATCTATTTGTAGAAATAAAAGATCATTCCACATATGGATGAGGAAAAAGGGAATGCTTTCCAGGCATCATATCATATTTGAAAGAATAATTAATTAACCTGTAAAAATTGTAGTGGGTGTGAATGTGTGTATAGTAAACATGAGCATGTTACACACAGCTGAGGTATCAAGGGAAAGAATGAAAATGTATGAAAGAGGCTAAGAGCACATTTAATCAGAATTCTAGAAAGTATGAAGTACATGGAGAAGAGGAAATAGTGCAGAATAGGTTGTTGAGAAATTTGTAAAATTGAAAGACATCAATTAGCCAAGTCAAGCAGTCAAATTTATTCCAAAGTATCTAATGATAACAAGTCCATACAAACTATAAGCAAACTATAGAAATAGAAAATTTTTATGAGAAGCTAGAAAGAAAAGCAGAAAACCTAGAAACGAATGACAATTAGACTGAAAAATTGACTTCTTAAGACAACAATGGACTACAGAAGACAGTGAAATAATTATTTTAAAGTTCTGAGAGATAAATTACTGACAAGTATAATTGTATGTCTTCCAAAAACAGAGGCAAAACAATTTCATTTTCAGTCATTCCAAAAACTAATATCCAAAACCTAAGCTAAAGAATTATTACCGAGAAACCCTCAAACATGTATTTCCCTAAAATATGTACCTAAAGAAAAAAGCAAATTATCCTAGAAGGTCTGTCTTATCTGAAAGACAAGAAAGAATGATGAACATAATTTGTAAATATAAGCAAATAAATGGGGGGAAAAGTGAATTATCATGGTGTTAAAAAAACTACTAAAAATAATAGCTAATAAATTTTGTGGGCATTATCAAAATAAGAAAAAATCCAAGGAAGAAGTAAAATTTCCTCAAAGGAAGATCTGAAATGCAAGAAAGTATGATGAGCAAAGAAAAGAGTTAACATATAAGTAAATCTAAATGTTGATTACAAATGACTGAAAATAATATTTGCATATTAAATAAAACAAGTGAAAAATGGGGCAACAGCATTTCAGTAGTTGTTAGGGCATGTTCAAAGGTCATAATTCCAAGAGAAAGTAAATATATTGATTAAACCTTGTTAAGTTAAATTATGCATATTAGAAATGAGAGTAAACACTAAAATAATAGAATTAAAGAATACAATTCCAAAACTAGTGGACTGGAAAACTCAGAAGACAGAGAAATCTAATTAGATGAAAAAGAATGACAATGAAAATTTGTGCTAAAAATAGCAAAAATGTACCACTTACTTTATAAGTGAAAATAGACTAAATAGTCAAATAAAAGACAAATATTGGCAGATAATAGATTTTTAACTAAATATATTATGTTTAAAAGAGCCATGATTAAAAATACAGTTGAACCTTGAAAAACACAGGTTTGAACTGTGGAGTTCTTTTTATGTGTTGATTTTTTTCAAAAAAATACAATTGAAAGCTAAGAAAGTAAAAGTTAGATGTCTTGAATGCATAAAACATATATAGATAGTAGTTTATTTGATCATTTACCAACATTAAATATACATTAATACATCAAAACTTATGCATACACAGACCCTACTTCACATCATTTGCAATTGAGAGAAATGTAAACAAAGGTAAAGATGCAATATTAAATCATAACTGCATAGAATTAGCTAGCACATACTACTACTACTGTAATAATTTGGTATCCACATCCTATTGCTATTGCAGTGAGATCAAGTGTTGGGAGTATCCTCTTAAGATAGCCTATGACTTCAGGTAGATTGCAGTGAAAAGCCATCTCTTGTGGTTCTCAAGTAATTTTCACCATATACAATACATAGAACATACAAAAGTGTGTTAACTAACTGTTTATATTATCAGTAAGACTTCTGGTCAACAACAGGATATTGGTAGTAAAGTTTTAGGGGAGCTAAAAGTTATAGTAGGTTTTTCAAACATGTGGGAGATCAGTATACTTCCTAAGTTATTCAAGGGTCAACCATATGACACACTAATATTGGAAATAGAATCTTGAGAAAATATACACAAAGAAAACTAAACAGATGAAAGTTGGTAGACAAAATAATATTTAAGACAAAAAAAGAAATAAAGAGGGTTAATACATAAAATGAAGCATTAAAAATTGGCAGAACTATAAGAGGACATTTCAAATCCAATATGCTAAGAAGTAGAGGGTAAGTTTACGCATCCCAGGCAGTTCAAGGAATTTTCTAAGGAAAATTCTTCAATGAAGAATTCTTGTGGGAAGGAGAGGCCGGGTGGTGGGAGAGGTTGAGGGTAGATGACATTAGAAATAGCCACTGCCAAGCACAGCAGGGTGGATGTGTGGCCTTGGTTGCCCTGTGGGAGGCTGAGTGCCCCCGCCACAATCCATCACTGCTGCTATCTGAATAAGTAGAATGCTCCAAGGTACCAGCATCAAAACCATTCTGCTTCAGTTCTCACTCTTGATGTAAACAGCTATGTATTTCAGAAATTATCAGATAGAGATCTTCATGTCTTAGGCAAAAGTGAATCAACTTTGGACCACACATCACATAAGCACATCACATTAGAAGACTCTGGAAAGACTGTTGAGCATCAAGATTGACACCAAACATCTGGTCCTTGTAAGAGAACATGAAGCTCTCCTAAGGGAATTCTAGTAGTTGTAATAGAATGAACTCTAACCTAGTATGTACAAAACTTCGGGGTGAGATTATAAACCATTGTTCCCAATTGGAAGAATTTGGGAAATGGAAAAAGTAGAGACAGGCAAATGCTACTGCTGATTTTATTTTTGGGAATTTCAAGAGCAAGTGAGCTTCATTGGATCAAAGGCAGTATTCTAGAATGGATTATTTAATAGACGAGCATAAGTATTTTGAAAAGCAAGTGTCCTTGGGATGTATGAGCTCACCAAGAATAAGTCACCCCAGACTTGCTTATTTCCCAGTTTGATAGATTTACTAGAACTATAATTATGGTATTATAGTTAAATATGATTCAGTAAGCAGTTGGCAAAATCGGTCACAAAAGTCTTCAGAAACGTTTCAGTTATTTAGTTGTATATTAACAATATGTATAAATGGTTGGATATGAACATATTTTAAAAGTGTCAATTCAGATACTGTAGAGAATTACCAGAACTGAATGAGGATATTTGGATAAAGCACACTCCATACCCAGATAACCCATGATTCCGAAACCCTTTCTTACCTGATTATTATGTTACTGCTCTTAATCATGGGAAAAAGCTTTAAAAGGGTGACAAATTAAAGTGATTTTAACAAAACACCTGTAACTGAAATTATCTGCTCTACATGACCTTCATTATGGTTATGTAATCCACAGTTATGTAATGAATGCCTTAAAAATAAGTAAGTCGTAAAATGTAGCCACTGATGTTAGACTGCAGCACTGATCTAAGATGTATTCCCACTACTTTGTCCAGTTTTTGCCAAAATGAAGAACTACATTAACCTATCCAAAGACTCTAGAGGCTTAATTGTAAAGCAGAATAATGTAATTCCTACAATTAAGCAAGAACATTCTAGAATTCTCTATCTATCTCCCATTCACCTCAGAATCTGGTAGTAATCTAAAAGGCAAACAAGTTTGGATATCCACACATTTGCAAATAAACTTTCAGGAGTTCTCAGTCTGGGGGTAATATTATTGCTATGTTAATATCATGACTGCTTTATGGTCAAGTTAAAAGAAATTAAACATCATTTTTACTGTTTTTAATGGTTTGTCTTTCTCATTAGATTTACATCCTAATCTCCACATAAAGTTCTACTTTACCATATGTATACATATATACACTGTCAAGGAATAACAGAAAATTATCTTCCCCTCTCCCACAAAAAGGAAAGCAATTAACATTTCCTAGGTGCTTGCTGTATGGAGGGCACTGCGTTTTGAGTCCCTGTGTTCTTTCATTAAACACAAAGGCTTTCTTCAGAAGGTCAGAAGTCAAATCCATTGGCAGCATTCCCTTATGCACATCTGGAAATTTTAAACTCAGTACTACTCTTTCACTTTTAAACTCATACTGCTCTATCTTAGGGAGCCAGGAACATGGATCCTCAATTGCATGACAGGTCTAGTATAGGCTGAGCCCAATCAGGTAAGTTGCAGTGTCGGGACCTGCCAGTCTCTTGATTTTAAATGAAAGCCCTGTGGCAAACACAGGGCTTCCCTCTAGCTGTGAGGAGGAATGTTGCTAATTCACACCTGTGGTGAAAGTTCACACAGACACCTGTAGCCAACAGCTAGGCCATTGGCTTAACTACAGTGGAGGTCCTCTGGCAGATTTGGAGAATTTATGCAAATGTATCAAAACTCTAATGTTCTACAACAGGAGAATTTCCTCTACCAATCCTAAGAATTAAGATATTTGAAACTATTATTCAGTGAGAAGCAAAGCTTCTTCAGCTAAAAAGCAATTTGCAGACTAACACACATGCCACAACAAGTTTGTACTTTGTATGAAACCTGCCTTTACAAAAAAAAAAAAAAAAAAGCAATGCATTTATATTATGTCTTGTCTCTATTTTGAAACACAACATCAATAGCAGAAAATATTTGCTTTCCAAACTTCATTTGCTTTGAATTAAAATATCAGGATTGTTGTTTTTGTTTTTTTTTCTGCAAGGAAAAGTACAGTGCCTTTAACAAATTCTATTGGTAATCAATCATGATTGCTGATGGAATACATGATTCAAATGGAACATATGAACACTATATCTGTAAAGTTATAATAGGAAGAATAACCTATGGGCAACCCACGGAAAGAGAGTCTGGTTTTGTTTTTTGTTTTTGTTTTGTTGTTTGGGGGGTTTTGCCTACATCATAATTTTTCATATTGAGCAAAATTTTCCATCCTTGTTTATCTCCAAAAAATGAAAATAAAAGTCTTAAAACAACTCTCTGAGCATAGTGCAATCAGAAGGGGAAAGTAGGGTTGAGTGGAAAACAATTAGCCTTTACATGTGAGAGGAGCTGGAAAGCGCTGTATGGCCATCAGAGCACATGGGAATTTGGAGACAGACTTTAAAAATACTGGAGACTCAGCTGCATTGGAGTGAATGCATCAGGCTTCTGTACTTTTTTTTTCTTAAAGACTAACTCTATACACGTTTTTTCTTTGTAAAAATAAGACTTAAAAAAAAAAAAAAAAGAGGAGTGACAGAATGTTTCCTCTAGTAAGTGGGCATCTACGGCAATGGACAGGGAGCCTAGCTGTCCTCAGTAGAGAGAGTGGGAATCAACAGGGGACTTGAGGAAATGCTTTTGCAAGAAGTCTGAGAAAATTTTGGCACATACCCTCCCAATCTAATCTGAAATTCAATGCTTTAGGAGAACTAGGTGCCATATTAGCATTGTGTTAAACCAAATTCTGTCCTTTTTTTTTTTTCTCTAAGTAAACACTGACTTTGTGTCTTGTGAGAAAAATGCAATCCTTTGCCTGTGAATTTGTTCTATTGGCCACTGTCAGGTGTTTATCCACACAATTTTGTTATCCAGGTAGACATTTTCAAGGAAGCCCACTAAGGTTAAGTGGGCAATCCAAGATCATTGCTCTATTTAATTAATTTTCTTTAAGCATCTACTATGTGCCAAGCATAGTGCTTAGCACAGTCAATAAAAGTATCACCTCTACTTTAAGCTCCTATTTACTGAAACTGCATCAAGGAAGCTTAATTTTCCCAGGTCATCACAGAACTCTAACCCAAATCTCCTGTAACTACATCTTTTCTGTACTTAGGAGACTTTCCTCCTCCTCATCTGGTCCTACTCTGGTTAATAAAGCAGTTATTCCCGTTCTTCCTGAGTTCCAGTCTTGTATAAGTACTAGGATTGTGAAACACTTTCACATAAGCATTTTAAGTGTTTGGCCTACAAATTGAACTGGAAATAGTTTGTTTTAGAATTTTGAAGTATAGGATAACTAAAAATATTCTCAAATACTGAAATTTAAATAATCATTCTGCCAAAAAACTCCATCTTTTCTGGGTCCCTTTAACATTTATCATCTCTGTTGACTCAAATGAGTCAAAGCAGTTATTCTGACACTTGAAATTTTACTTTTAACGTTTCCCAGGAAACACCGTTTCTATTCACCCCTACCCTCACGTGGAACCAGCTAAAGAGGAAATACAAGGAAACAGCCATAAATATGCACAGTTCCCTACTGCCTTGATGTTTTCCCACTTCTCCACTGCCATTCAACCCAACAGCTGTCACTGTTGCCTCTGTAGGAATTTGGGTCTTGTATGGCAACTTGAGTGGCATTGGGCTTTGATAAAAGGTCATAACATCTTTGTTAGAAATGATGTGCAAATTTTTCCATGAGGTTTTGTCTCAACTTTTTATTCTGAAAGCAAGAAAATCTGCAAAACAAATTTCTTTGTAAATCAAATATTAAAAGGTGATAAAAATGAATTGCCCTCTAGCTTTTGTCTTGGTTGACAATTCTTCTGGGATAAGGTTGATTATTTTTATAATTCCTCATGGAGACTTGTCAGATCTGTCTGATTAAATGAAAACTAGCATAAGGAGATTGTATAATGGATGTTATTCATATAAAATCATTCCTTTTAGGGACTAACGAAAATTTGTCTTACATAAAGGGAAATTCAAGCACTTTACCTTGGTTGTCTTATTTTCATTACTGAAAATCATATTTTGAATCCTGTAGGATAATACCCATATTTTAGAGGAGCAATTACTGTCAGAGAGAATAAGTAACATGGTCACACATTTATTAGGTGGTCAGATAGAAATCTGAATTAGATCTTCCCCAGAAACTAAAGCCCAAACTCTAAAACAATAGGACACAGACTCCTAGTTATCAATGGTTCTCTTCATAATGGGAAAGGACACACTACACCTGTTACTTGGGGATGCCCAAGAGAAAACACACACACACACACACACACACACACACACACACACACATTTCATATGTTTCAATTCAGTAGATTTAAGGTGGAGCCCTGGAGGCTACATTTTTGAAAAGTTCCACGGAGGATGGTAGAATGTGATGGACATCATTGTCCAAAGTACATGTATGAAGACATGAATTGGGTGTCAATCTACTTTATATACAAACAGAGATATGAAAAATTGTGGTATATATGTGTAATAAGAGTTCTAATACAAAAAAAAAACACAAATTACACATATAAAGATAAAAAAAATAGTTCCACAGGTGATTCAGATGCTTATGCCTAGTTGAGAACCCCCATGTACATAATATGCTACTTTAACTTAAGCTGGATAGTGAAATGACAAAAATGCCTATCATAAATTCTGGCTAACAACTCAGAAGCATGCCAGTGAGAATTTCATATATGTATATGAAATATATATATGGAGAACCAGGGTTAGGAGGAAGAGTCATTGAGACTTTGAATTATTCATTACCATGTACTGTATAATGAACTCAATTTACATGTTATTCAACCACGGAGGATATTTTTATAACCTATCCATAATAGGCCTAATGCATATATTTAATGTTCAGCTATGTGCACTGATACTGATAGTCTTTTTAAAGAATGGAAGAAGGACTTCAGAGGCTTTTCTTTTACATCCAGGTCAGAAAGTTTTTATATCTACTCTGGAAAACCTAGTTACTTAGTCGATGAGGTCTTTAGTAGGTGGGTTGGACTCATACTAAACTCTAGAGATTTGGCATTACAGGAAATTTTTTGTTTTAAAACAATGTGCTTAAGTTATAAAACCTCATAGGTTCAATATAGTCAATGGATTGAGTTACAAAAGTCCATTTCTTAGCAAGTCTAGTCAATTATAACAAGATTATTTATACATTATAATACAGTACCAATGAGAGTTTGTAAAGGGGTCATAATGTAATTGCAATGTCATATATTTGCCCTGAAAAATACTTAATAACAATACTTCCATAATTATTAAACAGTATTTAAACCAGGCCTTTGAACTGGATACCTATACTTTGTATAAATGCAGTACTAGAAACAATAGTTTGAAAGCAAGTTTTAACTTTGTGTACTTCCATAAAGGCACTTAATATTAATTATTTACTCATAAACTGTATTGAAGATGATTTTTACTAAATGTTTAGAGGAAGATTATTGAAGTGAATCACAAAGAGATGCTTATGTATCTTTAAAAATCTTTTAAATGTTGTGGTTCTCAAACCTTAACTAATAATCAACTGAGGAACCTGTTTAACATGCAGATTTCAGGCTGTAATTGCAGAGATTTTAACTCAAGATGGTCAGAAATCCAGGAGTCTATATTCTTTACAAATAAATATACAATAAGAGGCAGAAAAAAATGTATCCAGTTATCCAATTGTTGTACTTTTTGCTTGTAAAAATTGTCCTATGATTTTTAATAATACACACTTCAGCTCAGTGTACTAGTTTGGATGATAAATCATGGTCAACTCAAGTGTAGTGTACCCAGAATTCCCTAAAGTCTCCCAAGATGTAAAAAGCCATGCTCCTGGCATTCTTAGGACCCTACATCCACAGACACTGGAAACTTCACCATCTGTCAAAATTTAAGCATTTTGGAGGCAGGCACAGCCGCGCATGCCTATAATACCAGTGACTTGGGAGGCTAAGGCAGGAGGATTGCAGATTCAAAGCCAGCCTCAGCAACTGCGAGGCTTGCTAAGCAATTCAGTGGGAGCATGTCTCTAAATAAAATGTGGCTCAGTGGTCCAGTGCCCCTGAGTTCAATCCCTGGTACCAAAATTAATTATTTAATTAATTAGTTAGTTAATTAAAGCAAAGTAGAAATTACCCCAAAAGAAGCCTCTTGCTGGAGAATCTTCAGAGTCTTATTGTTTTTCAGTAAATTCTCCTTAATCTATCATATTCCAACCTTACAGTCATCTTAGGAGGTCATTCAGAGTAAAGTGGAAAGTAAGAGAGTCAACACAGAATGCAGAGCACACTTGGATAAAGATGAGATGGACAGAATATTCTAGGAGTAGAAGGAGAAGAGGTGAAACTATAGGCTGACCCACTTTGAAGCTCAGGATGAGAAGGAAAAGCACTAGAATTATACTGCTTCTGTCATGGGAATCCCTGGAAAATAAATTTATTTTAAAAATGAGGCCCAGTCAGGCCTGAAACTATTGACTTTCTTTTTCTTGGTTAACTAAAGAGAACTCATATGAAAATACTTGATAAACAATAAAGGCTTATGAACCATTATCAGGGTCACTGGAGACTCAAGAAAAATAGAAGGCAAAAGACAAAAATAGCAAAAGAAAAAGCAAAAAGGAGAGGAGGAAGTAGGAGAGGTGAGATCAAGCTATGGCTTCATCAGCACAGGCCCTGGCAGTGGAAGTAGAGGCCACAGCCTAAAACTCGTGGCTTTGTTGTGGGGTGAATGGATGAAGGGAGAACATTCCTAAGGCTAAGATTAAGATTAAATGAACTTCCTGGGAAACATGTTTGTCTTATCATTGATAATGTCTTAGCTGTGTGTGGTGGCACACACCTGTAATCCCAGTGACCAGGGAGGCTAGAGCAGGAAGATCACAAGTTCTAGGCCAACCTTAGCAACCCTGCAAGGCTTTGTTTCAAAATAAAAAAATAAAAAAGGCCTGGGGATGCAGCTCAGTGGTAAAGTGCCCCTGGATTCAATTCCTATTACAAAAAAAAAAAAAAAAAGAAAGAAAGAAAAGAAGAAAAGAAAGAAAGAAAGATAATGCTTAATTTTCTAAGTGAGGCTTTGTTATTACCTTGTTTACACTAAAAAGTTCAGTAAATCCTGTCCATACTACCAAAACTGAGCAAGGCTGGAGTATTCTCCTCCAATACTTTGTTCACTTTCAATGATAAATTAAATTATAAAGTTCAAGTAGTAACAATTTGCTATTTAAATTAATATGTGTGCACAGTTTGTTTTCTGTTTGTTAATGGGTAATGACACGAAAGGGAATACATCTGTATATTTACATATCGAGACATTATTGGGTAGTTAACTTTGTGTCTTGACTTTTCATTTACCTTTTAACAAAAGCATTTTATCTTGGCACTTGATGTTCTCAAAAGTTATCTTTAATAACCATCTGCTCTTCCAACTTGTGCATGCACCACAATTTCCCAGCAACCGTCACCCTTCCTTGGTAGATTTCAAGATTCTTTTCTGTTGAGTGTCACTGTGTATTTCCTCATCTCAGATCATTTACTAAGGATAGACTCAATAGTGTATGAATACTGAGCCAGGCATCATGAGCATTTTTGAGGAACATAATGCATATTTCCAAAGTATTTTGGAAACAGATTTTTCTGTCTACACATATTCTGCCGTGTAGAAAATTGTTTATTTATAACAAGTTTATTTTGACAGTAAAATATTATATATCTTTTTCTTAATTTGCTTTGATTATTAATCAGGTGAAACATATTTACCCATAATTTTTCCTTCTTTGTAAGTTTTCTAGTTGTGTTACTACCGATTTGCTAATTGGGATCATAATGTTTTCCTTAAAGATTTGAAATTTTAGAGTCTATGTTATATTATTATGTTATATTTATTCCGCTAGATTGTGGTGAACCTTTGGCTCACACAGATGTTTTAAAATTTTATTATTTTTACTTTGTTGTTCTGCACATGCTTTTTAAAGTCCACCCTCAAATTGATTTTTCTATAACTAATTAATTAGGTTTATTAAGAATGAGGGGCCTAATTTTTACAGCTAACTACAATATAGGTAGGATTTCTTGTTGGTGAATGCAGTGAGACAAAAGATTTCAATTGTTTTTCCTTCATAAATAACCACTCGTCCTGCAATAATTTGTGCATCCTTCCTTTCTCCACTAACTATGGTATTTCTTTCTTCTATTATAGGTAAAATAAGTTTTGTGTATATTTCTTTCTAGGTTATCTACTCCCTTTATATATTTACCTATTTTATGACATTGCATACCATCTAAACTATTAAATTTTATATTTTGATAAAAAAATAAACTTTCCAAACAGTTTGTAACAGATTAAGATAAATAATTTTACTTCATTTGGAGAAGAAATTCTAACCAAACTTTTCTGCAAAATATGTCACGTAAAGTTTCTTAGCAATTCAGTAAAGACTTTTCATATAAGTGAGTTTTAGGTACTTTTGTTTTTAAAGAGAAGGAGGTCACGTGAAAGATACAGTGTTCCAAACCTACATCATTAAGAGAATAAAGGCTTAGTGATACCTTCCTCTGTTAATTATATCTAACCATCTCTTATTCTGTGACACAGTAAAAGATGTAG
Source organism: Callospermophilus lateralis (assembly GCF_048772815.1). Taxonomy (NCBI): domain Eukaryota; kingdom Metazoa; phylum Chordata; class Mammalia; order Rodentia; family Sciuridae; genus Callospermophilus; species Callospermophilus lateralis. The sequence continues at coordinate 88,245,546 of NC_135310.1, read as the reverse complement.
GCTTTTTCTTTTCCTGAGTGATTAGTACATACAATGAACCATGATAAATAATTATCATGACCTTTGAAATTTTAATATATAAGAACATTGCCACAGTGTTATTTTTAGAAAGATTTCTTAAATTGTTTTTACCTAACCTTTTCAATGACATACATCGTAAAAATGCTTAGCCTTTGAGTTAATTCTAAATGTAGCTGAGTGTGGGTTGTATCTGTCTGTGGAGGGGAAGGCCTCTGTGTGCGGGGTGCAGAGTCCTACACAGAATTGGTTTGGATCTAGAAATCCAAGAAGAGTCTATGGCTCCTGGATCCCATTTCAATCCTCTTTCAACCCTATCCTCATGACTTTCCTCTATTTCTGAACCATCATTTCATTGCTTCATTAAGGCAAAGTCATACTATATTGTCACCATTCATGTTTTTTCTGGTGTTGGAAAGTAAAAATATTTCATGGCCTAGTCTAAATCAGTAATACCGATAGACATATATTAACAAGCAAAGACGATTTCTTCCACAACTACCTTCACCAAGTATGTGCATCAGTTCAACATTTCTACCACCAAGAATTTGCATTTTTTATCTTTATTTTCCCCTAAGCATTTAAAAACATATGAAATAATATACCTTGTCCATATGCACATTTTCCATACTCATTTAAACTATGTCTGCAGAAAGCATTTATCAAACAGAAACTAAACATATGGACTTTCTAAAATTAAGAAAACCTTTTTGGAATTTGAATAGACTTTTTGAATAGGGCTTGATGCAACAAGCATCCAGGAGATCAACCAAATAGAGGAAACAATTTTGTGCTAGGGAAGCAAAGCTCTGTAGATCAATATATGATAATAGGTAGAATTATTTAATTTTGTGGTCTGGAAGAAAATGAAATGAACTTAAGAAATTCTTAAAAATATTTCTATCTTATTTTATAAAATTAAAGATATCTGCTGATTTGAATATGCCACCTGTTCTTTACTCCAAAATTCAACAATTTCTTTTTATAAATTGAGAAAAATGCATCTAATTTACAAATAGTTTCCATTCTCTGCAGTTAGAAATGTATGCATATAATTTGATAATCCTACGGAATTGAATATATAAAATAGAAAAATCCTGAGACTGACCTTACTTGATGACCATGCTTGTGAAATTTAAAATCTCCTGATATTTTTTAATTGAAACAATAATATTTCAATGGAGAAGTTTTCAACGGCTAAAGCTATAGAGGCATGGCACAGGCAGATTTTAAATCACTTGAAAGAAAAATGTATGTGTAAGGGAAAAAGTTACAGGTAATAAGATTTAATGGTTGTGGGAAATAGACAAAAACTGATAGTGTTCTCTAGAGAAAATAGCTTTAGGGCAGACAAGAGAAATGAAATGTGATAGTGAGTGAGGTTTTAACAATAACAGAAACAATAATAACAGAGAAAAGAAAGGATTGAAGAGAAGATTAAATCAGAGGGTAGTATATAACTAATTCCAAAACTTTTTCCTTGATCAATCTGATGGGAAATTAAAGCACCAAGAGTAAATTTTTCCTAAGTGAGAACAATGATCTTTGGCAAGAACTGGTTACATTGCTTCCATGGTTGCGGCTCAAGAAAGGTGGACGTTGTAGCAGCTTAGGTTGAGAGCCAAAGGGATGCTTTCCAGCCAACTCAGAACTCTTTGCTCCTAATGGAAACTCAGTCTTGGAGAAATAATATCCAAAATAAGCTGATAGGGTCTCCATGCTCCTATAAAGAGGTTTCTCAGCCTCTCAATGTAGAAGACAGAATTTTAAGCAAAGATATCTAAAGGAATATATGGGAGATTTCTAAATGAATAGACTGACTACAACTAATGCAGAAAAGATAACATTTCAAAAGGATAACCATATGCAATTTTATCTTCATCAGGATTAAATATTTAGGACATCCCCTCAGAAGAATGTTAGACATCAAGTTCATGTTTACTAGAAAAAAATGTGATTATCAGTGAGAATAGACCCAGGTTGTTCCTTTCTGCTGTTCAATGTTACTGAACTTCTTTGAAGAGTTATATCTTGAATAATAAAATGTAATAAAATATATGAATCCTTTTCTCAAATATTACTTGGTGGGTTTTTTTTTTATTCACTTTGTTTTTATTTGAATTGTATGGTACACCACATTCCTGACACCTGTTTGTGATACAACTAACTGCAGGAAAATGATTTGCTAATCTGATTCTTATTTATAATACTAAGCTCTAAGATTCATTATGATTTTATCATTCGAGTAAAATCATATTCTAAGAAAATGCCAAATTATTGAACTTGGTATAGGCAGAAACTGGTTAAGGACAAATATGAGGATTTGATGAAAGTGAAATGATTCTAGGATCAATGGATTGTAGGTCCCAGAGAGGAATAAATGTTAATTTCTGAGCTAGAAAGGAGAGTAAGATGATTGAGACTAAGAGGCTCTGGGATGTAGCTCAGCAACAGAGTGCTTGCCCCGCATGCACAAGGACCTGGGTTCAATTGTCTACACCCAAAAGAAACAAAACAAAATGTTGAGACAAGATTTTGAAAGCAACTCTCTAAAAAAATTCTTGAATTTAGAGATAGAACATTAAAGTTGGTTACTTTAAACCTTGTCATATTACAATTGAAGAAATAAAACCATGAAAGCTAAATATATTCATTGTTAGTAACATAAAAATGAACTGTCTGCCAAGTTCCTATGACAATTACATAGAATATTATAAGAATTGAATTTTTATTCCGGTCACCTGTAGACCGTTCCCTCATCTATTCTTCTTTACCTGATTAGCTATTAATATGTAGACATACATAAATTTAAACCCTTACCTTTGTAATCCTTTGGAAAGGAATTTGTGTGAGAGGTTGATTAATTATTGTCCCTGTTATGATTTGGATCTGAGATGTCTCCCTAAAACTCACATGTGAGACAATGTGAGAAAATTCGGAGGAGAAATGATTGGGTTATAGCTTTTGCCAAATCAGTAAATTAATCCCTGATAGGATGAAATGAGTGGTAACTAGAGGCAGGTGGGGTGCGGCTAGAGGAAGTGGTTCATTGGGGGTGTGGCTACGGATATATATTTTGTATCTGGATAATGGGATCTCTCCCTCAGCTTTCTAATCATCATCTGAGATGCTTTACTCTGTCACACTCTCCTACCATGATGTTCTGCCTTACCTCAAGCCCCTAGGAATGGAGCCAGCCTTCTATAGACTAAGACCTCTGAAACCGTGAGACCTCAAATAAACTTTTCATCCTCTATGATTGTGCTGTTTGGTCTTTTAGTCACAGTAGTGAAAAACTGACTTAAACAGTCCCCTGTGTACAAATATGTTTTCACCCCTTATCTAGATCTCCTACTCCTCTGAGTCAAATACCCTTGAATTCTAAATGTTATTGTTCTGAGCCTCTTGGACAATTTGCTAAATGGGAAGCTGAAGCAGGATGAAATTAATATGAGTAGCAATTTTTATATAAAATGGTAAACATGAGTGTGACTTAGTACTCACTCAGCAACACTGAAACAGGTACAGAGATTCCTTAGCTTCCCATTGGGTGACTGCCCGAAGAAGCTACAGATGGAAGAAACATGGTCTTAAACGCTTGCAAGTGGGGAAAGGTGAGAGAAGCCTGAGGAAGGAAACTCACATCTGGGGTCTGTGCCCACAATCCCAAATGGGCCAAGGTCAGGGTTGCTCACAGCTTTGTTAGCTATACTAAGGAGTTTTAGATTGTATCCCTGAAATAATAGAAAGCCCATGTGAAATTTACAGCAGGGAAATGATAAGACCAGATTTAGGTTTTGGAAAAAATCCTTCTAGCTTCAACGTGAGAAACAGAAATCACTGTGCGATAGATAGAATAGTTGTGACCATAGAAAATTCATGTTAGCACCCTAACCCCCAATGTGACAGTACTAGGAGCTGGGACCTTTGGGAGGTAATTAGGACCTCCGGGTAGAGGTATCTTGAATGGGATCAGTACCCTTTGAAGAGACCAGGGAGTGAGCTGCTCTTTCACCATATAAGGATTAAATGAGAAGTCACTACCTACAAACTCAGAGAAGGGTCTTCACCAGAATCCCACCCCATACACACATACATACATCCTGGCCCCTGATTTCAGATGTCCGCCTCCAGAACTGTGAGAAATGAGTTTCTGCTCTTTATAAGTCACCCAGTTTACGGTACTTTGTTATTATAGCCAAATAAAAAGACAAGTGATGAGCAGTTAAGTGGTGAAAAGCCCAGCACCTACCATGGTGCTTGGCAAATAGGAGGTGATAGGTAAAATATTGCTGAGTATGTGAGGTAGCAAGAAGACCCATTATGATGCTGTTGCAGAAATCCAGGCAGGAGAGGGGTTTCCAGGTCAGCCTGATAACTGTCAACAAAAGTATACCAAGTGTCCAATCTGATTCTGCAAAACTTAAGAACATCATTCATATGTATTTGTGTTGTATGCTGAATCCAGAGTAAAGAAAAAGTTCTTGATTCTGTTTGTCAAAACAGCATTTCACTTTTAGCAGTTTCCTTTCCTTAAAGATGCTGTGCTCTTTCACCGCTGAAGCTGCATTACTTCTGAGCTGGCAGTTTTGCTGATGGCTTCTGTGCTCTGGAAGCCTTGCCCATTCATTTTCCACTTCTCCATTTGGCAGTGCACATTTCTGCCCTCATTCTTCACGGCAAGGTTCAAATACACAAGCTTTCTAATTACTAACAACCAGGAGAGCAAGAAACTGGAAAACAAACAAGTAAGGATAGACAGATGCACACCAGGTGAGTTTACACGAGAGCAGTGTTTCTCTTCGTCAATGGCACTATCTTCCCAAGTGTTGACAGACTGAGCTTGGACACGATCCAGAACACTCACTCTTACTGAAAACAGCTAATTACTTGGGGGGGAAATCGTGTGGACTGACAAACAGGGCTGTGTACACAGAGGCAAGTGGAAAAGACTTGGTGGGTTTATTATTCCATAACTTTTTCATAGTGAGTATTAATGGATTACAGATATTTATTGAATTTATAGAAAATGTCCACTAGTGAACAAAGCTTTCTACCACCTTTTAAGACAGAATTTTTTTTTATTAGTTTCAGAGCTGTTTGTGATTTTCCAATACTGGAACCTGTTTCCCTTTCTACTGAGTTTACCAGAGAGTTTTGTAGCCTCACAAAATGAAATGCAAGATGCTCAGACTTCGTCATCTTACTGATAAGGGTTTTAAAATCATAGGATGCTTCAGCTTGGCAACAGTAGTCAAGTTGTTAACCTCTTCTGACCATGAAATAAAGAGGTGCTTGAGGGGTTTAATTAAATTGTTTATTTTCTTAAAAGTGTAGCATAATACCAGACACATAAAAGGAACAAATTTTCATGACTATTCTATCAAATGAAAAAAGTTCTCAAAAGGTATCTTTGTATCTTTTGTTGTGTTTAGAAACATTAGATGAAGTAAAAATAATAGAATCTCAGAGAGAGCCACACTGATATTATTTGAATTCTATAGTACTACATGGAATATTTCATTAAATTTTTTAAAAGTGACACATACTTTTGTATTCTTTATTTATGATATATGTAAGAAGTTAATACTAAATTAAGATGTTTGGTGTATTAGCTGCAGTCTAAAATTATTGTTATATCTTTCTGCTTTTCTATTTTTTTAACGAGCAGATTTGAGTTTGATCTTATTCAGTGACATTAGTGATGCTAAAAAAGTCTAGCAAACTCTCCAGTTACCCTCTGAGGTAAAATTTAGGAAATTCAGGCCTAATATAAACCTTTGAGGCCACTGGATCACTATGAGGGTTTAGAGTGACAACAGCATCATGTCAAACTAGGTATTCTTTAGAGCAGTGGTTCCCACTGTACCCTGAAGATGCCTAGGGGACTTGAAGTCATGACAGGAATGGTTGTATCCATGGAAAGTCATATTAAGTATGATTAGAAAAGATAATCAGTGTTAAATGCTCTATATACAGATACAGCAGTTTTTCAAAAATACACAGATGCCATTGTGATTGGAAGAGAAATTCATCAGAAGGCATTACTGAATTTGAGTAGTGTTTTGTTTTATGCTTTTTCCCACTAATATTCGTGTATAATCTGTCTGCTCCCATGTGAAAACTTTGGGCATTTTAAATGGTGTAAGGAAAAAGAAATATATTTTCTTCTCATCTTGGGCTCATGGCTCAGGCTCCCATAAAACAAAACACAGATTAATAAAGAAAAATATATGAATTTATTTAAAATAAATTCTCCTGGCATGGGCACCTTCAAATGAAAAACGAAGAACTAAAGAAATAGGTAAAGTGTATTTTGGTGCTTAGGTTTGATGAAGAATGAACAGTCATGAAGAAATAATTATAAGGTAAAAGGGCATGCAATATATGGGCATGAACTAAAGTCAAGCTTATTTGTATTTTTCTCCATGTCCCTGTATTCTCAAAGACGACTGTGCCTTTCCTCTGGGTGCAGGGAGAGAAGCTCTGGAATGAGGGTTTTACAAGATGTTTCAGGAGAGAAGAGCAAGGGAAAGTCAGAGAGTGACCTTCCTAGGTCTGATAGCCTGCTTTGGCATAAAAAGTCAAGGGAGATGGGGAAAGCAACCTTTTGCATCTGCTGTTTTGTCTGATGCCAATGCACCATATTCTGGGGTGGACTTGAACTTGAAGTTCTCTACTTGAAGGTCAGGGGCTGGGAGTTATTCACATGGATATATCAACTTGGAAGGGAGAAACCAACTGGTACATCCAGATGGCATTTGGCAAGGTTTCTAACTCAGTCCAAGCTGGGGAAGAATGTAACAAGGAATTTGATAAAAGAGTATAATAAAGATACTAGAGAAAAACTAAGAAGGTTGCATAGGCTTATTTTTTTGTCAAGAGAAATACAGTTCTTTTCAGCCTGCAGATGTATTGATTTATTAAATTACTAGAATGGGACACTTCAGGGTGGGGTTCACAATGCTCAACAGGAATGCTCAATAGATTGGTCTTTCAGGACCAGACCACCCTTGTGAATTCAACCTCCCCAGCACTAATTAAGGAAGGGTAGGATGGAGGAGCTGGTCTCCTGCTTTGAGGGACCACTAACTCATCTCCCATGCTACAGGGCTCTTTCTTGCCCATTTTAAATGTGAAAATAAAACTACAATGTAAAATACAATGAAAGCATATTGTACAAAGTAAAATACAACAGAAGACTTTTTATTGCTATGATTAAAGAAGCATCAAGGTCCTAAAGAGATGAAGAATAAATTTCGGTTTCTCTACCAAGGGTCCTGTGAGGCTAAGTCAATGTTTGCCAGCCGTTAGTGATACTAGAAGAGCCATTGGCTGAGTCTTTACACATAGGTCTCAAGCCAGAAACTTGGACAGTGGTGTATTTATAGATGGGGGGTGGGCGGGAGGTGTGGAAGAATGCAAGCTCAGCATATCTCCTAGTCAAGGAAATATGCAAAACCCAGAGCAAATAAACACTGCTGCCTGGCTCCGACTCTCTCTCCAACCCTCTCATAGAGAATGTTGCCTTTTCTATTTCTCCGATGTGAGGAGAAAGCTACAAGAACGTCTAAGAATCAGAAAATAGAACCCATAAATTTGAAAAAGTGAAAGGATTTGGGTTATTTGGTCAAGAAGAGATGCCAAAAAGATCAACTTAATAATGGCTTTTTAGCAAACAATATGTTGCAATGAAGCTGCAGATGTATTTTTTTTTCCCCACTAAGGCAAAGTAAGGAGAAGTAGTAAGAGTTGGAAGCAGGATATATTTAGATTAGATATGAGGAAGGATTTCTCAGTCATAAGGAGTGTGTAGCTTGGCTGCTTAGGATATGGTCTGACTTCACAGATGTTTTGCCTCTTATTTTTAAAAGTTTAAACAACTATTGACTCTTTACTCCCAAATAGAAAAGTCCATATTTTTTACTCCTTTAGAAAAGCCACCACAGGGACCAGAAAAATGAGTTAAATGACTTCCACGTTGAGTAATTTTCCTTAACTGCCCCCAAATGAATATTACATGAATCTCCTTGAAAATAGCAAGTTTTGTCCTACGTACTTAAATTTCATAAAATGTTATAATTAAAAATAAAAAATATATGTGTTTAAAGCTTTAAAGAATAGCAGACCTCTACTGTGTGTGCTTCAGCTATACACAAACACGCTCATACACACAACACACAGGCACAATGACTGAGGTTTAAGTACTGTTAAAAGTCTCCAACCATTAGAAAAATAACAAGTTTGTTCATTGAACTTCTCTTCTCACATCTAACCTTATGTAACTATTTATGTAGAATCCTGTATTTGAATACTAACACATTAAAGAAGCTGGCTTGAAAGGTGTGATCCATGAAATACATAGACATTATAAAAAATCATAATCAGTTCTAAAATCCTCACAATTTGCACCGAGTGCAAACAGAGCCCCAAACATGAATTTGCTAGTTGAATTCCTGCGTATACTAGAGATTTTCGGTGCCTTTGGTTTTTATCCCCGATAGATAATCTTGGGGAATTGACTCATCACTATATAATTGGTCTTTTGGGGAAAATTTTCATTTATAATGTTAAATCACTAAAGCTAAGCTCTCCAATGACAGCGCAAAATTGTTGGAAGTTTCTTTATCTATTCTCATTTTATGCTGTGTCCAAGCCACTTTGTTGTGTACCCAGGACTAATGGGTATTAATTTCTAAAACAAAGCAAAAACAATTCAGGTTTCACCCCTAGTACAACATGGATATAGCCTAATACCTACATATATCATTCCTGCCTTAAAATATTGAAGATTCAACTGATATTAGCTCATGTCCCCTTAGACTTTTCATAGGAGTATAGCAGAAAAAAAAAAAAAACATCTAAGTGAGACAGGGAGAATAAGAAATTAGGATTGTGTTAATATAGAGGAGGTGTGCCAGGCATGGTGTCACAAACCTCTAATCCTAGTGACTTGGGAGGCTCAAGCAAGAGTATAGCAAGTTTGAGGCCATCCTTAGCAACTCATCAAGACCCAGTCTCAAAATTAAATTTTAAAAAAGGACTGGGGATGTAGCTCAGTGGTAGAACACTTGCCTGGCAAGTCCTGGGTTCATTTTCTAGTATCACAAACCAGGGGTGGGGGAGGATTACTTTGAGATGCCAACAATGCCAACTCATTCCTACTTACAATTGGGAGTTTCCTAAACACTATCTGAGAAAGAGAGCATGAACATATTCAGCTTGACTATTCCACTCAGGTTTTCCCTTTCAATCCTGAAAACATGGATGAAATAATCCATATTCTCAAGTAAGAAATAGAAAACATTTTTTTTTCTGTTTTTACGTCCACTGAGGAGGAAATGAATTCTCTTTTATATTTCACCCTCGAGTAATTTTCTTCATCACTAAAGTCTTCTGCAATTATTTGATTTAATGATTTTGCTTTTATTTACAAAGAAAAAAAAAAGATTGATCTTAGCTGGACATAGTGGCACAGGCCTATAAACCCAGAGGCTCAGGAGGTTGAGGCAGGAGGATCTCAAGTTCAAAGCCAGCCTCAGCAATTTAGGGAGGCCTAAGCAACTTACTGAGAACCTGTCTCAAAATAAAAAGGGTTAGGGATGTGACTCAGTGGTGAAGTGCCTCTGGATTCAATCCCTGGTACCAAAAAAAAAAAATTGAGGTTAGTAATTATATTAATGATGACATATGAGTAGATTGAAGAAATGTTCTATCTTTATTTTACAACCGTTGACTTAGCCTCACAGGACCCTTGGTAGAGAAATCAAAATTTATTCTTCATCTCTTAAACTTGAACAAACATGAGAAATATGTAACCTGTCAGTATCCTCATTGTCTGGGCCATAGCTTTTCAATAGTGGGCCAGCTCCAATGGTCAAGCAATAGCTGCAAAGAACCAGGAGAAATGTACAGTAGGTTATCTTGGGGAGGGGCCTCCCACTGCAGCCAGTCAGGATGCTCCTCCCAGGCACCTGAATTACCACTCCAAGACAAACTGGAGAAGACCATGGGTTAGGAAGACTAGTGATGTAGAGAAGGAGGCAGGAGGGAGTGTCCCAATGTTGCTCAGTGAGAACAGGAAACCAATCCACATCCCTATCCTTGCTGGACCACTTCTGCCTTTGGCAGTATTTCTCAGTGATAAACAATGCCTGTAAAGGCTTGCTCAACTGATGGAGGCTTCAAATCCTATAGTCACTTCTACAGAGTGGATCTGTGAGGCAGGCACTGTGCTGAAGCACCTCCCTGCAGATGCCTGATACTTCCATGTGAATATTCTTTTCTTTGTCCTCTTCCTGAACCGTGAACACTTTTCCTGACCATGGAGGAATGAGATTTTAGTGTTCTTATGCATTCACAGAAATGCGTTCTTCATCCAGGAAGAGAGGCTAGGCAAAAGGAGCCCAGGATGCTGAAGGAAGAACTGATATAGAAAAAAGGTAGGGAGGGGACAGTGGTTAAAATTGCCTCGCAGTCTAACCAGGGACACCTCTGCTGCTGCTTATCTTCCACAGCATGTGGTACAAATAAATTAGACCAAGTAAATCTTGAGAAAGCATGAGGCTAGAAAAAAATTACCAATACTTATTTCACTCTTACTTTCCCTTTTATGTTGTAAATTTGAAATATTTTAAAAGAATGAATATAATAAGACTGAAAGACATTAAAAAAAAAAAGCTCTTTGTTAAACTGGGAACATCAAGGACCTGCAGAGAACTTAATCTATTATAGATTCTGGGAGATTTAAGAGCTCCATTTCCATGGAGCATTCTACCTAGAAAGGAAGGCTGTGACGAGGGAAGTCTGTGGCCCACCCCTGACCTCACCCTGCAAGTTAATGTTAGTATTACTGACCAGGTTCTTTAATCGGGATCAGGTTCCCACAATCTGGAAAAGGAATTGAATTATTTGTTAAGGTGTTTTTGTTTTTTTTTATTGTAAGATGTTATTCTTACAATAAGATGTTCTGCAGCATACCAGCCTTGGCCCACTAGTTGCAACAGCACCCCCACTTCTGAGTTGTGACAAAGAGAACTCTCTCCAGACATTGCCATATTTTTCTGGGGAAGAAGGAGGGGACTTATAGGGAAAATCTTGTATCCAGTTTAAAACCACTGATACAGATTCAGTTTTCCAAACTGGGTTCCCTGCATCTCTGTGCTCCATGAAAAAGTAACATCATGGGAACTGGCAAATGCTCTCTCTCGCTCTTAAATTTTTTTTTTTTCTGCACATCAGCATATTAAAGTCTCTTAGAATTCCTGCTCAGCTCTGTTTAAATCCAAGCCAAATTCATCAAAGCATAGGAATCTTATTTTCTAACATCTTATTTACTAACATCTATTAGTATTTTATGGAACTTTTGTTTTGAAACGCTCCTTGAATGGGCTTTGATTAGTATAGAAATTAGTGGAAGAATTATTTGATTGGTTCATGTACTCCAAAGCTCTTAACCTGAAAATAACTATTTTTGTGAATGTGTCTGAAGGTCATGAGAGAGGAGTCTTTATGAGGAGAGACAAAATTTATTCCTCCCAGAACTTTAAGAATTTGAAGAAGACTCTCAGAGGAATAGAGAAGAGAAAAAGATGGAGCCAATAATAAAGTCCCTGATCATGACTTCCAGGGAAATTGAGTGCTGGCTGCCCTACATTCCTTTTGCATACAGAAAATCACACCAAACCAAACAAATAATACAATGAGAGGGAGATATGTGACAATACCTGGCCTAGATAGCTGCCAAATGAAACTTTGGGGCCATGGGGCTGATGGTGCAGCTCACTGGTAGAACACTTCCCTAGCATATATAAGGTCTGGATTTAGTCCTAACACTGGGAGTGGAGGGAAAGGAAGAGAAACTTCAAGATCCTATCTACAAATTGGGAATCCCTATGGATTTTTATGATACTATAATATAGTATAGCAAAAGAAAAAAAGTCATGCAAATAAACTCAAGTAAATAAGTAACAAGTATGACCTCCAGAAATGACTTACTAAAGACTAGAGTTGGAAACCAGGAAGATCTGGGGGACTGAAGTGCTGTCTCTTCTCCTCTTTTCCATTCCTCCTCATTCTCCTTCCCACCTCACCGCATCTCTATCTCTCTATATACATGTATTTCCCTCCCCATTTCTTTTTTTCTCTGCATAGACAGACTTCTGCTTCCTGGTGATTTTGGTTCTCATAACTTAAGTGAGCAAGTGACTTGTTCTTCCCTGTGGTTAACTTTGGCCCAAAATCTAGATGACAAGTTTTTCAAATGGCCTGAATGTCCATGGTCAACCAATGACCAGCTGGCCCTAGATCAAGTGTTTTCTCACGGTCCAGTCATCTAAAGCCAGGGGAAGAGGATACAGACACAAAGTGTTTATAGGGTCATAGAGAATACCCATTCAACAGTCTGTAAGGGTTGAGGCATTTAAAAAAAAAAAGTCCTGGGTAAGCAGAAACCCTGAAACACATCTATCACAACCCATTGCTCTTTGGTTTACAAGGGTAGTTCAGACATACACCATAATAATAATGGTAACGAGCTAACGAGCATTCATTCAGCAGTTAAGTGCTAACTTGCATCTATGTCAGGCATTTTCCCAAGTGCTCTTTGGTCATTTGATCAATATATTATAACAACATATGTGGTGGATAGAATTATTTTTCCTATTCTGCAGCCAAGGAAACAGAAGATCAGAAAGATTTAGTTCCCAAACAACTGATAAATGAAAGAGCCGGGATTCAACGTTAGGTGTCTGGCTCAGAATCTAGGCTCATAATTACTCTGCTTAACTTCCTCTCTGGAAAAAAATATGTAAATATAAAATACAACTTCAGGCAATTAGATACCTCAATTTTGGCAAATTGTCTTGTGTGGGCTGGTATTTCAGAAAAAGTACCAACCAATATTAAACATGCCTATAGTTATAGATCAGTCATGTAATCTGTGTCTAAATTTCCATGCTCCAGATGAATGTGTTCTATGGGAGCTCACCAGTCATTTACCTCAGAGTTTGTCTGTTGCTTGAAACCAAGAGCCTGAAGTTCACCCACTATCTACCCCAAACCAGAATTGAGTCCCAGCTGTTCATTGAAGCTGGTTTGTGGCAGTGCTGTCTTCATCTCCACCTATGTAAGAGGAGACGAGGCATGGTGGCACTCACTGCAACCCTAGCAACTTGGGAGGCTGAGTCAGGAGGATCACAAGTTCAATGCCAGAAAATAGGCTTATCTCTGATGGTGTTTTGAGCTTACCTCTCCTCTTTATAGTTAATTAGAAAAAAAAACATTCTTTTATATGTGATAGAGCATTCTGAACCAGGATATTGGAATATACACCTATAAAGATCAGTGACCTCATGCAGATCATTTTTATTACCCAAGGCTCACTCTATTATTAATAAGGTGGCCATTAATGCTACTTCCTAAAAGACTTCCACCAGTCAGGTATTATTTCAGAATCAAGTCGCTGTAACCTTTAACATTTTCTTGACATTTATTTCAGCAAATAAAAAGGTCACTGCACTTTTCTTTTTCTGTATTCTACATTTTTTTTTTCTTAGAATAATGTTAATCGTCCTCATCCCTTACCCTATTTCGGTCTGTCTTTCAAAAGTTTTTTCTTATGAAGTCTTAACAAGTCCTTTTTCTTCTTGGTATTTAGTCTTTTTTTTTTTTAAGTGCAGTGATACTGCTACACACAAAAATCTAGATAAATCGACCACCTTCTTTAACTTTGAGTCAAGGGGTTCTACTTTTACCAAACTATTTATCAGGCTTCCAAAGAATTTATCTGAAACTCTATGATTTATTTGCATTCAAGTGAGACAAAAATTTTCCTTTAAATGTTATTCGGAATGTCTTGGATTAAACTCATTTTAACAAACATCTATTGAAATACCTGAAACATGAAAAATCAAATGAGGTTGCCTTAGTGGACTCAAGGAATAGTGAAAAAGCCTGACATGAAGGGCTTGAGCCAAACTGGAATGTGGGGATAAGGAGAGGAAATTGGAACAAGTGTCACAGTAATCAGCCCAGGTTCCAAATTAAGGAAGATTTCATAACATGAGGAGTGATCCACATGTTATAAGATCGCTATATCAATGCTTGTGTTGAAAAGAAACAGCAATATTAGTAGTATTATATTAGAAAGGTACCAGAAAGCCTTCCCTGGAGGACAAGATACAGGAAGTGCGGACCAAATGGTCACCTATGTGGACAAAGACATGGAGACAAACACACACGGCAGGTTTAGAGAGTGCTGTGAAGGTTGATTAGGCTCAACAGCACAGTAAACTGCGGGGCAGGGCACTGGAGATAACTGACCAGTTGCATTTCTGGAAAGCCCACGTGGACAGTGAACAAGAGAGCAGAGCCAGGAATATTGGGGTCTGAGTCCTTGCTCTGCTACTCACCAATTTTGTAACCTTGAATCTTAGAGCTTCAGTTTTTTTCTCTATAAAATTGTGAAAATAAGAGAATCTGCTTCACTAGGTTATGGTAAAAATTACATGAGTTAAACCATGGGACATTCTCAGAAACATGCACTATTTTTTTTATCTGATCTTTTGTTCTCTAGAATCTTGAATTGAATATTTTGACAGAAAATTCCCCAATGATGCGAATCAAAACTCATGGAATCACTAAACCCAAACCTACCTTAGCTTTGTGACTCTAATGTAGTAACTTTGTCAGTTAAGGATGTAAGGAAGTATTTTAAGAAACCCTTGACGCTGTTAAGAATGTTCTAACCAGTGATGCACACCTGTAATCCCAGCTCCCCCCGAGAGGCTGAAGCAGAAGGCTGACAAGCCTGGGCAACTTAGCAAGACCCTGTCTCAAAATAAAAGATAAAAAGGGCTGTGGGTGTAGCTCAGCAATAGAGAACCCCTGGCTTCAAGTCCCCTGTATCCTACACACACTAAAGAATGTAACTCTGAAGGGGCAGTGGGAGATCATGCCAGCAAAGTCTGTGCACTGACATCTTACTAAACAGTGGTAATGATACATCACTACCAACTCACTCGCAAATTATCAGAGGTACCAATCCCACTTCTGTCTTAAGACTGACTTCATATTTATGGCCATATTTTATGTATAAATGGCCTAAATAATATAAGCATAGAGCAAGCAATCATCTAATTATAGTGGATCTTTTAATAGGAAAGTATTGTCTTATCTGTGGTTGATCATTACTTAAATATTCTATATTTTATATGATCTTTATTTTTCATTTAATTTTTAATAGACATGAAATTATATATATTTATGGTATAAGACATGATGTTTTTTATATGTGTACATTGTGGAATGACTAATCAAAATAATTAGCATATTCATTACTTCACACAATTATCATTTTTCATGGGAACTATTTAAAATCTGCCCCTAATAATTTCTGATCATATTGAAAGTACACAGTTACTAACTCTGGTCACTATGTTGAACAATGGATCTCCTGAAGCATATTCATCTTCACTGAAATTTAATTTCTTGGGCAAATTTTTCCCCAACCCCTCCCTACCACTGGCTACTTTCTGCTTCTAATAGTTCAATGTTCTGAAATTTCACTTTTAAGTGAGATCATCTCTTTCTGTGCCTGACTTATTTTACTTAGCATCATATCTTCTAGGTTCATCCATGTTGTTGAAAATAATATAATTTCCTTCTTTTTAAGTCTGACTAGTATTCCATTTTATACACAGAGCACTTTTTCTGTGTCCACTGATGAGATACTTAGTTTAATGTTATATCTTAGTTATTGTGAATAAATTGCAATGAATATGAAACTGCAGATATCTTTCTGACACAATGATTTCAAAACTTTTGGATACATACCAAGAAGTGGAATTGCTGGATGGTGTGATAGTTATATTTTTAAGTCTTTTAGGAACCCTTATTCTGTTTTCCATAATGACTGTAATAATTTACACTCCCACCAACAGTGTGATGGGGCTTCCTTTTGTCTAAATTCTTGCCAATGCTTATTATCTCTTGACTTTGAATAATAGGCATTCCCACAGATATGAGGTGGCATATCATTGTGATTTTAATTTGAATATCCCTGAGGATTAGTGGTTCAAAACATTTTTTTTTCATATCCTTCCTGGCCATTTGTATGTTTCCTTTTGAGAAATGTCTATTCAGATCCTTTGTCTATTTTTATTGGGTTATTTGGTTTTTTTGAAGGGTGTTTGGATTATACAATATGTAAAGAGAAATATAAACATAGCCCTTATCTTTGAGAATAATTTTGAAGAGTATGGTTTCCTTTTCAAGTTAAGATGAATCTGGAAAAAGGAATTGAAATAATTCAATAGGAGTTTACCAAAAAATTTTTTTTAAAAAAGAACATTTTGCTAGTATTTCATGAGTCACATAAGTAATATTCAACTTGGTAGATTTTTATACTATTTTCCATTTTAATTCCTTTTTAAAAATAATTTTTAATGTGAAAACAAGTTTTATTATAGTTCATGTTCTGCTAATAATTATACATCTTAGCATGCTCATCCGAGATCTACCAGTCATTTTCATGACATCTTCCAGTGTAGCTGAGAGATGAACTTATAACTGATTATTTTAGTTTTTAAGCTTGAAGAACAGATTTCAAAATAACACATTGAACTAATCAGAGGAAACTACAAAGCCAAAATAGCAATTTTTTCTGAGCAGAAATTAATATTGGAACTATCAAGTCAGTAGTTTTATATAAAAGTCAAAACTAGAGTCTCAAAATTTCAATGTTGAGGTCTTTGCTTCTCTGAAGATTAGTAAAGGTGCCTTCTTAAGTTGGTTTCCTGAATTATGGGCATCATCCTGTCCTTCAAACCCAACAGCTAAATTGTCCTCAACTGCTAATTTCCAGCTCTGTGATCAGTGCAGTGTATGATTTTGAAGTCTGCTCTTCATGCTCAGAGCCTTCCTTCAGAAGGTAGAGCCTTGTCTTCCCTTCCCAGGCCATGAAGGATCCTTCTCTTCTCTCACCTTCCCTCACCTTCCCTCCTCCCATACGAATATACCTTCATCCCTCTGGCCTCCCTTGAAGGGTGAGCCGCCATCCTGATAAAATATTTCCTTGGATATGAAATTATCAGTACTAAATCTGGGATAATTGGTTTCATGGCAAGAAGTGGTGAGGGGAGAGGAAGTGAGGGACCCCAGCAGTCCCTGATCTTTCTTACTTTCTTCCAATATTCTACAAACCTGTGCTCATGTCTGAATCAAATTTCAATTTATTTAGTTTCTTAAAAGAGTATTCATAGGAATGCCAAGTATGGTGATGCACACCTACAATCCTACCACTCTAGGGGCTGAGGCAGGAGGGTCAGTTGAGCCTAGGACTTTGAGGTTAGCCTGGACAACGCAGAGACTCTGTTTCTAAAATAAAATCATATGAAAATAGAAGAAAGAGTTCTTAATATTCAAATAGTTCTATCATAATTCATCATTTTGGGGCGTGATTCTCTGAATCTTATCAATTAGCCATTTTGTGACAAACTTTCTTTTTTCTTTTTTAAAAAATGTTTATTGGTTTATTATAATTGTACATAACAATGAGACTTATTCTGCCATATTCACACATGGACATAACATAATTTGATCCATCACATTCCCCGGTACCTTCCTTTTCCCTTGTTTCCTCCCTCCCCCATCAATGAATATTTTATTTGATAATGTATAGCAGGAACAGAGGGACCTACTGTTGAAAATTATCTTTCACTAAAACATTAGCACCTCTTAATAAAGGGAATGATTAAATAATTTTTCAGAAATGTATATGAATAAATATGCCCAGCACTCTGGATGAGGATGTTCTCCAGTAACACGCTGTGAATGAGTGGTGAGCTATCAGTGCCTGCAGAGCTCTGGTAATCTAGAGGAGTTTCCAAACGGAGCTCTTCAATCCAAATCTGTCGACTCAGTAACGATGTTTATAAAAATCAGTCAAAACAGCTATCTTGCATCTGAACCACTTAACTAAAAGCTTTATACCTCAACTGGTTGATTTTGAATCTTGTAATTATATCTCAAAGAGGCCAGCATGATCAGAATAGATCTACAAATAGTCATTCATTTATATGTTTAACCATTTCACAAGTGAGCATCTACTCCCTCTTAAGCCATACTCTAAGCAAAAAGAGTCTCAGCACCTGGCCTCATGAAGTTTATAATACATTGTTAGCATAAAACAAACAAATAAATAATTACATGAATACATACTAAAACTCATGATAAGGGCTTTGGAGAGAAAAGGTACACGGAGAAAAGGAGAAAACAAGGTGGCCCTATTGAATATGAAGGCTGGCTTCATCCAGGCAGAGGTGAAGGGTGATTCTGGGTAGAGAGAACAATGTGTCTGAGGGAGAAGCTGAGTAATTCAAGGAACCCGAGAGAGACAATACAACTAGAGCTTTGCAAGCAAAGGGAAGCTACTGCTGAAGATGACAGAGGACTCTGAAAGCTGAAGGCAAAGGCTTGTCTCTTCCATGCATTGTAATGAGAAACCATCTAAGGGTTTTATACTGAGATGCTTAGATGTGTGGTCCAGTTGATGTTGTATAAAGAATACTCTGCCTCAATGAGAATAGACTTGAGAATGCCAGAAAAATAGTAGGGAGCCAGAAGAGTCTGCATGTCAGCAACATGGTGAGTCCAGGAATTATTCTCCTCCGCAGTTGGGCAGTGGGGATTGAGAGCAGAGAGGGTCTGCTTGCCGGGTCTCCTGCCCTCAGGGATGCAGCCTCACTCGTCCTCTTGCCTGCCAGGGAAAATGATAAAGTGCTCTGCCCCACAGAATTTTATTGGTGTGGGACACAGATCTGGTTAGAAAAGATTGATTAATATTACAGCTGCTAGAAATTATCAGCTCATGAAAAGCTACCCAATATTAAAAAACCAACATGCTTACATTGTTTATGGGAAACATCTGTCCACAGTCTACTGAGGCATCATTTCTCCCTGCTTCTCTCCTGTCTGGCATTTCATTCTGATTTCTAGACGGCAGTCTATTGTTTATCTTAATCATTACTAATGATCATGTAACTGGCTATATAAGCAGTATACCTAGTAACTCCCCAAGACTCAGATTTTATCAGCAGACAAGAAAAACATCTAAAGGGAGCCAACGATCTTAATGTTCCTTAGAATCTTCAATTTAATTCTTTGTAGGAGAAAAAGAAAACTGTAATTGTGAAAGTTCAAAATCTTCATATAATATTTTAATGGTGTGGCTTAGAAGATTTGTATTTTTATTAAAAACAAGTAGAGACAAATGATGGGCAAGTTTCTCTCTGCTGTGGAGACTTCTTGCATTTTAAGTGCAGCAAATCATTTCTAATACTCAATACATGTTGAGATAGAGTTGAGATCCAAAGGCTTTGCTTAAAAAAATAAAAATCAAAGTCTCACAAAACATTGACACAAGGAATTAAATTTTACAAAGCTGGCTAACTTTGGTCCCACTGGGGAAAAATTTATGGTTGTTTCAGTAGTACTTAGTGGTTCTTTATTAGCCATGTGGAAATGCTAAAACTTTTACTACCAGAATTCTGTAGTTTTAATATGTGGCAAATATCCCTGGACTAAGTCCCACTGAGCTTCTCAAATACTTCAACTATGACAAGCTTATATTTTATTTTTCACAAAATATGACTTGCTTTGGAAAACTGACTTGATTGTGCTGCAAATCCAAGAGACAGTCATTTTATTTACAATGAATTGTTTATGTCATGTGTTCTCTTGTGACTTCGAAGATCCTAGAGAGTCCCCCATACAAAGGCTTTCATCGAATATGATTCACAATGAGACTAACATGATCATTTTTAGATAAAAAATTTGATGTCTCAAAACAAAGGCATTCCGGTTCAGAGAAATGAGAAAACAGAGTAGAACATAAAATGTTTAAAGATCATCATGTTAATGGTGTAGAGGCCAACTCAACCACTCTATATTTTTCTTGAATGCTGCATACTTATTTTGCTTTTGTTAATCGAATTTTCTAAGATTGCATTGAATTTGTCAATTTTTATTATTTTATTAAGTGTATATTAATATCAATCTGGGCTAATACATAACCGAACAATTCAAGTGTTTTTTTCCCACTTGCTTTTACAAATGATAATTCTGAACTCATAGATCTCTAGGCACTATTCCTGGTCACAGCAGGTATTCAAAAACCATTAGTTCCCACACTTTTATCTGAGGACATCTAAGCATTGGAGGAAGAAAATGTGACCTTTGAAAATTTTAGGACAGGAAGCAAACTTATGAAAAGAAAGAAAAATAGAAAATTTACATGTTAAAAATGTGCACCATTTGAAAACTCTTTTAGCAATAAAGGTGTTTTCTCTATTAAAATCAGACAGGTTAGCTTTCATAAGAAAAACCTGATTCCTTTATATTCATTGCTTTAACCTGTGTCAGATCCTTGGATACACAACAGATTGTGAAGTTTCCAGTTTGTATCACTTTAAATGGCCCAATAAGAAGTATAATTGGATAAAAGCCAATTACATATATTATTATATATAAGTTAACTAATATAAACTTAATATTTTTGGGGGGTAGGGATACCAGGCATTGAACTCAGGGGTATTTAACCTCTGAGCCACATCCCCAGCCCTGTTTTATATTTTATTTATTTAGAAACAGGGTCTCACAAGTTGCTTAGTGTCTCGCCTTAGCTGAGGCTGGCTTTGAACTCATGATCCTCTTGCCTCAGCCTCCCAAGCCACTAGGATTACAGGCATGCACCATTTTGTCCAGTTTTAACTTAATTTTAATATAAAAGAATGTAAGCAGAAGGCTTCATATTGGTAGCCTGAGAAGTCTTTGTTTTATTTCAAAATAAGCCTCAATTTAGAAAAATGAAATCCCTTGGATAGATGGATAGATACAGCTTGAGGTAAATAGGTATGGAGTCTTGCCACAGTCCAGCTGCAGTAAAATAGCCGGGGGGTGACGAACAACTTGTGTAGATTGATACAGCAGGAGTGGGAGCCGTTTATTGTAGGACAGAAGCGGTATTTATACATTCCACACTGCTTATCTTAATTAACATAAACTAGATACAGCAGTCAACCAATAAGGAATCTCCACACTTAATGGCTCGCTGGCATAACTTCACAAACCACTCCCTCTGGCAAAATGCCAGGCACCATCCAGACTTGTTTACAGACTCTAACAGAGTCTAATATATGTCTATATGTGTTTCTAAAAAGACAGATTATTTTTGATTCAATTGCTATAAAATTACCATTAGAATAAATTGCTTATATACCCAGCACAGTTCCCTATCCTGAAGGTACCAGTAGACTGTTAATTTTCCATTCATTGATTTTTCACCCAGTCAACAATATCTATTAAACATTCTGTGCCATGCATTTTGTCAGGTTTTGGAGAAAGATAAGTAGGCCTTGTTCCCTGTGTTTAAAGACTCACAGGCATCCCAAGGCTTGCTCCCAGTCCTGAGTCATGTATCGAGAAATATAGCAGGATCATTATAATTATATAAATAATCAGTTCCACAAATGAATTTCAAAACCCTAACATCACAAATGCTTACTCACAATGGTTGTAAAGCCATAAGCACGTTTTTTAACTTCTCAATGCATTGAGGAGTTTGATTTGTAAAACTATGATACTGAAGTTGAGATACCTTCTGGATTTGTAGCATTGAACTGAGAGTGGCTACTGATTAAATAAATGCCCTGTCAATGTTCATGAGGAGAGGAGTTAAAAGATTATATAGGGTTAACCAAAAGAAAGAGGAAATGGAGTTCAGTGGAACAAGACCGATGGACAATGTGAACTGCCCACTCCTCCTAAGCTTCCCAAAGACACATAAAATGATTGCCAGAAAATGCACTCTTGGTTGTTGTCTGGGCACAAGGAAATATCTGGCATAGTCTCTTATTCATTAAAATCCTAAATACACTAATTAAGAACATTGTAGTTTGGAATTACAAAACCAATTCCATGTGTTTCATGTGGTTTTAAACTGCAAAGTTGTCCATTTATAAGCCTGCAGTTGTGCCAAATGGAATGCATAGAATACATTAAGTTGGACCAGAAATTTAATAGTATAGAGAAGAATAGTCTAAAATAAGAATATACAAAGTCCAGAACATTAAAAATGTTAATTTTGTCCAGGATGATTTAAAATTAGTGCAATTTGCTAAATATAATTATTGACAAAATTAATAAAGAGTATCAAGAAGATATTGATAGTTAATATTACTCACAGTTTTGTGATATGAAATACAATAGGCAAGAACTGCATGTTATCTTTTATTTATACAAGACTCATGTAATTTAACTTGCTTTTTTTTGGCCATAGCTATCAGGAAGTTTTTTATCAAATGTGATTGATGCTCAGTTATGGTAACTGATAACTATTTGTTCTGATTTTCTTACATTTGATTTTTTTTTTTTGTTCTATGTTGATTTTTTTAAATTTTTGTTGGATGTTGACAGAACTTTATTTTATTCATTTATTTATATGCAGTGCAGAGAATCAAACCCAGTGTCTCACATATACAAGGCAAGCGCTCTACCATTGAGCCACAACCACAGCCCCTATGTTGATATTTTATAAGTGAACATTTAAAATTTTTTTCTTTAAACATCTTTGCGAAAAGAGAGCATAGGAAAAATGCATAACTTTGTATCAACACAAAGTTGAACAGAGTTCATTCCTTTTGTAAGAGTTTGACACACCTTCATCACAGTATTAATTAATTTGTCGGATCTTTTGTAACAAAGTAAATAAAGACAAAAAGACATCAACCAGTTAATTAAAATATTTCAACAAAGCAAGTTCATCTAAGAGGAGCAGCTATGCTCTATTATATTAAAACTTACAAAGGGAAGTTTTTCTTTAGATATAAAATATTATCCCTTTATTCCAGAAAGTCAGTTTCATTTGACTTGTGAATGTTAGCCAACCTTGACTTTTTAAATCATCTTGAAAATAAACAGAACATTTGAGCCATGTTTTCTGTTAACTAAGTAATAAACTTGGAGGGTTTATGCTAATTTTCTGAAGTCATTAATATAATTCAGTTAATCACCTT
Source organism: Callospermophilus lateralis (assembly GCF_048772815.1). Classification (NCBI taxonomy): domain Eukaryota; kingdom Metazoa; phylum Chordata; class Mammalia; order Rodentia; family Sciuridae; genus Callospermophilus; species Callospermophilus lateralis. Next base: position 88,222,456 of record NC_135310.1, on the reverse strand, counting down.
AGTTAAGACATATGGGCATTTTGCCACTGGTCCTTGAAATAAGGTTAAATAGATCTAATTTATGTTAAACTTTAATTAACCATATGCACTACTACGTGATAATGTTCCTGCATATGTTGCTTACGTTAATTGCTTTCATAAGTTAATTACTTCAACACACTTTGGCTTCTGTTCACTTGAAACATAACAAATGTTCACACCAGCTGTGGAAGTGATTGAAGGCAATAAATGAATGAGTAAACCATTGGTTTGCTTGCTTAAATTAAACCTGCTATCTCAAGCTGTCCTATGTCTTAATATATTAAAAAAGACACCTGAGAGTCAATGATCATGTAATTTCTAATTTAATCATTGATTAGTCATACATATTTAAGTAACAGAGACATTGGACCTTTACGTTTGTTAACTAAACTCTGCTCACGGTAGGTAACTGGGTCATCATTGACTATAGCTTACATTTATTGTAATGGAATTGATTTGTACTTTTATATAAGCAGAAATACATCTGGACCTTGTGCAAAAATATACAAACCATCATTCCTGATATCTTTTTATTACCCACTTTAATTAGATACTAAAGTTTGCATTTAGAGAGACAATTCATATAGACAAATGACATTTTTAAATAATAGAACACATCTTTTATTAAAACCAAAGTTTACTTTTTGATTACATTAGTTTGCCTCCCTGAATCTGTACCATGTTGGCCAATGTTGTGTGACAATAAATTACTTCCAGAACAAGAACTGTATTTTCCTTAAATACCCTTTGAATCGCTTTTGTTAAAAATCAGATTTCAGGATGTCTGGTTAAAAAGGTGGGTTGAACACTGGCATTACCCTCTGACCCTCTTCTGAAGCTCAAATAAAATGAGTATAAAGAGTTTTTTTCAAAGACCCTAAATCACTGGGACACAGGAAATAAGAAAGAGAACACAAAACAAGCCTGGACAGCATATGGACAGGGGTAACTGACTTAGCAAAACCTAGGAAGTTAATTCCTAAGTCAGCAGCTAGGAAAGCCAAGAAGCAACCTGATTTATATCGCAGCCCAAAAGGCTCTGAACTGGTGACTGTGGAAGGGCAAGAATGGGGGCTCTACCAAAAAATTTCTTATAAGTTTAAGAGGCAGTTAGGCCCCAGTGCCCCTCCCTACATCCACATAACCAGGTAGTTGACCCTCCCATACTTCGTCAAAAATTAGAGGTGCATTCTCCAGAGAGACTACAAGAGAGGGCTTCCAAACTGTGGTCCTCAGACTAGCTGAGTGGTGAATACTGGACCAAAGCAGGCAAGTAAAATAACGGTTAATACATGACAGGTATGCTCACCCCCACATAGCTCCCAAAGCACTGACAAAAAGATTCGACCCTCTGGGCACTCAGAACTTTCTCTGGGGAATTTCTGCAATCCAAGAACAGAGACCTGCCTCCACAGAAATAAGGCTGGAGACAAAATGCAGAAAGCACATAAAAATCTTAAAAGTCCCTGCCAGGTCTCCTGACACCAAAGTCCATCTACCTCACTGTGCTCCCAGTAGGCTTCTACTCTCCTCACTACTTGGCTCAGCAAAGGACAGAAATTCTATGGTCCTAATAATAGAAACATTGAACATGGATCCAACCCAAACTATGTCATGACTCTATTGAGAGAGTGAGAGTGGGGCATGAAAAATGTGTGTGTGTGTGTGTGTGTGTGTGTGTGTGTGTGTGAGAGAGAGAGAGAGAGAGAGAGAGAGAGAAATGAAGGTGGCAGGGAGAAAGAAAGCTACATACTCATCTTCCTAATAGGATGTCGATAGATGATACCTACATCAATAACCAAGAAACAGAAAATAGGCATGCTATTTAAATTTTCCCTATTAAATGAAACTTAAAAGCAGTTGGCTTAGGGAACTATGTGACTCTGTTATATACATGCTACACTGACAAAAATAAAGACTACATTAAGATTACATATAATAGATGCTATATAGTTCTAATTTGAAAAACGAACTTCAAAGAAAAGTAAAATTAAAATCTGTTTTTCTTTCTTTACCAGTTTCCTAGACTTAATATTTTATAGCTTACTTTCATGTACAGCCTCTAGACTCTCTGCTATTTTAAGACCTATGCAGCCCTAGGAATTATGCCCCATCCTACATCATATCAAATAGCCTAAAATGCATCTATATCTTGTGTTAAATATAAATTATATGTAGTATAAAATTCAAGGTTTTTATATTTTGCATTTTAAACTATTATTGATTTTAAAAAAACTTATCTGCTGTATGAGTTGTTAATATTATCAACTTTTCTGTGTTTTACACTAAAACTGCTTTCAAAAATGTTTCATGAAAGTTCACATAAGTTCAAGTTTCATGAAAGTTCAAGCCAGGCGCAGTGGCGCATGCCTGTAATCCCGGTGGTTTTGGGAAGTCAAAACAGGAAGATCGTGAATTCAAAGCCAGCCTCAGCAAAAAGCAAGACACTAAGCAACTCAGTGAGACCCTATCTCTAAATAAAATACAAAATATGGGGATGTGGCTCAGAGGTCAAGTGGCCCTGAGTTAAATCCCCCGTAACCCCCCAAAAATTTTTTTTAAAAGTTCACATAAACTAGTATATAGCAGTATCTTTCTCAACAAAGAATATAAGTCTGTCAACTTATGATGATTTATATGAAACATAAATTTACTCTGTTGCTTTCAAACAAGTTTGAACATGAAAAATCTAGTGGCATTCTTAACTGTCCCCAATAAAGCAGCAAAAAGGAAAAATTTGATTTTTAATAAGCTAATATATTTTAGCATATTAAATACAAATCACCATCTGATGCTCAGATTGGAAAGAATTCTGAAAAGGATTTACTATCTTAAGAATTTTAAAGTTTTAATCACATTAAGATTTTACATGAAGAATTAGCTGAAATTAGATGAAAGTCCTGAATTCTGGTGGAATTGCACTTGTAATTCTTACAGGATGGATATCCCAGTCTGTGGGCAGTGGGGTAGGAGGTGGATGAGTTGGGAAGTAACACTCGTCTCCTTTTGGACACTTGTACCTTACCACTGGCCATGTTGTATAAGCTTAGTCTTTGCTGTGAGTACCAATTAGTGATCTTCTGTCATCTGTCACAGGTAATTAATTCTACTTGATTGTTTCAAGTTAGCTCTAATGAGATGGCCATTATATGTCTTCTTCTCTATAAGCCTAAATCTTGAGATTTAAAAAAAATCATCATCATCATGCTTCAAAAATACAATGTGTAAAAAAGTGCTTCCTCTTTGAGTTACAAACTTTAAAGTGATTGCATTGAGGTCATGCATCTCTTCCTAATAAAAACAGTAACTGTTCATACATAATTTTATAGTTTTCCTTTTCCTTGATTCATCATTGCTATAAGCCAATCATTGTTCTTGTTTTTTAAGCAAGGTCTTTGATCTCATAGAATTTTTTTCTTGAAAGAGGCAATGTAAACAATACACAATTAGGTGGGTGACATGGCATGCACCTCTAGTCCCAGCTACTTGGGAAGCTGAGGCTGGAGTTTCACTTAAGCCCAGGAGATCAAGACCAGCCTAGGCAACACAGTGAGATTTTATCTCCAAAAGAATTTTTAAAATAATAGTTAATTAATAAAAATAACTAAGCAAGCAAATAAATTAATGTATAACATCTTCCATTAAAAATATATCCCAGGTAGTCTGAGTAGAATAAGGAGTAAAATAGCTTTTTTTTTTAGACTAGAACGTATTCAGAGTGCAGGGGGATCCTTCTTTAGTTTGAGTGGTTGGACTTCTTGGAAAAGGTGACATTTGAAAGGGAGACTGAATAACCCACTCAGCAAATTTCTGGGGACAGAGCCAGTACAAAGGCCCTATTTAATTATGGCAATCTATATATTTAGCAATGTTGATGCTGGTAATGGTGAAGAGGAAGAAGATAGTGGTGGCTTTGGTTGTAGTGATAATAACAATAGTGATGATGCTGATAATAATGGTGGTAGGGGGGATACCTTACTTTTACAAATGAAATTCAACAAAACCAAATAAAATGCCTATGGTCACACAATAAGTAAATTATATAGCTCCCCAAACCTCAGTATCTAGTGACAATGAGATTGCAAAAGTGACCTGAACTTTGATCTTTTGACTGTTTTATTAGAAGTGCTCTTAGAGAACTGGCATATCTTTACAGGAAACCCTTAATTTCAAAACTCCTTTTTAAGCACTTCCCAAACTATGGAAGCTAATGCTGTCCTGAAGGACCCAGTCCTTCACTGTGATCACAAGTTGCTCTTCTTTTTGGAGGGTCTTCATGACCTGTATAGCTCAACTATATTGTTTCACTTGACTGATCAACAACACTACTAATTCCAAAAGCTTGATTTTAAGCAATTCACTGACTACCCTTGCATCTTTACTTTGGTATTCCCAATTTCACTAAGTCTTCAATCCATTGGAACCTCTAATCCAGGGACCCTAAGACTTTATTCACCAATGCCCTCCTGTGCTCATTCTCTTCTTCTAACTGGTATAAATTCCACAGACCTTCACTATGACACTTGCAACCCCCACTCACAACAAGTCTCCAAATTTTGACTAAACCCATAAATTAACTTTCTCCTGTCCTGTCCCTGAGAAGTTAAATTGCATTTGAGAAATCTCATGCTGCTGGTCTCTCTTTAAATTTATTACCATATGTCATAGACAATTCCTCCCTCCTCTGCAAAGTGTTTCTCCCAATACTCAGAGGTAGCTCCTTCAGGTCTCTCCTTGGCATGCTTAGCTGTGTCCTTTTACTATATCATTCTTATCAGTATTTAAACATGATCTAATATCTCCCACTAAAAACAAACACTTTGATCTTCTATCCCCAAGCAGTTTATGCCTATTTTTCTGTTCTTCATAGCAAATTTCTCAAAGGGATGTCTCTCCCTTCTTATCCCCCACCCATTCTAATTCACTCCCATTAAACTTGAGTCCTTACCTCTTCACTGAAACTGCTTCAAATTCAATTGAATTTCCTCTGTTTCACATTAGTACTCCATACAGATGATAAGCCTCCTTCTTGAAATTTCCCTTCCTTGCATTCTACAGCTTTGTGTTCTCCTGGTTTTCTCCACTCTCCTGGAAGAAACTTTTTCAGACTCCTTAGTGGTTTCTATTCTCTAACTTACTTTATACTTAGAACTGTTCTGGGATGTAGCACAGGAATTTATTTTAACATGTGCCCTAAATAGTCCTCCCTAAATGCCATGCCTTCAAATACCATCTGTATGCTGATATTGACTCTCTTATTTGCTACCCTGAACTCTACCCTGAACTCTAGGCTCACACAACTAAAAGCCTCTTTGACATTTCCACTTACTTTTCTGAGAGTCGTCTGAAACAGCGTGGCCAAAACTCCAGAGTTCATAATGTCATCCCCCAAATACTCCTTTTCCAGCAATGCACTTCTCGGTGACCTTCCATTCTTGATTCTTTCCCTTTCCTTGCTCCACACCCAGTCCATCAGCAAATCTTGTCATGGTACTTGAGTCAGTCCATTTCTTTTTATTATTATTATTATTTTTTAGTTGTACACAATACCTTTTATTTTGTTTATTTCATTTTTATGTGGTGTTGAGGATTGAACCCAGGGGCTAGCACATGCCAGGTGAGCGCTCTACCACTGAGCCACAACCCCAACCCATCAGTCCATTTCTTTAACTCTGTTACTGCCTCCTCCCTTCTGCTGTCATCCCAAGCTTCCATCTTTTTTCGGCCTGGATGGCTGAGATAGCACATTAACCTCTCCCCCCACTTCCACAGTTGCCCCAGATCATCCATTCTCCAAACAGCAACCAAGATAATTCTTTAGAAATATAAATCAGAATATGATTCTGTTTTGCTCAAATTCCTCATGACTTTCTTTTGACCTTAAAATAAAATCTCAACTCCTTATCTTGACCTGTAAATAAAAGCATTATGTGGTTCCTGGCTTTTTTTTTTTTTTTTTTAAATTATCTTCTACCACTTCCCTTCTCCCTTACTAATTTCTAGCCATGGGGTTTCTCTCATCTTCAAACACATTGTTTGTTTTAAACACATGAAGTCTTTGCTGAGCATTCCATACAGAAGGCCCTTCACACATGGTTTTCTTCAATCCATCTTCTCCATTCAGGTCTCCTCTCAGGTGTCCTCACCCTAGAAAGATTAGTTAGATCACTGTATCTAAAATCATCTCCTTGGCTATTTTGTATCCCATTACCCATTTTAACTTTCTTCACTATGTGTGTCATTCTCAGAATTCTTTCTTACTTATTGATTTTGTTGTGCATAATCTGTTTTCCCACTGGAATGTAAGCTCCAGAGACAACGTGTTTATCTGACTTATTCTGGCTTTAGTGTCAGAACATGACACGGTGCTGATTCAGAGTAGACACTCAACAATACTTGTTGTAAAGACATTGATAAAATGAATGAAACAAAGAATGGACACTTCAACTTTAATGCAAAGTTTAATCCAAAGATCTATGTGAAGCGTTTTCCTAAAATAAGAAAGGTATCAAAGAATTAGATGTGTTAAAATGAGTCACATGCAAAGTTTGGAACTGAGAAATTTATCATTTTTACATCATCTAACAAATGAAATTATAACCATGACAAATATCATATTTGGTGCTCTTTAGCTTAGTACCCAAATTAATATACTTTAATTTATTTGAATTTTTTTTTTAGGGATTTCAAATTGAACTCAGGGGCTATAAGTACCAGCTGTATCACTCAACTACACTCCCCCAGCTGCTTATCTAATTTTTTAGTTAATAAATATGCATAACTCATTAAAATATAAATTCTATAAACAAACTCAGCTTTTGTCAACACTCTTTCTTGTCTCCCTCTTGCTCCAATTACATTTCCACATTATTTAGTCTGCCTAGACCTTGGCTTTTTAGTCCTTGAGCTTGGAGACTTCCAACTTTTGAACTCTGGCTCCATCTTAACTCTACCATCATCAGATGCATTCTCATTCATTTGTTGCTTGTCTCTACAACTCCCTCATAGTTCCATTTGTGTGCTTTGCATAGTTGAAATAGAACTGTCGCTGTAATGTAACTGGGAATGTGAGAGTCTCCAGAGAGCTGAAAGTATATGCAAAATAGCTAACTCATAAAACGACTATTCACATTGGTAAATTATACATACAATTTAGGGTTTTAAAGGAATAAAGAAACATTTTTATTGTAGTAATTTGTAACTAATGCACCATAAAAAGAAAGTGTTATTTTGGGTATCCAGAGAAATTTTTAAATTCTTTAACAGTTCCCATCTCCTTAATTTTTTTTGGATATTCAAGGGTAATAGGACTTGAAGGGCTTGTATGATATTCTGTAAGTCCAGAACAAATTCAGCTGCCAACTGAAGCCCATTTCACTAAGGAACTATGTCATCCTTTGCTTGAACCAACAAGAATTTGCCCTTAGGGACAGGGTAACCAACTTTCAGAGGCATGTGCCAACCAGAACCACTTTTAAAGGAAAGTTATGTTTGCTTTCACCAGAGTCATATGTCCATGGAATATAGCACACATTGCCAAAATAAAGATAATGGAGATCAAGTTGAAGTATGTTTTAATAAAAAGTAATTTCTTTTTCTTTTGTACCCCTGTTAGTAATTCTTTCCCATCTCACTTTGGTTATGTAAAAGTGACTGAGTCCCTCATTGTTGCCCACAATGAAGGGCAAGATTAAACAACCAGCCACAAAAAGGGGTCCTCAGAAAGCTATGTGCTCTCAGATTTTCCAAATAGCATGAGAAAACATGTGTTTTTAGAAACTCCAAAGAATTTCTTCAGTTCTACATGTTAGTATGTATGTATACACATCATTTTAAAGTAAAAATATTTTGTTGTTCTATATCAAATAAATTCATGGTTTAAAGATAATGAAAGTTTTAAGTTCTATGTAAAAAGTCCAAATGTATTTGTGTAAACCTCAAGTATTCTCAATATTTTATCATCCTATTTTAACAATAATGGAGTGAAACCAGCTATGTAGTCAAAAAAGCATAACTTTATCACTTACAGTTGGGAGATTTGAACATGTCACTCATCCTCTCTAGGTCTGTTTTATCATTTTCAAAAAGCATCATCCTGACCTGAACTCTCACAGGTTTTTTGATGAAATGGGATGATGCCAGATTAAAGTGCTTGGTATACAAATGGAAAGTTGGATTTAGTGAGCAGAAAGTGCTACATCCCTAGTATCCAATTAATTTAGAAATCGATTTAATAAACTTTTATTGAGTGCCTACTAGGTGCCAAGAATTTCCTGAGGCACTGGGGCTTCAGAAATGAACAGGGCTTCAGAAATGAACTGAAAATAATTTAGCAGCTGCATGAAATCAAGTGAGTATGAGATTTCTACTTGGATTGATAGAAATGATTTAAGATAAAATTGTAGTAACTTTCACAATTCCATAAATTTACTAAAAATCAGAGTTGTACATTCAAAACAGGTGAATTTTAGGATATGCATACTATACCTCAGTAAAGCTTTTTAAAAATGTAACACACCCCTACCCTCAAGAAGCTAGCTTATAGACTAATGAGGAAAAACAACATGTAAACAAAGAAGAGTTGTGAGGGTCAGGAGAGAGATGGATGTTGTTGGCCTACATGACCAAAATTTTAAATGATTTGAGTTGAAAAAGCAAAATTAAAATCCTGCTAACATTAGTAATATTGTTTCAAACTCAGGACAGATTTTATGCTGTATACAGACAAACAGTATCTGAAATTTGCAGAAACTCATTAATCCTTGTACTAAATTTGGCATGTATGAGACTTTATTTTAGGAAACAAGGCCTTGACATGTCTAGAAATGTTGCCAGTATTGTTGATTTGATGTCCGTTGATCATCACAGAATCCTCAGTGCTGTTTGGAGAGCGGGTGGAAGCCAGGCTGAAGAGGAACAGCTGAGCCCTGGCACTCTAGTGCACTTGAGCAGGGCCCCTCAGGGACACTGACTGGCTGAGCTCCCAGATTATCACAGCAAGCAGGATGGAAGTGGTGGGCAAAGCAGAGACTGCAGACCCACCACAGCCAGGGCCTCTGCTTCTACTCGGAAGGAATGAGTCTGCAAATCCAACCCAGGCTTTCTAGCCCTGCACATGATATTTTGCCCTAAGGAAAATACAAAGGAAATACACCTTTGCTCTGGGTTTAAAGTATGGATCTCATATCATCCAAACTTTCTTATATTTCCAGTAGTTGCTCTGCTTTAAATCCTAAGCCCTCAAACAGCTTTTTCAAGTTTCAGACAGGTCCTCCTTAAAGAGGCATTTCTCTTACTACTAAGTGACTGCCTCTCTGAACAGGTAATGGATATTATCTTCTTTCAGCCTGATCTGTACACCTCAAATGACAGGAGATACATACGTGTTCCTGGTTGACCCAGTTATACCTTCTTTCATTCACTCAGCAAATATTTATCAAGCCTCGCTATCCATTTAAAGTTACTCCAAGCCTGAAAATCAGACTGCATTGAGTACCAATACATAAACCTACATGCTCTTCTCACAACGGAACCCCTGGTATTCTTCCTCTGATGACCCCTCAAGCATGTGCCCCCTTAGCAGAGAGAGGTTCTAATTCTTTACATTCATTCCTGTGGAAGATGAGTAAAAGTTGAAAATGAGAAGGAAGATAAAAAGCAACCATCATTTACTGACTGGTTTTCTCAGTTTGGTAACTAATAGGGAAAGCAGCACAGGAAAAATGCTATTCTCCATGGTGTCTTTCTCTCTGAGTCATCTTACCGTTACAAAGAAATATTCATTCTTCTTAAACTGCTTCTCTGGGCCTCAGTTTTGTCTCTTATAAAATGAGGGCATTGCATTCATGACCCCCAAGGTCTCTTTAAGCATGAACATTCTTTGAAACTCTGAATCATACCCAAAATTCAGCCCTTAGTTTCACAGTAAGAAGTGGAAATTTGAAGTAGAGCCAAATGGAACTGACTATTCTCGACAACAAAACTTAATAGTTTGACCACTTCAACTAGAGGAAATAGTTTATCAAGCTGTATTACTTATGCATTCAGTCAAATTATTAAAGTTTCTGCAGGAAACTTTTTGCCTAGCTCTGACATTTATTTTCATGCGTAGAATGACTGTCGCCCCCAATCCAGCCTCCATCTTATCTGACTAGAGCATCTCTGCAGCTCACACCCCAGCTGGGTCTGCAACAGTCACGACCGGTGATACAACACAGGGACTGTGGGAAAGCAGACCAGGATTCTGGGATGTGAGTCAACACTCCACATGGGGTCAGAGATGATGTGAGTGTATATGTTCAGGTGAACCATTTTAGTGAGATTAATAAAGACCACGCATTTGCTCACTAATCTGTTTGCTCTATGAAGAGACAGTTTAAGGGCATAATTAGAGCTGACCTCCATATGATTCACAGTTTCTGCATGAACTGGCTCCATGGCTCTTAGCTTTAGTGTTGCCTGTTGGCAAAATGGGAAGAACAATAGGGTTGTTTTAAGGATTAAATAAGGTAAGGTAAGTAAAGTATTTAGAAAAGTACCTGGCACATAATCAACACTTAGTTTTGTTATCTGTGAGCTATCTGTTATACCTCCGGGTGGGAAAAAAGTTGAAATTAAACCACAAATAAAAGGACATTTAGATGAGTGAAGAAAATGTAATATAGTATGAAGGTCATTGGAATAAGATTATCATGAGGCTAAAATGTTTATAAAGCATAGAGGCTAAGGTATTTTCCCCCTGCACCCCACCCCCCATGTGCCTTAACTAATGGTTACTCATCTCCTTCTCTATATCATGTAGTCTGTGGATTCTGGTGATATAATTGGAGAATAAACCAACTGTCTCTTGTAGTCTAATGAAGGAGAAAAGTGTTTATCGGATCACCCTGTTGATGAATGCATAAATACAAACTTTAGATAAGTATCCTGAGCCTATAGAACACTGCTTTGTAAGGTCATGTGTCTGAAGCACCTGCCCTCTAAGATGGTGAGGACAGTGAGGGCAGTGAGGGCTGTGACCGAGCTGACCAGGATCCAGGCTCAAAGGGATGGAGGACATTCTCTGCAAAGCAGTAACTCACACAGACAACTATGTTCAGAGTAGTTACAAGAATGTGACTGGAGCTCAGGGAGGCACACAGCAGTGCTACACCTCTCACTGGAAAGATCTGGCAGAAATACAGTAATATCTAGTGAAAAGTTGCTCTGCCTTAGAGATAACCACATAGGATTGTGTGACGTATTTCTAAATAAAAGTTTGAATTTACAGAAAAGCTATTTCTGTAAATATCAAAATCAAACCTATTTCTATTATTCTTCATAAATTTGTGTTAACATAATTATGGATAATCATCCACATACCTAGCCAAACATTCATCAAAGATTTTATGATTATCTAAAAAAGCAGAAGTAGAATCATACTTGACACCCCTGCTCTGGAACTGTCAGGGAGATACCAGAGAAAAACTCAAAAATATATTTCACAGATAAAAAATTAAAGAGATTGACAGATAAAAGAGGTAAAGAAATCATAACCTCAGTTGCAGAGAAATTCTTTCAGTATGCTAATTGCCTTCTAACTTTTCAGATTATTTGGGGGAATTTGAATATAGAATTCATGCTTCAGAACTGTCACTGAGACTTCTAAGTAGAAATATAGGTTTCTTTAAAATGATTTTCCTCAAGTGTTCATTGTGGTCCTGGGGGCCTCTCAGGTAATATAGAATGTGCATTAAGAAGGAAGCACTGAGACCAAAAATAACCAGTTTAATTCACCAAAAAGTTCATGTCAGCCTTCTCCTGTATTTATGTGTATCAAACTATTTGGCTGATTTCAAAAATGAAAATGATTATAAGTATTAATGGGAATAACCATTATAGAGTTTCAGTCTTCTGCTTTATAGTGTAGTTGGCATACCTGATTAGGTTTTCACAGGCTGTTTAATCTCAAAAAGTTAAATTGCTCAGAGGAGAGATTTGCAAATTAGATAACAATTTGTATCCTTTCATGATCATTTCTCTATAAAGGCAATTTTACATTAAACAAACATAGTTTCTTCTCATTTACCATTTAAATATAGCCTACACTATTTTCCCCACTTATTTTTTTTTAAATTTAATGTATGTTTAAGCATTTTTCAAAAGCACTAACCTCTTACATATCCAGAGAACAATGATGTTGACCTTGCTTATGCCATATAAAATCTGCATGAATACATCCTAAACTATAGTTCTTGTTGAGGCTCCACCATTTCAGATGGAGAATTCAACATAAAGAATTGGGTTAGTGTCAAATGAATGCAAAGCTGGTCCCAATGAGACAAGGTTTATTTTTAGTTACTAACACTTTTTCAAGAATAAATTATAGAAAATAGCAATCATTTTTTAGTGTATTGGCTCTTAAAATTAATCAGGAGTCTGTATTAATAATAGCATATTTTTAAATAACCTACAGAAACACCTGTACTCATTCATCAGAAATCTTAAAAATGATATTCTAGTCAAAGAATGCCAAATTACCATTAGAAAATTTTTGAATAAATTCTAGGAGCAGTTTATTACTAAGAGTGATTTGAATACCTTTTCAGTATATTCATGCTGGGGAGATACAGTGGCCTAAAGGTTAACAGCATAAGCTCTAGAGTTAGACAACCTGGATTCCAACCTTAGTTTTAGTAATTACTAGCTGTGTGATCTTGAGCTAGTTACTTCTCTGTGCATCACTTTTCTCATCTGTAAAATGGGAATAATAGTAATGCATCATGATTGCTAACATTTATATAGCTCCTACTTTATACCAGGCGCTGTTCTAAGTGTGTTTGCCAGAGAAAAAGAGAGAGGGGTTGGGGGGAGTGGGGAGAGAGATTGATTGCAGGGCTGTACTATTCTAGGATCAGTTATGCATTTAATTTTCACAAGAACCCTATGAGGCAGGAAGTATTATTTTCCCCTTTGTACGAGAAGGAAACTAGAGGCAGCTCAGTTTCAGAGCCTGAATTTAGACCAACAGTTGTCTAGCTCTGAAGTGTCCTCAGTCACTACTCTACAATGCCTAACATACCCAACACTATGGGGCTGTTATTTAATGAGATTAAACCCACAAGCCATTTAAACCATTATGTGGTTCTGTCAAATATCCAGGAAACATTTGTGACTATCAGAAGTTTATTAAAATTTATATACATATTCTACTATATATTCTTTTGTTGCGTTGAATGTTCAATTTTCCACTAAAAGTTTCTTTTTTATGCCACTTTTTAATAAGTTTTGTGAGATTTCATAAGATTATCTTTGAACCAATACATATCAAAAGGCATCACACATTTTTGGTTTCTAGTAGCTTCATACATCAGAGTATGAAATGATGGAGGACAATTTTCAAAAAATATTCATTTTTCTCTATAAATACTTATGGAGCACCTACTCTATCCCTGGTATTATTTCAAGACCTGTTGTAGGACAATTGGCAGAGACTAAGACAAAATCCTGTCCTCACAGAGTTCACTTCCTACTCAATGATTTTGTCATTGACTCAATTCAAACTTAAGCCTTTAAGCTTGGAAAATAATGGCACAATTAAAACTGAAACATTCTACTGTTAAATATTTGGGACATTAGTAGAAAAAAATGTATTACACAGCCAAGTCCTCTCTGTCACTGGCTCTTTCTCATACGCTTAAGAAAACTGCTTCAGAGCCAACCTCTGGAGAAATTTCATCCCATGTGTACAGATGCCCTTAGATCAGCAGCTCCAGGGCAAAGCAATGGTGCTCCAGGACCTTGAGAATTGTGTCGGTAAATAAAGCCCCATCAGAAAAGATGCACCAGTATGTGTGCTCCAGTGGCACACAAGTGAATGCTTCATAAGTCACCCATTCTCCTCCTTATGACGTGGAAAAGGGCCATCACAGTCACAAAATAGAAGCTTCAGTTTTCATACTCCCAAGAACAGAATTTGACTCCATCTCATTTCTTCACAGTCTCTCTCTCTCTCTCTCTCTCTCTCTCTCTCTCTCTCTCTCTCTCTCTCTCTCTCTCTTGGCAGCAGGTATTGGACTCAGGGCCATTTAACCAGTGAGCCACATCCCAGCCTATCTATCTATCTATCTATCTATCTATCTATCTATCTATCTAATATCTATCTATCTATATCTATATATCTATATCTATATCTATCTATCTATATAGATAGATAGATATTATTTAGAGACAGACTCTTACTAAGTTTCTGAAACTGGCTTTGAACTCCATAGTCATCTTTTTAAACATTTTTTCCTGTCCTGCTACTACTGATTTTTTGTAAAACAATTATGTTAGTGAAAGATTTTAACATGTATTTATGTCCCTTGGCTAACACTGAATAACAATATAATTATCCAATATACTTTTTTCAATCATTTTATTATTTCAGGGGAAATTAGTTTATAAACAGATGTAGCTCCCTAAAATTTTAAAGGAAGAGCATATGTTTCTTTTTTAATTTTTATTTTTAATTGACCAATAATAACTGTATATATTTATGAGGAGCAACATGTTATTTTGATATGTGTATACACTGTGGATAAAGTATATCAAGCCAATTAACATATCCATGTTTCTTTATTCTGCAAATCTGGTAGTCTATTCTAAAGAGATTAAGGAGAAGAAAGGAAAGTTATATAAATTGACCACTCACAAATTGATATATTTAATCTCATATAATTCTCACAACTCTGGAAGTAATAATGTTTAACCTCCATTTAACTCAGTGCAAATAGAGATTCAGGAAAGCCTGTAACTGGCCCTTGTCCACTGAGATAAAGGACTAGACCAGCTGTGTCCAAAAGTCATGTCTTTGCCATGAAATCACAGTGTTCTCCATCAGCAGAGATCATACATATGACTATAAGACCATCACTGTTCTAGAGAAAGTGATTCTGAATAGGCTTTTACACACTCTGTTGTACACATATTATGCTAATATTAGCATGAAGAATCCTCTAAATGTGTTCATAAGCTCCATCTAAACACATTGGCTCAATAGCCACGTGAAACAATTTTAAATCAATTGCACCTCTCAGATGAAGTGCAACACTTCAAACATTACTTGATGATTTCATTAAAAGGAATAAAAATAATCAGCATAGATGATTTTAACACCTTTACCCATTCATTTTTTTTAAATTTTTTTTTAGTTGTAGATGGACATAATATCTTTATTTATTTATTTATTTATATGTGGTGCTGAGGATCGAACCCAGTACCTCACACATGTGAGACAAGTACTCTACCCCTGAGCCACAACCCCAGCCCTCCCCATTCATTTTATGACATACTTTTTTAAAGTCATCATCATCATTAATGCACAATGTAATTCCTAGAAGAGCAGCATATAGACTGGAAGCCATAATTGAGATACAAGCAAGATTTACTGCTTATTTAATAGGTCATGAGCCATTAGCTGCAATTGAAATGCCTCCTTTTTATGTACTCATTAGAAAAAACTTTGCATTCATTTGTAAAAAGAATGGAGAAAAATCAAAAGTCATGAATATTTTTGAACAATTTTGAATTTATGTCTCCTGAGAAGCTAAACATACACTTGTTTCTTCCCTACCATTAAATCTAATTGGAACAGCAAGAAGAAAAGGAAATAAATATGGAATTGCTTATTGGCAAAATGGTTTATCTTGTTGTGATTATATCTTGTCTATAAATAGCAACTGGCATTGGAAATCATAAAGTATTCCAAGTATGTTTATCTCATAAAGTATGGGAGAGGGAGCTTCCTTGCTCTCATTTTCCCCCATGAAAATGAAGTACCACCAGATGATGTGCATAGAGTTCCACAGCAAGTGGCAGAACTGCCCCAAATTTGAGACTGATGATCTTTTCTTTTAACTGATTTTTTCATTGATTTTTTTTAAAAAAATAAATGACAGCAGAATGCATTACAGTTCTTATTACACATATACAGCCCAATTTTTCATATCTCTAGTTGTGTATAAAGTATGTTGACATCAATTTGTGTCTTAATACATGTACTTTGGATACTGATGTTCATCACATTCCACCATCCTTGCTAATCCCCTGCCCCTTCTTTTCCCTCCCACCCCTCTGGTCTATCTAGAGTTTCTCTATTCCTCCCATGCTACCCTTCCCTACCCCACTATGAGTCACCCCCCTTATATCAGAAAAAACATTCGGCATTTGTTTTTTGGGGATTGGCTAACTTCACTTAGCATTATCTTCTCTAACGCCATCCATTTACCTACAAATGCCATGATTTTGTTCTCTTTTATTGCTGAGTAATATTTCATTGTGTATATATGCCACATTTTTTTAATCCAGTAATCTATAGAAGGGCATCTAGGTTGGTTCCACAATTTAGCTATTGTGAATTGTGCTGCTATAAACATTGATGTGGCTGTGTCCCTGTAGAATGCTGTTTTTAAGTCCTTTGGGTATAGACCAAGGAGAGGGTTAGCTGGGTCAAATGGTGGTTCCATTCCCAGATTTCCAAGGAATCTCCATACTGCTTTCCATATTGGCTGCACTAATTTGCAGTCCCACCAGTAATATAAGAGTATACCTTTTTCCCCATATCTCACCAATATTTATTGTTGTTTGTCTTCATAATAGTTGGCATTCCGACTGGAGTGAGATGGTATCTTAGAGTAGTTTCATTTCTCTATTTGCTAGAGATGATGAACATTTTTTCATATATTTATTGATTGATTGTATATCTTCTTCTGAGAAGTGTCTCTTCAGTTCCTTATTGATTGGGTTATTTGTTTTTGGTTTTGTATTTGTGTGTGTGTGTGTGTGTGTGTGTGTTTAGCTTTTTGAGCTCTTTATATACTCTAGAGATTAGTGCTCTATCTGATGTGTGAGAGGTAATAATTTGCTCCCAGGATGTAGGCTCTCTGTTTACCTCATTGATTGTTTCTTTTGCTGAGAAGAAACCTTTTAGTTTGAATCTGTCCTATTTATTGATTCTTGGTTTTAATTATTGAGCTATAGGAGTCTCATTAATTAAGGAAGTTGGGGCCTAATCTGACATGATGGAGATTTGGGCCTATTCCAATATTCCTTTTTTTTTTTTTAGTTGTAATTTTGCTTTTTTTTTTTTTTAGTTGTAATCGGACACAATAACTTTATTTTATTTATTTATATGTGATGCTGAGGATCAAACCTAGGGCCTCGTACTGTACTGCGGAGCCACAACCCCAGCCTTAAATTTATGCTTTTGATGCCAAGTCAAAAGAGGAAGTTTAGACTACCTGAAATTATCACCATCATCAACATATTTACTAAAAACTATACTTCACAAAAGAAGGGCAAAGTTTGGACTGGTAAACACATCTGAGATACAGGCAAGACTCTATTTACTAGATCATGTGCCATTTAACTAACATAGAGCAATTAAGTATGTTCTCATCTACTGATCTGAAATATCTGAAACTCACTAGCATATTTCTAATGAAACAGCATTGAAAATGTTAAAGGGTTTATTACTCTCAATATAAAATCCTAATGGAATATTGACCACTTCCACATTCAGAAACACTACCTGTTTATCTTAGTATTTCAAAACAAAAAAAAAATGTGATTTATCTTTTCTACAGTCATCATAGCCTTTATCTCACAGTCCATTCATCTATATATAGTTACCACATTTTTTTCTGAAAAATATTAAATAATGAGATTTATTATTGCAGCCAAAGAAGATATAGCTACTTGGAAAGTTATGCAGATAAGTGACATGGAGATAGCTGATAATTCATTTTGTTTTACAATTAGCTTCTGTACAATTTAGATACAGTAAAAATATAAACCATTAAAAAATAATGGCTTTTTGAATCTTAGGGATCCAATTATACAATATTATAAAAAGGTACCAGCACACAGGTGTTTTATAAGAACACCCAAAAATTTTTTTTAAAACTCAATTAACATAACACCACTTTAGAAAGCAATTATCATCTCTCCTACCAACCCAGAGTCAGATTTCATGGTCAAATACTTAATTTTAAAATAATTGCTAGACTGAACTTTGTTTAACAATACTATGAATTTACTTATAGGAATTTTGTTAAGGTTTCTTGAGGTCATTCCTGTGAGATTTAAAAAAAAAAAAAGTATTGGCTTCACAAAAGGCCAAGATGTTTTTAAACCAGCTGGCTTACAAAGCTCAACTGACCTGTGGCTACCATACAGTTAAGAGTTATGAGAACAACTTGTTCTGCTCCTTCCAGGCGACTCTCCACATGGAATAAGCATTGGTATCTTTTTAGATTCATATACACACCATTTTGTTAGGGTTTGACTTCTTTTCTCTTATGGAATGAGCAGGGTTTTTTTTAAACTGCATTTGTGGTCAGTATTAATCTTTCCTCTCAATGTATGTATTACAAGAAAAGAGAAATGGAAACTGAATTTATGCTGACTTTATATACTTGAATCTACCCCCATGTAATTTATTTTTATATTTCTGAAAAATATTTCCTTAAGGGTTTTTTTATATTTCAATAGTTAAGTTACTTGTTATGCTAGTAGGATAACACATGCCAACAATTCATTTTAATTTTCTTTAAATAGATTTGAAGGAAAGCCTGAAAGAGCAGGAGTTTATGAAGAGATGAGATATTATATATGTTGACCTTAATAATCAATGTTACCAACATTGTCTTCTTGAAATTCCTTAGGGGAGAATAATAACCAATCCATGGATCAAAGCAGGTTTTGACAACCAAGAAGTGCACATATTCTGGTTGTTAGGGCCCCTACCAATCCCCTGCCCCTCCCACCCCCCGAAAAAACTTTCTTTTATTTTTTTTCCGTACTCTTCTCTGGTTAGTGTATTATTTGTTATTGGGTCAAAAATTAAAGAAGTTTTATCTGACTGTCAGTGTTCATATTTACTTATGTCCATTCAGGAAAAGGCAGAAAAGAACACTTATTTTGGTCACATTAAAATTAAAGTAGAGGGCTGGGGTTGTGGCTCGGCGCTAGAGAGCTCGCCCAGCACATGCAAAGCTCTGGGTTCAATCCTCAGCACCACATAAAAACAAATAAATAAAATAAAGGTATTGTGTCCAACTACAATTAAAAATAAAATTTAAAGAAATTAAAGTAGAATTCAGACACAGGCTTTGACCCCTTTCACATGGGTGCCCAAGGCTGAATAGTTGAACCTTGGCTTACCATGACACTATGCAAATTTTCTGCCTGTGTCATCTCACTGGAAGTATGAATAGTACAAGTGTTATTTCCTCTCTTGGAGATATTGTGACACTTGGTTTTCATGGTCTGGAGCCAAAAGGTACAAAATAGAATTACATGTGGCAAAAAGCATTTCTAAATATGTCAAGTGGAGCAGGACACTTGGACCCACCATGTTGGAACAGGGCCTCCTGTGTACAGTGAAGGGCAAGAACAGCTGTAAATATCTTTGTATTTTTGTGTCTCTCTCATTTCTTTAAAATAGATTATGAAACATCAGCACCAATTAATGTGAGTTTTCTGAGTTTAGATTCCATATGTATATTATTATGTTAATATTGCTAACTGTAGAAAAATTTAACTTCATTGATATAGTTTTAAAATATTCATATTGTATTCATTTTCATATATAGCACAAATCAGAATGTTAATATTTAGTTTGGGCATTTTTTTCCTCAATGAACTATGAACATTTCTTTAATAATAAGTAGTCTTTCTATTCTTTTTCATCAATTATGATAGGAATAAATCTAACTGCTACTTTCAACAAAGTTACACTAGAAAACAAGTATATCTGCCTTACCCTCCCAACTATTCCAGAAAAAAATCCTAAATTTGTTTTTAAAATGCTTTTAATTTAATGCTATATTTAATTATGAGGAAAAACAAAAGTTAAAAAAAAAACACTCTACTCTCTCAAGTGTTTTCTATTCAAAACCCTCTTGCACAATCATTTTATTCAAAATTCTCTACCCTTTTCAAATCCCCACAAGAGATGCAAGAATTTGCATTTGTTCTTTTAGGAGCAGAATTAGTATAAGGATACCACAGAAATTTCTCTTGAATATTTTTTTTTCAGCAAATATTCTGGTTATTCACATCACTAAAAATCAAGAATAGCTAAGAAAAACTAAAAACTGTGCTTGCAAGGCCCTCTAAAAATTTCATCTATTATTGCTTTTTAAAAATCTCTCTTGATTATAGTTTGTAATAATAACTGGTAGAATATTCAGTATTATTTCTTTGTGACATAGTAGTAGCAGCCAATCTTGGTAAACAAACCAATTAAAAGATGATCTGTCATCCACATTTCATCATTCCCAATACTGATTCACTTGTCTGGAGTTAGGATGCAGTCTGAAATTACTGAATGGAGTTGATGAGACTAATACTTCACCAAATAGAAAATTAAAATTGTTGTCTGAAAACCAGGCAGAAAATCCTCCTGATTATTGCCAAATTATGTGATGTATGAAAGAAAAGTGCAACTGTTTGGTAAGAATCCAACTGTATGGTCTCCGTTCATGAGTCACAGCAACCACAGGTTGCAGCAGAGCCTCTCAGCTGTCACTGCCTCAGGTGACATAGGCCAGCTGCTGTCCCCTGTACTTACCTGGTGACAGTGATGACTGAGATAGTCTCTTGCTGCAGCAAAAACCACACTGACGTTCTCAGTGAATCCACAGTTCTGTGTGTATTTGGAGAAGGGGTGAATTCCAAACATAGAGCACTAGAACAATTCCAAACCATCTAGAATTCTAAAGATATGTATCTGTGATTTGGAGAAGGGCCATATCATGGAAGGGGAAACCCCAAATATTGACTCTTTTGCCTACTGTGATGTCATAAGGATTAATCATCCAAATGTAACTTTCTGAGCTCTGTAAAAGGTCATGTGAAATTAAGTTGCTATTAATGATTAGATTACATATCTGATCCCAAGACTTCAAAACAATCCTGTCTAGCCTTTTCTATTGCAGCTGCTTAGATCTGAGGAGGCTAATTGATTTTCTGAAAACTGAGGTGATTTCCAGTTCCTTGGCTTCTCAAATCCTGAAAATTCAATGTTGAGAACTTGAATATTTTCACATGCAGAAGAAGTATTTGAACATGGGAACAAGAATGTGCATATTCTCCCAATGATCATAATTTTCATTTTTCTTATTTTTCTAGTGTCCCTTTTCCCAAAAATATTTCTCTCCCTCTCTCTTTCCCTCCTTGTCTCCCCTCCTCCGCCCTCTTTCTCAATTTAACACCTTAGCCTTCTATTATAGAAACATCCCCTAAGATATGTAACCTGTCAGTAATTCTGAAAGTTTATATCTATGTGTGGTTTTTATTTGCTGATCATGTTACTTTTTTTTCCAATCCACAGACATTTCTCAATATCCCAGATAACAAACATTTTTAGGGATGAATATCATATAACAAAAGACAAAGTTTAGTTCATGCCAAAGTTGATCTCCTTCCTGAAGAGTGTGAAATAATGTACTTTTAGAACTTCATATTCTATGCAAATTCATTGAATTAAAAGATAAATTGAAGAACCTAGGTAGAAAAGTAATTAACATTTTATCAAATACCATTAGGATCATTTTTCTGTAATTAGTTTGACTTATTAGTCTAGTTAGATGTGAAAGGATAGTGTTTGTGCCTGGCACACCAAAGTCATTAATTAAGAATCATCTGTGGATGCAGGGTGTGAAGTGGCCATTACAAGTTTACCAAGTTGGGAGGTAAAAAGCATGGGTGGTGAAACGGATGCAAAGAGGAATGGTTCAGTGAAATCAGTTAAGTACTCTTGATGTATCAAAGAACCAACTTCAAAGTTCAACATCACATCTGTGTACATACATATATATACTCGGTGTTTTCTCCCTTTTACTTGTGCCAACAACATTTCCATTCCATTTAGTGTAAGATTTTTTTTCATTTCCATATGTATCATTTGCATCATTGAAAATAAATTTTATTAGCCATGATGCTAGATTCAGGACAGGATCTTGCATTGTATATTTCTTTGACATAGCTCATAACTTCTCTTTCTAGACCACAATATTCTAGAAGATATAGACCTTGCAACAGTTTTACAAAGCAAGAACATATTTTATGGTAGTGTGAAGTCACCTTAATAAAATGGGAAATTTCACAAAATACCGTAGCTCTTTATAATGCTTAATCCTAAACCTCAATCCATTTGGTAAACTATGTTCCAGCTTAAACTGAATTTAGATATTGAGATTCTCAAAGCCAATTATCTTATTCCACCTTATTTGAAATTCTCTATCTCCCAACACTTCTTGGTAATTTTGTGATTAGCAAAGCTTTGGAAGACCTTTCTCAAGAGTCTTCCCTTCCATTCATTCCCTCTTTTACCCCTGCCAAAATCATTCCTTAACTAGGACGGTTCTCTTTAAATAGCTCAATTTTGTTGTTTTAAGTCAAAAGTCATAAATCTGTATGCTACATCTAGATTGTAAATTCCAGAAAAAGGAATCTGCTCTCTTTCCTGATTTTTATGTTTCTTCTGAAGACCCAACAATGTCTCCTAAATGCAATATAAACTTCTTGAAAACTTTCCAGGAGGCTATTTTCATTTGATCCTTTTATCCAGCCTGTGATTATTTGTTACGAACCTGGTGTGCATCATGCATGGTGCTGGGCTCTAGAAACTCTGAGTGAGTAAAACAGGTCTAATGCTCAACCTTATGGATCTTACAGTCCTGTAATGAAGTTTAAATAGTGAGAATTTCTCCTGACCCACATTTTATCCAGTGTAGATACATGTATTTGTGTAAAACATTTTGATTAACTGATATTTTCCTAAGTGGACATCAGCCTTACTTGCAGCAACTAACCATACACCAAGATTTGTCTTCTTCCAATCCCAAAAAAGCAAAGGCTGAATGTTTTCTTTGATATGAGGATGCTGACTCATAATGGCGATGGGGATGGAGGAGGGGAGGGGAGCATGGGAGGAATAGAGGAACTTTAGATAGGGCAAAGGGGAGGGAGGAGAAGGGAGGAAGCAAGGGAGTAGGAATGATGGTGGAATGAGTTAGACATCATTACCCTAAGTACATGTATGAAGACACAAATGGTGAGAAAATACTTTGTGTACAATCAGTGACTTGAAAAATTCTGCTCTATATGTGTAATAATGAATTATAATAATGAATAATAATAATGAATTGCATTCTGCCATCATGTATAACAAATTAGAATAAATAAATATTTAATTAAAAAAAAGATTTGTCGTTTTATAAATAACAATTTCAGTTGGAAATTGTGAATCATAAGACTTTTCCAGCCCCCAGAGTAAGAGCTAGTAATTTATCCTTTGTTTCTCAAAGTAGGGGTTAGTAACTGAATGATGACCAAAGCTATTTGTATTGGGCTCACATGTATTTTAGTTGCTGTCTTTCTTATGTTATAGGAAATAACATCAACAAATTATAAAGTGTTTAAACAGAACTGAAATGCAATTACACTTAAATCCACTTTAAAAGAATCATACTAATCTGTCATCTCTTTTCCTCTCTATAGTGTAAGACCTTCTCCCTTAGGGTAGCCTCCTCCTCCAGCCCCTCTGGACCCATAAGACACTTCCATGCCCATCTGTTCTTGTAACTAAGGAATCTCATACAGGTTGTGCCTGTTTCAAAAATACAAAGGGGACACTCATTTTTTCAGTTACCTGTGGAGATAGGAGCAGGGCAAAGAGTCAGGAGTGAGATGAGACTTCCTCATATATGTACATTACAGAGTTGCAACTTCTAAAGTCTGAAAATGTATTATCCATCCATAACAAAGCTGAACCCGAATTACTTAAAGAAAATAAAGAGAAGTAAAATGGTGAGAAAATTTAAATATCTCTCAGTACAGTCAGTATTTTATCTTTCTGGACCTCAGATGTTTCTCTGGGTTGATTTGAGATTCCAATCAGTCACACACCAACAAATATCAGTAGCAAAACTGAGCCAACCAAAGCTTTAGCCACCTAAGTTCAAATTCTTTGGCAATCTTTCAGAATTTTTCTTTGGCAGACCTTAGTACCACCAAGTAAGAATATGCTGTCTTCGAGTTCATGTCCAGGTACTTTACCCATCTTCCTTATTCGTGACACTAAGACCATGTGAGCTTCTGGTTCCAACTATCAATTTGTGTTAAAGTGTCTCACCTGAACAATCAAGTTTGTTACATGCAGATCTGTATGGCTCAGTTCTGTTAGAGAAGAAACTGTGTGAATTGAGCCCAGAGGTTTGAGGGGGAAAAGGAGAGAAGGATCCAGAGGCTTGCTGGATTTGGAGGTTGATGCAGAAAAATGAGTAAAAATAGTACAAAATAATGCAGCAGGAAAACAATTTGAGATAACTAAAGCAGCATCCTGTGCACCCACTTAAGAAAGTGTCATTAGTGCAGTTACACTTTTATGGATAAGGAATTAACTTAGTATATAAATGTATTCTCAGAGTTTTTAAGACTTGTGTGGATGTTTATATTGATAAAAACTCTCACTTGCTGATATCTCTCATTGGTTATAAAATGTTACCCTATAGTCAAGGGTAGCAGGAATTTAAGTTGAAAAGCATGATACAGCTACAAAATATGCTTTTCTAGATATACAGCTCTTTCCCAGGCTTGGCACAGTCAGTGGATTTAAATGGTTGGTTCCATCTGTGTGATAAAATTGTATTTGACATCTGTTTAAAATAAGCACATGATGCTTGAAAAAGAAGGACAACCCTTAGTATTGAACGTGACAGAATCTGGGGGTCATAGTTTGTGTGTGTGTGTGTGTGGGTACACGCACGGGCGCAAGCCCATGAGCTCACACAGTTTACCAACCTTGTCAGCTGTTAACTACCTTTTTATCTGGATCCTGTTAACTTGAGATTTGTTCTTAGTTCATGGAAAAGGTCTCCCTTTGTTTTCTTCCTTCAGATAGGAGAAGTCTCTTGGCAGAGTTCTTCAAAGGCAGTTAAGTCAGTAGCATCATGGAAATTTGGCAGTGAGCTGAGTACTAGGGCAGATCTAAACATTAGTTTAGGTTATTTTCACAGGCAATTGTTCCATGATTTTTCATCCTTTTATTTTAGCAGTTAGCATAATCATTCACGAGCATCCTTTCAAAGTGAACCCGCTAGTCCATTCTTATCATTGTGTAGTCTGAGTAATTTTGAAATTTAAATTTAAATTGGATACATAAACATGGCAAAACATGAATAAATCATTGAAGGGCCTCCGAATTGTTCAGTTTACACCTTTTTAAAACTAATACAAAAAGTCAAATTCAGGTCTTTGATTAAATAAAAAATTGAACAACTGGATTACTTTGATGTATTTCATCTCTAGTCATTTTGTTCTTTTGCCTTTTAAATCATTTTTAATTGCTTTGAGTATTGCCAAACGGCCTGTTAACTCTAATCCATTATAACTACAAGTAGGTGCTTTGTGCCTCTAATATAAAGAAGAAAACACATATTCTAGGTGATTTAGTCCACCTCATGTGGGTTGGATTACTTAGAAAGTGGAATAGGTTGATACAGAAGGAATTAGGTTTCAGTCCTTGAATAATGGCTCATATATTGACAAATACAAAATGGAATTATTTTACTTTTTGTGTTTTGGAAGCACTATGATCTGCCAAAATTATATGAAAATGGGTCTTCTGTGATTATGTCTTCTAAAGGTGTGATGCCAAAACAATAGTTCTCAAAATAAAACACACCTTAAACAATTTTAGTGCCTAAATTCTTTAGCCTGTAATCTCATGTCATCATTTAATCAAAACTTTTCCATAGCTCTCAATTAAAAGGGAAAAAAGAAAGGAGTGAAACTAATGCATCATGTTAGTTACATTCTGTGCTTTGCATTTGTATTTTTGTGTTAAGTATTCTACTACTCTCATTGTTTTGTGTAATACTTATAATAACCCAGTGACAATATCTTCATTTTACATATTTTTAAAAACCTAAGGATCCAAAAAGTTGCTAAAAACTGTACAGCAAGTCAATTACCAGAAGATGATCCAAATGAGAGCTAATACAAAAAGTCAAATTCAGATCTTTGTCCTTTAGCTAAATCCTTTAGCAACTTCATAATTAAATTGCCTTTAGTGTCAATTGCCTTTAGTATCTACCCCTTCTTTGTGTGTAGATACCCCTCAAAGATAGGAGAGATGCTTCAAATAACATCTAAACAAAAACTCAAGTCATTATGGTTCATTGTTGGGGGATGATTTTAAATTGGTGGATTTAGAAGTCCCTTTCTAGATTATTTCCTGACTGAAATTTTACATGTGTAGCCAATATATTCAATAGATTAAAACTGAGATCACCTGGATAAAGAGGGGAGGAACAGGTCAGGCTGAACCTCTGAAACCCACCATGATGGGCTTTTGAGATCTTAGAGGGCAACTGATTTATATCAGATGTTCTGAATGAGTAAAAAAATTACTCTCAGGAGACCATCCAAAGTTTCCTCAAAAGTCAGAAGCAGGTGTCTGGAGCCCTAGGTGCTCAGTCCCATTACAATGTCCAGATTCCCCAAGTCCAGGCTTAGCTCTGCATCTACAGTATAACCTTGAGTGCACAACTTAACCACGTGGATCTGAGTTTTCTAAGTTTTGATATCAGTGAAGGTTGACCTGGGCAGTATATCTCAACTTTGGCTCTATATGTGTAAGAAGCTTTTTTAACACCTAGGCCCTACTCCCATGGATTCCAATTTACTTTCACTGTTAGATGACGCCTGGACATGATTATTTTGTAAATACCCCCCAGATGATTTTAATATATAACCAGAATGGAAAGGCACTGGTCAGGGTGATCTCTCTCTCTTTCTTTCCATTTCTAAACTGATTTTTGTCATTGGAATGCTAATGAGTAAATTCTTAAATATCTCAGCCATCCTATTTCATAGCATTAGGAGTTTAAGGAAGGTCATTCTTAAAAATGTCAGTCTTTTTAGTGTCCATGTTATTCGTGGATTGGAATTAATCACATGACTGGTCTTTTCCACAGAAAACTTGAGAGGAAGGCTAATATCTCAAGGGGTTGCCCGGGAAAATACTTCCATTGTGTTATCCTCTTCCTTTCCCAAGTCATGTCAATGTTTTCTAACAATCACTCTTAAAAGCCATGTCTCACATACTGCAAAAAAAAGAAAAATCCCAAGCCCTCTTTCAGAATGACTACATTGTTTTACTAGATTACTTAGGGCAAGTTCTGTGTCTTATGAACTCATGTGTCCCCAGTACCTAACTCAGTGAGTGCCCAACACATAAATTGTCCATTTTTGTTGTTTATGTTCATTTTTATTTCTATTTTCTTTTTATAATTAATGAAAGGTATCAATTCCATCCAATAGAAATTTGAAAGCCAAATAAGGTTATATGACAAGGTTACCCTATGAAGCCTCCAAGTAACCATTACAGGAACACAATTTGACCATAATATAAAACAAATGGGCAATTGAAGTCAACATGCAGGAGTCTCCCATCTCCCTTTCCCAATTTTGCTGGTTGGTCAAATAAGTGTATGATCTGATAGAATAACAATACCAAGGATGTGGGTTATTTCAAAAAGCCTATTTTTAATACATCACTAGTAGAAGCACAAAACTATTGTTTTGTTCAATTTATAAACACTTGTTTCACAATTTTTTATGTGAGGTTTAATATCCTGCCAGACTATCCCCCAGAAGCCCAGTCTGTATTTCCTCCCAACATATCCACTAACACAAAGCATTTTCCTCTATCAAAAACTTGCTCACTTTTGAGGTTCTCACTTTAAATTGCCTGTAAGCTATTAAAGTCAAACACTGCCTCTATACTGAATAATATGGTAAGGGAATTTAAGTTATTTTACACAAATATATTAAGGTACGACAAAATATCAAAACCATATGAGGCCTCACACATGAGTACCCAATAAATATGTGTTCAATTGATGTTAAACAGGCCTTACACTAAGGTTAAGAATCAGGTAATAATTCCAATGGCATTAATAGGAGAATTGCCCTAATTGGTACCATTGAAACATGCTTTTTTTACGTTTTTAAAGTGCAGTACATTATCTGAAAACAGGAAAACATATGGCAACCATCCATTAATACCACATTAGTTAGAGATGATATTGTTCCTATAAGACACTAGAACCCATTTTCCTAACATCTCCAACTAATGTAAAACTTCATGAAATCCTATATACATGCTACCTGTTTACTACAAAGTGAAGGAGGTTTGGAAAGTGTTTATCCTTCTCTTTTCTCCTATATGCTTTCAAGTTATATTTTAATACTCAGGATATTACCAGTCAGCCAGTACTCTTCACTTCCCCTTTTGAAAATGTGAACTTTAAATCAGATTTTTATTGCAGGAAAAAAAATGAGTTTAGTAATCTCTGGTCTTGTTGTGAAGCAGAACATGCATCCATCAGTAGAATAAACTGCATTTAGCTTTCAGTATAGGCCCGGACAATAATGAGCCTCCAAATGAGAGCTAGAATTCTAGATGTTCTGCCTGGGAATCTTGCCCAGGGCCTTTTTGGCTCTCGTTTCTGCTGTTTCATGTTTGCTATTTCATTTCAATGCATCAAATTAACACTAACTTTCATATTTGGGCAAGAAAGGGAAGATTTTTGTAAGTTACTAGAGTTAAAGAATTCCAAAGAACTCTGTAAGGAGCATAATTCCTATTTGAGGTCTCAGGTTTCTATATTTCTAGGAAACATACATATACAATATATGGGTAACCTGCAGACATTTAACATACATCCTTGGTTCTAGAAATTGTGCTACCAACTAAGGAGGCAATGAAAATATTTTGGGTGACATGGTTTAGTACAGTATAGCTGAATGTAAAAAGTAAGAAGCAATATTCATTTGGTTATATAATGTGCTGGGTAGCCCTGAGATTCAGACTTGTTAAAGAAAACAAGAATTCTTCCTCATAAATGGGAGGCATGAATAAATCACACTTGTTCATTTCAGAGTTCAAAATGCAAAATGATAGTTTTGTATTTTTCATTTTCTTTTTTAAGCAAGTTGCTTTGGAGGAAACTCAGACTGAAATTCTTATTGAATAAAAGTTTATAAACATAGGGATCTAGGAGATGCACAGTACAATTCAAATATAATTACAGGAATGACATCCCAAAGCACAAAGGTAGGGGAAGTATATTGAATGTTTAAAACGTATAAGAATTTTTTAACTATACTTTTAGCCATAACTTTTTTTCATCTAACTCTCTGTTGTGGTTTGAATCTAGACTGTCTCCCAAAGCCTCATGAGCTTAAAGGATTGGTCTTCAATGAACAATATCCACAGGTGGAGCTTTAAAGAAAGAATTGGATCATGGAGGTTCTAACCCCATCAGTGAATTAATCCATTTGATGGATTCATAATTCAAATGGACTGATGATTGGGAGGTGGAACCCTGTTGGAGGGAAGTAGGTCACTGGGGGCATGCCCTGGAAAGGTTTATCCTGTCCCCAGTACTTCTCTCCTCCCACTCCCCCACCTTCTTCTCTCTCCTTCCCTGCTGCCAAGAACTGATCTGAGCTGCTTTTCTATACTACACTCTTCCATGATGTTCTACCTCCTCTCTGGCCCAAAGCATCGGAGCCAAGGACCAGGGACTGAAACCTCTGAATCTATGAGCCAAAGTAATTATTTTTTCCTTCGAGTCATTGTTATCAGTCATTTTGGTCATAGCAACAAAAGCTAACACAGACTCTAAAATGAATAAATATAATATGGAGTGATTTTTGTGCTGCTAAGGATCTTTGAAAGCATGCCATCTGTGGGTCAGAGTGAAAAGGAATGGTTTGATGCACACTATTGTGTGTGTGTGTTGAGTCTTCCTCTGTGAGAGGCTGGGATTACAGTGAAAGAAGCTTGACCACACAACCCTTCTGTTGGCATTGTCATAACCTCTGACATAGAACATACTGTCAGATATTAAGAATTACAAGCATAAGACTAAATGGCGAGAAAGTACCCAAAAGATTCCATAGCATTAAGTCACATTATCATTAGAACAAAGATCTAACAGTAAGCAACTAAGAGGCCCTTTTAACATTTCATGATGTCATTTTTATGAAAATATGTATTTATCAAATTCCTTATTCATTTTTTCTTAACTTTTTGATAGATACTTAAATGTTTCCCTCAATAGTACATTCCAGTGCTCCTTTGTACATTATTTTTATACAAAAATATCATCATAATGAAACAAAAAAGTGACTCAACCAAATGGCTAATAATTTAATACACTTCTGAAGCTGATTTGATTTTACAAACTGAAACTTTATCATACTGACCCACATCATCTATTTGTGGACAAGAATATTACAAATTAAAAGTTAAATAGCAAAATAAAATATATGTTTATAATTACATATGGAACTATAAGACCACGGTATGTTTTAGGAGAAGTGAAATAGACTGGAGAAGGCACAGCTAATTGGACTTGGGACAGGCTGAGATGGAAAGATAAAGTATTTTAGGCATGAACTTGAGAAAGAATACTAAAGTCTGAAACTGGTGAGACCCACCTGGAGCACTTTGCATGAGGACAACAGTGGTCAGAGGAAAAGAGAAAGACCCTATCTGGGTCATGCATGATGACCATGAAAGGCAATTGAAACAATGTTCATTTCTGGAAGCCTTAGGGAACCATTGATGACTGTCAAAGGGAGAAAGTGAACTGAAAAAAAAAAAAAGGAGAAATATAGGAGCAGTTTGGAGACTATATGGCAGCAGAGAAAAGGGGAACCAGAGAGAATAATGAAGAGCCAATCACAGCATCACATTGTGAGACTATTGGAGCCTGCTTCTGGATGGATACAATTTAATTGCTTCTCAATGTCATACATTGTTCATCTGCAAAGGTCTTTAACCTTTTTTATTATGTAATACCCACCTACAACCAATAACTATCTTTCATTCAAAAATCTTGTTATCTGAGGATTTAGATGTATTTTAAAGGCATTATTCTTTTTTCTCTCTAAAGCAATGAAATCCATGTCTCACACTTTTCTGAGAAAAAAATGTTTCATCCAAGTTTTAATGCATAAACAATATGCATATTACAAAAACAAAACAACAAAAAACAAGCCCAAGTTAGTTTAGATATTTGTAAAAGCAAAAAACAGGTTTTTTTAGTTGTTTAGTTTATATGACTGAAATATTTTCAGACATTTTGCAGTTAGCTTTCTTTGGAGACAGGATATTGTTTTAAAATGCAAAGTGGAATGTTTTGGAAGGTTCTTTACCTTTGATAACTAACAAGCAGAAAGTTAATCAATGGAGATGGGAAAGAAACCTTGGTTGACTAATGCAATACTTGGGCTGCATATAGGGACTTTACACTTGTGAATAATCTGTTTAGAACTTGAATGAAAACTGGAGTTAGCTAATATATTTACTTCTATTTTTCGCAGAGCAAACTTTAGACTTATTATAATTAAATTTATTATTTAATTTTTGACTATTCTTTCTTACTGAATGCCATAGAAAACCAGTTGACACCTACATTTCTAATAATGTGAAAATGCCTAAAGTCTAGAAGGAGTATTGTTTTAGCAAAAATACCTTACTTAAATGATAATAGAAAGCATTTACTTTAAAGCCCGAATTGAAGTCTTCATTTAGATTGCTATAGCTATTAATCACAGCTTTTATTTTTAAGATGGAGAGCTTAGTATATTTCTTGTCAAGTCAGTCATGATGAGTTTCAGTGCCTCATTTGAGCTCCCACAATTTTTCATTGTTTAGGGAAATTAAAAAGAATATATATTAATTTAAATGAACTATAATGATGTTGTCTTTTGTGGTATTATGTTAGTTCTCAAGTCCATGAGTGCCTTGGCAGCTTTGTATTCATTCAAATCAATAAATAAATACTCGTCATTGTGCACTGATAGACTTTTAAACATAAGCTGTGAAATGTTAAAAATGACAGCATCACCTAAACTCTTCATTTTACTCTTTTTGGTAACCCTTGCAATTATATATGTATTAGTATAAGACTGTGATCAAAGGATTTATGTTAATTAATATTAGGAGCAGGCCTCATTACTTTCAGGTTCCTGAGAGTTTTTGCAGCCTCTGTAGTTTTGCATGTTTGTAACTCCCGTTTATTTTTTGATTCTAAAACAAATTCCCTTTATCAAGTGAAAATGTGCAGTAAGATACAAAAGACATTATTTGTATGTGAACTATAATTACTTTTTAAATTTCTCATACTCTGCGTTTAAAAGAAAGTATTAAAAGTTTGTATTTTCAGGCTGGGGCTGTAGCTTAGTGGTAGGGTGCTTGCCTCAAATGTGTGAGGCACTGGGTTCGATCCTCAGCACCACATAAAAATAAATAAATGTATCTTTAAAAATATTCATTTAAAAACCAAGTTCATATTTTCTATGAATTTACAACAGCAATACCATTACTTACTCTTAAGATATAGGAACTTGTGATGTTTAGGTATTTATATTTTGAAATTTATATTCAGCTTATACTTACAGTTGACCCTATTTTTCATGGATTCCATATTTACAAATTTGTTAACTCAATAAAATTAGTTTGTGAGACAAAATCATCATCATCATCATCATCATCATCATCATCATCATCGTGGAATCTTCATGATCATTCAGAGTGGTGAAAAAAACAGCCTCCTAATGCTCCCAGCTGAGATGAATCAAGGTGACACCTTGCTTTCCCGTTTTAGCTCTCAGCCTCTAAACATGCATGCTTTTCAAGGCCTATTTACTGCTATGATTTTTGCATTTTTGTGCTTTCTGTTGATAATTTCACTACACAAAATAGTCCCTGAGGGCTATATAATGTTCTTAAGCACCAGAAGACTGTGATGTGCTTCATGGAGAAAATACATGGTAAGCTTTTTTCAGAATGAATAGAGTGCTCATTTTTGCTGTGAGTTCAATGTTAATGGATCAATAAAGATATTAAGTATATTTTAATAAACAAAAACACGCATTAAACAAGCTCATGCATTGATCAATTCCTGAAACTGTTGTGGCCAGAGGATCACAGGGCCTACCTCTGTATTTTCCCTAGGAGTGGTGGTTTGGTATTTGCTAACTCAGTATTTGTGACAGCATTATAAAACATACAACTGCAAGTAATGAGAATGAACTGTGTTCTTTTACAGAAGTCATTTTCCCAGTATTTCATCATGAATTATTGAGGCCTGGTGGGGAACATGAAAAATGTGTGGCCTGAGCAGATGTTCTTATTGCTGTACTAGCCACTGATGCTAAGCATCAAACAATTTATAGGCAAAGTGTGTCCCCAAAATCTTCAGAGTTATTAACCATTGGAAGATCATCTATTTTATTTTTAAACCCAAACCTCAATAGTTGGCCTGCTATTAAGGTTGAATTTACTAGATTTAGACATTGTCATTTAAAATTTTAAAAAGGGCTCATAACTGGGTTAAGTACATACAATACAATAATGCTTGAGAGCTAGCAGCACCTAACAATATGCTTCTATAAAAAAATAGAGAGTAATTTGCTTTGCCTATGTATGAAACAATTTACAGCACACTTTTATGAGGAATAATACATGGATTTAGATTTTTGTGGAAGTGTTGTTTGAGCTTACGCAGATCAACCTCTTGATTTTACAGAAAAGAAATGCCAGTCCCAGGGAGGTTAAGTGCCTGCCCTAGGCCACCTGCTAGGACAGAGCTGGGGAGGTGTGACCATCCAGTCCAGTGCAAATACTTCCTTCCATCAGATCTCCTTTCCTGTGAAGTCCTGTCAACTAGTATAGAAAACAGCATATTTTTGGACTACTTTGAGATATTATCCCAATCCTACTAGAATTTCTTCTTGTTATTGTATAAATATATTAGTTTCTTTCTTCATTAGTTTAGGCATATTTGTAAAGAGAAGTCAAATATTACCAGTAAGCATAGTATCAGAAATGTTATTTCATCTTTTCATTATAAAAAGGAAAGCAACATTTTGGAAGGTACACTTCCCTTAAATTTATGGTGACACTCAAGTAGTTATACTAAACTGAACTTGCATTAGGAAAATAGAAATTCAAATCTGTTCAATTAGAAACTCATGACTGTATCTCGAGCAGGAGGATGAGCTGTGGTGTAAGATAGGGGCAT
The DNA here is from genome assembly GCF_048772815.1 of Callospermophilus lateralis. Classification (NCBI taxonomy): domain Eukaryota; kingdom Metazoa; phylum Chordata; class Mammalia; order Rodentia; family Sciuridae; genus Callospermophilus; species Callospermophilus lateralis. The sequence continues at coordinate 88,188,299 of NC_135310.1, read as the reverse complement.
ATGCTTTGAGAAGAATTTCCTCCATACAGACTATGCCTGGGAACTGGACACTTCCTCTGTAACTCAATAAGTAGCACAAATGATTAGGAAGGACTACCAGCAGCTGATTTCAATAAAACCCCTCTCTTGTGCCTTGAATGTTTACTTATAGAGGGAGTTGGAGACATTAAGGAATAAGATATGATTCATTTCATGTATTGTAGAAATCAGAGGAAGAAACAGAAAGATATAAATTGATGAGGCTACCTGCAACTTGTGATTCTCCTTCCTCAGCCTCCCAGAGTCACTGGGATTACAGTTATATGTCACTGTGCCCAGCCACAAAGATATATTTAAGATAATATTTTCTTTTTATTGTATATTTCATTATATGGAGCAAAAATTCAGTTTGGCTTCCTCAGCTATGACAAAGGAGAAGGCCCACAGTTATGAAGTTTTCCATCACATTCTATTCATACATAGGAAATGAACTTCCATAAATGTAATGATATTACTCTTAGAGTTTCATTTCTACCTTTTTTATAACCCTCTTTAGGATAAAAACATTTCAAGGGCTGAGGTTGTGGCTGAGTGGTAGAGTGCTTGCCTCGAATGTGTGAAGCACTGGGTTCAATTCTCAGCACCACATATTAATAAACAAAGTCGACTGACAACTAAAAAAAAATATTTCTTACCCTATAAAAAATTAATCAATAAAATTTTCAAGTTCTTGTAGTGATTTATCTCCAGTGCCCATACCCTTCCTCTGTAATGATTTAGCAATATAGTGAAAGATAATGGCTTTATGTAATTTTAAAATGTACATTTAAAACAAAGGTGTCAAGTTATTTAATTAAAGATAAAGAATCAGTGATGAAAGTGGTGAAAGATTTGTGTACATTTATCTTTTAATATGTCTCATTCCTTTTTTACTTACCTTCAATTACATGAAGTAATCTATGAGTATTTATTGAGTACTTTGACATTTTCAAAACTATCCTATGCACTACCAGGATATCAAAGGAATGAAGAACATAGCCTCTGCTTTCAGGAATATAGTGTTTCTAATGTTTAAGAAACATTAAGTGTTATTTAAGATATCATAAGAAGGTGAGTAGGATGATGTTCTTTAAACCAAGTTTTAGAAACATGGTATACTAAAGTCTTCCTCTAAACCTTCACCATTCACATTAGGCATTTGAGGTGTCTCAGAAATCCTGTGACAAAGAGACACAGTGACTGTCATTAAATCCAGTACTTCTTACATGTATTTGACAAGGCATCTTTTTCTTTGAGGCAAACCTATAAAAATCTCTTGGTATACAGGCATCCTATGGGAAATGGTTGGGGGAAATGCTGAATTAGAGAACCATGCATGAAATTTTATTATTAACATTTTAAGTCCAAAACCAAAGTTTTGAAAGTGTAGAGAAAAGAAAAATCATTATAATCTAGGCTGGTGAAGAAAATAATCTCAAAGGTTAGATTTCAGAAGAAACAAAAATGTAGTTAAGAAAAAGAAAAATATTGGTCCAACAAACAGAGGTTGTATCTCCCAAATTGTTAACACTGATTATTTAGATTACTGGAGGCAAAAGTGCAGACAATAATTACTAGGAACTTTGACTAAGTTATACATCTCTCTCTTGTTATGTGCTAGTTTTTCTAAAAAGTGAGACTTATTATAATCAGGAGATATTTTTATAAAACTCACTAAGTTTATCTATCAGATAAGTTAATAATACCTTTATTAAAATAATATCTCTTTATTTTCATAACTATGCATATATGTATAATAGTTACCAAAAAAATGTGCAGATACAATAGCTTGGCCAAAAATAAATTGAAGCATCAAGGTCAGCCTGTGTTTTGAACTTGAGTAGCACCTGCTGTTTGTTCATCTCTCAAGTGTGACTGACTTCAGGAATGAGAATAAACAATGTACTAAGTTTTCCTTTTGGCTAGTCACCTCATGGGTATGTGCTGACTCTATGACTGAAACTAAGGAGTTGAGGAGTTAGCTGAAAATAACCAACCTGAACATCTTAATTATAGTTTGGCTTGTGTAATAACTTTTAATTGTACCTTAATTTCAAAGTATTTAGTTTTTAAATTAGGTTTTGTTTTTAAAATGGAAAATTTAGGTATTCCTTAATAGTTAATAAACTACTTATGCCCAAAATACAGGATATGTTTTTAATGTGAAAACATAAACAGATTTAAAAGAAACTAAACTGATAATCCTCTAGATAAAAGAAATGTTTTATAAATATGACCTTGGAAAACCATTTTCCCCCTGAACTCCTTAATAAATTATTCTTTTTGAATCTGGGAAGAAGATACACTTGACCTTTCTGTTGGATATAAATATGTACACAGGAAAGTCTGAGGATGATGCCAGCATACACAAGGTTAAATCATGTAAAATTTCTCAAATTTGACTCTTTCTGACCCCAGTAATGATGATTTCATACAGTTGAACCAGATGGTTTAACTCACTCATTAGTTAGTGCTCCCTCTTCCCTTGTGTGGAGAATTTGCCAATTGTATTGGGGTAGTATTTTGATTCTCACCACATTCCCCACTTGATTCAGAACTCTGTCTTTGCCTTCTCTGCTTGTATATCATTCTGTTCTATCATTCTCCTAGATATTACCAGACTGCTTATTTATGTTAATTCATCTCTCAATTGGAAATGCACAAACATGAGACCATAAAAGGTCAAAGAGAGATCCTGCTTGAGTTCAGAAACATATATGTAGAATAAGTCAACTATTGCTGCCCTTCCCCAATTGCCAAGAATCTCTATTTCTATTTCTAAAAGAATCTCTATTTCTTTTACTCTTAATACTGTCTAAGAGTCTCTCATTGACCCCAGAAGTTCAGGTGCCTAACAGGACTCTATCTAGATGGCAGCTTCTGATTGTCTGATGCCCTGCCTGTCAGGAGTTGTAAGTCCTGCATAGAAGATGGCTTTTCCTGACAAATGCTAGAAAGAAAATATTCCTGCCCCCCGCCATAATCAAGCAGGCTTATTACTATCTTGCTTCCTGTATTTCTCTCTTTGATGTCCCCACCACTATGATTACAGATCAAAATGAACACCAGCTTTATGGATTCAGTATCAGAAACTTCACATGACTGACTGTTCAATAGTTTGTAACCATGTACATGTATATAATACTAGCACAATAACCCAGAATTTAAAAAAAAAATCACAAAATGTTTTTTCCATATCTATTTTCAGTGAAACCAAATCTAATTATCCATTTGAGGAGAATTAAGTGTTATAGGAGATGCTAAATATGTTCTAATGAGTTTGATAGCTGAGATTTATAGAGGAAAAAAAAGGAAATATTTTAGTCTGCTTTTGTGTCACTGTGACCAATATGCCTAGCAAAGAATAACAGAAAGAAACAAAAGTTTATTTTGGCTTACAGTTTCAGAGTTTTAGTTCATAGACAGATTCCACAGTTCTGGGCTCAAGGTGAGTCAGAATATCATGGTGGAAGTTCAAGGAAGAGGAACTCAGCTCAGGATAGAACAACAAGGAAGCAGAGAGAGCTGAACTCACCAGGAACAAAAAATAAACTCCAAGGCCACACCCCCAGTGACCTCCTTCCTCCAGTCACATAATTTATCCACTAACTAGGTTATAACTCACATAATCTAATTATTTCACCTCTGAAGATTCTTGCATTATCTCACACATGAGCTTTTGGGGGATACCTTATATAGAAACCACAACATTCCACCCAAGGCCCCCAAAAGCTCATGTCCATCTCATAATACAAAATACATTTAGTCTATTTCTAAGAGCCCCCAGAGTCTTAACAGTTCCAGTATTGTCCAAAAGTTCAGTCAAAGTCCAAAGTCTCCTCTGAGACTCAAAGCAAACTCTTAGATGTTTTTCCCCATAAAGATCAAAACAAGTTACATATATCCAATGTTATATAAAGGCACAGAGTAAACATTTCTCCCCAAAGGGAGAAATGGGGGCATAGAAAGAAGACATATGACCAAAGCAAGACTGAAATTCATCGGACAAACAAGTCCTGTAGCTCCACATTCAGCATCTAGGGCACGTGGCATCCTGATGGTCTCTCAAAGGGCTTGTCTAACTCCGTGGCTAATGATTTTTCTGGTTACAGCACACATGGCCTTTCTCTTGGCTCGTCTCTGCTTAATTCCTTCAGCTTGTGTTAGCAGATGTCCCATGTTACTCAGATCTCTTAATCTCGAGGATCTCCACTGCAGCTTAGCTTCCTTCTCCTATCTTCACACATTGCCCATTCTGGGGATACCCACAGGGATACCAACCTGCTACACTTTGCCTGGCCTCCCAGACCTTCCTTTGGAATCTCAATGGAAAATTCCATGTTCCCCTAACTCCAGCATCCCATGTTTCTGCAGAACTAGCACCATGTGTTTGCTGCCAAGGTCTGTTGCCATTTTGAGCAATAGCCAAGCTTCCTGATACCATGACTGCAGCAGCTTATAAGTGACTGTGTGGTTGAGCTTGGGGAAACAACTTCCTAGTCTCCCTAGTGCAAACAGGGTGACCCATTGGTCTCTTCTCAGAGGAATTTTTACTTTTACACCCTTGAGCCTGAGATGAGTGTAGTTCTTGCCAATCCCTGAGATACCCTTGAGCCATCTTTCTTATTATTTATGGGTGAAGAACTTACCATCTCTTTAGTGTTTTATCTTTAACAACCACACCTTCTTTAGCCTCAATTTTTCACACAGTTTTTTGACCAAAATGCAAGTCTTTCAAATCCTTTTGCTATGTTTTCTGCTCCTGACTATCACAGTAAACTTGAGTAAAAGCTGTGAGCAATATCCATTTTACCACCTGAATGTTGTGCTGCCTTGAAATTTCCCCCTCCAGATAATTAGTTTATCACTTTTAAACTTAGACTCACAGAAAGTCTTAGGACATGGGTAAAATTTAGACAGCTTCATTGTCAGAGCATAACATGATTGGCCTCTGGTCCAGTTTCTAATAGTCCTCCTCCCCTGAAACTTTCTGAGTCCAGTCTTTACTGCACACTGTCGTTATAGCATTCTGGTCTTTGGAGCTGTCGCCAGAATTGATCACTAAGCTCCACTTACAAGATTCTGAAGTTTTTCCAGCCTGCATGTCTAAACTTTTCAAAATTCCTACCCCTGGAAATCAGCTCCAAACTCTTCTGAACCACATGGTCTGGTTTGTCACAGAAATGACCCCACTTCTCGGTACCCATTTCTATTTTAGTCAGCTTTTTCGTTGGTGTGACCTAAAGCTTTTTTCGTTGGTGTGACTAGGGTCAGATGGAATTTCAATGTAGTTTTGATTCGCATTTTCATGATGGCTAAAAATATTGAGCACTTTTTATATGTTTATTGGCTATTTGTACTTATTTTAAGAAGTATCTGTTTAGATCAATTGCCAGTTTATTAATTGGACTACTTATTCTTTTGTTGTTAAGCTTTTTTAAAGTCTTTATATATTCTGGATATTAATCCACTGTCAGGTGAATAGCTGGAAAAGATTTTCTCCCATTTTGTAAGTTGTGTTTCAACTGTTGTTTTCTTTGCTTTGCGTTGAAGCTTTTTAATTCAATGTAATCCAGTTTGTTAGTTCTTTTTTTTTTTTTTTAGAGAGAGAGAGAGAGAATTTTTTTAATATTTATTTTTTGTTTGTATGTGGTGCTGAGGACTGAACCCGGGCGGCACGCAAGTTCTTGCTTTTGTTTCCTGAGATGTTAGAAGTCCTCTTCAGGATGTTGTTACCTGTACCAATATTAATTGTTTCTGCTGTTTCTTCTAGTAGTTTCAAATTTTCGAGTATTACATTAAGGTCTTTGATCCATTTTGAGTGGAGTTTTATACAAGGTGGAAGATAGAGCTCTACTTCCAAACTTCTACATATAAATATCAGTCTTCTCAACACCTTTTGTTAAAGAGGCTAGCTTTTCTCCAACGTGTTTTTGGCACCTGTGTTGAGAATCAGTTGACTGACTGTAGATGTCTGAGTTTATTTCTATTTAATTCTACGGTGTACATTCCTGTTTTTATGCCAGAATCGTGCTTTTTTGTTATTATGTCTCTGTAGTATACCTGATTAGTATTTTCAGATCAGGTATTGTGATGCTCCAGTATTTGTTGTTTTCTTTCTTCTTCTTTATCTTTCTCTCTCAGGGTAACTTTGACTCTTCAGAGTCTTTTGTGGTCTCGTTTGAATTTAGGGTTGTTCTTCTAGTTCCGTATTTTGATGGAGACTGTATTGAGGCTTATTATTGTTTTGGTAGTATGACTATTTTAACAATATTAATCCTTCCAATCCATAAACATGAGAGGTCTTTCCGTCTACTAGTGTCTTCTTCAAATTGTTTCTTCAGTGTTTTGTAATTTTCATTGTAGAAGTTCTTTGCCTCTTTAATTCAATTTATTCTAGGTATTTTTGTTATTGTTTTTGATGATGATGATGATGATGTTATTGTTTTGTTTGGTTTTTTGCTTTTTGAGACTATAATGAATGATAAAGATTGCTTTCCTGATTTCTTTCTCAATGAGTGCATTATTGGGTTTATAGAAAAGTTATTGATTTTTGTATGTGGCTTTTTCTATCCCTCCACCTGGATGAACTTATTGATCAGTTCCAAGAATCTTTTGGTGTAGTCTTTAGGACTTTGTAGGTATAGAGTTGTATCATCTGCAGAGATAATTTTAAATTCTCCTTACCTATTTGTATCTCTCTCATATCTTTCTCTTACATACTTGCTCTAGCTAAAATTTCAAGCATTGTATTGAAAAGTACAAGTGGTGAATAAATACTCCTGTCTTCTTCCTGATCTTTGAGGAAATGCCTTTAGTTTTTCCCCACTTAGTATGATGTATAGATTCATCAAATGTAGGCTTTATTATGTTGAAATATGATCCATGTGTAATTAATTTATTCAGAGCTTTTATCATGAAGGGATGTTGAATTTTATGAAATGCTTTTTCCGAATATATTGAGATGATTATGTGACCTTTATCCCTGATTTTATTTATGTGCCATATTACACTTATTGATTTGCATACATTGAACTATCCTTGCATCCCTCCCTGGAACAAAACCAACTTGATCATGCTCTATAATCTTTTTAATGTGCTGTTGATTTCTACTTACATGTATTTTATTGAGGATTTTTGCATCTACGTTCACCAAGGAAACATTGGTCTATAGTTTTCTTGTTGTTGTGTCCTTATCAGATTTTGGTGTCAAGTAATTTTGCCTTTGTAGAATGAATTTAGAAGAGTTTCTTTCTGTTCTATTTGATGAGGTAGTATTATTTCATTAACTAAAAAATAAAATATAAAAAAAAGTCAGATAAAATTCTATGGGGAATCATCTGTTCCTGGTTTGGTTTTTTTGTGTGTTTTTTTGTTTGTTTGTTTGTTTTTGTTTTTGTTTGTTTGTTTTGGTTAGGAGATTGTTATGGTTTGGATGTGAAGTGTCTCCCCAAAGGGCCTGTGTTAATGCAGGAATATTCAGAGGTGACATGATTGAATCGAAAGAGCTGTTACCTAATCAATTCATCCTACTTTGAAGAGGATAACTGTAGGCATGTGGAGTATGGCTGGAAGAAGTGGGTCACTGTGGACATGCCCTGGAAGGGCTCATTTTTTCTGGATCTCCTCCTCCCACCCGCTGCTTCCTGACCACCATGAGGTGAGCTGTTTCCTTTACTCTGACCTTCAGCCATGATGTTCTGCTGACTGGGGACTCAACCTCTAGAAACATGAGCCAAAGTTATTGTAGGTATTTGGCTTACAATGATGAAAAGCTAGCACAGAGATTTTATTGCTACTTCAATCTCATTTTTTATTATTGATCTATTTAGGCTTTTTACATTGTCTTGGTTTTAATTTCTTTAAGTCATATGTGTTCAGAAATTTGTCCATTTCTTCTAGATTTATCTAGCTTTTTGGCATATCATTTTTCAAAATATTCCCTAATGAGCCTGTTAATTTCAATGGTATCTGCTGTAGTATTCACTTTTTCATCTATTTTATTTATTTGGGTCTTCTCTGCCTTTTGGTTAGCATACCTAAGGGTTTGTCAATATTTTTTACCTTTTTAAAGATCCAACTTTTTGTTTCATTGATTCTTTGTATTTTTTGTTTAGCCTCTATTTAATTTATTTCTGCCCTTATCTTTCCTTCTATTAATTGTGGGTTTAGTTTGTTCTTGTTTTTCTAAGACTTTGAGATACATCTCTATGTTATTTGAGATCTGTTTTTCAAATGTAGGTAATTGTAGTTCCCTCCTAGGACTTCTTCCACTATATCCCACAGGTTTTGTCTGTTGCATTTTCATTGTAATTAGATTTTGATTTTTAATTCCCTCTTTATTTTTTCAGTGACCCACTATTCATTCAAAGGTGTACAGTTCAATTTTCATGGTTTGTATACTTTCTATAGTTTCTCTTGCTGTCAATTCCTAGTTTTATTCCATTATAGTTTGAAAGTAGAGAGAAATTGTTTTGAATTTGTTTTGATTAATCACATACAATTATCAATATATGTTCTATTTTGGGGAAAAGTTCCATGTGCTGATGAGAATTCTGTAGATGCCTATTAAGTTCATTGGATATATAGAGTAACTAAACTCTAATGTTTCTTTGTTGATATCTTTGTCGGAATGACCTAGTTATTGGCAAAATTGTGGAGTATTGAATTCACCCACTATGATTGTTTTGTGGCCTATCTCTTTCTTTATGTCCAATAGTGTGTGTTTTCTAAAATTGGGTGAGCCAATGTTCAGTGCAGGTATATTTATAAATGTTATATCTCATTAATGAGTCATTCCCAGTATATAGTGATTTTCTTTGTCTCTTTTGATTTTTCATAGAGTACATTTTGTCAAATATGACTATGGTTATTCCTGCTTGCTTTCAGATTCTGTTTGCTTGGAATATTATTTTCCATCCTTAAACTTTTAGTCTGTGTATGTCTTTTCAGAATATTGTTGGGTCTTGTTTTTCAATCCAATCTACCAGTTTGCATTTTTAAATTGAAGAATCAATACTGTTTGCACTCAGGGCTATTGTTGAAAGGTATATGCTAGTTCCAATCATTTTGTTGTTTTTCTTCTGGTTGCTTTGAATATTCTGTTTGTTTCTTCCTCCTTTATTTGTGCTAGAAGTTTGATGGTTTTCTATATTAATAATGTTTGATTCTTTTCTAATTCTTATTGGCTTATTTACTCTTCAAGTGAGATTTACTCTTTCTTGTGCTGTCATTACTGTATTTAGATTTTTTTCCTCTTCTGAATGTAGAATTTTCCTTAAGTATTTTCCATAATTCTGGTTTGGTGGTCATGAATTTTCTAAGTTTATGCTTATCATGGAAGGTATATTTCTTCTTTGATTCTCAAGGATAACTTTACTGGGTGTAGTTAAAAAGTTGGCAATATTTTCTTCCAGGATTTGAAATACATCATTCCATGGTTCCCTAGCCTTTCAAGTTTTTGTTCAGAAATATATTATTATTCTGATTTGTCTTTAAATGTGACTTTGAATTTCTCTCTTGCAGATTTTTTTTATTAGATCAATATAGTCACACATAGTAGCTGTGTCTATCCCAACAAAATTGAACATGCATGGAATTTTATTTCAGTTCACATTCTCCACCCGACTTTTCTATCTCTTTCTTCCCCATTCTCCTTCCTCAACCCTACTGATCTTCCTTTTGACCACCAATTTATTTATTTTTGATTGATTCTTTGTACTTATAAAGGTAGAATTCCCTGGTAATTTATATATTCAAATAGCATGATTTTTTTAAAAATTAATTCTTAATTTCCTTATTTTTCCCATCCTTCTTCTCGCCTTCTAGATCTCCTTCTGCTTTACTGATCTTCCTTATATCTTTATAATATCTGATCCTCCCCTCTTTCTTTCTTTTTTTCTTTCTTTCTTTCTTTTCTTTTCTTTTTTTTTTTTTTTTGTACCAGGATTAAACTCAGGGGCACTCAACCACTGAGCCACATCCCTAGCTCTATTTTGTATTTTATTTAGAGACAGGTTCTCACAGAGTTGCTTAGCACCTCAACATTGCTGAGGCTGGTTTTGAACTGATAATCCTCCTTCCTCAGCCTCCCAAGCTGCTAGGATTATAGTTTCTTTCCCTTATTTTACTTTGGCTTCTACATTTGCAAGAAAACGTTTGACCCTTAATTTTGTGACTGACTTATTTCACTTAGCATGATTTTCCTCATTTACATCTATCTACCAGAAAATGCCATAATTTTATTCTTCTTTTATTCTTCTTTATGGCTTAATAAAACTCTATTGTGTGTGTGTGTGTGTGTGTGTGTGTGTGTATATACACACACAAATATATACCACAATTCTTAATCCATTCATCTATGAACAGGCATCTGAGTTAATTCCACAATTTGGGTATTGTGAATCGTGCCAGTCTTGTAGCTTTTAATATTCATTCTTTCTTCTGTACTTCTGCTAATTTAACATAATGTGTTATGGAAAAATTCTTTTCTGGTCTCGTGTGTTTGGGTTCTAAATACCTCCTGTACCTCTATGTTTATGTCTTTCCTAAGATTGGGAATTTTTCTGCTATTATTTTACTGAATAGGTTTTCTATGCCTTCAGCCTGTAGCTTTTCTCTCTTTTCTAGTCTTATTATCTACATGTTTGGTCCTTTAATGGTGTCTCATACATCTTGTATTCTGCTCATTCCTTCTTACTTTTTTCTCTATTATTGTCTAAATGTGATAATTCCTCAAACTTGTCTTCAAGCCCTGATATTCTTTATTCTGTTTATTCTAGTCTACTGGTGAGGCATTCAAGTGATTCTTTAATCTGACTTACTGAGCTTTTCATTTCAAAGATTTCTGTTTGGTTCTGTTTCAAAATGTCTAATGTTTTATTGAATTGCTCATTCATATCCTGCATTGTCTTCCTTAATTAATTCAGCTGTTTATTTGTAACCGCTTAGAATTCATTGAACTTTAGAATAATCACTCTTTTGGACTCTTTGCCCAGAATTTCATGCCCTCCAATCCTTAGGATGTTACTAGAGAATTATGAACATTAGCAGATGTCATGTTTTTCATATTTCTTGTGTTTCTATATTTATATTTGTGCATCTATCATGATGCCTATCTCATCCATTTTTATATGAGGGCCTTCTTAGTAAGCAGTCTTCTCTTGATGGTATGTCCTTGAATATCAGGTTATTGTGTAGTGTTGAGTTTAATTCCAATTGGACTTTATAATTAAATTTCCCTGAAGCTCCTTTAGCCATTATCAGTGGGTTTTTACACAATGTATAATGTGTCAGAGACTGAAAGACCCACTTTTTCTATAGGTATCACAAGAGTGGGATCCCTCTGGTAATTCAGACATATATGGTATAGTCAGCATAACATATGGGGTGTACCCTCTGTGACTGCAGTCTTTTCAGCAATATGAGATCTGTTGGGGTCTGGAAGCACCCTATGCTGAGGTCTCTCATAAATATTGAGCCCACAACTCCTGTTCGCTCTCTCTGTTATTGCTATGGGTTGAATGTTCAGAAGCAGGCTCTCAGTACCTCCCCATCCCCCACCATCTACCCACTTGGGAACAGTTCATGATTAGAGACTTTTATCTCTTCTAGTTTTAAAGTTGAAGTGTCTGAGAAGGCTCAAGCAGGGGTAGGTCATGAATGGAATAAGGTACAGTTTCTCTGAGCTGAACTGGGAGTGTAGCTCTGGGGCCCAGCACCTGCACAACATACTCAAAGTGACAGGTTCAGTATGTAGAACTGCATATAAAGAAGACAAGTGACAGCAACAACAACTACTACAATAAAAAACAGATGAAGAAAAAAAGTCCAAATAAAACAACCACCACTACTGCAACAACAGAAGAGAATGGGGCAAAAATAATATAGAATAAGCTAAAAAGCTTAAAAAGTAAATTAAATTGATTTTTAAAAAATTAAAAGGAAGAAAAATGAGAAGGGGAAATTTTTGAAAGTAAAAAGAGAAAGTTAAAATTGAAAAAAATAAAAACAGAAGTGAAGAAAATTTTAAATAAAGTAGAAGCAAGAGAGAAAAGACACACACACACACACACACACACACACACACACGAGCAATAACAAGAAAATCGTCAATAAAAAATTAAAAATTTTCTCTTTACCGAGGTGCTCAATGGTGTGGGCAAGAATTAATGATGGCAATGTGTGCTTGATCAGATCTTCTTTCCTTGTCTTCTTAGACTGTGTGCCCCTTGGAAAAAGTGGAGGCTGGGGGATATTCACCCCCTTCTTTATTTTGCCGTGCTCACCAGGTGACCAATGGCAGAGATTTGTGGCCAAAGCTGCTTCGAATGCCTGCCAATGCCTGCAATGCACACAAAAACAAGTTAAGGAAAAACCCAAAGCTCCTCAGGCAGATTGACTCCAGAGCTCCTTGGGCTACACAGTCACATAGTGGAGCAGATACCCTGTTGCAGTATGTTGAGGACATTGTTATCTTTTGTGCTGCATACTATACTCTGAGTTTGAAAGACAATTTGGAATTGCAACTATCTATGCTGAGAGGGATGGAAGCAGGCTCCACAGGATGCACCACCTACAACTGTGGTGTTTTGAGACTTAGCTCCCAAGCAAAATTAACACTGACTGCTCATTCTCCTGATTGCTGCTGTGGGCTTCTTGAACCACTAGTCTTAAAGGGGAAGCATCCTCCATTCCCTTCCACATTGCAGTCCAGTTTCCCACAGGATAGTATTCTTAGTGGGTTTGGTCCCTTGTGACCAAACTGATTCTCAAGACAGCCGTCCCCTGAGCCAATGTAGTAATATTGCCATGGGGACCTAGAGACAGAAAAATGCAGAGCCCTTTGACTCCCAGAGCCACAAGCTCATAAAGGATCTTTTCAAAATGACTCCCTGTTTTATCACCATGAGAATTTTCTGACAAGTGCAGAAAACGTCTCTAGATTCAGTTTGCTACACTGTCTGTTTAGGTCTACTGTCTGTTTAGACCATATTTCAGCAAGGTGCTGATTCCTATACCAGTGGTGCTCACTGGGACTCTCCCTCTTTTCACCTCTCTCCCTGTCCTCTGATTAATGCTGAAGTGCTAATTTTACCTCTGTTCCACTATCCCAAGTCTCTGGGTTTCGCCAAATCTCTGTCCACTGATGTGCTTCAGCATTTTCCCACAGGCACCCACCTTGACATGCAACTGCTCTCCTGGTGTTTTGATTCTATCTTGTGGAGAAAGAGGCAAATGTTGGGTGCCTCTCATCCACTATCATCTCACTCCAGGTCACAATTATTCATATGGCTTTTTGATAATGTCAAAACCTATACTTCCTTTCTAGCTACTGGTGAAGACATTTTCTTTTTTAAAAAATTTTTTTTATTCTAATTTGGTTTTTTGACAGAAGAATGTATTACAGTTCTTATTGCACATTTGGAGAACAGTTTTTCATACCTGTAGTTGTATACAAAGTATATTCACACCATTCATGTCTTCATACATGCACTTTGGATAATGACGTCCATCTCATTCCACCATTATTTCTAACCGCTTGCCCCCTCCCCTCCCTTGTCACTACTTCGCCTTATCTACAGTTCATCTATTCCTCCCATGCTCCTTCTCCCCATCCCACTATGCATCAGCCTCCTTATAACAGAGAAAACATTGGGCATATATTTTGGGGGGATTGGCTGACTTCACTTAGCATTATATTATCCAACTCCAGCCATTTACCTGCAAACGCCATAATTTTATTCTCTTTTATTGCTGAATAATATTCCATTGTGTATGTATACCACATTTTTTATACATTCATCTACTGAAGGGCATCTAGATTGGTTACACAATTTAGCTATTGTGAATTGTGCCGCTATAAACATTGATGTGGCTGTGTCCCTGTAGTATGCTGTTTTTAAGTCCTTTGGGTATAGACCAAAGAGAGGGAAAGCTGGGTCAAATGGTGATTCCATTCCCAGTTCTCTAAGGAATCTCCATATTGCTTTCCATATTGGCTGCACCAATTTGCAGTCCCAGCAGTAGTGTATGAGTGTACCTTTTTCCCCACATCCTCGCCAACACTTGTTGTTTGTCTTCATAATAGCTGCCATTCTGACTGGACTGAGATTAAATCTTAGAGTAGTTTTGATTTGAATTTCTCTATTGCTAGAGATTATGAACATTTTTTCATATTTTTTTACTGAATATATAGTATATAATCTTCTGAGAAGTGTCTGTTTAGGTTCTTGGCCCATTTATTGATTGGGTTATTTGGGTTTTGTTTGTTTGGTTTTTGTTTTTTGGTTTTTTTTTTTTTTTTTTTTTTTTTTTTTTTGGTGACTAGCTTTTTGAGTTCTTTTAACCCTCGAGATTAGTGCTCTGATGTGTGAGGAGTAAAAATTTTCTCCCAAGATATAGGCTCTCTATTCACCTCACTGATTGTTTCTTTTGCTGAGAAGAAGATTTTTAGTTTGAATCCATTCCATTTATTGATTCTTGATTTTAATTCTTGTGCTATAGGAGTCTTATTAAGGAAGTTGGGGCTTAATCTGACATGATGGAGATTTGGGCCTACTTTTTCTCCTAATAGGCTCAGTGTCTCTGGTTTAATTCCTGGGTCCTTGATCCATTTTGAGTTGAGTTTTGTGCATGGTGAGAGATAGGTGTTTAATTTCATTTTTTTGCATATGGATTTCCAGTTTTCCCAGCACCAATTGTTGAAGAAGCTATCTTTTCTCCAATGCATATTTTTAGCACCTTTGTCTAAGATAACTGTAATTATGTGGGTTACTATCTGTGTCTTCTATTCTATACCATTGGTCTACCAGTCTATTTTGATACCAATACCATGCTGTTTTTGTTACTATTGCTCTTGGTATAGTTTAAGGTCTGGTACAGTGATGCTACCTGCTTCACTCTTCTTGCTAAGGATTTTTTTTAACTATTCTGGGTCTCTTATTTTTCTAGATAAATTCATGACTGCTTTTTTCTATTTCTATGAGGAATGTCATTGGGATTTTGATTAGAATTGCTTTAAATATGTATAGTGCTTTTGGTGGTATGTCATTTTGATAATATTAATTCTGCCTATCCAAGACCAAGGTAGATCTTTCCATCTTCTAAGGTTAGTGAAGACATTTTCTAACACTTGTCCTAACCCTTACCTTTGTCACTCTGAAAGCCAACTATGATGCCAGAAAGCCAATTTTCATATTCTTTCTATCAAAAATTTAATGAATACACAGACTTATAAGGGCTTGTATTTTTATTTATTAATGAATAGATGAATATCTGTTTTTCATTAAATATACCTTTGAATTAATACAAGTCAACAAGTAATCATTGAACTACTTCTTTATATAAGGCCCTGGTGGCTAATATTTATACCTAATAGGCATTCAATGAATTTTTCTTAAATTCAAAGGAACAAGACAAAGACCTTCTCTCAGGGACATTATAATCTCCTCATAATAATACCATGTTCTTGTTCAAAGCTTTCATTTCATCACAGTCATAATCAAATCGTATCTACAGATAGCAGGTATTACATTTCATTTTATAAGTGGAGAAATTGAAACTAAGAGGAGATTTCCCAAAGATTCTAAGCTAGGAAGTGGTGAGGCTCAATTGAACTCCAGGACTTCTAATGCTTCATATAATGCTAGTTCCACCAAATTGCTCTTGTTCAGTAAATCAAACTAAAAGAGAAGTACTCTAGCCAGGCATGGTGGCACACACCTAATGACTTGGGAGGTTAGGGTAGGAGGATCACAAGTCCAAGGCCAGTCTCAGCCACTTAATGAGACACTCAGCAACTTAGCGAGATCCTGTCTCAAATT
Source organism: Callospermophilus lateralis (assembly GCF_048772815.1). Lineage (NCBI taxonomy): Eukaryota > Metazoa > Chordata > Mammalia > Rodentia > Sciuridae > Callospermophilus > Callospermophilus lateralis. Next base: position 88,172,457 of record NC_135310.1, on the reverse strand, counting down.
AAAGTCGTAGCTAGGTTCAATCCCCAGTACCAAAAAAAAAAAAAAAAGAAAGAAAGAAAAAGAAGTATTCTAGCAAAAGAAAATAAGAGCCATTCATTCACTCATTTATTGACTCACAAATGCCCCAAATGGGTTGAAAAATTCAACCTACTTTCTGCAATATGTGTCCCTCAGTTAATAGTTTCTTAGTGATAGGTTACTGGTTACCAAAGTCATATCATATTGACAGGGTTATAAGTTCTTAAAGTTGGAAAAAAATCTTTAAAATGTTTTATGTTACCCAGTTAAAAGAAAATTTTAAAACTTTGAGGTCATGGGAAATCTTTATACCTCTCTCTCAATTTTGGTGTGAACCTAAAATGGCTATAAAAGAAAAAAGTCTTGGGGTGGGGAACTTGAGGTCAATAGTAATTTTTTTTAGAGATTCCATGAATTTTTTTCAAGCATTCAATGTTGGACAGTTTTTCTCAGAAACATTTTAAAAGTATGTATGTGTGTTTGTGTGTGTGTGTGTGTGTGTGTGTGTGTGTTTTAAAGTATTTGCATTTTCAATTGGAGACAAAGCATTTTGTAGAAACCCTTTAAAAGACTAAACTCTTATGAAAATTTATTTTGAAAATATTAAATTATTTTGTTACCAAAGCTTCTGGAAAACTTTTCAAGCACTTAGAATTTTACAGTGATACAGAAGTTGCCTAACGCTCTTTATAGATAGTATTACCTGGTTAATCTTCTATTGCTTTTCTTTCTTCCTTCTTTCTTTTTTTTTTCTTTATTTTTTAAATTTATTGGTGCATTCCAGATTAACATAATAATGCGATTCCTTGTGATATATTTGTACATGCATATAACATAAATTGTTCTGTTTCATTACCCCATATAGCCGCTTCCCCTCCTCCCCTCCCTCCTGAATCCCCTTTCTCTTTCCTACTGGTCTTACTTCTATTTTCTTGTGGTTTCTCTCTCCCCTCCCCCTTTCTCTCCTCTCCTTCTTCTTCCTATCTACTCCATATGAGAGAAAACATATAACCCATGGCTGTGAGTCTGACTTATCTCACTGTGAAGTTCTCCAGCTCCATCCATTTTCCTGTGAATGCAATAATTCAAATTTTCATGGCTGAGGAAAAGTCCGCTGTGTATATATACCACATTTTCTTTATTCACTCATCTCCTGATGAACACCTAGGTTGGTTCTATAAGTTAGCTATTGTGAATCATGCTGTTACAAACATGGGTATGCATGGATCACTATAGTCTGCTGACTCATTCTTTAGGATAAATATAAACGAGTGTTATAGCTGGGTCATGTGGCATTTCCATTTCTAGTCTTTCAAGGAACCTACATATTGATCTCCCTTAGTGTTTGTACTAATTTAAAAATCCACCAACATTATATAAGTGTACCTTTTTTCCCACATCCCCACCAGCATTTTTTTGTATTTTTAATGAATGCTATTCTAACTGAAGTGCAATAAAATCTCAGTATAATTTTGATTTGCATTTCCCTGATTGCTAAAGGTATTGAACATATTTTCATATTTTTTTTGTCCATTTGAATTTCTTCTATTGTTAAATATCTGTCTTATCCATTTTCCCATTTATTGGTTGGATTATTTGTAAAGTTTTTTCCTTTTACTTTGGTGTTACATTTTTTTTTTAGTTCTTTATATGTTATGGGTATTAATCCTTTGACAGAGAACAAGCTGACAAAAATTTCTTTCATTCTGTAGGTTCTCTATCTTCATGCTTTTAATTGTTCCCTTTGCTATGCAGAAAGTTTTGAATTTGATGACACCTCTTGTATTAACCTTTGTTTTTATTTCCTGAACTTTAGGAGTTTTATTATGGAAGTTGATGCATCTATATATTAGAGTGTTGAACCTGTGTTTTCTTCTAGCAGTTGTAGTTTCTGTTCTAATTCCTAGGTCTTTGACCCACTTCGAGTTGACTCTTTTGAAGAGTAAGAGACAGGGATCTGTTTTCATTCTCCTACATATTGCTATCTTGTTTTCCCAGCACCATTTTTTAAAAAGGCTGTCTTTTCTGCAACAAATATTTTTGGCACCGTTGTCAAAGATCAGAAGTTTGTATCTGTGTGGGGTTTTCTTTGAGTCTTCTATTCCATTGGTCTTTATGTCTACTTTTATGCCAGTATCATGCAGTTTTTGTTACTATAGCTTTATAGTATAATGTGGGATATTGTAATGCCTCCAGCTCAGCTCCTATTGTTAAGAATTCCTTTGGCCATTCTGAGTCTTTTATTCTTCCATATAAATTTTAGGACTTTTCTTTTAGTTCTGTGAAGAATGCCCTAGGTCTTGGGGTTGTGGCTCAGTGGTAGAGCCTCGAATGCATGAGGCACTGGGTTCAATCCGGCACCACATAAAAAAATAAATAAATAAACAAAATAAAAGTATTGTGTCCATCTACAACTAAAAAAATATTTTTAAAAAATATTTTTTAAATATTTGGGGATTCATTGGATTGTAATAAATCTGTATGTCACTTTTGGAAATATGGTCATATTAATTAATTAATTCTGCCCAGTCAAGAACATGGGAGGTCTTTCTATCTTCCAGAGTTTTCTTCATTTTTTTTCTTCAGTGCCTTGTATTTTTTGTTGTAGAGGTCTTTCCCCTTTATTAGATTCATTCCTAAGTATTTGGTCTGTTTGTTTGTTTGATGTTGTTGTTGTAAATGAAATTGTTTTCCTGAATGCTTTTTCACTGGATTCATTATTTCTGTATAGAAAAACTTTTGGTTGTTGTGTGTTGATCTTGTATCCTGCTATTTTGTTGAATTTGTTTATCAGTTCTAGAAGCCTTCTGGTGGAGTATTGGATTGGGGAGGGAGGTCTTTTAAGTACAGAATCATAAAATCTGAAAATAGTGAGTGATAATTTGCCTTCTTCCTTTCCTACTTGTATCTTTTTTATTTCCTTCTCTTTCTTAATTGCTCTGGCTTAACTTTCAAGTACTATACTGAATAGGAGTAGCGAGAGTGGACATCCTTGTCTTCTTCCTGATGTTAGAGGAAACACTTTAAGTATTTCCCCATTCATTATGATGCTGGCTATGGATTTCTCATAAATTCCTATTGCTTTTCATTCAAATATGGTTTTCCACCAAGCAGCACTAATCAAAGAAGACAAAGACCAAATACTAAATACTCCTCAGATCAGCTCATGTTCATTTTGTCCAATAAAAATGACAAAACAGAAATAATAATGGGAATGAGAACTTTAGCCCTGCCAGAGACATTTCAAAATATGTAACATCTCTTCATCTACCACTATTCGTCCTTTGGTTAATTTTCTTTTAATTAAAGAGAAAAAAGTACATACATTTTTCCCTATGCTTTAAATTTATTTTTGAATAATAATCTTTAAATCCACAATAAATGACAACATAAAAGATTATATTCTTGATGAATTCTTTTTCACAAGAACTTGAGTAGAAAGAAGTACACACTCAATGCCTTTCTAGGGAATGAACTATAAAGCAGAGTAACCATTATCTCACCAGATGAAAGTGAGAATCGTATTTTTGCCCTTTACAATACTCTAAAACCGAGAGCTAGCAAACTACAAGCATTGGACCAAATCTGGCCCCCCACCTGTTTTCATAAATAAAGTTCTATTAGAACACAGTCACACCCATTCATTTACAAGCTATGAGGCTGGTTTCGCACTATAACTACAGGGACAAGTTGCTGTAAGAGAGACAATACAGCTCACAAAGCCTAAAACATTTACTATCTGGTACTTTGCAGAAAAAAGTTGCCCTTGGCTGCTGTGAATCTTTGTCCTTTCCTTTCTCCTCTTACAGATGTCAGTAACTAGTAAGAAAAGACATAGCCCAGATTCTTATTGCAAGAAATGGAAATAACACATTTTTTTCTGGATCATGCAGGTAATATTTCTGGGTCCATGCCATTCTTATGCATTTTGAAGGGCCCAGGAATCAGAAACTATTTATGGTTCTTCAATAGTAGGGTCTTTCTGACAACAACTCTCTGATTAAAAGCAAAGATAGAAGAGTACCCCCCCCCAAAAAAAACTGAATTTTTAACTGATGAAGACATTAAGGTTTACTTAGTGCATCCCCAACACATACTGATAAGAAAACTGACTTATGTTTCCATTGTAAGATAGAAAAAAATTAATGAAGATATAAAAATAAGTGCTCATGAAAACTGAAAATTGGGGGCAAAATATCTAGACAAATAGCACTTTCTACTTGTACATCTTCTATCACACTTAATACGTTTTAGTTTCAACAGTGCACAGGAAACAATAACAAAAAATTTACATAAACACTTCTAGAATTTTCAGTTAATAGTAAAATATAATATATAGCTACTTTGTTTTTCTTTTTTCCCCCTCAATGTCCTTCTACCTACATGGAATGGCCAACTTCAATATTTTAGTCACAAAAAGGGAGCAGGGGATTTTTGGTGTCTGTCACTATTACAGCAACAGGATAAAACACACCCTTTCCCTACTTACCAGACCTCCAAGGAGTGTCTACAGTGTTTAAAGCTGACTGAATATATTTTTGGACAGAGGAAGTACGTGTTGTCTAGGATCTGTCATTGCTTGCCAACTTCTCTGGTCTATAAAATACTTCAGTGACTCTAAACGTGGAAGCTGACTTCCTACTTCCTTTCAGCTCTGGTCACTGAGATCAACAGGTGCCACTGTAGGTCAGTCCCTAGAGATCCATCTACCATCTCTAATCCATGGACAGTTCTTACACGTGTAATAGTTTCAGAGTTTATGGTTATTGCTCTCTGGAGACATCTGTCTGCTGGGTTTATTTTTTCCTGATGTACCACATCATAAAGTCTACTGCCAACAGCACTTTAACTTCTCAAGATCTTGTTTTCTGCTGTTTTAGTCACTTTACTACTTTATTTCTGAGACTAAAGAAAGTGGAAAAAATCAGTAGCAATTGTGCACTCCATAGGCCATATACATAGCATAACCTGGCTTGATTCCAAGTTCTTGCTCTTTGTCAGCTTTTAAAAATTCCCACTTCATGACAAGATTCATATATATATATATATATATATATATATATATATATATATATATATATATATAATTAGAGATGCACCAAGATTTTCCATGAGTTGTGAATACTCTCAGAAAACCTTTCAAAGAAAATATGGATTAAACAAGTGGATTATAGGAATCTAATCAGTTTATAATAACCAAATTTATGATTGATTTTTATTACCAAATATAAACTATAATACTGAATCTTAAAAAGCCTTTAAATAGCTTTTCAGACAAAACAACACCAAGCCTATTTTTACTTTTGTTTCCAACAATATTTAAATAAATTTACTTCAGAATTTTAATTTTCAGATAATATATGGTAATCATATAGTCATAAAAAATTGCAATGAAGACATTATTTGTCTAATAAATTTCCAACCCTTTTTAAGGAAAAATGATTCAGGCCAGACAACTATTGTCAAACATCTTTTAACATGTTTTCAACACTTACCATGGCTCACTTTCAGGCATAAACAGACCCTTCAAAACAAAGCATGGAAAATTTAATCCACAAAGAGTCATATTATCAAAACTATTAGACTGTATTATTTTCTAGGGTGTCAGCACTGACATTAATCTCTTTAGAAGGTGACTTTAATGGAAACACATAGATTCTACAAATGTCTCTTCCTGACCCTCACAGATAACTTTTATTTCGTTCATGGCATAATTAGCACATTGCTCTGAGGGGGCCCCTTCCTCATCTTGGATGGGCAGATTGTCAGTTCATTAGCATAGCAGCCTAGGTCAGCAGAATTACTAGGGGTCGTTTTAATGAGGAATTGGAATCTCTGCCTGGTCAGTTTAACCAAGGCTCATTCCCGAGTAACTGCTGCCACCAAGCAGCTTTGTGTAGGGCAGCTTCATTAGGGCTCATTCACTTAGGGAAGCTCGAACAGTTTCCCAGGACCTATAGTCATGAGGGGCTAAACACAGGCCCAGCTCACCCAAGCTATTATGTATGGAGAAGACAGGACAAGCCAGCCTTCAGTGCTTCACCACACACATTCAAATACAGTTCTCATGACATCACTCTTCATGCAGCTTTGCTTAAACCGGGTCATAATCTGAGCATTGCTAATCTTGCTGGGCTTGTTTCATATTTTACATTTTCACACGTCTTGCTTTATAGACAGAGATTCTAAATGATATGTCTATTTAATTCATTGTCATAATTATGACCTATGTTAATGAAAACTTGTAAAGATTTTGTATTAATTAGCATTTTTCACTCAATTTGGTATCATTATTATGTTAGGTCACAGGGTTATCAGTCTGATGCTCTCATTTTTTCCTTAAAACACTACAGGAGAGGCAATGAGCATGGCAAGGAGGCTGTGTGCCTGTGCCAGCAGCAGACAGAGCAGCAGTGTGGGATCAACTGATGTCTGACTTGCTGACGTGACTGCAGGCAGGGGAAGCAGCACACAGAACCATGAACTTCCGTAATTATATCCCATTATATGTTCCATCATGATATAGTGCAGAAAACAGAAAAGAGGCAGCCCTGCCCAGAGGGTCTACTCAGAAGAAATGGAGGAATTAATGTTCTTGAGCAGATCTTAAACTCTAAATAAAGAAGTTTGGATGAGATAGCAAGAGAGGAGCCATAATTTTTAAACAAAGAATTGACATGATAAAAGCAGTCCCTTAAGGAGCAGGGTCTGCAAGATCTATGCAGGTGTACTCCGACTGCACCATGGCTTTGGCTTCATAGATAAATGGTATTTCAGTTTTCAAACTCAGTAAATGCCATCTTTTCAGTGAGATACTCCCTGACCACTTTGTCCGAATATTCAACTCTGCCCACTTCTGCATCTTATCCCTCCCTGCTGCAGTTTCCCCTCCTTCACAGTTATCACTCTCTAACAGTATACGTTTTAATTGTTTACATTATTTATGTCTCACCTCTCCTGCTAGAATGTAAGTTCTATAAGGGCAGGGATTTTGTTTTATTCATAACTAGAACTTTAGCACCTAGAACACTGCCTGGCACATAGTAGCCTCTAAATAATACATGTTACATGAATAAGTGAATTAACCAGTACCTGTTCCAGGCCTCATTCTTGATACTGGGAGTAAAGTGATTAAAAAAGAGAGACAAGGTTTCTGCTCTCATGGAGCTTACATGCTAGTAGAGGAGACCAAAATAAACTTGTATGTAATTCCAAATGGTGCTATGTGATCAGAGAAAAACACAAAAGGATAAGAATATATAACAGCAGGCAGAATGTTTTTCTGTTTCATGCATTGAATACATGACAATAGGAAAGGCTTCATTTTAAGTTAATTATCTCTGAACAATATGCACTGGTTTTGAACATCAGTTACATTTCTGAGAAAGAGCACAGAAACAGAGTACTTGCAAAGGCCAAGACCCTAACTATGATGAATTTCAGACCTCAGGCCATTTAAGAAATAATGCTGTTGCCTTGTTCTAGTCAATAAGACCATCCTTAACCATTGCGTTCAGCCATCTTGTAGGATAAGAATGTGCTTTAAAAAACAAAAATTGTGAGCTGGAATGTAGTTCAGCGGCAAAGCCCTTGCCTCGCAAGGAAAAAAAAATTATTATCATAAAATGGGCTTTTAAGTTTAATTTTTAAATTATATTTAATTTTAATTGATACATAAAAACACAAAAAAATGTTTTAATGATACAACTTATGATGTTTCAATACATTTATACATTATGTGATCAATTTAATTTTGAAAGGTCACATCCCATTCAGATCAAGTGAGTGTCTTCAAGAAGCTCTGACTGATGACGGACACCCAGAGGCAGAGTAGTGACAGGTCAGGCTAGACCTTCCCATCCAAGGCCTCTTCTCAAGAACATAGACCGACATGGACAGAAGAAGCACAGAGATAAAGAAATAAAGAGGTTATTTTTAAAAATAAATAAATAACAGCAAAAACAAAACAATTGAAACCCTAGACAGAGACCAATCAGAGAAACTGGAAAAAAGGAACATAGAAATAAACCAGTCTTACCCAGAAATTCTCTGAAGAACTCAGATTTTTTTGCCTCTGTATTTTTAAACAAAAAAAAAAAATGGAAGCTCTTTTAATCAAGAACATACTTGTGAAAAACACACACTTGTTAAGAAAAATTTTGGATGGGCTAAGCCAGACAAACCACAACTCATCTCCCTCAAAAATCTCCTTTTCTTAAAGACAGAAACCAGGATTAGAGAAGAAATGATCAAGTGATCCTACTTCAGAGGTCATATTGTTAAAATTATGCAGAGAATCAGAGCTGTTCAAATCCAAAACTATTCTTTCTTTTCCATCAAAAAGCATGATTTTCAGACTAAAAAGGGTTTATTTTTTAAATGTTATTAAGAGAAAATGAAAAATAATATGGGCAAACTCTTTTTTATAATAATTTTTTATGCCTTCATTTTGTTTATTTTTGTATGTGGTGCTGAGGATCTAACCCAGTGCCTCATGCATGCTAGGCAAGTGCTCTACCACTGAGCCACAACCCCAGCCCTGAGCAAACTCGTGACCATTAATGAGTTCATATTTCTGGACATACATTGATTACATTATAAGGCACTGAAGTATTTATAAAATGGAAGAACTTTTATTAGAAACATTAATAAATCTTGGAAAAGTGTAATGGCTGCCAAATGATCAGAGGGAAGAAAATATTCTGATTGTCAAAAAACAGTAAAATAGGAAGCTCTGGACTTTGTATACTAATAAGCTCAAAAACAATTCCTAGAAATATCTCAGACAGAATATTAAGCCAATGGTTTATAAATGTGGGCAAACAACTGTGGTTACTAAAAAGCTACACAAGTTTGCCAAAAGCAAGAAACATTAAGTGATATTCATTTCTTACTTGGATAAGTTTACCAGCATTGCTATATCAGGGAAACAAAGTAAAAGATCTTTATTTCAGGAAAGCACTGTAAATGTTTTATAGAATCCTGGTGAAGTAAGAAGAAAAAATCAGGCAGGATGATAGGATAGTCCTGAGAACATGTACCTGGTATGATGACTTCTCCAGAGACAAGCCACAGTACTTATAAGAAAATCCTGGGGCTGGGGATGTGGCTCAAGCAGTAGCGCGCTCGCCTGGCATGCGTGCGGCCCGGGTTCGATCCTCAGCACCACATACAGACAAAGATGTTGTGTCCGCCAAATACTAAAAAATAAATATTAAAATTCTCTCCCTCCCCCCCTCTTTCTCACTCTCTCTCTCACTCTTTAAAAAAAAAAAAAAGAAAAAGAAAGAAAGAAAATCCTGAAGACAAGTACAAGACATTTGGAGGTTCTTAGAGTAGGATGTTGATAGTTCATGTATATAAAAGTAATAAATATAAGACTTTTTAGAAATCCAAGTAAGCAAAAATCAACTCATTTTTTAGTTTACTTTAAATAGATTCAAAGGGTGTCATTTGACTATTTTAAAAGAATGCAACTTTAAGCTGCATCAATACTCTCAAGGAAGAGTAGTAATAAAAGCACATATTTATTGGTTTTGTGCTTAGTCATTCAGTCAAGCATATCCTGTATGCTCTGTATCATAGAAAAAAGATTTGAGGATATTAACAAAATATATATACTGCAAGTAGATAAAATAATCTTAGGTCTGTCTTCCTACTGAACTGAAATCCCCATCAAGAGTACAGACAATATCCGAGTTCCCAGTGCCTGGTACAGTGTCTCTAAATATTTATGACTAATAGAATACAGGGAAGATAAGATGATGATAGACTAGTAAAAAGCAATCAAAAGTAAAGTTCACCAAAAACGCATACAACTGTGTTAGTAATGGATCCGTGTCATCCTTAACATGGGTTGCAGAGTCACCTCTGAGCTTCCTAAAAACGCAGGCAAGGAAACAAATATGTTAAAGATTACTTTTCCACACTAAAACATCTTCGTTTTTTCCAGAAGCAACATATCACAAATTCTTGCAATAAAATACTGACAGAAATTTCACATGGAGGCCTCACTGAGCAAATGCAAAGTGAAATACTAAGAAACGCTTAAAGTCGAATGAGTTGGCTGAATACTCTCTCCTCCTTCTCCAGGTAGTGGCAAAGAGCTGGGGTTTAACTCAGTGATAGAGATCTGCCATAGCACGGAGATATCAAAACGGGTAATTACTTTAGGGACCAAGGTAGGGAGACCAGTGCTCAGGTTTGCTCCAGGCCCTGTGATGTAGTAGGAAAAGTAAAGAAAATAAGTGACTGCATATGCTGGAGATAGTCCTTTTTGAAACCAAACTTTTGCTAATAGCTGGGCAGTGGAAAGTTTGAACTTGTGTTTCCTGGCAAGAATCAACAGTGCAGCTATTTTATGTTGGTGATTAAATGCCAAATCTTTTGCTTACACTGGAGGATGATGATGGGTCTGAGTCTCACTTGGAGGGATACAATAATAAACTGGGCAAACTTAAAGAACAGTGACAAGGAAAGTGACAGACCTGGACATTGTTTCAAAAGCAGACAGCAAACTGGGCTTGGTATATTTTATCTGAAGACTGATGGGAAAGCCATGATATAAAACCAACATTGTTTATCTGAAGAAGCATCTTAAGGAAGTGGGAGAACACGTCTTCTGTGGGTCAGAGCCTGACAGAAGGGGAGTGAGTAAGGTCCCAGATAAGAACAGTTGACTCAGAGGAGAAAATAGCTTTCCAACAGTACAGCTGTCTGCAACAGCCCTGTGTTGCCTTAAAGTGGGAGGAGGGTTCTAGACACTGGAAGGATTCAAAGAGAAACTGTTTAACTGACTATCCGTGATGTTTTTAAAAATAACTCCCGTCTTGAAAGGGAGGCTCAGTCAGAAATCCATCTATCACATAGATGCCCCCATCCTGGAGGAAGAATCTGGCTGAACATGTCCTAATCTGGTGTCAGTGGGATCCAGCCACTGCTCTAAGGGAAGCCTCTTGAATGCTTATGGATTTTCTTGTCATGTTCTAGCTCAGATCCTTTTGCCTCATCTTCCACAGAAACATACTGAGCAAGTGAAAACTGCTCTTTCCCACACCTTCTAATTTCCCCTTAACGCTACATCTAAAATGCAGCCTTTCATTTTTTAAAACTGTCAGCTTGTGACCCTATTTTTAAAACTTCACAAAGATTTCACTGATCATTCATATTGATTATGGTCTTTATTAATATTTAGGACTCGTTGTACTTAAGCAGAATTGTGCAGCATTTTCAGTCAAATATTCTAAATCACTGTTAAGATGCCAAAAATGTCATGCTAAATTTTTATTGCTTTGCAATGGAAAGTGGGGTGTGCTGTGAATAGATTTCAGGTGCAAAATGCACTTCTCTTACAGAAAAGTTACTCAGAAAGGACATTTACAAACTACCAAGTTTAGAAAGACAGATAAATTTAGGATGCAGGAAGCCCTTTCCTCTGATGATGAGCTTTTGATTTCACCAGGCAGGGTGTCTTCTAGGCCAGTGCGTGTCCGTCAGCAGGTCACTGTGGTCACCAATACCAGCAGGCATACCACCAACTCCAGCCATCAAAATTTGTGGTGCCTTAGCAAGGTCTCCTATCAAATGTTCTAAAGTGCATAGTTGATCAAAGCAATACTTAGAAATTTATGAAAAGTCAGATGACAGGCTGAATTTCCTTTGGAAGTTATTTCTAAAGAATTGCTCTCTGCAAGGGCTGGAAATGTAGCTCACTGGAAGAATACATACTAACACGTGCAAGGCCCTGGGTTAAATCCCCAGCACTGCAAAAAAAAAAAAAAAAAAAAAGACTTGTTTCCTTCAAAGATTCTACATCTACTTCTTGTTGCATCCTTTATTTTAATCCCATGATTCCTTTCCTTTGAAGACACTTAAGATCTCCCCTCCCCCAAAGCCCTCTCAATATGTATAACTGACTTACATGGCAAGTTGCATTATGCAAAACTTATAGTTCACCAGAATGTTGCAGAGAGCATCTTCTGGGTAGAAATGTATGGCCCCTTACAGCTAAGCTCAATGGGATGGTTACTTTATTTTTTTTTTAATTTGTTCTTTTTAATTACACATGACAGTAGAATGTATTTTGACAAATCATACATACATGGAGTATAACTTCCCTTTCTTGTGGTTGTTCATGAAGATTATTTTAAATACCAGCTCTATCTCTTCTTTCTTCATTGCATCATTCACAATTGTTTGAAGATGGCTAGAGTTCTGAGTCTGTGAATGACAACAACATAACTTGTTACAATTCATTTAATGAAGCATCAACAGAGCTTTTTTCTTTTTTTAAATATCTTTTTAGTTGTAGATGGACACAATATTTTATTTATTTGTTTATTTATTTATTTAATGTGGTGCTGAGGATCAAACTCAGTGCTTCATTCATGGGAGGCAACTGCTCTATGGCTGAGGTACAACTCCAGCCCAGCAAAACTTTTTCTAATGCTTTATTGTGAAGTTGTTTTAATTCTAGCTAAGTGAACTTGTGCTTCAGGTACAAGCTTTGGGAGCTGGACATCATCTAATCCACAAGAACCAGTGATCTTTCCAAGTCAAGCTTCTTAACAAATTGATCCTGACAAACTGATTCTTAATTAACCCACAAGAAGAGTTGATGGTGGTTTTCTTGACTAAATTTAGAAAGCTTTTTTGTTTTTGATATTCCCTTCTTTTCTTCTTACACCAATCAGCGCCTTCCAAAAAAGGTTTGGATGAAGGTTTGGATCAAAGTGAATTTCCTCAGAAATAAAATATGAATGAATGAATGCTTTAGGCAAAATAAAGGCCAATAACTGTTAGAGAATGGCTTTGAAAGAATATACATCATATGATACCTTAGGATTCATGTATAAAAGACAAAATATCTATATTTGAAAAACTGATCATAAAACTTACCTGGGTAAATTATTGATGGCTGTCAAAATGGGCTATCTTCCTGCTTCCAGCCCCGACTTCCTAATCCTCCACCAAAGGCATCTTCATTGTGTGTGCAGTAGACCTTCAGCAGTTTGGTGAAGCCTATTTCTCAGAAGAATTTTTATTTATTTATTTGTTTCTGGTGGTACTGGATATTGAACCCAAGGGTGCTCTGCCATTGAGCTACATCATCAATCTGCCTTCATTTTTATTTTGAGGAAGAGTCTGGCTAAATTGCAATTCTCCTACCTCAGCCACCTGAGAAGCTGGGATTATAGGTGTGCACCATCATGCCAGGAAGAATTATGTTTTAAAATGCATAAAATATATGTGATCATATAAGAACATTTTATATTGAAATGCTATTATTGAAATATTAAACATATTTTACATGCTAAATCATATCCTTCTTTCTACATGCATTAAAAATAGCCCTAGCAAATAGTCTAATGACTACACAAATCTCAAAATAGTGATGAGCAAAATCACTATTCAGTAGGAAAAAATATGATTTTATCTACACTATAAAATCAGATATAAAAATATTTAATTTCTATCAGTGACAAAGTCACAAGTGCTATGGATACTACCAGGATTTGTGGCCATGGGTTAGTGCAAAATAAAGATATTGTGGTTTTCTCACCCATGTGCACAACACCCTAAATTTATACACAGATTCCTCTGATGATGAGCTAAGTCCAATGACTCTTGCCACTGTTCCCACTTGTATTCAGCCACCAGAGAGAGGCAACAGGGTGATGGCAGGTCACCAGCATGCAAATATACACATATGCACGGGACCTCCAGAATCAATGATGTCAGTAAAGCCCACTCACATCACTGTAGTGCACCACATCACTACCAATGAGCCCAATGTCTGATTATCACATCAGAAGGGCCATTGTGTCAAATCAGTGCCTTCTCCAACCAAGAAGTCTGCCCCTGAAAATGTTCCCAAGAGCTAACTCATAGAAGAATGAACTGTTTTTCTCTATGATGTCATTCACCAAGTTCAGAAAGTGATCCTCAAATATCCTTTACGCTTCTTTACCAAAACTTTATACATTTGGTCTGTACTGTTCTCAGGATAATAGGTTTTACACATTTATTTCCTTTGGGGGAAAAAAATGCATCCATATCTCCAACCTAACTCTGTGCCCAAAATTTTGATTGACATTTCCATGTGGATGTCTAAACCTGGGTTTGTCATTTTGTCCCCCAAATCAGTTTCTCCTCCTGACTTTGCTAATTTTTCTCTTCCTAACTTATCAGGAGCATCACCAATAACTATGTATGCAAAGTTCCCAGCTGCCACGCCCCTTCCCAATCTCCACTCCCCAGTTCACAGCAGCCCTCTAAGCTGCCTCTAATCGATTCTCATTTCTACTTTGCTTGTGTAGGGGTAAATTTCCACAAGAGAAGTTTCTGGAGACACGCATTCCAGAAAGAAGGTACAATAGAAAAAGGCAGCAAGCCAGAAAACAAATAAGGCAAATATTTGCTCCCTGTTTCATGGAACAAAAGTAATCAAGCTTGCAGCACAGGGTGAAACAGGCAGCTGAATTGGAGTCTGGAGCCATGTTGGGGAGAGTTTCCTCTCATTAGAAACTCTAATGATATTAGTACTCTGTCAAAATTTATTCAATGGCTCCCATTGTCTACTGAACTAGATACAGACCCTGCCCTACAAGCCTCTCATTTTTTTTTTTTCTGGCTTGCTGCCTTTCTTATATCGTACCCTCCTTTGGAATGTGTTTCTCCAGAAACTTCTCTAATTGAAATCCTACACTTCAAAGACCATCTCAAATATCATCTATTTTGGGAAACTTTCTGAGTCTGCTTCTACCTTTGTTACCTTTCCCAGTTGAGTAAAATCCCTTCCTTCTTTCTGTCTCTGAAGCATTTTTCTTAGTGTTTATCTGCTTCTGCCTTTTGTTATGATCCAATATGTTCACCTTGTCCATCGCATTAGATATGTACTTCCTAAGTGTGGGTCTGCTTAATTTATCTTTGTACTCTGTTGTACTTGACATAGTGTCTTTCACAGTAAGAAGAGAATTCAATACATGTTTTCAATTGAAATTAAATGATTCCTATGCCAAAAAAAAAAAAAATGGATTTGCAGTACTGACCTCTCTGATGCTTTTCATGTATGAGGCATTCACTAACTCTAAATCACTGATTAATTAGTAAATTCTTATGATACTTTGCTTGCATCTGAGCTTGATTCACATGATCTCATGGACTAGAGTGTTCCATCTTTCTAACTATTTTCCTACATAACTCCTGCTAAGCCTCCAGGACTCAGTTTTCCCAGAATTTTCTCCAAGAAGTCTTCCCTAACCCCAGTTCAGGCTTCATGAGTATGCAATCTGTATGGTCCCATGGAGTCCCACACTTAAAAGGGTGCTAAACTTGGATTCATACTCTGTTGTTTCTATAATGAAATTCTTAATTTTTAGCAAAATGCCCATATCTTCATTTTGCATAAGAAACCACAAGTTTAGCAGCCAGTCCTGCCTAATCCATCCTTCACCACATGCTCCCATCATCCCCAGTACTTGCCCTATCATTGCAATCATCACGACGAACTTTTTTGTTTATATCTGCTTTTTTTGTTTACATCTGCTCGCTTCTCTGTATGTTCTGATAGACTTGATATTCTGTAAAGGAAAAAAGGAAAGAATGAATTTTGTTCATTGTTACATTACAGTTCAGACTAGCATTATATGTTTAATCAGTATTTACCAAATGGATAACTAGATGAATGATAAAAGGAAGGGTGAGGGAGAAAGGGATAAACTAATGAACATATTTGTCCATTCTTGGGCACCAGAGCAACGGAGGTCTTTGGCTTGCAGTCTTCAGATGGGCCTCTATAACAATGACAATACTAGTACAGAAACTACTCTCATTAGAAAGGAAGGTACTATTAAATCAAAAAAAGAAAATTGGAAAAGTGGTAAAATGAAGCGGAAAGACTAAGTAGATCCAAATGTTAGTGAGGAAAGAACTAGCAAAAAGTTCTGTTTTGGACACAGACATAAGAGATTATGAGCCTACCACTGAGATCTCTTGGAGAAGAATGATATTTTGTGATTAAACAATTGGCCATCTCACTTTTTTCTAATGTTTTCTGGTAAACCTGGGCTCAAGGAGCATATCCAGATAATGGCCACTCATTAGAGAGGAAACATCTGTCATCATCCTTTTTAGATGCCACATCCTGTTCCCAGCCACCTTAATGATCCCTGAGTTTTATTTTCTCATTGGTAGTTTGACAGTGAGGTAGGTATGAAGTTTTGACCATTAGTTTACAATTTCTAGTCTATTGGGATGAATTTAATATATAATCGAAAGTATCCTGATTTGTTAGATGTGTAAGTCAAGGATCAATGAGACATTATTAATATTGTGTGCTAGGTTTGTATCACTAGTAGAATCCTTCCCCTTGGAGCCATTTTCTATCTGGAACAGCAACTACTTCTGTCTTGTTTTAAAGCACTAGAGGGGTAGTCTCCAAAGTCTTTCTGAGCCAAGAACATGATCACCATCCTCATCATGTACACGGAAGCTCATCCAGCAATTCAATGTGAAGGCTGACGGCACATAGTGCTCAAACTCTCCTGCTACACAACCTTAGACTAGTTACAAAAGATTCTTCACCCTCAGTTTTCATAACTGTACACTGGAGACAATAACATTTCTACTCCACAAATTTGTGAGGATAATGAGGGAGAATGCAAGTACAGGGGGAGTGCAGTGTCCAGCCTATAGGAAATGTTCTGTGAATGTTAGTAATTATTATCATCATGCAGAATATGAGCAATTATGTACTTTCACTCTAGTTATCTGTTGGGATAGATACAAAGAAATAAGTAATAGATGGTATTTGTCAGGGTCAGCAGATTTATTCTCTTTTTTTAGCGAACATTATTTATTTATTTTCATTACAATTTTTAATACACCGTTATATAATAATTTATCATATCTCTGATTATATATAAGGTATGTTGACACCAAATTCACATCTTCATACATGTATTTTATATAATGATGAGAGTCTCCTTTCACCATCCATGCTATTCCCCTTCTCCCTCCCTTTTCCTCCCACCCCTATTCCCTATCTAGAGGTAATCTTCCTCCCTTGCTCTCCCTCCCAACCCCATTTTGAGTCATCCCCCTTATATAGCAGATTTATTCTCTAAAGGGCCAGATAGTAAATATTTGTCTTGCTGGTCATACTGTCTCTTTTGCAATTACTCAGTTTTGCCGTTGAAACATGAAAACAGTCACAGACAATACATAATGAATGGCAATGGCTGGGTGCCAATAAAACTTTACTTACAAAAACAGGTATGAGGGGCCAGATTTGTTTCCCAGACCATAATTTAGCTAATCCTTGGCTATAAGCCATTAGGCACTCTCAGTGAAGGGTGGTAGAAAGACTTATAAGACTTTTCAGGGCAAGCCAAAGAGAGGCAAGAATTAACTCCACTATTACAAAGAACACAAAAATTTATCTTTCAAAGGACCTTATTATATGAGTTTCTCAGAGATGAGTAGAAGTTGAAATTGTTCCAAAGCAGGTAGCTTGGGTGTTTTGTTTTGTTATCTTGTAAATTGACTTTGAAACAAAGCCTTGTCTTTTATTAGACATTTTCCTTAGGAACTCTACTCCTCCCTTGATTCTGCAAGTTCCATCTTTCTTGAAATAAAAAATCTATAGATGGATTGGTCGGATATGGTTGCCCCTGACTTTCACTCCCTAGCAGTATCCATGAAGTCTCTCATGATTGCTAAAAACTACAGGGGAAGAGAGCATTTTCTAATAACCTATGAGGAGACAGAGCACAAAGGTCATTTTTCTGTTAGTTTGACTACAAGGAAATTGAGATGCACAGGTAGCAGAGTAGATCACCCTTCCCTTTTCTATTCTTCTTATTCATATAAAAGAATGACAAATGAGAATTCATGAGCAGTATCAGACTTGAACAATGGGCCAGTGTCCTGGTAACAGTGACTTAGAATACCTGACTTTTTGCCAAAGCTGCCAAACATGACGTGGATACTGCTTCTTTGATAAGAGAGTGGCTGCAGTCTGCTCGAGTAGGAAACATGACCACTCTCTCTCTGAACCTTTCTCAGGATCCCTGCTTGGAAAAAGATTTGTATTGGAAACTTGTAGATTCTTAAATGTGAACACTTAAACACAGCATCACACACACACACAAATTCACACATACAACCTTTTCTTTATCAATAAAATTGTTAAGGTGCCCCATTTACACGCTATATCATACTGAATTTTGATATTCAAAATGGCTAGTGTCTACTAGGGCTTTTATGATTTAACCTATGCCTTTTCAAATGGGTCTGGTGTTTTATTCTTTCTATAATGATAAGGCAAGTTTCTTATCAAATTCCTCTTTTTTACTGTTGTTTTACAGTTTCCTCCTTGTCTTTGGTTGCTTGATTTTGTCCGTGTTTTCTACCATCCCTGAGCACACGAAATTGGCCTCAAGTTGCCTCTTAATTCTGGTAAGTGAAATACATGAACAAGAATATGTATAAATTTTATGTCATATAATAATAACTGTCTATAACATTTATGCTATGCATTTTATCCTACAGAAATATCTAGCTAGAAAAAAAAGAATACTACTAAGAAATATGAAAGTTTCAAAGATCACTAAAGCATTTGCCCACCAGTTTAACCTATAGTCAATCCTCAGGAATATACGTTTAAATTCAGGATTGATATTATAGAGCAATAGCTTGTGTTATAGGCACATCATAAATAGAAGGCAGTATTTCATAGTAGTTTTAATTTTGTTTACCTATGCTAAAAAAATTATAAGAAAAGTTAGTATCCATGAAGTATCTCATTATTGCTAAAAGCTACAGGGGAAGACAGCATTTTCTAATAACCTCATTTTAGCAGTAGCTAAGTATAATTGGCCAGGAACTGTGAGAATATGGCACCTCATAAGAAAACAGAAGGCTCCTTCATGTTCTTTTCAACTGACAGATTATATTATGAGTTTTGCTGCTAATGCAGTTACCTGGTGAAAAATTCTGCAGTTTGCTCTGTTTCCATTTTGCTGTCAATCCTCAACCACACAGAATTACTTGATTCATTTTAAAATGGAAAAAGACCCCAAGATATTTTAGTGTGAATTATTCTGGGTCTTTTAAGCTCTTATGCCTTCTATTACAACTGAACTGTAGCTCTGTATACTCAAATCACATATGATTTAAAGTTTGATTCATTTATATCCCTTTTGGCCTGCTCACTTCGTCCAAAATTATCAGAATTGACAGTCTCCGAACCATCTAAATGAACTGAAATAACTCAATTCTGTAATGCTACTGGACAATGGAGGAAGGAGGGGAGCCCAATTAAGATGGTTTGTGTGCCCTAATAAACAGAGTTTGGTTATACACAGCAATAAGCATTTATTATAGAAGAAAAGTTATTGCTATGAAGGTGGAAGCTGAAAGATTTCAACTCACATAACCTGAGAAGAGGGAAGATGCTTTTCTTACCTTTGCTTTTAGATGGCT
Organism: Callospermophilus lateralis; assembly: GCF_048772815.1. Taxonomy (NCBI): domain Eukaryota; kingdom Metazoa; phylum Chordata; class Mammalia; order Rodentia; family Sciuridae; genus Callospermophilus; species Callospermophilus lateralis. The sequence continues at coordinate 88,152,954 of NC_135310.1, read as the reverse complement.
AGTTTATGCTTGAGGTTGGCAAAAAATCATCAAGTCTTTGGGTTCAGTATTAGGGGAGAAAGTATTTTTTGAGTCTGGAACAAATCTATCTCAATTTGTTTCCATAAAAATTGTGCTCAGCAGTATATTTCTAATGTTATGGTTATTGTTTCAAAACCCAAGACAGAGAACAGATAGACCAAAGAGCACATTGGAGAACTGTTCCATTTACAAGGTTTACATTTGGGTAGCAAGTGGGCTTTTAGCCTTGTCCACCCCTTTGATTGCAACAAGTGATCTGAGCCCAAGGTCTAAAGCACAGCTGGTTTTATATCCACATGCAGAACTGCCAACAAAAATTTTAGATTGAAAATATAAATCTGATTTTCAGACTTGGGAACATGAAAAACTGGATCCACTATATGACCATTGATATATACTAGGAATAAGTAAATCATCATTAGGAATCTCATAAAAAGGTTTCTTTCATAAATCAAGAATCCAAAATACATGGGAAGGAAAGAGAAAAATACTAGGGAGAAGTTCTGGGGAGTGATATTGGCCAAATTACATTGTTATATTGTGTGCATGTACAAATGCATAACTATGAATCCCAGAATTATGTAAACTATAATACACCAACAAAAATATGACAAAAATAATTCAAAATGTTAGATTGCATCCTTCAAATCTCCAAAGTATATATTTACTCATTGCTAATTAATTTCTAAAGACTCCAAAGAAACTCTTAAAACTTCAAAGACCAAATTGACTAAAACCTTGACTTTTTAAACTTTTTAAACAACTGATCAAAATTTAGTAACTAGAGTGCATTTTAATTGATAAAATATAGACATTGTCAATTATTTTTTCCAAGTCAGGGAAAATGTTATGTTGCCCATGCTACTCCTTGGGCTTAAGTGATTCTAGGCTGGGGTTATAGACACGCACCACCACACTGAGCTTAAAGTCATTTTTGTATACTTTGGGATTCATTGTTGTGAACAAACATCAGAGTTAGAATTACATATAAATCACACATCACTATTGTGTATTTTTCATAGCCTGTCCTTTTAAGGTTTTTTTTTTTTTTTTTAATTTTAAATGTGCTCAGAGATTTCCTATAATTCTATTTCTGGGAAAATAAAAGGTACCCATACTTCTGGCAGGGAGCAGACTACAAGCAAACCTGGCCCTCAGACAAACCTCCCAGGGCCCCTCTGACACTCACTCTTTTCCACCCAGTTGTTTCCTTGAGGGCACCAAGGTATGGCATGCAGACCATTTGGATATTGTCTCGCTCACCTTCTGAGGCCCTGTGAACACTTCAGCTCTCCATCCCACAGATTAAAGAGGCTCTTGTCATCCTCATCCAGAATTATATGCCCAAAGCTACTTTGTAAATTTGAAGCTGCATATTTACTTCAATTACAAGCCAGATTGATTGCTGCCTATGCTAATTTGCTCATCCATTCTTTTCAGTTGGGTAAACTAAGGTTTCATTTTATATACCCACTCCCTTTATTTCTTTCCACAGAAATAGCAATTTGTGAATTTAAGAATGTGATATAGTCTCTGTAGCCAGGCACCATGAGTCCAAATTCCATTGCTGCCACTTTTTAACCTCTGTGATTTTGGGGGAAAAAAAATTCCTGTATCTTAGTTTTCTCATTTGTTAGAAGTGGATAGGAGACAATGTGGTAACACACGTCCTAATCCCAGAAATTTGGGAGGCTGAGGCAGAAAAATCACAAGTTCTAGGCCAGACTGTGCAATTTTCCAAGGCTCTGTCTCAGAAAAATAAAAAAAAGGTTTGGGGCATAGTTCAGTGGTAGAGAGCCACTGGGTTCAAAACTCTCCCCCCAAAAATAGATAGGAGGCCTAAGGTGGGGGCACATACCCATAATCCTCCAGTGATTCAGGACTCTGAGGCAGGAAAATTGCAAGTTCCAGACCAGCCTCAGCAACTTAGTGAGGCCCTCAACAAGTTAATAATACCCTGTCTCAAAATAAAAATAAAATAACTAGAGCTGGGGTTGTGGCTCAGTAATATAGAGCACTTGCCTCACATGTGTGAAGCCCTAGGTTCAATCCTCAGCACCATATGAAATAAATAAAATAAAGGTATCGTGTCCATCTACAACTAAAAAAAAATTTTTTTAATAAATAAATAAAAGAAGTATAATGTAGCTCAGTGGTAAAGTGTTCCTGGGTTTAATCCCCAAAACAAACAAACAAAAAAAAAAAGTGAATAGGAGGATTTGGGAAAGAAGACAGACTAAAAAGCACCAGGACTGGATCTCCCTACCTAGACAACAATTGCACTGGCAGAATCTGATGTAACTGTCTTTGGAACTCTGGGTTCTATTGACTGCTTTCAATTTCTAGAGGAAGAGTTGGACAGTAAATTATAGTCAATTTCAGCTCTAGCACAGTAGCAGCTACTGGTCCCTCATCCCAGCCCATAGAAGACAACTGTGCCCGTGTTCCAGAAACATCCTGAACACTGCTTGTAGGAGCCAGGATGGGCAAAAGGATTCTGTCCTTCAAATATCAGAGACATGTGCTATTATTGTTGATTACTGCTTCTGATCACAAAAATTCAGACAAAAGGTGGCAGCTGTTCTTCTTATGCCTCCTATATTATTACAATCTCCTCCAGCCAAAGGGTCTTTAATAGAACTTGAAGGGTAACCTCCTCTTTATTTTTATTTTTCCTCTTTTTGAAACCAATCTACAAAGATAAAATTTTGCGTCAGCAATAACTGAAAATAGTGGGGATGAAGAAGTAAATTAGCAAAGTTTCATGTTATCAAAGTTGTGCTGGTATAAATTCAACTTAGAGTGATATAACTTTAATATGTTAATAATCCCTATGGTAACCACAAAGAAAATTATTACAGAATATACACAAAAGGAAATAAGAAAGAAATTTAAACATTTCACTGCAAAGAAAAAAGAAAAAAAGAACTAAACACAAAAGAATACTGTAATGTAGAAAATGAGGGTCAAAAAATGCTTTAAAGTATATAGAAAATAAATAGCAAAATGACAGAAGTAAAATTTTTCTTATCATTAATAACTTTAAAGGTAAATAGGTTAAAGTTCCCAATCAAAAGACAGTGATTTGAAGAATGGATTAAAACAGGATTAAATTCTATGCTGATAACAAGAGATTCTACTTTAGATCCAAAGAAAAAAAATGGAAGTAAAAGGAGAAGAGAGCAGAGGTGGCCACCATACCAAAATCTGACAAAAAAAAAAAAAAAAGCTTTAAATCAAATGTGGTTTTGAGAGATAAGAATAATGTTGTGTAATAATAAAAGTTCTGATACAAGAAGAAGATATAACAATTATAAATATTTACATACATTATAACAAAACATCAAAATATATGAAGCAGAAAATAACAGAATTGAAGGGAGAAATAAACAGTGCTACAATAATAGTTGGAGATTTCAACACTCCACAATCAATAATGAATAGAATAATCAGTCAGAAGATCAGTAAGGAAACAGAAGGCCTGACACAGTGAACAAACTAGACCTAGCAGACATGAACAGAACACTCTACCCAACAACACGCGCACACACATCTTCCCCAAGTACATATGGGACACTTTATAAGACAGACCGTATGTCAGTTCACAAATTAAGTCTTAGTAAACTATAAAAGATGGATATCATACAAAGTAGCTTCTCATACAATGAGATGAAGTTAAAAATCAGCACCAGCAATAAAACTGGGATATTCACAAATTTGTGAAAATTAAACCAATAACCTTACATGACCAATAGACCAAAGAAGACATCATGAGGACAATCAGGAAATATTTAGAGGTTTGAAAACATCAAAGATCAATTCAACAGCCTAACTTTACAACTTATGGAAAAAGAACAAGTTAAACCAAGGACTAGCAGCAGGAAAGAAATGATAAAGGTTAGAACACAGACAAATAAAACAGAACAGGAAAAAAAAATAAAACCAGTGAAACAAAAAGTAGGTTCTTTGCAAAGATCATCAAAGTCAATAAACATTTAGCTAGATAGACTAAGAAACAGGGAGGATTTGGCAGAAACTCAATGATTCTATAATAATAGGAAGGATTATAAGAGAATACTAAGAATAAATTTAATAAATGAAACAAATGAACTCCTAGAAATACAAAACCTACCACGACCAAATCATGAAGAAATATAAAATCCAAATAGACCTATCAAGAACTGGTAAGGAGATTCTGTGAATAGTCAAAAATCTCCTGAAAAAGAAAAGCTTGGGGATCCAACATGGCGGCGGGCACGGAGGTATCAAGCCTCTGACCTCTCCAGCTGCTCGGGCATAGGGAGTCTTAAATCCTCTAAATGCCGTTTGCTCAAGATCACTAGGCATTGCTGAGCTAACGTGGATCTGGGGCTGCCAAATCTAGGCTCCCGTTCGCCTGCGTCTCGCAGACAAACTGCTCAGGCTCAGTGCTAAAGAACCCGCGGAAACTGCTTCTCGGTCCGGGTCCCACCGAATACTGTGGAGGTAAATACCAACTGAGCCTTCATAGGTAGTGGCAACAGGATTGAGACGGGGCTTGAGAGGGCTGCTCAGGACCCACCCGTTGCTTTGGTCACCCGGTAAAGGAAACAAAATTCTGCCATTCGCATGGGATACCAACATGGCAGAGAACTGACATCATCAGAAAGTGGCAGAGGAGATAACTTCATTGATACCAGCGGCGACAGGTGTGTAATTCCCTAGCCCCCCCCTCCATACAGCGGGGAAACCTCAAGGGCCCCTCCCAGCTCTCCCGTGAGCTCGATAATCAGACCGAGGGATTCAGGAGTGGCGCGGGACCCATGGCACAGGACCCCGGGGCAACAACTCCCACCAGCGCAGGCAACTGAGGTCTCTTGCACCAGCTCCTGGGGGCGTGGCTACCGGAGGGCAAGCAAAATACGCCGAGGGCTCTCAGCCCCAAGCTCCACAACCTTAGGGGCTGAGGGATTGGCAAGCAGGGATAGTGTGCCCAGTTGTTCAAGAAGATAGGGCTCCCGTGTGCAGCAGATCTGTGGTGAGCGTCACCTGTGAATGGGGCCAGTGGCAAGGTGACTAGACACAAGAAATGGCCTGAGGCACTCAGGAGTGGAGACCCGCCCAGTCAGAGAGGAGGAACTGCTGCACAGTGATTGGCTCCCACACACTGGGAGGAGAAGCTTGGCCTGGTGGGCACAGCTGCACCTACTGGAAGAGAAGTTAATCGAACTCTAAGACTGCATTTTTAAATTTTTTTTAATTTTTAATTTTAATTTTTTTCTTTTTTAATTTTTTAAAATATTTTTTGTATTTTTTTCATTTTTATTATCACTTTTTTGATTATTTTTTTTAATTTTTTCTTTTTTTTATTCTCCATTTTTTTCTTTTGTCTTTTCATTTCTTTTCAATTTCCTTATTCCCCTTTCCTTGAATTCTATCTGTTTACTCTCATTCTCTTTAGTGACTTCTTCCCTTCCCTTCTAATACCTTTCCTCCCAAGCAATACGATGCTGTTTATGTGTAATTTACTAAATATGTATAGGTCAATGTTCCGAGGCGTTATATAGTGCTACCAAGACCTTAACTTCCCCCAAATACTCCAGACCATCCTCCTGTTAATATCCCTCGTCAGTAGAGCAATCTTCCAAGGTTGCCAAGAGATACCAACCTCAATACCATCACATCATTCGACCTAAATATAAGTCCCAAGACCAAACCGCAGACCGCTATATGCCATCAGAATCCGCACACAGTTTAGGAAACGAATGAATCTACACTAAAGTGCAACAAAACTCATCATCTCTAGTAATAGTCTCCCATCACAAAAGAGAGACCCCAGAGACACACAAAACCCAATAAATTTATAGGAGTAAACAGTAACTTAGCAGTCAAACAGAGCAAGAACTAACATAAGCAGCATGAAAAAGCAAGGAAGAAAAGGAATCCAAACAACACAGGACAGCCTAAATATACAGGAGGACCTAGAGGCATCAGAAAAATGGCCAAATAAAGAACTCAAAGAATACCTTAGACAGACGGAATGGAATCTTAGAGAGGATATGAGACAGCAAATTCAAACATTGAAAGAACTCAATGAAAATGAAATACACAAGCAAACGAAAGAAGCAAATAAGCATCTTTATCAGGAGATAGAGATTATTAAAAAAATCAAACAATAATTTTAGAAATGAAGGAAACTATAACCCAAATTAAAAACTCAAATGAGAGTATCACCAACAGAGTGGAGCAAGTAGAAGCCAGAACTTCAGATAATGAAGACAAAATATATCATCTTGAAAAGAGTCTAGCCAACTCAGGAAGGACGGTAAAAAATCACTAGAAAAACATCCAAGAGATATGGGATAACATAAAAAACCCAAACTTTAGAGTCATCGGGATAGAGGAAGGCATAGAAGTTCAAACAATGGGAATGGACAACCTGTTGAATGAAATAATTATAGAAAACTTTCCAGACATAAAAAATGAAACGGATGTACAAATTGTGGATGCATACAGGACACCGAGCATACAAAATCACAGTAGACCAACGCCAAGACACATTGTTATGAAGATATCCAATATACAGAACAAAGAGAAAATATTGAAAGCTTCAAGAGAAAGGAGGCAGATTACATTCAGGGGTAAACCAATAAGGTTAACAACAGATTTTTCATCACAGATGCTGAAAGCGAGAAGATCCTGGAACAACATATTTCAAACTCTGAAAGACAATGGATGCCAACCAAGAATTTTGTACCCAGCAAAATTAAGCTTCAGGAATGACATGAAATAAAAATCTTTCATGATAAACAAAAGTTAAAAGAATTTGCAGCCAGAAAACCAGCATTGCAAAGCATCTTGAGCAAAACACTACATGAGGAAGAAATGAAAAACAATAACCAAAACCAACAGTGGGAAGTACCTCAGTAAGCCAGAGAGCAGGGGGACAGCTAATCATGGAGAAACAAACCAAATTAAAAAAAAAAAAGATAAATAATCAAACATGGCTGGAAATACAAATCATATATCAATAATAACTCTAAACATAAATGGCTTAAACTCACCAATAAAGCGACATAGGCTGGTAACATGGATTAAAAAAAACAGATCCAACAATATGCTGCCTACAGGAGACACATTTGATTGGAAAAGACATACACAGGCTGAAGGTGAAATGTTGGGAAAAAACATACCACGCACACAGTCTGAGTAAGCAAGCAGGGGTGGCCATCCTCATATCGAATACAATCAACTTCAAGATTAAGTTAATCAAAAGGGATAAGGAAGGACATTATATACTGTTAAAAGGAACCATTTACCAACAAGACATAACAATTATCAATATTTATGCACCAAATAATGGTGCTGCGATATTCATAAAATAAACTCTCCTCAAGTTCAAGAATCAAATAGACCACAACACAATAATTATGGGTGACTTCAACACTCCTCTCTCACCATTGGACAGATCCTCCAAACAAAAGTTGAATAAAGAAACAATAGAACTCAATATCACAATCAATAACCTAGACTTAACTGACATATATAGAATATATCAACCATCATCAAGTGAATATACTTTTTTCTCAGTAGCACATGGATCCTTCTAAAAAATAGACCATATATTATGCCATAGGGCAACCCTCAGTAAATATAAAGGGGTGGAGATAATACCATGCATTTTATCTGATCATAATGGAATGAAACTGGAAATCAATGATAAAAGAAGGAAGGGAAAATCATACATCTCATGGAAAATGAACAATATGTTATTGAATGATCAATGGGTTACAGAAGACATAAAGGAGGAAATCAAAAAATTCTTAGAGACAAATGAAAATACAGACACAACATATCGGAATCTATGGAACACAATGAAAGCAGTTTTAAGAGGTCATTCCTCAAAAAAAGAAAAAAACCAACAAATAAAGGAACTCACACTTTATCTCAAAACCCTAGAAAAGGAAGAACAAAACAACAGCAAATATAGCAGAAGGCAAGAAATAATTAAAATCAGGGCGGAAATCAACGAAATTGAAACAAAAGAAACTATTGAAAAAATTGACAAAACTAAAAGTTGGTTCTTTGAAAAAATAAATAAGATTGACAGACCCTTAGCCATGCTAACGAAGAGAAGAAGAGAGAGAAATATCACAACAGATGCTACAGAAATACAGAAGACAATTAGAAATTATCTTGAAACCCTATATTCCAATAAAATAGAAGATAGTGAAGACATCGATAAATTTCTTAAGTCATATGATTTGCCCAGACTGAATCAGGAGGATACACACAATTTGAACAGACCAATATCAATGGATGAAATAGAAGAAGCAATCAAAGGACTACCAACTAAGAAAAGCCCAGGACCGGATGGGTATAGAGTGGAGTTTTACAAAACCTTTAAAGAAGAATTAAAACCAATACTTTCCAAGTTATTTCAGGAAATAGAAAAAGAGGGAGCTCTTCCAAATTCATTCTATGAGGCCAACATCACCCTGATTCCGAAACCAGACAAAGACACCTCAAAGAAAAAAAAACTACAGCCCATTATCTCTAATGAACCTAGATGCAAAAATCCTCAATAAAATTCTGGCGAATCGGATACAAAAACACATCAAAAAATTGTGCACCATGATCAAGTAGGATTCATCCCTGGGATGCAAGGATGGTTCACTATACGGAAATCAATAAATGTTATTCACCACATCAGTAGACTCAAAGATAAGAACCATATGATCATCTTGATAGACGCAGAAAAAGCATTTGACAAAGTACAGCATCCCTTTATGTTCAAAACACTAGAAAAACTAGGGATAACAGGAACTTACCTCAACATTGTAAAAGCTATCAATGCTAATCCTCAGGCTAGCATCATTCTGAATGGAGAAAAATTGAAGGCATTCCCTCTAAAATCTGGAACAAGACAGGGATGCCCTCTATCACCACTTCTATTCAATATAGTTCTCAAAACACTGGCCAGAGCAATTAGACAGATGAAAGAAATTAAAGGCATAAAAATAGGAAAAGAAGAACTTAAATTATCACTATTTGCAGATGACATGATTCTATACCTAGAAGACCCAAAAGGGTCTACAAAGAAACTACTAGAATTAATAAATGAATTCAGCAAAGTGACAGGATATAAAATCGACATGCATAAATCAAAGGCATTCCTGTATATCAGCGACAAAACTTCTGAAATGGAAATGGGGAAAAAAACCCCATTCACAATATCCTCAAAAAAAAAATAAAATACTTGGGAATCAACGTAACAAAAGAGGTGAAAGACTTATACAATGAAAACTACAAAACCGTAAAGAGAGAAATAGAAGAAGATCTTAGCAGATGGAAAAATATACCCTGTTCATGGATAGGCAGAACTAACATCATCAAAATGGCGATATTACCAAAAGTTCTCTATAGGTTCAATGTAATGCTAATCAAAATCCCAATGACATTACTTGTAGAAATAGATAAAGCAAACATGAAATTCATATGGAAAAATAAAAGACCCATAATAGCAAAAACAACTCTAAGCAGGAAGTGTGAATCAGGCAGTATAGCGATACCAGATTTCAAACTATACTACAGAACAATAGTAACAAAAACAGCATGGTACTGGTACCAAAACAGGCAGGTGGACCAATGGTACAGAATAGAGGACACAGAGACTAATCCACAAAGTTACAACTATCTTATATTTGATAAAGGGGCTAAAAGCATGCAATGGAGTAAGGATAGCATCTTCAACAAATGGTGCTGGGAAAACTGGAAATCCATATGCAACAAAATGAAACTGAATCCCTTTCTCTCGCACAAAAGTTAACTCAAAATGGATCAAGGAGCTTGATATCAAATCAGAGACTCTGCGTCTGATAGAAGAAAAAGTTGGTTCTGATCTACAGACTGTGGGGTCGGGCTCCTAATTCCTTAATAGGACACCCATAGCACAAGAGTTAATAACAAGAATCAACAAATGGAACTTACTTAAACTAAAAAGTTTTTTCTCAGCAAGAGAAACAATAAGAGAGGTAAATAGGGAGCCTACATCATGGGAACAAATCTTTACTCCTCACACTTCAGACAGAGCCCTAATATCCAGAGTATACAAAGAACCAAAAAAATTAAACAATAAGATAACAAATAACCCAATCAACAAATGGGCCAAGGACCTGAACAGACACTTCTCAGAGGAGGACATACAATCAATCAACAAGTACATGAAAAAATGCTCACCATCTCTAGCAGTCAGAGAAATGCAAATCAAAACCACCCTAAGATACCATCTCACTCCAGTAAGATTGGCAGCCATTCTGAAGTCAAACAACAACAAGTGCTGGCGAGGATGTGGGGAAAAGGGTACTCTTGTACATTGCTGGTGGGACTGCAAATTGGTGCAGCCAATTTGGAAAGCAGTATGGAGATTCCTTGGAAAGCTGGGAATGGAACCACCATTTGACCCAGCTATTCCCCTTCTTGGACTATTCCCTAAAGACCTTAAAAGAGAGTGCTATAGGGACACAGCTACAACAATGTTCATAGCAGCACAATTCACAATAGCTAGACTGTGGAACCAACCTAGATGCCCTTCAATAGATGAATGAATTAAAAAAATGTGGCATTTATACACAATGGAGTATTACTCTGCACTAAAAAATGACAAAATCATGGAATTTGCAGGGAAATGGATGGCATTAGAGCAGACTATGCTAAGTGAAGCTAGCCAATCCCTAAAAAATAAATGCCAAATGTCTTCTTTGATATAAGGAGAGCAACTAAGAACAGAATAGAGAGGAAGAGCATGAGAAGATCACCACTAAACAAGGATAAGAGGGGGGAGGGAAAGAGAGAGAGAAGGGAAATTGCATGGTAAAGGAAGGAGACCCTCATTGTTATACAAAATTACATATAAGAGGAAGTGAGGGGAAAGGGGGAAAAAACAAGAGAGAGAAATGAATTACAGTAGATGGGGTAGAGAGAGAAGATGGGAGGAGATGGGAGGGGAGGGGAGGGGGGATAGTAGAGGTTAGGAAAGGCAGCAGAATACAACATACAATAGTATGGCAGTAGGTAAAAAAATGGATATGTAACCGATGTGAATCTGCATTATGTATATAGGGTAAAAATGGGAGTTTATAATCCACTTGAATCAAATGTATGAAATATGATATGTCAAGAGCTTTGTAATGTTTTGAACAACTAATAAAAAAAAAAAGAAAAGCTTGGGACCTATGACTGCACTGATGAATTCTGACAAATATTTAAAGAACTAATAGCAATTCTTCTCAAACTTTTCCAAAAATTTAAAAGTGAGGTAATACTTTCTGATTCTATGGAGTCATAACTACTTTGATACCAAAGCCAGAGATACTACAAGAAAATTACAGACTAATAATCCTGTGACCATGGATATAAAAATAAAATCAACAATATATTAGTAAACCAAATTCAACAGCATGTTAAAGAGATAATATACATAACCAAATGAGATTTAATTCTGGACAGGAAGCTGGTTCTACCTGTTGAATACACCACTTTAAGGGAACCAGCCATGTTATCTTTTTAATAGATGCAGAAAAGGCATTTGACAAAACACAACACCAATTCATGATAAAAACGAAACACTCAACAAAGCAGGAATAGAAAGAAACTACCTCAACATAATAAAAGGCTTATATGAAAAACACACAACCAACATCATATGCAATGATAAAAGACTCCAAGTTTTTCCTATAAAGTGAGAAACAAGACAAAATGTCTGTTTTTACCACTCTTATTCAACATATTACTGTGAGTTCTAGCTAGAGAAATTAGACAAGTGAAAGAAATAAAAGGCATCCAAATTGAAAAAGTAAAAGTAAAATTAATTCACAGATTATGCAATGTTATATGCAAAAAAATCTTCCATAAAAAAACTATGAGATTATAAGTGAATCCAGCAAAATACCAGGATATGAAGTTGACACACAAAAATCAGTTTCATTTCTATATACTAATGCTAAGTGAAGTTAACCAATCCAAAAAAAAAAAAATGCCGAATGTTTTCTTTGATATAAGGAGGCTGATTCATAGTGGGATAGGGAGGGGGAGCATGGGAGGAATAGACAAACTCTAGATAGGGCAGAGGGATGGGAGGGAAAGGGAGAGGGCATGGGGTAATTAATGATGGTTGAATGTGATGATCATAATTATCCAAAGTACATATAGGAGGATATGAATTGGTGTGAGTATACTATGTATACAACCAGAGATATGAAAAATTGAGCTCTATGTAATAAAAATTGTAATGCATTCTGCTGTTATATATAAATAAAAAAGGAGAAAATATTTGCATGTCATATATCTGATACAGTATTAATATTCAGAATATATAGAATTTCTAAAACTCAACAGTAAAACAACCTGATTTAAAAATGAAAAATTCACCCAAACAGTGCTGAACTGCTCAACTACAGACTTTATACTATATTTTTTGTTAATGAGCAAAGAACATCAATAGACTTTTCCCCAAAGAAGATATATAAATGTCCATAAGCACATGATAAGATGGTCAAGTACAAATCAAAATTTAAATGAGATACCACTCACACCTATTAGGATGGCTACTATCAAAACAATCGAAGCTGGGCATGGTGGTACAGGCATGTAATCCCAGCGACTCATGAAGCTGAAACAGGAGAATTCCAAGTTCAAGGCCATCCTGGGCAACGTAGCAAGATTTTCTCACAGTAGAATTCGAAGGGCTGAGGATGTCTCTCAGAGGTAGAATACCCCGGGGTTCAATTTCCAGGAAAGAAAAGAGAGGAGGGGAAAAAAGAAAGAAAGAAGGAAGGAAGGAAGGAAGGGGGTAGAAGGGAGGAAGGAAGGAATTACTGAATGTTTGCAAGGATATGAAAAACTGGAATACTTTTGCACTATAAGTGTAAATATGAAATTATATAGTCATGGTGGGAAAGACTATGACAGTTCCTTATTATGTAGCAAATTCACTTATGGGTGTACAGCCAAAGGAACTGAAATCAGGATCTTGAAGAAATATTTGTATATCCATGTTCATAGCAGCATTATTTACAAAAACTAAAATGTGGAAGCAAAACAAGTGTCCATTGAGAGATAAAAGAATAAGCAACATTTATTACAAACATTCAACTACTATTCAGCCTTATAAATGGAAGGAAATACGGACATGCTACATATAGATGAACCTCAAATGAAATAAAGAATATTGTCACAAAAAGAATATTGATGTATGATTCCACTTACATTCGATAACTTAGTCAAAGATCATCAAGGTAAAGTAGATTAGTGGTTTCAAGGTGCTGGGGAAGTGAGGAATGGGGAATTATTAATATGTGTAGTGTTTCAGTTTAATAAGATGATAGCAATGATTACACAACATTATGCAATTATAAAACCACTGAACTGTATTTTAATATGTTAAGGGGTAAATTTTACATGTGTTTTTATGACAAAAAAAAATGAGAAAGAATTAAATGAGATTTAAAATTCAAAAAAACTGCTAATAATAACATACCCTATTTCATATATTTATTATTAATATTAAATAAATTGAACTCTTAGAACTGGAGCCAGCACAGAGAAAATACTTGGAAGGCTAGCAAGTGTTACAATCCCTGGCTTTTTCATATATAAGGACCTAACAGACACAAGGACAAGTGAACTGTGGAGTATTTTTAAATGCTACATGAGAAAAAATATTATTCTTTTATAGTGGAAACATCTTTATAAGAGTCTTCTTACCACAATCAAACTCTGTTAATTGTGGCACTTTTCTCCACAAACACACTCATCTAACTAAAGTGGCTCAATGGTACATGTATTCACAATAACCACTTATTTCTGGTGAGTAATGAAATGGATTTTTATTGTTGTAGCTTTGTGGTAAATGTATCTGATAACAGTGCTCATGGTTTCATAAGCTCTTCTCTCAGTGTCTACATCTGTTGAGTGGAGCATTAGGCAGGGATCACTCCAGGTCTGATAGAGTTGCTGCTCTGCCTTCCCTCTGGGAATAAAATTTGTGAACTTAAGAACATGTCTGAGGGGGCGCTGGGGCTGTGGCTCAGTGGTAGAGCACTCACCTAGCACGTGTAGGGCACTGAGTTAGATCCTCAGCACCACATAAAAAATAAAAGTATTGTGTCCAACTACAACAAAATTTTTTTTAAAAAAAGAACATATCTGAGGCTGTGTATCCAAATTCCAAAGACAATTTGAAGCTAATGATAATTTATTTTGCAAAGTTGTCAAAACCTAAAGGGAGCTAGCATTTAAGTACATTTTATTTACCAGGCTTATTGATTTATTGTTTAACAACAAACAAAAACACCTTACAATGTGTTATCCTCCCCACCCCCATTTTACCAAATGGCTAGATATATTATGCAAGATAATATACCAAGTACATAAAAGAGCCATGATTTCTACCTAGACCTTGATGACTAAAAGCCCAGGATATCCTCAAGACATTCAGCTATTTCTCCTTCTCTTGGTTCTTTCAAGATTGACAAATGCATCTGCCACCACTCAATGAAGCACTAAAGTATAAGATGTCTTTTTTGTCCCCTAATCCTCAAGTGATGCTTACAACACTTTTACCTAAAATAAGATAGTTTCATTTTTCATAAAGAGATCCTGTTACTACCGGGCAGGATGGTACTCCTGTAATCCCAGCTGCTCTGGAGGCTGAGATAGGATGATCTCAAGTTCAAAGCCAAGGAACTCATTGAGATCCTGTCTCTAAATAAAATGCAAAATAAGGCTGAGGATGTGGCTCAGTGGTTAAGTACCCCTGCGTTCAATCTTTGAGAAAGAAATAAAGGAAGGAAGGAAGGAAGGAAGGAAGGGAGGGAGGGAGGGAGGGAGGGAGGGAAGAAGGGAGGGAGGAAGGAAAGAGGGAGATCCAGTTACAAAGTTATCATGAAGGGGTTATCAGTTTAGACCAGTGGATGTTCTTTGTATCAGGAATTCTAAATACTATTTTGCAAGCAATCAACAGCCCAATCCACCACACAATCAAGTGTAAAGTTTTGTCTTCTAGCCTCAGCTCACATCGCTCAGATAAGCATTAATCTATTAAATTTAACTCCTGTATTTCCAGGTTAGACTATTGTGGAAAATTTTGCCATGGCTATTTTTATTTTAGTAGCATGATGTTGTATGTTTTAGCATTTCATTTCCTGTGTTCTTGAGAACAGTGCTGTTGGTTAACATCTTGCCTTCCAGGTTACTTTCAGGGGTTGGGGTTTAGCTCATTGATAGAGCAGTTGCCTAGTACCTGCAAGGTCCTATTTCAATTCCCAGGACCAAAAAAAATTAATTTTAATTTGTTTTATTTTAGGCTTTTAAATGCAAATTGTTCATCACATTGAAAACAGACAACCTCTTCATTTAATGAAAGTGACAGATATTATTTGCAAAATTTTCATCAGAGGGGTAATTTCTAAAACTGCCCTCCTATAAGTAATAGAAGGAGTACACTATCAATTTTTGTAAAATAGAGAATGTGTCATGTATGTGCTCCTCCTGCTGTGTTAGAAAAACTCCAGACTCAAACATATCATGCTAAGCATTTGGATGAGTATTTGAATGCATGGTCAAGTACTCAGGTTTTCCCAAACATCTGGTTGTTTGACACCTTCTAGATAGAGCATATGCATATTTGCTGCTTATGCTTCATGTAGCAAAGCAAACATAGATTTGCTGTTTCCTTGCATAGTGAATCAGTTCCTGAAATGTGTACAAATCCAATTTAAGCAGATCTAATTATATCTTAAGTACACTAGTAGAGCTTAGATTTTCACTAGAAAATCTGTAGTGAATCCCTTTGTAAAAATGAAGAGTTTCCTTGAATAGCTAAAACAACTATGTAATTAATCTGTGCTACATGTTTGTTTTCTTTTTTAATTGGGAGTATGTGGGGTTTTTTTTTAATTACTATGTCACTATACACTGTATAACATGGTATCGAACAACTAAAGACATTGTTGCCATTTCCTGTCTACCAGTATTAGATGGGGGAAGGGAGAGAAGAATCAGCCACAAACACATTTGCCAGTCCTTGCAAAGTAGGGAAGGTTGCATATGATTTGATGCAGAATACAATTACATTATTCTTTACATTTAAAGTTCCTGGTACTAAACATTGTAAGAGAGGATAACAGTGTAAGGCTAAGAATCCATTCAAGGGTATTAAATCTTATGTTTGTAATAGAAATGATAGAGTATGAGATATTAAGCAATCACATATGAGAAATAAGTGATGCCTCTTTAGGTTTCTCACATCCCTATAATTTACTGTAGAAAACTCTCAGAATATCCCAATGAACATTGAAAACTGCAATTATTTTCCTTTGCTTTTCTTTCATCAAGGAAAATGCAAATAAGCTTAAAATGATTCATGGAGACTAACGACCCTCATCAATCTGCTGATAACTGAAAAGAAAAGGCAGGAGTAGTTAAACACCTACACTGAATCTTAACTGAGGGATAATAATATAGTAAGTCAGTTTCCCTGTGAAAAGTACTTCAGATGTGAGAGGGAAGAGTTGTTCGAGTTTAAGAAAATGAAATTGTGTCTGACAAAGGCAAGGACTGGCACTGCTGCCTGGTCCCACACTGTCAGCTCACAGTCTTCATCATGCAGCTGCCTCCACTGAGACCTGAAAGTCACAACCAGGTGAAGTCCCAGCTCTAAAACAAAACAAAACAGAAATTTCCTGTGTATAAGGGTATGTCATTCAAGAGCCAAGTGGTGGCAGGGACAAACTTCATTGAGCTTAGTGTTGGTGGTGCTCACAGTATTCAGAAGTTTCCGTTATGAAAGCAAGCCCTTGACTTTGTCTGCCTCCATACCAGCAAGGCCAAACATCAGGAGCTGACCTATTTCCATTTCCTCATTTTGAAAGGGGTCCTTCATCCATGTTTCAAATACTTACACTAATGCTTTGTACTCTGCAGCATGTGTTTGGGACCATGAAATAAATTTCCTGTCTATGCTATGCCATTACAGGTAGAAGGGGGCAGTACTAAGTAGCTTCCCTTATATTTTGCTTCCAAATTTAATTGTATTGAATTTTTTCTTCCCAATTAATGATCTTGATTACTCACAAAGAGAACTTTGCATGATTTATTTTAAAGCCTTTTTTTTAAAGACAAGGAAAGACACTTCCACATTTATGTTGCAAATATTAATATCTAACCAAATGATCTAGTCCATCACAGAGCCTCTCTACAATATTTGTTTCAAGGATGAACAGCCCAGCAGACATCCTTAGCATAATCAATGAACCACCCTCAACCAGGTCTACACAGATGCTTAGCTCTGTTTGAGCTCCACAAAAGTATATTTAGCTGAGAGAAAAAGGAAAAAGGTAATCTTTACAAGATTGCTTTAGAAAAAAATCAGAATGCAAGACAGTTGGAAATAGGAATAACACCATTCCTTTACTACCACTCCATCCTTAAACCATTCCCACATTGGAAACTCCAAACACCTCCTCCTTCCAAGTATAAACTCTTTCCTCTTTCTTTAGCACTATTTTATATTTCTTTTATTATTCCTTTATTTAACAATATTTATGCAGTTCCCAATATGAACAAAGCCTCTTTTAGGAGCTGAGGATATAGTAATGAACAGAACAGTCAAAATCTCTTATCCTCTTAGAACATACATTTTTTTGTGAAGAAGTTATACAGTAAACAAGCAAATAAATAAACTAGAAATTACAGTAAAAGGAAAGCAAGACAAAAGAGGAGATTATGAAGTCATATTTCATAGTCTTTTTGAAAAAAAAAAAGTCCAGTGAAAATGGGCATGATTATAGCAGAACCTTGAATGAAGTGAGGCAACAAGGTTTGCAGAGATTAAGAAGAATATTCTGGGCAGATGGAGCTTCAAGGAGAAAAGCCCTCAACAACAATGTACCTGCTGAGACAAGGAAAGACAAGACGACCACAGCAACTAAAGGAAAATGAGCCAGAACAGAGAGTATAGAAAAATGAAGCACCTATTAGACTATAAATTTCTTGAGGATAGAACCCAAAGTTGATTTAGCGTCAGCATTTAATACAGTAGAATTGGGTGGCAATTGCAAAATGCTTGATGAAAGAAGATACCCAAATTTAAACTAGCCAACATTGATATTGAGATCATCATAGTATCATGGTTGTGGCATTAAATTTAAAACAAGCCAGATGTAGCACATACCTGTAATGCCAGCAGCTCCAGAGGCTGAGGCAGGAGGATTGCAAATTCAAAACCAGCCTCAGCAATTTAGCAAGGTCCTGACTCAAAATAAAATATAAAAAGAACTGGGAGATATACTCCATGTTTGTATAAATATGTTAAAATATATTATATCCCATCTGATTCAAATGTATGATATGTCAAGATCATTGTACTGTCATGTGTAACTAATTAAAACAAATTTTTGAAAAATGTAATCATAAAAGAAAAAAAATAAATATACTCTACTGTCATGTACATCTGAAAAGAACAAACAAATTTTTTAAAAGGCGGGGGTGGGGGAGGGGGGTGTTGGGATGTGGCTCAGTGGTAAAGTGCCCCTGGGCTCAATCCCTGGTACCAGGAAAAAAAAAAGTTAAAACAAGATATAACACCTGACTTTAGAATGAACTGAGTAGAGAAGTTATAGGGTGGATGCCATGTAGGAAGCAGTTGAAGTCATTCCTATAAAACTCAGTGGAGCCCTAAACCAAACAAACAACCATGAACCAAAACAAGGCCACACACTAAAGCAATATAAGCAGGTTGGAGGTTAAAGCTAAACTGTAAGTCTGTCTAATTGATCTGTGCTTTTCAGAGAGTCAGGAGGGCTTTTCTCCTCGTAATTGAATTATTCTGCCTCTTTGGTTACTATCCAGCTGCAAGTCACTTGCCTCCTGTTAGACAGGCTGCTTATCTTCTGTGTGGCTCCATCTCCCTGTTGCCCCTGTGGTTGGGACCCGCTATCATGCTGGGGACCTGTGTATCCAGACTGGATTTCCAAGGTAGTCTCTGATCCTATGGAGTTCCATCAATTTCGGGTTATTTCCCTGAGTCCTGCATATCCCCGTCCCTAATTTCCCCAGGCTCAGTTCTTAACTCGCTGTGATTCTAATTCAAATACACGTTAAGTGTTTCCTACACTCCAGCCCCTGTGGTGGGGACTGGAGTCACAAATATGAGCAAGACATGGCCTTGTACTGGAAGAATTCATTTTCTAAATGATGTTACTATTTACAGCCTCTGATTCTAGAGAAAATCATGGGTTTATAAAAAATAATGATGAAATTAGGAAATGAGAGAGAAATGAGTTTATCCTCTTAAAAAAATTCCCTAAGACATATCTGTGCGAGTCAATAACCTATCTCATCATCTTTTTCTCCTGCAGATTACAAATAAGATGATTTTAGAAGTTATTTTTTCAATATATATTACTACTATTACTACTAAATCATGCTCATAAATTAAATATCAGTTTGGTACTGTACAAAACCAACAGCTAGGTAGGGTGAGTTCCACTGTTTCTCGTGCAGACACACACCAGAGTCACAATTAAGGTGAGAAGACACACCAGGCCTCTGCAAAGCAGATTAGAGAAGAATTTTCCAAGCTGTAAATGGGCAGCTTGACAAACAACATTACAGGCTGGATTCAATGAAAATGCTGCAGACCTGGCCTCCTCCAGGCCTATAAATCACAATGAATCCACAGAACATTACTGGAAAATGGAGAACAGAAAAGAGTCTGTGCAAGAGTTACAGGCCTCCAGCCTTGGCTCACAGAAGACTAATTGAGGAAGATATAGGGCTGCAAAATCTCAGCAACATGAGAAAACCTGGAAAGCCCTCCTTGCAAAAGAACACCGAAGAACAGCTTTAACCAAGAAATGGAAACTGCAAGAAGTAACAATCCTCAGAAGAGGCCTTGAGGATGCATGGAAAGTGGCTGCAGGGCAGGGGGATGACTAACTCTTATTCTCATTTCCTACCCCTTACCCTCCTGAACACTATTTTTCTTTTCTTTTTCTTTTTTCTTTTGGTGGTGGGGTAGGGGTAACCAGGGATTGAACTCAGGGGAATTCAACCACTGAGCCACATCCCCAGCCCTATTATTTGTATTTTATTTAGAGACAGGGTCTCGCCAAATTGCTTAGCACCTTGCTGTTGCTGAGGCTGGCTTTGAACTCACGATCCTCCTGCCTCAGTCTCCTGAGAAGCTGAGATTACAAGCATGCATACCCTTGCCTTGCTCTGAACACTATTTTTCAAATCACATGGAATCAAGAACAAATGAACATCAAATGCAACCTTAAAAAAATAAATTCTGCTGGACATAGATTACACGCCTGTAATCCCAGCAGCTCAGGAGGCCAAGGCAGGAGGATTGAAAGTTCAAAGCTACCCTCAGCAACTTGCAAGGCCCTGAACTAATTAGTGATACCCTGTCTCAAAATAAAATATAACAAGGGCTGAGGATGTGGCTCCGCAGTTAGACACCCCTGGGTTCAATTCTTGGTACAAACAAAGAAAATAAAAAGATAACAGGCGCTCTTGTGAAGAAGAGAAGCTGGTGAGCATTTCCATTCTCTTTGAATTAATGAATATTCACTGGAGAAGTTGTGAGTTGGTCACACATCTATGAATCTGGAGAATTTTCTGCCCTGAGCCAGTCAGCACATCTGCTTATCTCCAGCAAGCTGAGTCACTTGTCTCTCTAGTCTTGACCTGTAGCCCAAAGCAGGGGAGAATTGGATTCCCAGGGTCACTGTTGCCAGACAAGGATGGCATAAAACTGGCTGAGGCAAGTGGGCTGTGTGATGAGGTCAGGAAGCTTGTTTGTTTGCAACATCCTAGAAAGAGCTCTAAGCTGGAGGTCAGCAATGTGAAACATCAGGCAGTCCATTCAGAGGTCCACCACTGTAAGGACAAACATTTCCTGGAGTCATCTCTGCAGAGTGAAGGAATTTTTTTATTATTATTTTGAGCTCCTCATTGATTCATTCATTTTTCTATTTGCCCATCAGATATTCAATCTGCAACTACAAAACCTGCTATGGCCAAAGGCATGGCACACATTCTATACCAGCTGTGTACTGAGATACTCATATGTCCCATCCTTGCCTGTGATGGATCTTAAAAGTATTTTCCTAGATAAATCAAGCAGACAATTTGCAGTATTATGCAAACGTAGGCCTTTACAACTTTTCAGCCATTGTCGATAATGACGTCAATGTAACATGGGAATAAGGAATTTTTTTTTTTCCCTCCTGTTACAGCATCTGAGCAGAAAGCACTTTGTCCTAGCTGAGTGCAGCAAGACTGTAGAAGTGAAGTCTTCTCTATTTTGGACACTTGCTCTGCCTTGGAATTGACTTTTAAAACCATTCTCCCTACTCTTTGTACAAAAGGCATGAACATAAGATGATAAACAGAAATGATCCATTTTTAGTGTCACTACATTTTAGCGTCACTACATTGAGCTAGCACTTCCCTCTACCTACAGTCCATGACAGGTGCCCTTGACCATAACCCAGCAGCCTGGACACTTCCTGACATCCAAACTCCTCACGCCTTCTTCACTTCAATTTAAGTGCAGGCCAGGATTGCTGTGTATCATTAGAATTTGACATCTCTTTTTAACTGTATTTTTATTATGATTGCTGTTTTTCTTGTAACTCTGTTTAGAAGTTCCACATTTAGAGTGACTTGCCCTACTTTAATCATAATCCCTGTACTGGGCTGGGGATATGGTAGTGGGCTTGCCTGGCATGCATGTGGCCCAGGTTCGATCCTCAGCACCACATACAAAGATGTGGTGTCCGCCGAAAACTAAAAAATAAATATTAAAAATCAATCTCTCTCTCTCTCTCTCTCTCTCTCTCTCTCTCTCTCTCTCTCTCTCTCTCTTAAAAAAAAATAATCCCTGTGCTGCCTATGTGAAATTTTGCCTATATCCAGTCTTTCTGCTGGGCATAGTGATGGTCACCTGTAATCCCAGTGAGTTGGGAGGCTGAGGCGAAAGGATCGCAAGTTTGAGGCCAACTAGACAACTTAGGAAAGCCCTAAGCAATTTAGCAAGATTCTGTCTCAAAAATTAAAAAGTACTAGGGATGTAGCTTAGTGGTAAGGTGACCCTGGATTCAATTCCCAGTTAAAAAAAAATTAATAAATAAATCTTCAGGCTTTTCAGCAATGTATGTATTGTACCCCATCAATGTTTAAATAGATGGGTGCATCATGCTTATTCAAAAGCAGACATTATATTCTCCTTGACATTGGTCTTTTCAAGAGAAAGGGATTAGCAACACAAACTAAGTTTGGGTTGTCATCCTTATGTCAAATAAAAGGATAAAAGCCTATATCAGATCATAGTTTGAAGTACAATTCATTTAATCAAACTTTTCTACACTCCCCTATTAACCTGTGTTAAAGAAATATTTAAGCTTTACAAACATTCAATTTTTTTAAATTAGCCTAACTTTTAATAGGGGAAACTTTCAGGTAGCTTAGATCAAAAAAATAATAATATATGATACTGAAGTTAGAAGCAAATTTTAAAATGCCATAGAGCACATTGACAATGTTTTTATAAAATTATAAGACAGTCGCCTTTTTTTTTTTTTTTTTTTGGTACCAGGGCTTGAACTCAGAGGCACTGAGCCCCATCCCCAGTCTTATTTTGTATTTAGAGACAGGGTCTCATTGAGTTGCTTAGCACCTCACCATTACTGAAGTTGGCTTTGAACTTGAGATCCTCCTGCCTCAGCCACTGGGAGATTTAATAATTTTTAACTTCCCTTTTCACTTTAAGTATTTTGACATCTCAAGTGTGTAAAACCTATAACATTTGGAATATATTATTTTTTCCTGTTTTTAATCTACAGTAAAATTTCAAACAATTATCAGAAATAAAAGGGTCACTTCCTTACCTTGCCACATACAGGCTTCTCATATCCTGGTCTTCCTACAACTCTGGCTTGATTTCTGTACCAGTTTCCCCTGGATGTCCATGCTTGTACTAGTACTTACACAGGTGCATGCATGTGCACACACAAACACATATTCATAGTTACATTCTACACTCCAGCATCACTAAGTCGTTTATGCTTTACATGCACACTACCTGTGTGCCTTCATGATGCTCGTTCTAGTGAAGGCCCAGTTCTACCACTTCCCCTTGCCACCTTGGTAATCCCTATTTGTGTTTAAATTCTCAGCTTCTACCTTCTCTGATTGTAAATGTTCTCTGATTCTCCAGAAATTGTTAAACTTCTTTTGTGTGTTCTGGGGTCCAGCACAGCTCAGAAGGATTGGTCTGTAGCAGCAGATAGTCTTTAAAGGCATTCATTGCACCCTAGTACCTCTGATGGTTTCCATACATGTTTTATTTCTGCTAGACTGAAAACTACATAAGAATAGGGACTGTATGTTAGTTGTCTTTATTTTCTAGTATCTATCACAGTGCTAGAATATAGAACATAATAAATATGTGAAAAATATTCTGTGGCCAGAATATAAGCTTCCTAACCTGACCATCTAATCTAAAGAAGCCAGCATGTACTGTTTTAGTGTCACTATAATATTTACCACTACTTGGTATTTTCTTAAGTATTTGTTATTCCATTTCATTATTGTTTTCTGTCCCCAGAATATAAGCTCCTTAAGAGTCAGCCCTTAATGTTTTGTTCACCACTTTATCCCTCATACCTAAAATAAAATATTCAGGGCCTAGAACAAAAGAAATCTGAGATAAAACTATAAATTGCATGAAATGAATGACTAGATTCAGGTTTTGCTCTCCTACACTAAGACCAAGCTTTTTAATAAATTACTATATAGGTTCATTGCCTCCAAGGAGACATTAAAATACTCTGGTTTCAATTAATCTTGTAATTTTAGCAGTATTAAATTCCAAAAATAATGTTTCTCTCATTTGGAAGACTATAAAGGCAAGTATGATTAAGTAATGTAGAACATAAGTTTCAAAATCTAAAATGAAGTAATTATTTGCTCATTTTTACCTCTTTATTTCACTCTTTCTCATTTTCTTCTGAGTTTAATTTACCCTTCTGAATCTGGGCTAATCAAGCATTTATGTTATTATAGCAAATACTCTTATCTAAAATCAAAGTTGTCTGATCATTAACATTAAAGAATAATAGTATAACATGAGTCTGCAGCCAACATTAAAAATGAACAGGATGATATAACAATAATTACTGCAAAGACCTACCTAGCCAGTTACTCAATACTAATATATTTTAATTAAAAACTCATTTAGTAATGACTAAGTCATTCACTAATGATCTCTAGAGGGAAAAAAAAGTCTCCAAATAGCTTCCTATGATAACATTTTAGATTAGCTAAGCCTAATCAAAGTAAGATGTAGTTATCACTCCCCCCTCAGATTTCATGCAGTACTTTATTATATTTCACATTTGATGCATATTCCACCATGCATGAAACAAGCAATTTCTGAGCAACTGCTCTGTTCTAGGCTCAATGCCTGATCTCATTCCTGATCTTAGTCAAACTTAAATGAGAGAATCAAGAAAAATAGAATTAGAGGCTATGTGATTCATAAATATGATAGGATAACAGGAATGTATAAAAGGACCAACTGGTTACAACAGAGGAAATGATTCATTGTCCACTGGGAGTTGGAGAAACTTCCAGAGGTGGGGACATTTAAGCAGGATCGAGCATCACAAAGATCTGGATCTGTCTGACTAGATTTTAAGGAAGCCATGTGGTTGAACCAAAGCTCAGAGGACTGTTTGTACCAGACATAGAAAAATCTAGGTTTCTAAGTACAATCGTCCCACTCCACCCCTGACGTCCCCGCGCCTTTATCTGTAGTTTTGCTTTCTGTGGTTTCGGTTATTCACAATCAACCACAGTCTGAAAGTATTTAATGGAAAATTCTAGAAATAACTCATAAAGTGTTAAAATGTGTGGCATTCTGAGCAGCATGTTGCAATCTCTGACTGCTGAGGACATGAAGCATCATTTTGTCTAGTGTATCTACTGTGTATATGCTACCTACCTTTCTTAGTTATCAGATCCACGCTCATGGTATTACAGTGCTTGTATTTAAGTAACCCTTATTTTACTAAATTATGACCCCAAAACACAAGAGTAGTGATAGTGAGAATTCAGATGGGCCAAAGAGAAGACATGAAGTGCTTCTTTTAAATGAAAAGGTAAAAGTTCTTGACTTAGTAAGAAAAAAAATCACATGCTAAGATCATGTGCCTTTAATTCACCTCACTTAATCTCATCATACAGGCATTGTATCATCTCAAATCATCAGAAGCAAAAAGGGGAGTAGAGAAAAATAAGATATTTTGAAAGAGCAAGGGAGACAGAGAACCACATTCATGTAATTTTTATTACAGTGTATGATTATAGTCGTTCCATTAGTAGTTTTGTTGTTCATCTTTTACTGTGCTTAACTTTTAAATGAAACTTTGTCATGTATTTGCAAGTATAAGGAAAAAAACAGTATATATAAGGTTTGCTACTATCTGCAGTTACAGGTACCTAGAAGGACACATTTCCAGGGGATAAGAAAGACTACTATGAAGTCATTTTTTATTTTATGCTGCCATGGAAATTGAAAGGAGATCTTCCAGTATGATAACCTGCTCAAATTTGGTTTTGAGAGGTAATCCTGACTCCTTTGGGGAGGATGACTGGCATGGAGAACTGTGGAAGACAGGAGAGAAAGGAGGCCAGCAGCTACTTAATTAGCATCTGCACTAAAACAGAATCAGAGCAGCTGAGAGGAAAGGCTGAGATCAGGGCACATTCTGAGGCAAAGTCAACAGCAAAGGCTTGTGAGGTTAGGTACTGGATGTGAAGGACTGAGGGTGAGGATGCGGAGCTATTCTATTCTGTCTTTGAAGTGTGATCAGGTAGTGATGCCATCAACCAAGACTGAGAATATGGAGCCTTCAACAGGTTCAGAGGAATTCAGGCTGGTTGAAGATCCGCTAACCTGACTCACTTGGAGACCATCAGGAAGATTAGAAATATTTATCTGTAGCCCAGGAGATGTGGAAGTCTGTATGTGGAGAGAAGAAGATGAGCCTTGAGAGGTGGGAAATGAGAAAAAATGGATGAGAATGTAGCAGCCACCAATATAATAAGCAAACTACTCTGAAAACAAATCCAACATTAACCATCTTTTATTTCATGTCATGCACCTAGAAACCTAGTGTCCACACTTCCTCTGTTAACATTTAGACTTAAGACCCTTCATCAGGTGCCTCCCAGAACATGGCTTACCACCTGCATCTCAGCCCTGGCATTTGTTAGAATCTCAGTTTATAGCAGTCTTCATCCATACTCTTGGGGTCCTACATGATAGAAGCAAAATTCGTGTTTTGGTTAGCTTTTTCACTACTCTGTGGCTAAAAGATCTGACCTGAACCATTTTAAAGGAGGAAAAGTTTAATTGAAGGCTCACAGTTTTAGAGGTCTTAGTCCATAGAAGGCTGGCTCCATTCCTCAGGGCTCCAGGAGAGGCAGAACATCATGGCAGAAAACTGTGGTGGAGGGAAGCAGCTCACATGACAATCAGAAAGGAGAGAGAGAGAGACTCCACTCTCCAGCTACAAAACTATATACCCTATAGCCACGCCCTCAATGAACCACTTCCTTCAGCCGCACCCCACCTGCCTCCAGTTACCACTCAGTTAATCCCATCAGGGATTAATTTACTATTAGGTTAAGGTTATAACCCAATCGTTTCTCCTCCAAACCTTCTTGCATTGTCTCACACATGAGCCTTTGGGGGACACTACATCTAAACCATAAAAATTGGGAATGAAGTCTTATTTCTTTGCATAAGCTATGGGTTGACACTGCATTGAGGACCCACTGGAATTAATTTTTAAAAGCAGATTTTTAAAAAAGGTTTACCAGGAGACATTATTTAACTTAAATCTAGGATTGAAATTGATGAAGTTGTAAGATGATTAAAATCACATGCTGCTACCCAGTTTCTTGCTGGATGGAGAGATGACTTCCCCAAGAAGTATAACACCTTGTAAAACTTAGTTTAAATATACAAGGGCATATGGGATCAGTGCTTTTCAGGAATCCAGCATCCTCCTCAAAAGTCACTTCTCACTTCACCATCTTTCCTGCTCCCATACCCCGTCCCCACTTCTCCCTCCCCTTTGCCCAATCAAAGTTCCTCCATTTTTTCCATGCCTTTCCCTATTATGGATCAACATCCATTTATCAGGGAGAACATTCAGCCTTTGG
The DNA here is from genome assembly GCF_048772815.1 of Callospermophilus lateralis. Taxonomy (NCBI): domain Eukaryota; kingdom Metazoa; phylum Chordata; class Mammalia; order Rodentia; family Sciuridae; genus Callospermophilus; species Callospermophilus lateralis. The sequence goes on along the minus strand of NC_135310.1, from coordinate 88,125,651 downwards.
TTTTTTGGAAATGGCTTACTTCACTCAGCATGATATTCTTCAGTTCCATCCATTTACCTGCAAATGCCATAATTTTATTCACTTTTAAGGCTGAGTAATATGCCATTGTGTATATATATATATATATACACAATGGCATATGTGATATATATATATATCACAGTTTCTTTATCTATTCATCTACTGAAGGGCATCTAGATTGCTTCCACAGTTTAGCTATTATGAATTGACCTGCTATAAACATTGATGTGGCTGCATTACTACAGTATACTGATTTAAAGTCTTTGGGTATAAACCAAGGAGTGGGATAGCTGGATCAAATGGTGGTTCCACTCCAAGGTTTCTGAGGCATCTCCATACTGCTTTCCAGATTGGTTGCACCAATTTACAATCCCACCAGCAATGTATGAGTGTGCCTTTTCCCCCACATCCTCGCCAACACTTATTGTTGGTTGTGTTCTTGATGAGATGGACATCATTACCCTAGGTATATGTATGACTGCACATAGGATGTGAAGCTGCATTGTGTACAACCAGAGAAATGAAAAGTTGTGCTGCAACTGTATATAATGAATCAAAGTGCATTCTGCTACCATATATACCTAATTAAAATTATTTAATTAATTATTTTTTAAAAAGTTAAAAAAAAGAAATGTGCTGAATTTTATTTAAATATGAATAGATCTCAATATTATGGAACTATTTTTCCTAATTCTTTTTTTTTTTGTCTTCACACAAATATATTTACATGAATGAATTTAGTTGCATTATTCATAAGTGCCAAAAAGTAGGGAAAATAAATGTTTTCCAAATTATGAATGGAAAAACAAAATATAAAATATTAGCCATTAAAAAAGAAAGTACTAATAAATGCTACAATATTAATATACCTGGAAAATATTGTGTTAAGTGAAAGAAAGCCAGTTAAAAAAAGCCACATATTATAGGACTTAATATGAAATGTTGCAGAAAGTCAATTCCAGAGAGATAGTAAACAAAACAGTGGTTTCCAGGGAATGGAGGGAAAGGCAAATGCAGAGTGACTTAATAGACATGAATTTCTGTTTGTAGGGGTGAAAATACTCTGGAGTTAAGTAATGCTGATTGAAAGGAAAGCGAGGAACCAGGAGGCAGGCGAGTGAAAATGAAAGACTGAGATCAGGCTGAGATATACTTGAGAGTATATTTGTCAGAGCTGACAAATAAAGGCATATCTCTCCATAGAGTGAGAGGCAAAACAGGCTTGGGTTTTCGGACTTTTATGGGGAAGGCTCAGGGATTACAGCTGGGTGAATCCTAATTTGGTGTTTGAGGGTGGGGTTGGTATGAGAGAGTCCTGAGCCTTTCTCACAAAAGCCCTTGGGCAGGAAAGCAACATTTTTCTTAAAATGGTGGCTTTCCTTTAAGATGGCCATCGCGATGCTAAGCAAGGATCCTACAGTGATCATTCTGCATCTGGTAACATACCAAAGTTTACACTATGAAAGGGAGTATTGTATGGTAAGTGAGTTATTTCTCAATTTCAAAAGACATAGTTCCTTCTAATCAAAAAAATTCACAGCTCAAATACACAGAGAAAATAACACAAAGAAGTTATGACTTGCAAAACACGTGTAACTCAATATATAAAAGTTTTGGTGAGTTGTGTCATACTACCAACAGATGAAATAAGACTTGTTCTGAGTATTTTACATGTAAGCAGTTCATTTAATCCTCATAAAAAGATTTTGAGTTAGGTACTAATATTACAGTTTGTCAAATGAGGAAATCAAGTCATAGAGTGGTAAAGAAATTTTCCCAAGTTTACAACCAGGATTTGAACTCAGCCAGTCTGGCTATAACACTCATACTCTTAAAGGTAATGGCATTTCTTTAGAAAATGAAAGTCACAATACATACATAAAGATTCCTACTAATGAGTTTCAGTTTGTGGGATTGTTGAGTCTTGGGCTGAAAGTGCATCTAGCACTACCTCCTAGTTCATGTCTGAAGTACCCATACAACATCCTGCCGGGATGAGTTTTATACCTGGCCATGCTGCGTACTGGAAGAGGTAGCTTAGTCTTCCCCAGAAAGTTTATTCCATCTTTGAATGGCACTGACTGTTTGAAAGTTCTTGTCTGTTTTAAGACTCTGTATTGTCTAAGACAATAAGGCTAGTAGTCAACAAAAACCTCCGTCATTTAAGAAGTACAGAGTCTTTCCTAATTCTTAACAAATAAGAATTGTTTCTAATTCAATAATTTCGAGAGATAAAATGTGAACAATAACTGTTGTATATATTTAAGTTTACTTTGTAACTTTCAACTATAGAAAGAGGAAAAGAAAGTGATCATGTGAAATGTTAATTATTGAAATCAACATGATGGAACTACATATGAGTCTATAGATATTGGCTATAAAATATTTTGAACTTTTTTATATATTTGAATTTTCTTAATAAAACATAAAAGGTTTTACTTTTCTATGAAAAATATATATAATAGAATAGTTGTTGATGATAAAATTTAATAAAGTTTGTATTCTGCACTTAAAATCATATAAAACAGATACATAAACAAAAAAAAAAAGAAGTTCTCTTTCCAATAATCATTGAGTCAATCAAAATTGCCTTCTACCGTATCATAGATAGAAGAAGGTCCTGCCCCTTGAGAACCACTCACCTAAGTTGTTATGAACGGTAAGTAGTCGGTCCTTATTCTTAAGCCTCTGCCAAAAATAAGTCCGATCCTATACCCAAGCAGCAAATGCCAATATAGGAGTTCAGTTACCACCATGAACATCTGCATCATAAAGACAGAGTAATGCAAAGGATAAAAGTGGTTAAATAAACAAGCAAAAGACCTAAGTTTACCTACATATACAAACTTCCCTTGAAATAATAGCTGGAGACAAAAAAAAAAAAAAAAAAAAAAAAGTTTGGGATTTTTTCAGGAGATAGGTGCAGGAAGGCAAAGAGAATTAATTGCTCTGAAAAATCTCCAAGAAAAAAACATCTGTCTGAAATGAGGGATCTCTCTTTCTTTTGACTCAGTAATATTCAGAAATATAGAGGGATGAAATACAATTTTAACATAATTTAACCTAGCCAGACCCAGGATTCATTTTTATGTTTCTGTCAAAATCCAACAACTTTTCAAAAAATCATAAGATGGAAATTTGCAACCTCTATAGTGACTAGCCGTTTTTCATAAGACAGACATTTCAGGCAAACAAAAACAGTAAATTCTGTTTCCAACTGACAAACTATTACCATAGAAAATAAGCATGCTCAGCTTATCTGAGTCAGGTCCTGGCCTATGAATGTTGAGTGCATTCCGTGTGACAATTCATCCCAGCCTCTGACCCACAGCACAGTGCTACTCAGGACGGCATCTCCCCTGGGCACTGAAGGATCTCAACATGAGGGAATAGTATCAATGCATGCCATATGCTTTTCTTAGCACTTGAGCACCCAGCATTCAATTGAGAATCAGGGAAAGGTACTAAAATTTTGTCCCTGACCTCATTAGTGTTCTCACTGTATGGTCACTCCTTTACATGCATCCCCAAAGTCAGACAGTCTCAAAATTGTCCCCAACTTTGCCAGAAAAGGGGAGACGATAATGTTCTCACAATCTTCATGGTACTTAGAGACCTCTTGGCCAGCTATCATAAAATTTAGATTTTTTTTTAAATTATTTTACCCAAACTGTGGCAATATAATCAATGCTCTAGATTTCTCAATTTCCAGAATAATAGTTTGTTTTCTTTCTCCCCCTGTCCCCAGGATAGAACCCAGGGCCTCATCCATGCTAAGAAGTGCCTTTCCAGTGAGCTACATCAAGAAGAATGTGAGCCGTAGAACAGGATAAGCAGGCATTGTAGGGTTTTATATCCCACAAATTCATAAACAAAAAACATCTCAAGTATTCTGAATTTCCATTTAAATTTATCTTAGAAACTGTAGAAATGAAGTGTGAGAGGACTCTTTTCTCATGTACTATTGCCCAGTCCTTTAATGCCAATATACATATCAAGCCTAACACTGTCTCCCATCTCCTCAAAGCCACTCTCTGGAAGCTTGTCAGTTCAGGGCCCCATTGAAGACAAGGACTGAGGAACCGTGGGTTAGCACTTGGCAGTGATCAGATTATTGAATATTAACAATTATGGAAACTAATGAGGATATGATATATTTTCAAGCTGCTGCTTTTAGCATGTATGGGGAATGCTTTGTTCTTAGCTTAGGCTCATTCCTATTTTCCTGCCCAGAATAGACCTACATATATAAGTGCTATCCCAATTGCCCCTGCTGAGGGGCAAGAGCAGCTGTGTGGTGACAGAGAACCCAAACTGGCTCTTCTTGGGCTCTTCTTGAGACCGTTGTCCTGGGGCGTATGCCTCATTTCCATCAGAATAAAAGCAAAATTCTCAAAAGAACCAAGGAGACCCTACAGACCATGGTCCTCCATTCCCACCAGTCTCACCCTGGCCCCTCTCCCTTATTCAGTCTCCTCAGCCACCCTGGTTTCCTATTCTTTATTCACACCCCAGAGCTTTTGCTGCAACTGATACCTCTGCCTAGATGCCTCTTACATTAAAGAGCTGCTTGACTCACTCCTTTAACAACTTCAATTGCCTCCAGAAAGGTCTACGTTAAATCTCCAAGTATTTAAGACCGCCAGCTCTTCCCAGCACCATTCTTTCATCAGTCTCTAGAGTAGTCATCTCCCAGTGTTCTGTAAAATGTAATTGTTTTATCGTCTACTTTCTTCCACTGGAAGTACCAAGTGGGCAGGGATTTTTCACTCTGGTCACTACTCTATCCTTATAATCAAAAAAGTACCCCACACCTAGCAAGCACTCAACAAACATTTAATGAATGTATTTATTTTATTTAACAGTTTATAAAGTGATTTCTGTGAATCAGACAATGGTTTAAAAGCCACACAAACATTGACTTATTAACTTATTTGAAATCTGATAACAAACATTAATAAAGAATTTTTTTCTTTTTTTTTTCTTTGTACCAGGGATTTAACCCAGGAACACTCAACCACTGAGCCACATCCCAGCCCTTTTTTGTATTTTTAGAGACAGGGTCTCACTGATTTGCTTACAACCTCACTAAGTTGCTGAGGTCAGCTTTGAACTCGCAATCCTCTTGCCTCAGCCTCCCAAACTGCTAGTATTACAGGAATATGCCACTGCAACCAGCTAATAAGGGATTTTTGTCCCTATTTTATAGGACAAAAATGAGGCACAGAGTGGTTAAGTTAAATTGTACATACCTCATAAGTGGCAGAGTCTCTCCGTGCTCCTAACCCCTGGGTTCTGCTAAATGGAAGAGATAGTGGAATTTCCATTTTCTGCACTTTATCCTAAGCATCCTACTATGATAATATCCCACTATTTGACACTAACCTAGTTTGGTCATTGTTCTGCTGGCCTTCTGCTTCCCCGAAACTTGCAGCTAAGCATCCAGGGGCCAGTATCAGAGAAAGAGGCAAGTAAGTATATCAACTGAGGCAAGGGTATGTATCTTTTTGTAGATCTATGAAAAATATTAGATCAGAATATTCAAATTCAGTGCAAAGAGCTAATGAACACAGAGCTTTAAAAATGAGTCTCAAGCCCCTTGAATTAGTATAGACTCTTCCTTCTGATCCAGCTTGTCATGCCCCTTCTAGGCTGGAGGCTGCCCCCACAGATCACAGGGGCCTTGGAGCTACCTTTGGGGCAGACTAAACACATTTGCATTCTGATTTATGCAGCTATCTGTAATTTATTGAAATGATAACCTCAATGTTTAGAAAATATTTAAGAAGATTGAAAGGGGGTAATTAGAATTTGGGAGGAGGAATATCTCTTACCAGCTTTCCATTGAGTTGATACTTAGGGAATCTCTGCTAATAAACTGTTGCCAAATAAAGATCCTGCTGGGTTTTCTTTAATTAATGAGATGGCTTGGTTGTAATTATTCCATTAATTGTTTAAATGCAAATAACTGCTATTAAGGATCTTCAGAAATGTTTGCTCTCAAATATGTTAAACTTCCCCCCTTGTCCTTTCATTTCTGTTCTTAATTTTCCTAGTGAAACCTCTTTTAATAAATAGTGCAAAAATATGTGTTACCCAAACTCTAGTGGAATTGTTGCAAACTCTGAACTAGTGCAGTCTGAATGGAAGTGATGAATTGTGTTTGTGCTCTTGAAAAAGATAAGAAAAAAAAGATAAGAAAAAAAAGCAGAGTAAAATATTGGAAGAATGACAGAATAGGGACTTTCAACAGGATAGATAGTTCATTCTTTCTGATGAAATGTCAGTCTTGGATATGGAAAGCTCATCTTTGAACACTATGTTCTAGTAACTCGCAGACACTCTTTATCACGGGGAGGGTGCTTTAGTGTAATTCTATTCCCTAACTGCAAAGATAGGGCCTAGAAAGTAGAGGCAGCAGAGAAGAGTCTCTCCCAGTCTCCACGCCTGTAGAGATTCTTGGGATTTCTGTCACCATAAATGGCTATGATGAATGCAGCTGCACAGGCAGGTTACCTACTAGAAGTGGGCCTGACCCAATCTCTTCCAGAGAGGATTCATGGACTGGCCTGGGAAAGGAAACCATGATGGAAAAGAGGGTTGCAAATGAGAGAGAAGAGCTGTTTCCAACCAAGGAAATTTCCCAAACCCTCCTTGGTTCAAGAGGAGAATCCGCCCCTGTAAGTTCCTTGCTCCTTTTTCCTCCAGCCCACCACCCCACTGACACTAGTCAGGCTGTAAACTTACTTCCAGTGCATGTTGCTCCAGGACTTCTTTTGTCTAGATTTTACAAAAGGTCAACTTGACACTGCTGTATCATTTTACCTCTATTCAGGCATCCAGGCTGCTTAGGAAATGGTAAGAAGTGCACTTTCTCTCTCCAGTGCATTCTTCCCTGGGGCAGACTCCGACTTCTAAACGAGAGTTAGTTTTGCCCAAAGTCGACTTCTTGTTAGTGTCCTGTAAAGTCAGTCAGTATGTGCGCCTATATTTCCATGGCTTTGATCTCTAATTGTGTACAGGATGCTTTATTAGTCAAAACTGTGAATAATTTCCTCTCATATAACATTATACTACTACTTTGGTCTCCAGAGCAAGTGTCAGGTTGCCAGATAGGAATAGGCCTACAACCAAATAAAAGAGCAGGAGAGCAGAACAGAGTTTCAAGTTACTGTGACAGATAAGTTCCTTCCTACACTAAGTGATTTTCCAAATCAGTCCAAGTGATGGCAATTCATCCTATTGATGGAGGCCATCTCCCGTCAGAGGCTGTTTGGCAGGTGCTCATAATGGGTGCAAGTGAGTAGCTGTGTAGTAATTAAGATATGTTGATGATATGAGTTTGGCAGCAATAACATCCCAAATACTATTATGAGCAAATAAGAGTGATGGCTTCTGTACAAAAGGAATCCTCTCTGCCTAAGATAAAAGTTACACAGCAAGATGAGTCAATTTCTCTCCAACAAGGAAACTTCAGAAAAACAAATGGGAATCAGAAAGTGATGTGGTGAATAATAACACAACAGAGAAATAGATTGTGACTGAAACAATGCACACCCCATGTGTTCCCTGTATTCTTCTGTCAGAATAATTCACCATTAAATTAAGTTGACAAATATTTGCTAAGTGTGGTGTCTTATATTTAGGGATAACCAAACGTAGCATTCCAAAAACCTGAAAATTTCCAGGTAGTTTACTGTTTATAATATCATCTCAGTTTTTTTTTAATTTGGTTTTTTTTTTGGGGGGGGGGCGGTTTGGTGGTGGGATCGAACCCAGGGCCTTGTGCATGCAAGGCAAGCACTCTACCAACTGAGCTATATCCCAAGCTCCCATCTCAGTTTTTTTTAAAGAGTAGGTATAGAAGACATACTTATTCTTAATCTATTGTTTAATGATTCAAATGAACAACAGGCAAAAGAACTCATTATATTAGTTCTAGATTGTCTATGAGCAGGCCCGTCATCTTACTCAATTTAAGAGTATACTTGATTTATAGCCTAACCAATCTTGAATAACATTGATGGATGACTAGAAACAATTAGAGATATAAATAGATATCTCAGAATCATGACAGATTTCATAAAGAATATACTGTGAAGACTCCCATAGTTAATAAAATTGAAACTTTTAAAATAGATAGTCTTATATATATTTGAAATTTCTTTGAGGTCTAAATGTTCAAAATGATAGAAAATGTCAAATGTTCCTTCAATTTAGAAAATGTTATTAACCCATTTTGTTCCATCATTCCAGATGTGGGACACCTATAAAAACTTAAATGTAGCATATAATATAAAATTATATAATAAATAATGTAGTTAAATAATAATAAATTATAACATAATATATAAGCCATAGATTATGATTTCTGACCTATTTGCATGTATCTATATTAGTCCCAAGAATCAAAAACTAGGGACTTAATTGTTTAATTGAATATTGTTACACTACCATTTATGCATGTACTTTGGGGATAATAAAGTGTTTTATGTCAATCTGAGCTTGCACTGAGAGCTAAAGTGCACTATTTGTGTATTCTATTAATAGGGACACCTGTGGAGTCTCATTTTTGAATTTTTGTCTCTCTTGTTTTTCTTTTTTTATTTGTTCTTTTAGTTATACATAACACTGGATTCCATTTTGACATAGTTATACAAGCATGGAATAGATATTGTTCTAAATCAGACCCTAGTTCCACTCCTTCTCCTTCTCTCTCTTCATCCCCTGCTCTTTTCTTTTTGTTGGCCTTTCTGCTATTTGCCCATAGTTATTTATTTTTTTAATTAATATCTTGTGTATGTACATGATGGTGAGATTCACTCTGGTATATTTGTATATGCACATAGAAAAGTCATCTCAGATTCATTCCACTGTCTTTCCTTTTCCTAACCCCTGCTCCCTTCCCTTCATTCTCCTTTGTCTACCTCACTGAACTTCTATTCTCCAACCCCTCTTATTGTGTGTTAGCAGCCACATATCAGAGAAAACATTCAGCCTTTGGTGTTTGGGGATTGGCTTATTTCACTTAGCACAATAGTCTCCAGTTCCATCCATTTACCGGCAAATGCCATAATTTCATTCTTCTTTAAGGCTCAGTAGTATTCCATTGTGTATATGTACTACACAATCTTTATCCATTCATCTGTTGAAGGGCACCTCTGTTGGCTCCATAGCTTAGCTATTGTAAATTGGGCTGCTATGAACTGACATGGCTGCATCACTGTTGTATGCTGATTTTAAATCCTTTGGATATATACAGAGGAGTAGAATCACTGGACCCCACCCACCACTCAGCAACTTCTGATTCCAGCATGCCCTGGGTAACCCTTGGTTCTCTCTCCTATGAGGCTTGACTAACCAATGATTTATCTGCCCTCTCTCCTGTTTTTCTATATGAACCTAGTTGACTGAGTCCCAACATCAAATTCTGAAAGCTTTTGTGAAGTGGACATACAAGACAGTTCTGATTCCTGCTGCACTCCAGCACTACCTCGCCCATAGCCTTTTCAGCCCTGAAAGCCACAAACCCAGGTTTCTATTTCTTCCAGGCAATGCCTGCTGTTTTCCCAGTATACCAACAAGCAAAGTGTAACTCCAACTGACAGCCCTACCTCTGAGATTCTCAGGACTCACAGGCCCTGCCTTCCTCTTGTATGAGTAAACAGAATACAGGCTGCTTCTGTCTAACCTTCAGGAGCCACTTTGGCTCCACCCTGAATCTTCATTTTCTCCAAAACCCAAGACATTTGGAGATTCTTCCTAAAACATGCATAAACAAAAAGAATAAATACCTGTTACTTCCTTTCCCCCTTTCTTAGGCTATCCTCAACACAAGCATAACCACTGGTGAAAAATCCTATCATTCTAGTAAAAAAGTAAAAAAGAAGAGATATCATTTAATAACCCCAAATGGAAATAAAATTGGTCACAATATAAGTTAGAAGAGGGATATTCAGCAGTTAATTGTCCTATAGCTTGATCAAAATAGGCACACACACTGATACCATGACATCTGGTGGTAAGAACCACTCACCCTCTCATTGTAATTAGTGTCAATAAAGCAAAGTAGGCAGGTTCAAAAAATTACAATTAACATATTCAGATTTTTTTTAATGTCTAGCTAGTTGTTTTTCAGAATTTTGATCTTAATGGATTAATAAAACAGTATGTTAATTGGGTTTCACTAAACCCAAAGCCTTGAACTGAAAGCATCACACGCAGTGAGCGCCTGCCTTAGTTAGAGAAGCCACAACAATGGGAAAGGGGTTCCTCTGGAACCACCACCCCAGCAGCACTCAGGGCACTGCACTTCGTGAGTTTTCTGGTTGTAGGTCTCACTTTCCACCACTCAAGAGTGGTAGAACACAGTGTTCATCCGGCATGTTTATGGTAACAGTATACATTTGCAAAGTGAATTCATGAGAAGCAGAACACCCATAAATAAAATGAAACTTGCAGAGTATTAATTATATGGAAATTTGTAAATACCCTAAAGGAAGGACAGATTTTTTGGAACTCAAAGTATAAGACCAATTTCTTTGGTCCAGAAAAGGGCAGCTCTAAGAACAAAGATGTAACTCCCAAGCAAGAAAAGTTCTCCAAGAGCAAAGCCCAGTCCTGACTTGACTCAGCCCCTCAGTAGCTCAAAGACTGTCCTCCCTCTTGGCTTGTCACAGGTTTCTGCCTCAGCCCATGGGACAAATATCACCAACAGGAGAAGATAATCAGATGGCGGGTGTGCACTGGTCTTACAAGCCCAGGGGTGTCTCTCTCAACTGAAATACATCATTTGTTGGGTTCAAGGAATTCTATTTAAATTTTTATAAATATCTTAAATTCTAATTTTAAATCCTTATAAATAAGAAAAACCCATTAGCCTGGTAGGTACTTTATTAGAAAACAAAAATAATGGTCTGGGGATGTTCAGAGGTCGAGCTCTTGCCTAGCAATGTTTAAGACCATGGGTTCCATCCTCAGTACTGCAAAAAACAAAACTAAGAAAAAGAATGGCCTAATTTTATTTCTGGTAACAATGTTCATTTTAAATTGTCAATCATATAACATGAGGGAAAGCTTGTACAATTCTTAAGAGAAAGAAGAGTCTATATGTTAATGAAAAATAGACAAATCTGCAATTTAAATCAAACAAAAACTTGATTTGTTTATTTTGGAGATTTTTTTGGTGTTTCCATTTTGATCTGATTTAGGGTTCTCAGCTACTGCTCTAAGTTGAACTGGTTAATTTGTGATTATTTCACAAAATTATGACAGAATACATTATCTGGGTGCAGTTCAAGCTGTAGCAACCTATTATCAATTTTGTCCAGCTTATAATTCATGACTTAGAGATTTAGTTCCAATCATTCTATATGCACATATAGTTAAATGCACACATCCATAATATCAACTTCAAACCAATGAAGGTGTAATTAGGTTTTGTGAGGCTGTTTCTGTTTTCATGGAGGGAAGAGGGAAATACGTGAGAATCTCCATTGCATGCTTTGCCAACTGAGGCTCCTTCCCAGAGGCCACCGCCACAAACTGTCCTCATGGATCTATCCTCCCTATGGTATGTGAAGGCCTGAGACATCCACTCTGATGCAGATGTGACCAGGATATAAGTGATCACTTGGGTGACTAACACATACTAAGCAGGCATGATGGCATCTGTCAGCGACCAACCATCCTAAGTGTGTAAAATCACTACAAGAGAGGTTAGAAGTCCTCATTGTGGCATCCCAACTAGTAACGGGGGCACACAGGACCAACTAAGATCAACTCCCAGGGTAGGGGCAGGGACTAGGGATGTTCTAGTGTTCTCATATCTTGTAGTGCTATCCTTCTCCCCAAAAGGGGGACACCCACTTCCTGCCTCTGACTCACATGGTCTTAACATGTGGCCCCAATATCTGATAAAAACCTGGCCAGTTCTTCTTCAGTAACAAAGTGTAAATCCAACATTTGGAATGGGGCATTTTCAAACTTCTCCCTTCCGTATTCTCCTCTGAAGAACTTCTGGGACAAATGAACATTGCCCTACAGATATGGTTAAGCAAATCGATTTTCAGAAGAATTGTATTTTAACAGGTGTGAAAAACTTAAAGGAATAAATCATGTTTAGGAAAACTTTTAAAATAAACTAACAAAAATGGGGAAGACCTACAGAGGCAATGGATTTTCAAACTAATTCACCTATCAATATCTTCCTAAGCCTTCCAGCTGGAGAAGCTAGTCCCAGTTACACTGTCCTTCAAAACTCTCAGTCATTGCTTCCGAAGGTATAAAGTATCAATGTTCCTTCGTACTGTGTTCTACTTTCCCCATCTCCACTTAGCTCCCTATACCACCCCCTGCAGTGCCTGCTGCGCATCTTGGTAAAGTCCTCTTGTATTCTTATCACCATCAACACAGTGCAGGCATGATTCTGAAAGTATTGATGTGTCTTCAACAGTAAGGCAAGTCAGTCATTCTTTCAAATTCTCTTCCAATACACTAATAGTTAATGTATCTGTAAAAAAAAAAAAAAAATAAGGAAAACTTTGAAAACCAGATTGATGCTGGTATGTGATTGATGCTGGTATGTTAGTAAGCATATTTTTGAAATATTTTTCTGCTCTTCAGAGAAACAAAATACAGAAAGCTGATTTACTTTTATATATCTCTTTCTACTTTCTGATTAAAGCCAGAAGCCATTTCTAGGTCTTAATTTCATTTCCTTGATATGTATTATACTGGTGGAATTTTCTAAATTACAAAAAATTACAACTGCAACTCTTCTGACTGAAACTGTTCTTTGCAATTTACAATGTGGTTTACAACACAAAGTCTTTTCCTGCAGGGATTGTGTGAGGAGGCATGCTGGCCTGCTAGCCCTGTGCTACTTTAAGTATGTGCACACACACAAAAAAAGGAGCAAAAATAGCTGGAAATTGATTATGTTGATATTGTGGATAAAGGCAATAGTTCCAATTTTGTATGTCTAATTAGCCACAGCTCTTCAAGAATTGGTGCAAATGTCACGGAGCTCATAATGGTGGCATTTCATCTTCACAAAAATACCATTTGATGGCATAACATGGGAAAAAACTAATAGTCACAGCAGACAGCTTGTATATTAGACAAAGGTCACTGTGTTTTAATGAACAGTGCTGTTAATTAATGAGAAAACAACTAGAACATGCGGTTTTAGGTATTGTGAATTTGTACGGGACAAAAAAAATCAATCAATCTTTACCTAAAAACCACTTTAAGCAACTAAAAAATAAAATAACTTCAAGAATAGAATTTAAATCTCAAGTGAAACAACAGTTATATCTACCAATGAAATAGTGTCAACATTCTCTGGTGTGACATATGAATAAGCTTATTTAATATCTAGAAAATATGTTTAATCTTAGATTAAACCTTAATGTTTATTAGTAGCCTTAATAAACATTCTAGAAAGCACTCGGGACTAACTCTACCATGGCCTCTTAGGTTTCTTAATTTCTACATGCATTTCCTTGTCTTTAAGAATAGGAAAAGTATTCTATGTTTTCCCAAAATTATGGAAGGACTCATGAGAAAGCACTATTTCTTCAAGATCAGTGATAAAAATAACAAACATTGCCTTTGGTTTTGTAGAGGGCTGCCAAAGCCAAACTTCTAGCAGCTTCTATAAAATAGAAGTAGGATAGAACCAGTATTAATAACACTGGCTTTACATTACAGCTTTTCTCCAAGTAGATCAAGTACTCTGAATATAATTCACTAATCTCTTCAGCAGCCATTTAAGTAAATACTATGCAATTTCTTGTTCAAGGAGAACAAAATGAGAGAAAGTGAACCAATTTATCCCAAGGTACAGCAATGAAAGCATCAGAATCTATCTCATTTCTGGCGAAATAAAGATCAGAATAACCACCACTAATCTAAATAGTTTCAACTGAACCCAACAGATTTCTAACTCATTTGAAAAGAAAATAAGGAGACCTAGGGAAAGGGGTGATTTAGAGAGCACCACTAAACCAACACACAGTGAGATCAGATCTAGCCTCTGGACATGAAGCAAAACATATTTCCTTGGCTAGATCACTGGTGATGGTTTTGCATTGAAATTTTTATGGATATAATTGTAGATTCAAAAGCAATTGTAAGAAATAATAAAGAGATATCATGTGTACACTTTACTCAGTTTCCCCAACTGATAACCTTTTGCAAAACTATAGCATAATATCCCAATCAGAATGATAATATTGACAAAATACACAGATCTTATTCTGATTTCTTCAGTTTTACTTATACTCGTGTGTGTATTTAGTTCTGTGTAGTTTTATCACATGCAGAGTCAAAATGCTCAACCATTCTGTCACCACAAGTTGCCCACCTCCTCCCTCCCATCCATCCACCCCTTCTCCCCACCTGACCAGCTCCTAGCAATCACTAATCTGTTCTCTATTTTTAAATGTTTTCATTTCAAAAAATGTGATACAAATGGGACAATATGGGACCTAACTTTTAGGATTGGCTTTTTTTCACTCAGCATAATTCCCTAGCAATTGATCTCAATTGTATATATCAATATTTCATTCATTTTGTTGAATAGTATTCCAGGGTATATATGTACCCCACACAGCTGATGAAAGATATCTGAGCTGTTTTCAATTTCGGGTCATCATGGATATATTTGCTATGAACATTCATGTACAGGTTTTTATATAAGCAGAAGGATTTTTTTTCCTCTAACATAAATGCCCAAGAATACAATGACTGAGTTATATGGTAATCATGTTTTATAAGAAATGGATAAACTGTTTTCTAAAGGGACTATACTGTTTTACATTCCCACCAGAATGTTTGAGTGATCCAGCTTCTCCACATCCTCCTCAGCATTTTGTGTTGTCACTATTTTCCGTCACTATTGTCTGTATTAGACATTCTGATAACTGTGTAGTAATATCTCATTGTGGCTTTAATCTGCATTTCCTAATGGCTAATGATGTCAAGTATCTTTTCACGTGCTTATTCATCAGTAATATATTTTCTTTGTTTTCACATTTACTAAAAATATCCTGTTCATATCTTTTGACAATTTTTTTATTTGAATTTTTTGTTTTCTGTTGAATTCTAAGATTTCCTTATATATGCTAAATACTAATGGCAGATATATGGGTTGCAAATACTTTCTCCTAGTATATAGTTCATCTTTTCATCTTCTGTACATGGAATTTCACAGAGCAAAAAATTTTAATTTTGATGCAATCTAATCTATCAAATTTTCATTTTTATAGTTGTTATCTGGGTGTTAAGTCTAAGAACTCTTTGCTTTGCTTAGCCCACTCCCCAAAATCTTTTATGCTTTTCACCAAAAAAAAAAAAAAAAAACTGTTTTCTATATAAAAATTAAGCCCAGGACTCTTCTTAATTGACTTTTCTTTTTATGTACCAGGGATTAAACCCAGCGGTGCTTAACCACCAAGTCTCATCCCACATTTTATTTTGAAATAGGGTCTTACTGAATTGCCAAGGCTGGTTTTGAGCTCATGATCCTCCCCACTCAGCTTCCCAAGCCTTTGGGATTTACAAGCATGTGCCACCACTATACTATGCCTTAATTGATTTCTGTACAAAGTATAAGGTATAGATTGTTTGCGTTTTTTGTTTGTTTGTTTGTTTTGGAGGGGTTGTTTTGTTTTGGCATCATTGTTGTTTTTGCCTATGAGTGTCCAGTTCTCCAGCATGTGTTTGAAAGGTTGTTCTTCCTCCATTGAATTGTTTCTGCAACTTTCACAAAAACAGTGTGTCAGTGTGGACCAATTTCTGAGTTCTCTATTCTAATCCACTGTTCTGTATGTCCATACCTCTCCCTATACCATCCAATCTTGGCTACTGGAGTTTTGTAGTAGACCTTAATATCAGCTAAAGTGATTCCTTTTGCTTTATTATTCTTTTTTAGGATTATTTTAGCTCTTCTAAGGCCTGTGAATTTCCATATCATTTTAGAATAAGTTTATTTCTTGGGGCTGGGGATGTGGCTCAAGCGGTAGCCCGCTCGCCTGGCATGCGTGCGGCCTGGGTTCGATCCTCAGCACCACATACAAACAAAGATGTTGTGTCCGCCAAATACTAAAAAATAAATATTAAAAAAAAATTCTCTCTCTCTCTCACTCTCTCTTAAAAAAAAAAAGTTTATTTCTATCTCCCAAAAAATGCTTTGCTGACATTTTGAGAGAAACTTCATCAAATCTATAGATCAATTTGAGAAGAATTAGCAACTTTAAGTATGTCAAGTTTTGCAATTTATGAAAATAGTATCTCACCCCACTTATTTAGGTCTTCTTTGATTTCTTTCATCAGCATTTTGTAATTTTCAGCACATATAAACTGCACATGTTTTACTAAGTATAAATTTAATTATTATTTTTATTTGGAATAACTGTAAATAATATCATGTTTTTAATTTTCACATGCTTTTTGTTAGTATACAGAAATGTGATTGACTTTTTCATTTTGGTCATATATCCTACAACTTTACTGAACTTGCTTATTAGTTCTTAGAGTTTCTTTGTAGATTCCTTGAAATTTATTGATAATCATGTTATCTGCAAATAGAGACCATTCTATGTTTGCCTTTCCCAACTGTGTGCCTTTTATTTGCCTCTTGCAAGGACAATGACTTATTGAACAATGTTGAATAAAAGTGTTGAAAGTAGATATTTTGCCTCGGTCTTGATTTTAGAGGAAAGCAGCCAGTCTTTTGCCATTAAATATGATATTATCTGTAGGGTTTTTATGGTATGATTTATCAACTTGAGATTATCACTCTCTATTCCTAAATTGTTTCGAGTTTTTACCATGAATATGCATTCAATTTTGTCAAAGACTTTTTTTGCATCAATTGATAAGGTTTTATTTTTTCTTCTTTAGTTTGTTGATATACTGCATTATACACATTGATCTCAAATATTAAACTGTCCTGAATACCTGGAATAAATTCTACTTGTTTATGGTATATATATTTTTATATATTGATGGGTCCAAATTGCTGAAATTTTGTGAAGATTGTTGCTTCTAATTTCATTAAAGATATTGGCTTGTTGTTTTTGTTTTGTTTTGTTTTTGTATCCTTTAACCAAATATAGCGGCACACACCTATAGTCCCAACTACTGAAGACACTGAAGCAGAAGGATTGGTTGAGCCCAGGAGTTCGAGGCCAGCCTGGGCAACATAATAATGAGATCCTGTCTCTTTAAGAAAAATGAATCCAAAAGTACTTTCTCCTTTACTATTTTTGGGAAAGAATTGTGTGAAATTGGCATAATTTTCCTTTAAAATTTTGGTTAACTTCAGCAGTAAAATCTTCTGGCCTGGACAGTTCTTTTTTGAAAGCTTCTTAACTACAAATTCAATCTCTGGAGATTATAGGACTATTCACATTATTTGTTTCTTCTTTATTGAGTTTCATGGATTTGGTCAATATCTTCAGATTTGTGATTTTTTTAGCTAAATTTATTCATAGTATTTTTTTTTTTTGAGAGCTGTAGTATCTACAGTGAGATCCTCTGTTACTTTTCCAATATTGGTGATTTTTGTCAGCTTGTGAGAATTTTACCAATTTGAAATTCACAAAACCAAAACTTTTGGTGTCAGGAATCTTCTTTTTGCTTATTTTCTTATTTCATCAGTTCATGATTTATCTGCATCATGTCCTACTTTCTGCTTTCTTTTACTCTGTGTTTCTAATTTCTTGAGCTAGGATTCTAGATTGTTTGAGTCCTTATTTCTTTCTTTCTTTCGTCCTTTTTTTCTTTCTTCCTTTTTTTTCTTAAAGACAGGGTCTTGCTATGTTGCCCATGCTGACCTCAAACACAATTCTCCTGCCTCACCTCCTTGCAAGTAACTAAGATTACAGCCAAATACACTGTACATGGCTAGACCTCTTCTTATTTCTAATACAAATATTTAGTGCTAAAAATTTCTTTTTCAGCACTGCTTTAACTGCATCCCTTATATTTTGGTATGTTGTATTTTCATTTTCTTCCTCTTCTATGCATTTTGTGATTTCCTTTAAGACTTCCCTTTGACTAATGAATTACTAAGAAATGTGTGGTTTACTTTCTACATGTTTAGAGATTTGTCCTTTCATTATTGATTTTAAGTTTGATTTCACTGTGGTTTGAACACAGTCTGTATAATTTCATTTTTTCAAACTCTTTGGAATTTGTTTATGACCTAGGATTTTATCTATCTTGGTACCTATTCTTTAGAACATTGACAAAGAATGAAAAAAAAATCTGTATTCTGCTGTTGTTGGGTGGAATATTCCATATCTGCCAATTAGAGTCTATAAGTTATTATTTTATTCAAATATTATATAAGCTTGCTGATTTTCTTACCACTAGTCCTATTCCAGCAGTTCTGAGAAGGGGAAGTGATGAAATCCCCAAATAGGATTTCTATATTTCTCCTTTCAACTCTACTAGGTTTTGCTTCCTGAGGTGGAAAAAAAAAAAGAATGTTGCCATTTTTTCTCTGATCTCTTTTAAAAACAAAACCAAAAAAAAAAAAAAAAAAAAAAGCAGCAACAAAACTGAAATAACCAAAACTCAGAGATGCAAAAGCCAAATGTTTTCTCTCATATGTGGAAGCTAGAGTAAAATAAAGTAAACAGGGAGGGAAGGATAGGATAATAAAAAGGAAAAATCAATAGCATAGAAGAAGGAGATGGAGAGAAACAGTAGAGGGATGGGTAAGGGGACAATGCAGAATGATTCTTTAAAAATCATGCCATGCACTTATATATAAATATACCATAGAGAACTTCACTTTATGCACAGGTAGAAAGAACCCATCAAATATGAATAAATAGACAGCAACAAGCAATATTTTTGAACAATGGGCCCCAAGAAAATAATTTGCAAATTAAATCTATCCTGCCTTACTGCACCATAGAAATAACACAGAGACCTTGGCATACTTTCCTTGAGAACAATGGTTATACATCTATTGGTGCCATCTGTTTCTGTGAAAAATAAAAATCATTACATGGTACTACAGGGGGCTCAGGTGACATTTCAGGTTTTCTTGTGTCTCCTTCACAATATGATGTCTCACAACCAGGGTACCAAACTTCCTGGCATGTGTAGGAGTCAAGGGCAGGGATAAAGGAAAAAATGGACCTTCCATTAAACTTACATTGGACCAAAGTACAGCTAAGTGGGCATTTTAGGCCTTGGCATGGTTTCTATATGTGGAAAGATGTGCTGGATGAAAACAGATGATCAGACACCTTTTGAAACCTTATTAAACAAATAGACTCAATTACACAGATATGCTTTCAAAACAAAAACAAAACCAAAGGCTGAATGTTTTCTCTGATAAGTGGATGCTGATCCATAAGAGGGGTGACGGGGGGTTGGAGGAAGTTTGGATTGAGCAGAGGGGCAGGGATGTAGAGGGGGAATGGTGGAATGAGATGGACATTATTACCCCTATGTATGGGTATGATTGCACAAATGGTGTGACTCTACATCATGTACAATCAGAGAAATGAAAAGTTGTGCTCCATTTGTGTAAAGAAGTTTTCAAAAATGAATTAATAAAAAAATATCTCTCAGTTCTTCAATCAGTAAATATATTGACCAGAGTTTTGGTGATCTTGCATAAAGTTGTCTTCAGATATTTATCCTGTGAGAAGTTCTAAGTCACTGTGAGTAAGGAGTGATGATATGGAATATTTGTTTCCCATCATGAGAAATATTTGCAGAATACTTAGTACAAGATAACAGAAGGATAGAATGGTGTCTCTACTAGATGTTTCCAAAGTGCAGCACATCATCACACGCTCTAACTAAAGAAACAGACATTTGCCTGAAACTTGCAACAAAAATGCCATTTTTATAAATTTGGTAACAGTTTTTGTCTTGGGAGTGGGATGAGAGAGTGAGGAGTGGATTGCAGTCTTTATATAATGCTCTGTATGTCTGTGATGTTTGGAAGTTTCAGTAAAGAGTATGTACCACTTTTAAAATTAAGCCATTGTAATAAAAATCAATTAACAAATGATGTCTACATTGTAAATGCTGAGTCAATCTTGTTTAAAAACTAGAAAGGTAATTATTCAAAAAAAAACAATTTTAATAAATTCATTACCTGTCCCTATAGGAACAAGTGGCTCTGCTAAGTTTGCTCCAGAGATACTTTCCTTTTTCAAATTCCATTCGGTTTTTTTCTTCTATGACTGACTGTTTAATGAGCCACTTTAGCTGGCCTTTCCCGAGGGTTAACTCACAACTCTTCCTAAATAATCTCAAAGTCATTTTGCTGGCGCAGGTGTTGTTTTTCAGGCAGCTGTTGCCAAAGGGCAGCATAATAATTAACAAGCTTCAGACTCAGAGGATTCAGGGTCTCATTTCTGGCAGTGGATATACGTGCCACACACGGTGATGCTTTAGAAAAATCAGTTTTATAAGGAGATTTTGACACTGTAACAAAAGAGCTCAGTTACTCCTAAATATTTACTTCTTGTTCTCCGAGAACAACTCTTAAAAGCTTAAGGATTGTGTCATTCCTTGCACAAAAGGAAGCTTTGTTTTCAGTAGAACTTGCAATTATATTTTAGGGTCTACTCTTCAATTCAGCTATTTCACGTTACTAAATAGCTAACATCAGCTACACTATATATTACAGAGGAGACAGAAACATTATTTGGCATGCATGTTTAGTGTTGAAACTGATTCTTAAATGTTCAGTGTTAGTGACTTGAAAAGGAATAGTTTCCCATGATAGTAAATGCAGACAATATGAGGATTCAATGTTCTTCATGTTTAGTTGGTGGATATGGAGGATATGTCCAGAAATAGTCACAGAGATTCCTATTGTGGTTTGCTCCATGGTGCTTCTCTCTGACGTGTCTTATCTGATATTTTAGGAGTTCGTGATGATTGTCGTCTTTGGCTTGGAGTTCATCATTCGAATCTGGTCGGCAGGTTGCTGTTGTCGGTATAGAGGATGGCAAGGAAGACTGAGGTTTGCCCGAAAGCCCTTCTGTGTTATAGGTGAATATGAAAGTCCCAGAGCCTGGATTTATGAACTGCATGCTTGTCTCCTGTATTGGAACATTTGTTTAATATGAAATATTTATACCTGTGGAGTACTTCGCACAAACCAGATATTAGTGTTTTAAGTGTTAATTCATTTAATCCTCCTCACCACACCGTACAATAGATTTTTTTTTTTTTGGGGGGGGGGTACTGGGATTGAACTCAAGGGCATTGAACCACTGAGCCACTGAGCCAGCCCTATTTTGTATTTTATTTAGAGACAGGGTCTCACTGAGTAGCTTAGCACCTCACTTTTTTGCTGAGGCTGGATTTGAACTCACAATCCTCCTTCCTCAGCCTCCAGAACTGCTGGGATTACAGGCATGTGCCACTGCACCAGGCTAGATATTTTTATATCCACATTTTACTAATGAAGAAACAGAGGCAAAAAAGAGGCATGGTAAGGTACAGAAAGTCTTACAGGTAGTGAGTGGTCAAACTGGGATTGAAGCCAAGTTATCTTACTCTAGAACACACATTCATATCAAATAAGTTATATTAATAACTTGTATTCAAGGTAGTGTTTCCTTATATTAGACAAGCATTAACTTCAGTAAGTATTTTAAAAATTCAGAGTTTTATTCAGCTATAAAGTAAAAGGTAATTATGTCATTTATAAGAATGGATGTGACTTGAGACCATTATGTTAATTGAAATAGGCCAAACTCAGAAGGTCAAGGGTTGAATGTCTTCTCTCATAGGTGGGAGCTACAAAGGAAAAAGGAAAAGAAAGATGGGGGTGGGTATATCTCATGGAAATCAAAGAGAGATCAGTAGAGTAGAAAAAAGGGACAGAGAGGGAGATGGTGAGGAAGGAGGGAAAGCACTGGGGAGCAATATTGGCCAAAATATATTGTTTATTTTGTGCATGTATAAATATGTAACAACAAATTGCATCATTATGTACAACCATAATGCACGAACAAAAAAAAATGTAGAAAGACAAACTATTTCACGTCTAAAATAGGGACAACAGGTTATGTTCTTGATAGGCTGGAATGGATACTATTGTATTTTTTCTAATAATGCTTATCAATTAGTATACTTTAAGAAAGATTACAAGTATGGTTTACTTTTTGTTTTGATGACTTTGGGCTTAAGTGTCTGGTTCACCCCATTCCACAATTCCCAAATAAATAGCAGATCTCTGCATATCCCTTGCTACTGTCGTTCAGAGGGACTCCATTCTACTGGGTTCTGACTTGAAATTTTACTTCTCTATGAAGACGCACTCTGGAGTTAATGTCTTGCATCTCCCAGGAAGATAATCCAGATATAAAAACATCACAAAATTGAAAACTCTCTATATTAAATCTATTATTATTATTAGACAGCTAAATTTGATTTTCTTGCTCTCCTATCTCTTGTGCTTAGTCAGTCATTCAAACTCAAATGCTAAAAGTTCCTGTGAGGCTTACTTACTTCAACTATTTCCAAGCTGAGAATGTGGAGTTTTAATTTACAAGGTAGTATAGACTATCTTATTCACCCTCAATAGGTTTTCCACTTTGTTTTAGAGAGTGTGAGTCATCATCTTAGCTTCCTCCTTTACTTGTGTTCCCTGTGGTGGGGACAGAGTGGATTCAAGCAGGAGACTGACACCTCATTCATGAGCACTATTAGAAATAAACCTTTATTCCCCACTTACTTTACAGTAGGCACACTTTACGAGAATGCAACCGTATTTATGAAAATTTGGGTTTTAAATAGTGAATATAGTGAAATTCTAAGTAAAATTAACCTTAAAAATACAATGTTTGGCCTTCATTAATGCAGTCTATTTGCTCAGCTATCTCTCATCTGCAAGCAAAAGCTGCACTTCATTTTGGAAGTCATTGTGCTGAGGTAGGAGGAAAGCAGGTGGTAATTTCCAGCCTTGTGGGTCCATCCAGCTCCAAGACATATTGGTGAAGGCATTTGATTTTTCTCCCAGGAGACTTTTTCTCTTTCAAATTCTCCACTCAAGCAACATAATGAAGGACTGCAACTTGATGTAAAACTACCGCACAGCAAGTACTCTCTGGCCCAAACAAAACAATTCACAAGGCAGATGGTTAGCCAAGATTCACTCAACTTCTACAGGATAAGGTCGGTTCATGGATGACTGCAGGAATGTTCCATTCCAGATTTTAAAACCAATTAAAAATTGATTTTGTTCCAATTCCAGAGGCAATGCCAATGTATTTCTGACCTACAAGCTAAAAAGAAAGTTCTTTCCCAGATGCCTGCAGCCTTTTGATAGCTGTTTTCAGGGATGGGAATATAAGAACATCGTCATCCTTTAATCTTTCTCTTCATGCCTCAGATCCTGCAGGTCTTGTTCTAAAAATGTTATCTGTAATCTTACTTGCTTTTACACCTATCAATAGTGACCTCACAAATCTAGTATGACATTGTTTGGGCATAATTGCAATTTTATTAAGTCTCCAGGCCTTTTCTTCCATCTGGTATTTTATATCAAGTAAATTAATTGCTTTGAAAGAAAATTTCAAGGGTAAATAATGAATTATCATTAAAACAAAGACCAGATATGTACTTACAGTTGGAATAACCATGCCTTTTTTCAAACAGACATATCAAATGTCACCTGTTTGAAGATAGGAGATTAGACTAGATGACAGTTGAGGCCCTTTCTAGGCTTATTTAGTTGGTCCATAAAAATGCTTGATAAACTGGTAAAAATGGTAAAGTGAGCCCTATAGTTCCTTTGTTCGGCCAAATTTATACTAGCAAAATGAAAAAAAAAAAAAGGAATAGCACATCTCTCTCTCTCTCATCTGTCTATAATAGCTGTTCTGAGTGGGAGTTGGAAATGTAGCTAAAACTTCTTAAGATTTCATCTATTTGTAAGATTTGATTACTCTGAACAGGCAAAATACACACCCAAATATTTTTAGAATTCTTGAGGATTCAAGAAAAGAACACAGAAAAGACTGTGGTAGGCTGGATATTATGCGTTCAATGTGGGAAGTGCTTTCTGTAAAGTATGCCAGTGTTATGCCTCCCCACAATAGAGGACCCTTCTGGACTGCCCACCCTCCTCAACCCTAAACTTGAGCCAAACCAAGAATGTATTTCTAGAATTCATTGACTTTTTAAAAATCATACAATCATCATATACTTGTTTTGGGGAAACATTTTAAATACCTTTGGCCTAAGGGAAAAGTCTGTTTGATTCTTTTTAATTAGGAATTTTCTTTCATTACTATATTGAATTATTGCTACTTGGTTTGAATTGAAAATTAGTAAAAGCTTATCTAGAATATAAAATTTTTTCCTTCTACATGAATTCAATTTATATAACCCCTCTAGTATTCTTCATAATAACATTTCTACATCTGCAGGCAATGATCACTGCATTACTAATTTAGAGAGTCAAATATATTTTGTAATGGCTTCTTGAACTGCGCTTCACTTACCTGGGCTGGGTGCTATATGATTTTTCTACATTCAAACACAAGTCTTTCACCCCATAACATCAGTATCGAGAATGTACAAATTATCTCAAAAACTGATTTCATAGTCATTGTTTTTTCCATTTTTTTTTTCCATTAATGACCTACCCAGAAAAATAGTACCAAAGGCTGATATTTAGATCACAATAATGAGCCTGAGACATCAGAAAGCCAGCAAATTACTTCTAACAGTGGCTTTTTTGGAATTCCAAGGTGACTCCTTCTGAAGACAGATATAACAGGGCCATATTTTTTCAGTCTTGCAGTGTGTCTCAGTGAAGCAGAAAATACCAGCCTGTTATTAATCTTGGATCACTATTTGATGCTAAATGTAAGCTGATTTCGTATTGCTATTTTAAGTTTCCCTTCAGTGTAGTATTTCCACAAGAGGATAAAGTAGGCAAACCACAGCATGATGTCTCCCTAGTGAACTGAGCAAAGATATCTTCAGCTTGAGATAACAGTTCCTCAGAAAGTACCAACAAGTGTATTTCTTTAATAGAAAATGTAGCCAGTTTCTAAGTTGACTAAAAATAAATAAATAAAAATTTCATTGAAGTCAACCACATTACAGGCTATACTAGTAAATCTATGATTTCATCTTTTTTTTCTTTCTTATTTGTTCTTTTTAGTCAGAACATACAGAAGAATGTATCTTGACATATTATACATACATGGTGCATAGCTTTCCACTCTTTCTTTGGGTGGGGGAGTTACCAGGGATTGAACTCAGAGGCACTCGACCTCTGAGCCACATCCCCATCACTATTTTTGTATTTTAGAGACAGGATCTCACTGAGTTGCTTAGCACCTCGCTTTTTGCGAAGGCTGGCTTTGAACTTGTGATCCTCCTCTCTCAGCCTCCCAAGCTGCTGGGATTACAGGTGTGCACCACCACACTCAGCTTAGCTTTCCATTCTTGTGGTTGTACATGATGTGGAGTTATACTGGTTATGTATTCATATATGAATATAGGAAATTTATGTCTGATTCATTCTACTGGCTTTACTATTCCCATTCACCCTCCCTTCCTTCTATTTATTCCCCTTTGTCTAATTCAATGAACTTTTATTCTTTCCTCCCCCCTCCACCTTATTGTGTGTTAGCATCCACATATCAGAGAGAACAATCAGCCTTTGGTCTTTTGGAATTGGCTTATTTCATTTAGCATGATAGTATTCAGTTCCATCCATTTACCAGCAAATAACATAATTTCGTTCTTCTTTATAGCTAAGTAATATTCCCTTGTGGTGATTTCATTTTATTAAAAGGAGATTTTAGCTGATAATGTGTTCAAAAGTTAGATCAGAGACTCTCAGAATTGCCATTGGCTTATAAACTAAAGATTCAAGACATTGTATTTCCACTTCTCTGCCTTCTCCATCTTCTCTTCTGAGAAATCTGCTCTTGAACTGCACCATTTTCTACATTCTCAAATCACTTTTTACCTTTAGTAAAAACTATATTCTCCAGTCAGATGATAGACCGGACCACATGAGGACAATAAAACCTTGTTGATTGACCACAGAACATTAAGCCTTTTCTCTTCTTTTAGGTAACAGTAGCTGCTGTTTACTGAGAACTACTATATGCTATTTACTGCTCTAACTACTGTATCAATATTATCTTATTTAACACTATGTAAGTACCATAATATCCCATTTTATAGATAAGGAAGTAAGGTAGGGCTTAAGAAACTTGCCCAAAGTTAGAAAGGTAGATGGCAGAAGTACTAGGATTTCTTTTTCATGATTTCATTCTAGAAAATTTAACCAGCCCAGTTATGAAAAATAAATTGCCCTTATTGCTTGTTAGAAATTTAAAATTAAATTTAATTAAACTTGTTCATTATCACCAACTGATAAATAAAGAACATGGTACTTTTATGTGATTTAAGATCTTTGAGTAAGAAAACAGATTTAACAAAATAACATTAATAGCAATATCGACCTTATTTATAGCCACTATGTCAAATTACTTATTATTGCTTTCTAACCTGAATGAGAAATTGGGGAGTAAATAGACTTATATGTCCTACATGAAACTACATATGCTCTTGAGCAGTGTTATCATGAAGTTTCCTTGGTATTTTCAAATTGAAGACATGTTCAAGGATAAGTAATGTTACTCCCAGAAATGCCTTCAGATATTTCTTAACACTAATGAACTATTGGTAATTTAAGACATTGTTGACCATATACACAAACTTGAACTTATAAGGTAGTTTTATTAACTGATACGTTTTGACCATACAGAGAGTATTTTTAGAGGAAAATTAATAACCAAGGATTATTTCCCGCTCCTTCTATAAACTATGATATATTTTACTAATATTTTATACTATCACGTGTTATATAAGAAAATCCATTCACAGAGTACTTATGTGCCAAACACAATCATGGTGCAAAGAATACAAAAACAAACAAAACATGGTCCCCACCTGTAAGAGTCTAGTTTCCTGTGCCCTTAAAGAAAGGCAAAATCAGAGAGGAGAAGGCTAATTATGGTGATACAGAGGAAAAGTGATAGAGGCTGAAATAGTGATGGTAAATGCTGTAGAATATCATGACTAATTGCATAAGACAACGGAGCAAAAGATAACTCCCAGGTTTTGAACACAGTCATCAAAAAAAAAAAAAAAACATTTATACAATTTCTACTATGTACACACATGGTTCCGGATGCTGGGGAATGAAACCGTGAGTAAAGGCGACCTTTGATTAGGTGATCCAACAAAGTCTTTCTATGAAGTGGATACTCATTTAACCTCAAGTCTTAAAAGGCAGCCAGCTGTGAAAATATTTAGGCACATATATTTCCAGGACAAGGAAGAATAATTGCCCAGATTCTTGAGACCTGACAAGCTTGGCTTGTACAAGGAGGAGACATAAGGTATTGCAGCTGGA
Organism: Callospermophilus lateralis; assembly: GCF_048772815.1. Lineage (NCBI taxonomy): Eukaryota > Metazoa > Chordata > Mammalia > Rodentia > Sciuridae > Callospermophilus > Callospermophilus lateralis. The sequence goes on along the minus strand of NC_135310.1, from coordinate 88,098,185 downwards.
GCTCAGTGAGAAGTGGGGAGAATGTTAAGAGGAGATAGAGGAGACAGGTTGAGGTACTGCCCTGAGGGCCATGTCCACCAAAATGCAAGGCAGCTTCTAGGGTCAGGTCACCAGGCAAATCTCTAGGAGGTTGCTGTCAAGCCCAATATAAATGAACATGTGGCTTAAAAACAAGGACATTAATTAGGCAACAAAAAGCATGCCTACTTGTACTTCCTGTAAGTAACATGAAATGCATTATCCATTCTGAGGAATAGAAACATAAGTTATAAGGGAATAATAATTCTGAATTTTCCATGTGTCTGTATTTCCTTCCTTAGAAACATGAATTTTTCAAATTTAAAAATAAAATGTGTTATTTCCTATGAGCTACTAGAATTATAATGTGATGGAAACTTTTTTATAGCCCCATTGGTAGCTATCACCAGAAAGCAATTCCTGAGAATAATTCTTACCAAAAGACTGTTCCAGACTCTTATTAGTTATAATGATTGCAATACAGATTTATTTCATTAAAGATTATTTATTTCCTTTGAGAAATTGTCCCTTTTTGCCTTGAGATGTTGTCTGAAAACTTATGATCAATAAGAAGCATTAAACTGTCACTATGGGGTAAATTTTCAAAGTGGTGCTTGGAATTTGCCTGTATGAGTCCCATTAACTTCAGTGAAAGTCCTACAGTTAAACTGCGGCATGAGGCTTTGAAAATGTTCTATAATATGTCTTTGCGATGTTTTTTTTTTCTTTAATAAACATCACAGTGCACAGCTGATTGCAGTATTTAAGAATGTGGATAATGTACTGTGCAGTAGGAGGCTTTTAAAATTAGATTTTAAAGCTTCATTTCTATTAAGAGTCACAACAACAATATAAATACATCTTTAATTCTTCAAAGAGTACCTTTCTATAAAGGAATTTGGAGCTCAATTAGAAAATGGAGCTCATAAAGCAGAACTATGCCCCTCTGAGACATTGTTTATCTCACTCTATAGATGGAAAAATTGAGGCACCATGAAGTGGGTGCTTTGTCCTCAGCTATAAGCAGCAATGAAGCTAGGAATAGAAGGCTGGCCTCCCAGAGCTCACTGCTCTGAAGCATTGCCTCTCGTTAGAGTCAAATTTAATTACAGTGTAATCCGTTTAATCTACACATGGAAGAATAATGAGGGAGCAGGAAAAAATGAATTTATTAACAGATTAGTGTTACATTGAGTGCAGCTTTCTTTTTAGTGTCCAGATTTTCAGCACTTTCTAGAAAATGTTCAGAGCCATGAAAGAGGTTATCCTAATTCCACTGGCCAGAATTGGTAAAGGACTCTTGATTTTCCTCACTTTAAGGCATAAGTAAAGGTTCTACTTGAAAATGCTACAGAACCATCTTCTTTGTGAGAAATAAAAACTAAAAATATTATGGGAGGAAGAGTGCATAATTCCCCTTCACACCTCTTATGGGTTAAAAGAAAGAACTACAGAAAGTTAAATGTTCAACAGCTTTTAGGAACAAGATGAGTGTGCCTTTCTTTAACTTTGGGCTTTTGATCACTTTTCTACTAATTCACCATAGTCCATCCAATGTCTGTTTATTACATCTACATCTTAGAAAAGGTACTATAGTTTAAAAGCCATATTTAGATAAGAAATCTTTCCTTGAAATTGAGCAAAACAGAAGGTCAGGAGATGGACTACCTTGTGTTACATCAACAGGAACAAAATTTTATGATTTTAATTGTGAATCATATTTATGAGTTACCCCACATAACTCTCCTAGCAATTTTATTAAATTTGCAAGATATTGTGAGAATATGTGGGTTAAAAACAAGACAAAGGAACAAAAGATAACTCCCAGGTTTTGAACACAGTCATAAAAAAAAAAAATTTATACAATACCATATCTTAAAATACCGAGAGTAGTATTAAGAGTATTTTCAAAGGTCATACAGTATCTAAGCTAAAGTGCCAGGAAAGAGAGATTTGCTCATGTCATATCTTGATTTCTTTTCATGACAGCCCCCCACCTTCTCTCTCTGTACCACCCATGTGCAGCACAGGAACAAAGTAATAAACCATATGATGAAGTCTGAATCCTAGTCACCAAATCTCACTCCTCCCTCTAGGAGACATTACCTAAATTCTGAAAGTAAATATCAGCATCAAAAAAAAAAAAAAAGTAATTCCCTCCATACTCTTTTTCCCAAGATCTGGCCTATATTTTAACTTTTTATTTTGAAATAACTTTAAACTTACCTAGAAGTTACAAAAATACTACAGAGAATTACCAAGTCAAAGGTCCCCTTCACCCAGCTTCCACCAATGATAACATGTCACTGAAACGTAGTGCAATTAACCAAACCAGGAAACTTATGTGAATATAGACTGTTGACTAAACTATAGACCTTACTCAGATTTCATCAGTTTTGACACAAACTCAATTTTTACATATATTCCTATGAAATTTTATCACATGTACAGATTCATTTACCTACCACCACAATCAAGATACAGAACTATTCCATTGTCCTAAAGAAACTTTGGAAGCTATCCCTAATATTATCTTTTAGAGTCACTCCCTCCCCCAAGTCTTAATCCCTAAGAACCTCTATTTTCCAACACTATAATTTTGTTATTTTTTAATGTCATGTAAATGTAATCATACAGAAGTAGGATTACATCTTTTGAAATTGTCTTTTTCTCTCAGCATGATATTCTTTAGGTTCATTCAAAATTGTCATATGCTTCAATAGTTCATTTCTTTTTATTGCTGGATATTTTTCCATGATATGGATATAACACAATTGTTTATCCATTTATCCTCTTACCCGCTAAAGGTCATTTGGTTTGTTTCTAGATTTTGGCCTATTACAAATAAACCTGCTCTGAACATTCATGTACAGTTTGTTGTGTTTGTTGCAGTACTGGGAATTGAACCCAGGGCTTCATACACACTAGGCAAGCGCTCTGACGATGAGTTACATCCCCTCCCCTCATGTAGAGGTTTTTGTATAAACGTAAGTTTTTATTTATCTAGGGTAGATATTGGGAAGTGAGTGACATGGTGTTTGTTTAACTTTATCAAATATAGCCAAACTGTTTTCTAGAATGTGACCAATCTTTTTTAAACATAGGCTTATAATATTTGATGGTAGTAAATTATATCTATGATGATTTAAATGACATTTTTTGCAGTGCTGGGGATCGAACTCAGGGCCTCAGGCATGCTTGTCACTGAGCTACACCTCCAGTCCTTCAATGACATTGTTTATTTTCATAGAAAAGAATGTTTGTGATGCTTTTTCAGTTTTTCTATGAAAGTTATTTTAATAAGCAAAAATTGATGAAATTAATATTTCACATTCAGGTCAAGATACAAACAAAAATATAGCCCATGAAAAAGCAGCTCTTGGGCTAGGATTGTGCTCAGTGGCAGAGCACTAGCCTTGCATGTGTGAGGCACTAAGTTTGATCCTCAGTACAACATAAAAATAAATAAAGGATTGTATCCATCTACAACTTAAAAAATAGTTTAAAAAAAGAAGCACTTCTTCATGCTCTGATAAATAAATGTAAAGTCAATGTTTATGTAGATTAATTGTTGAGAGACCAATTAATGAAAAAAAAGCCAATACCGTACAAATTCCTGAAGGACCATTGCTTAAATCTGACTCTACTTTGAAGAAAGTTCTTACTCAAGCAAACTTTCCTGAGACCAATACTAATTATGCTTGCCTGATAAAGGATCCACATAATCACATTTGTTAGCGCCTCTAAGCTGGACTCCAACAGAGTAACATGCATAAAATCGCCACCAAGGCCCAATGGTGCTTTATGGAGAGTTGGGCCCAATATTTATAGTTCTTATATGTTCAAAAAAGAGGTCAGGGGAGGGAGGGGATGGGAGGTGGTATGGGGGTAGGAAAGATAGTGGAATGAGATGGACATCATTATCCTAAGTACATGTATGAAGACATGAGTGGTATGACTCTAATTTGTGTATAACCAGAGATATGAAAGATTGTGCTCTGTATGTAAATATGAATTATAATGCATTCTGCTGTCATATATAACAAATTAGAATAAAAATAATTTTTAAAAAGGAGAACATAAAAAAGAGGTCATTTGTTCTTCTCAAACACATCTAAGAAATTCTCCTATTCTTTTAAAATTAAGAATCCCCTAGTCTTATGTCTAAAAGTCTACTTTTCCTCCAAATTTTCTTTGATATTTGTCGGTGGATCTTTCATAATAATCAACACAAAAGTCTTTTTCCTTCAAAAATTAATAATATCCCTATTAGGCCAAATTTATGAATTTCAACTTCATCTTCATTCTGGTTATAGAAATATTGGAAAAACTGATCACTTACTTGGAAAGTGGTAATGTTAGATACCTATCTATCTTATCATATTATAAGATAAATTCCCAAAAAAATCAAAGATGCAAATCAAATAAAGTCAAAAATATGGTAAAGCAGAAAAAAGTAAACTCTCTGTAAACTTGGAACCAGACACCCCTTTTTAACTATAACTAAAAATACCAAAGGAAACACTGATAAATTAGGCTATCAAATAAAAAAAAAAAATACTGCCTGATAAGCAAAACAAAACAAGCAATGTCAAAAGAACAACGTGGAAAAATATTCTCAACTCCTACGACAGACAAAGAACTAATCACCTTAAGAATGAAACAGTTTTAAAGATCAAGAGAATCCAACAACTCAGTACAAAGTAAAAGATGAGAAGTGGAAATGAATAGAGAATATACACACACACCCCAAAGAAATACTTGCATGCCTCCTAAACATACTCAGTCTCACTCTTAAAGAAATTCAGATAACATTTTCTTATCTATAGATAAGACTGACAAAAATCTGCAGTTTTGACCACACAGTTTTAGTGGGAATGTGTGGAAATAGACATATATGCTCTTTCCTGCTAAAACTACACAAGTACTTACACTTCCACCCAGGAATCCCACTTCCCAATAGCTCCATCCATTTACAGTAAATGTTCATTATAACTGAATAAACCAAGTTACATCTATACAACAGAACACAAGGAAGAAGATCTCCCTGTAGCTGTAGAAGGAACCCAAGACGTAGTAAAAGGTTGCCTGCAACCCTAGCTACTCAGGAGACTGAGGCAGGACGATGTTTGAGCAACTTAGGGAGACCCTATATCAAAATAAACATTTAACAGGGCTGGGAATGTGGCTCAGTGGTAGAGTACCCCTGGATTCAATCCCCAGGACTTCAATTATTATTATTATTTAAGGAATGTTGTGTATTGTACCTAAAGGATATTGGGGTATTTAGAGGATTTTTTTTAAGCTTTGTTTTTGACTGATTGTTAATTAGAGCTTGACTCACATTTCTTCTAGAAGGACTTCCCTGGCCTTGACTAGGATAACTGCCCTTGCAATGTGTACTTGGCATTTCTCCTGTCATGACACTTGTCATAACCCATGATTGTGGTTGCACATTGTGGTGTTTTCTCTGCCACCTGACCTTTTTACCCCTGTGTAAATAGAGAGCATCTCTCTTGTGCACACCTTTCATACCTTCTCCAAACACTTTACTATTGTATACTCAGGTTCTAGCAGTTTCTACCACATGAATGTGTAGTGGATGAATTAGAATGTTAGAAAATGGTTGGCTGCTAGACATTCACCTGAAGAACCTCTCCCCCCACCCACGATGCCAAGCCCCCCAAGCACAATGTGGAAAGGACAGTCAGCATGAGCCAGTGAAGGAACAGCTTGTGGCAGCTATGCGAGCAGTGCAAAGCGAAAAACAGCACCTTCCCCTCTGTCAGCAGGAGTTGTCAGGCAAATAACTTTTGCCTCCTTTTTTGTAATCTAAATGCTTCAATTCTCTAATTTGCTCATGTGGATGTAATTTTTTTTTTAAATAAAGTGCTTATTTGGCAAGCTTGTAAATTCAGGCTCTTTCAGGAGGTTCTCCTCCTATGCTGCCTTTTTGTCATTTTTTTTTTCACTTCTGTCTTTTGCAAAATGCTTTAAATATCTGATTTTAGCCCCTACCGCAGACTCCAAATCTGCTCTTGGAATTTGGAGATCAAAGTACTGTAGCTAATCCTTAGGACATTTGCCATCTTGTGACTTGAGAATCCACTTCTTATCAAGTTTCTGTGGTTTTCTGGAGTATTTACTGATCATCATGTTAAAATGTGCACATCTGAAACTCGTTTTGAATTACGTTTTCCTGCTACTTTTCCATATTTAGTTATTGGGAAAATGTCCAGCTCCTGAGTGGTACTGAACTCTGTTAGGCCATCTCCAGCCTCTTTATAAAGGATGCCTAGGTTTATTATCACATGTTTCCAATAAACCTTGTTTTTTGCTCTCCTTTAAACAGAGCGTGTCTTATTCAAAAAGCTCACAATGGTAGGAAAGGAATTGATAATGAAAAAAAAAAGTATGCAAAGGAGGATTTTTCCTGGTAGCTTTAGGATTTCTTAATGACAGTGTATTTCAGTTTGAGCTATTGCTTCAGGGGTTGGCTACCAGGAATTCTAACACTGTCTCTTGAAGCAATTTTCTGCATTATCTTGTAAAGACTCTCTGAGACACTGTTTCTTTCCTTTGAAGCTCAGATAAGAACAGTAATACCCTTGTAGGGTTCGTAAACAGTAGCACATGAAAGCAATTATGAAATTAGAAAGTTCTAAAAACTGTCCTTTCGTGTCAAAGATGGAAAATCTTAGCAAGGATTTTATAAATAAAGATGGAACATCAATGGGTAATTAAAAAAGATCTATTTGGTTAATAATCTCACTAAAAATAGGTAGATATAACCTATCTATTGTCAAATGGCAGCAAGTAGGTTTTTCAAAATTATGATGAATGCCAGGTATTTATCTGCAACTTGTATTTACTCAAATTAACTTCTTTAAAGCACTATCTTTTCATTCTTCACAGAAGGAAAAGTCCATTTTCACACCCCAGCGTTTATCCCTGAGGATTAGTCGAGTGCCTAAATGGTATCCATTTCTTATTTCTGAAAATAAGAAATTGTGCATTAGAAAAGATTAAGAGAGCCAGGTGAACTAGGTAATTCTCAATTTCCTCAGATTATACTTAAAATAAATTCCCATCCTTGGGTGTCTTTCACTTAGACGCATTTGAGCTCAAGTGTCCCCTCCATTGCAAAACTCTAATAGAGTCTCATCAAAGAATCTCCTGTAAGATACCTTTTCAAAAACTTTTAGTTGTAGGTGATGATTAATTATAACCTGCATGTCATCTGAAAATAAGTAGCAGGTTTCCCAAAGAAAGATTACATATTCCAACACTACTAAACACAGCCGGCCACCAAGATGCAGAGTCACTCATCATTCAACTGCTGAGTGCAAGTGCAAAGAGGGAGAATTGAAAGTGAGGAATTTGTGTGTTACTCTGTAAATTTAAACCCTTTGGGATATTGTTTGCCTGTTCGTGTATAAACATTCAGGTTATGACCCCTAAAATAAGATAGCCAAGCATTGAATTTCATCATAGGCTGTCAGGGGATTTCCAGTAGAAGTTTCGACTTTGATCATTCACTGGTAGCAACTGAACTTTTTTTTTTTTTTTTTTTAGATCTGTAGTCAAATACTAGTCTGGGGCTGTATTTAGGAATCAAAACTGACTGAAGTTTTGCAATTTGGTAGATATGAAAATAAGTGCTAAAAGAAAATGTTAAACACCTGGACACTAAAGGAGGACATTGAAGTACAAAACTGCTGCTTCTAAAAGCCTGTCTTGGGCCAGGGCTATGGCCAGAGCACTTGCCTAGCATATGTGAAGCACTGGGTTCGATCCTTAGTACCACATAAAAATAAATAAATAGAATAAAAAGTTATTTTTTAAAAAATCCTGTCTTGTACTTTCTGTATAAAAGAATGTAATGTAAAGCCACCCTGTCATTGCCTTAAACCATGTTTCAAATCATCAAAAAATACACACGACTTCTCATCCCTTTGATTTATTGAGGACTGATGGAATTATACCCAGGTAATTTGCTCAGGATGCTGTATTATGCCTTAAAGAGGATGTGTTTGCCTCCTACTCAAAATGATTCTCAGGGGACAAACACTTCTTTCCTGTGTTATAAAACAGAAACACAGCTTCCTTACATCCTCCGGTCTATAACCCACATCTGAAATTAAATGTTTGCAATCACACTTTGAAGCAATAGTTTCAGTTGATCGCTGATACCAGACAGGATTAGTCCTGGCATTAAAAAGCAAAAATTTATTGCCTGGATACACACACAGTGGCACACACCAGTAACTCCAGCTACTAGGATGCTAAGGCAGGAGGATCACAAGTTCAAGGCCAGCCTGGACAACTCAGTCAGACCACTGTCAAAACTAAAAACTAAAAAAGGGCTGTGGATACAGTGCTATGGTAGAGCACCCCTGAGTTCAATCCCAATACTGGGGGCAAAGGGGGGTGGGGTGGTAAAAAAAAAAACATATTGCAGGCCTGACCTCTGCCTTGAACTCCAAACTCGGCACCATCTACCAGATCTAGTAGGCATCTCAAGGCTGAAATATACTGTTAATTTTGCCCTGGAAGAGCAGTCCTTTCTTACCTCTCCTCCCAAAGTGTTTCTCCATCTTGGAAAGCAGCACTTTGTTCATACAATTGTTCAGACCCAAAACCCCAAGGGCAGCCTTAGCTTCTCTTCTTAGTCTCACATCTCACAATCAGTCCTTCCACAAATCTCGGCCTCTTCATCTTCATTTCATTTCCTAAATCCAACTACCCACTTTATCCTCACTTTTGTCAAGCTCATCTCACCCTCTGCCCAGACCACAGCAGTGGCTTCTTAACTGGCCTTTTGGCTTCCTCACCAGCATCCAGCCCCTTCTTGATCTGTTTCCCAAAGGGAACCACCATGATTTTGTAAAATACAAATCTGATTCTGACTTAACCCAGAAACCTTCCATGGCTGCTATCACACTTAGAGGGACATCTAACTGAGTGCGATGGCACACACGTGTAATCCCAGGTACTCCAGAGCCTGAGGCAGGAAGATCATGAATTTGAGGCCAGCTTGGACAAAATTGTGAGAACTTGTCTCAAAACGAAAGAAAAAGAAAAAATAAAGCAGGAAAAAAGGATATCTAAAGTTATTACCAAAATCCCCATGATCTTACCCACTCCTCTTCCCCTTCCTCACTCCACTCAAGCTCACTTGATCTTGCTTCCTGTTAAGCACACAAATAGTGCTTCTGCCTCAAAGTCTTTGCACATTTTGCCTGGAACACTTTCCCTTTATAAGTGGTCCCGGCCACCCACTCCTTTACTTCATTAGGTCTCAGCTCAAATGTCATCTCCCCCAAAATGCTTTCTCTGACCATCCCAGCTTAGACTGATCCACTCACTTCCTTCATTCTGCATCGTATTTCTCCAGGGCCCTTGTTGCTACCTAACATATTAGTTCAACATCCACCTAGCCATTTAGAACACAAGTTCCAGGAAGGCAGAAACCTTTTCTCTTTTTTCATTGTCCTCCTCCTGGTGCTTGGCTCATAGCAAACATGCAACAGAAACTTTTTTTGAATGAACTAATGAATGAAAGAATGTTCTTTCCACTTAATTTGAGAAAAATTATTTGCAAAACACTCTTGCTGATGCTTTATCATTCAACCAGTGTCCAAAATGAGAAATGTACACTTAGAATTCTAGAAATTCAGATTTAGAAAGAATCCTTGCCCAGTTCCCTGTTCAGTCTATCTCATTTTAAAGTGTGGAAACAAACCTGAGAGATTAGTGGTGGAGAACCTAGACAATGGCAGAACCGATAGCTAAACCACACACACTCATGGGTCAATGTTCCTTAGGCTTCCATACACATCTCTGTTTCTTTCAGAGAGTTAGAATCATGCATACATAGGCAAGTATAATATAACCACAAATTTTCAATTTCTCCTTATCCTGCTGCTCTGTTAGTACAACACCTGCCACTTGATACCCAGGGGACAATACAAAATTGTAAGTTCTTGCAAAAATGGGCCCACATAGACTACACAGGTTGACCATTCTGATGTCCCATTGGGACAACCTAAAATATAAAAATGTGTTAATTATACAATTTTTACTATTTTTTATCTGAGTAACAACCATTTGTAGGTAATCAAATTCCCTATTCTTAACAGTTCACTTCTTGGAGTTTCACATTTAAGCCTTATTGTTGCCTACATGCCTGTTAACTGGTCATTTTCTTAAGTAAAATTTACCAAAAGAGAAGCATGGAATGAAACACAAGTACTCTGGAATCAGACAACTATGAGTTTGATTCTTGATCCCTTTTACTAGCTAAATGACCTTAGTATCAGTTTTCAGATCTATAAAAGTGTAGGGAGAGGCAGATATAAATATAGATAATTCTTTTGTGTGTGTGTGTGTGTGTGTGTGTGTGTGTGTGTGTGTGTATTGAAAAGTTATCATGATGCCAAGCACACTAACTCAGACTAATCACTTTATGGGTATTATCTCATTTAAGCCTCACAGCTACCATATGAGAAAAATGGTTCTACTCTCTATTTACAGGTGAGGACTCCAAACTCACCAAAATTAATAGACCCAAGATCAAACAATTAGGAAAGGAGAGAACTAGGAACCCCTATGCTGTCTTACACGAACTCCACACTCATAACCTCTGTGCCTTTTTGAAGGGCAATTATGGAGAAATAATGAAATAGAGTCTGTGTACTGAGCACCCTCAAGGCCTCATATATCAGAGGTACTCAATAAATGTGTCTTATTTCCCTTCTTTTTCCCCACAACTGACTAAATAAATTACCTTGGCCAGTGTGCTAACCTTCCAGAACCATAGCTTTTCATTTTAAATAAATAATAGTTCTCCCTTTTCTCATTACAAAGTAGTACGAACTTACTATAGATCATTTTGGACAAAAGACATACATGTAAAAAAAAAAACTAAATTTTACATAATCTCACCACCCAAAGATAATCACCATTAACATGAAAGAATGTGTAATTATAGTACTCATTCTACTCATTCTCATATGTAATATAAGAATACATAATTCTTTTGAGAGGAAAAAACTTGGAATCATCTTATGCATTCTGCTGTATAATCAATTCTCTACATAGTGGCATATTGGAAACATTTTATCATCAATATTCTTATAAACCATGATGTTTTGTCATAGTAATAATAAGCCAGCTAAAATTTATATGTTGGTACTTGTTCAATTCTCAAACAACATAGTTACTTTTATTACCCTCACTCTACAGATAAAGTAAGCTATAGAGAGGTTCAATTAACTTAATCCAAGTGTCCAGCTAATAACAGGTAGAACCAGGGTTAGAATCCAGGTAGAAGAACTCTACAGTCCTTGCTCTGAAAAGGAAAAACCATGTTGCTTTCCATTAATCCACTTTTATTAGAAATCTAAGTTGGTTCTAATTATTATATTATTAATAATAGTGTAATAAGCATTTTGATGCATACCTTTATTGGCATCTACAATTTTTCAATAGAATAAATTTTTTCAATAGAATAAATTCCTAGAATTAAAATTACCAAAATAATAGATATTCGCATTTTAATACCTTTGGCAAATAATGCCAAGTTGCTCAGATACACACCAAAAAAGAAAGAAAACACTTTATCATTATAGAAAAGCTTCTTAAAAGAACTTTCTGTTCTCCTCCTTTCCAATATTAACATGATTTTAAACTTTGTTAGCTTAATAGATTAAAATGGTAATTTATTAAATTTCAAAATTAGAAACTGTAAAGAACCTCCTTCTATATATTGATTGGCCACATTTACTTATTCCTGAGATAAATTTGTATTTATACCTTCTATCCAATTTTCTTCTACCATGTCTTCCTATCACTTTTTTTCATATAGTAACTATATTAACACTTTATCTGTTATCACATATATTGCAAATTTTTTTCAAGTTCATTTTTTGCATCTCAGCCTGTGTGGTTTTTTTTTAACATAGGATTTTTAATTTTTACACATTTGTGGCTTAGATTCTCAACTACAAAATGCAAAAAAATTCTAGTTCTTCGTTTATTACTATAAGAAAACAAGTCTACAAATAATTCCATTTGAAATGTTCTGAATATCTATAGTGTAATAATTACTAATCTAGGTAGTGATGGTACAAAAAATTAATAAGCACTTCCTCATACTGTCAATTTCTTATGGTTCACTACAAAGGAGACCAGAAGTGAACAGACTACTGCTGCAACAGTGAGCAGTAGTAGTGCAACAGCTGGAGAGTACCTCAGAACTTTGGGCACCAGTGATGTGAAAACAGGTTTCTTCAATGAATTGTGTTGAGTTCCAGAAGCAAATAAAAGTTAGCCAGAAAGCAAAGGGAAGCACTTTCCAGGCAGGGCAGAAGCATTTTGTAGAGCCTTTGAATGACAGGCAGCAGAATTTGACGTGATTCTAGGTATTGGAACTTCAGGGATTTTTTAATCAGAGAAATCTCTCAGATAAACAATCTATTCTCTACATAGTGGTATTATAGTGACACTTTAACATTTTAATCTGTCAGTGGATACAAAATGATTTAAAAAGGAAAGACAGAAGATAAAGACTAGGTCAGAAATTGTAGAAAGGGCCAGGAAAGAAGTAACATAGGCCTGAACTAGAGAGAAGACAGATGACTTCTAAATGACATGAAATCCAGAAATCTGATTTTTAAAAAAATTAAAGAAGGGCATAAGGGGAGTAGTTTTGCCTATTACACTAAAAGTTTATAATGTCCTGGGTGATACATGAAGATTCTTGAAACACACTAAACAGCAAATTTTAACTACTACTATTTTTAGCATTAGCATTCCTTTTCATTGTCAACGAGAAAGAGAAATAAGTATTCTGATACATTGTTCATGAGAATTAGTACAGTCATTTTGAGGGCATTTTGATATCTATCACATTTTGATATCTATCACAATTCAGAATGTGCCAACAATTCAATCTCTAGGAATTTATACTTTTTAAAAAATCCATAAAAATAAATGTACAAGCCTGTTCATCTCAGCATCATTTTAATAGCAAAATTCAAAGTAAACTAAAAGTTCATTAATAGCTAAGTTGGTTGATTAAATACGTTCACTTCCTATCTTCTATCTATTTGTAATGTTTCTATATTTTGTAAGAGCTATTACTTTTATAACATATTTCATTAAAATTATTCAAATTTTAGCTAATAGTGAGGCCACTAAAAATAGCTCAATTACCTGGAACATAAAGGGAGTGTGAGAAGAGAGATAGTTTGGGAGAACATTGTATTTATTGCACTTATGATTTTCTCAGAAAGAACAGGATAAAATGAATTTAAAGTGCAAGAAGGACAAAGGGAAATGAAGAGAAGGTAGGAGGATGGGCAAAGGAAAGAGTAGAATGTATTGGACATAACTTCCATATGTTCATATATAAATACACCACCAGTGAACCCCACATTGTGTACAACCACAAGAATAAGATCCTAATTAGAATAAGTTATACTCCATGTATATATAAAATGTCAAAGTACACTCTACTGTTATGTATATCTAAAAAGAACAAATAAAAAATAAAATTTTAAAAAATGCAAGAGGAAAATTTTTCTGATCTAGAATAAATTACAAAAAAAAAAAAATTGAAAACCCTGACACCTCCGGAAATTTTCGAGGAATCAAAATGTACTTCTCTGTAGTTTACCTCTAGAAAATTTATCTGCCCTTACTAACTAATAGTTTAAACATGGTCAACCGAGTTTTTCACAATCCTTGTGATTTAATTCTTCCACCTGTGGTTTAGTTCTAATGGATGCATTATGTAGTATAATTGTGACAATGAAACATAGCTTTTCAAGGTCAGATGTACAACTGGCTTTGCTTTAACCCAATCCTTGGGTCCACCATTGGTGGATTTTGCTAGGAATTTGCCTTATAAGAAGAACTTTTTGGTATTTCAGCAACTAATACTTTTAGACAGGATCCATGATGATCAAAACCATTCATATTGGTTTTACTGACTAAATAATACTTGAACAAAGTTCCAGTGGAGTCTAATAATAGGCTCTTTCAAAATCCCTTTGTGTCTTACATATCATTACAGTATTTATTTTATTCCAATCCTTGCAGTCTCCTCAAAGCTCAAAAATTCATCCATAAATCATTCTGATTCAGTAGGTTTGTGAGTCTACTTCATAATACTGTATAAGACTATATTTCACATTTCTACCAGGGTACTTATAATCAATAACTACTTCTTCGTTTGTCTCAACTTGTTCACATCTGTCTCCTTTGGAAAAGGCAGATTTTAGGGCTCAAGGATTGCATGTTTTTTATGCAATTTAGAGCTCCTACTTATTTATTAGCAGTTCTATTTCTTTCTCTGGCCCCATTTTCTCTTGATACATCTATAAAAGTACCATCTGTTCTTAGCATCACTTTATTTCTGTTTTATCTTCCCTGCACTCTCTCTTCTCTGAATGCTTTGTGTGATAACGATTTATTCTTAATTTGTTTTCCACCTGCCTTCACTGTCTTCTCCTTTCTCTTCCCCCAACCCATCCTGTCCTGGATTCTCTTTCTCCACAAAGTGGAATAGCATAACTCTTAAAAGCACAGTTTTTGAGTCAGGTAAGGACCAGCATGACAGCTTCTGGATGTTGGGCCCACTGCACACCTCAATTTCTCCATTTGTAAAAAGGATATTTTTAATACTATCTGCAACATACAGTTGTTTGAAGGATTAAATAGAATAGTGTATATTAAGGTTTCTCAGTCTCGATAGTTCTTACATCCAGTGCTGAGTCTTTCTTTGTTCTAGGGATGTTTCTAAGCTGTTCAGCGACAACCCTGGCCATTAACCACTATATATGCCAGTAGCAACTTTCTCTCCACTTAAGGCAACCGAAGATGTCAAATGACCCTTGGGAGGCAGTCATACCCCCTTCAGAACCACTGAAGTACATAAAAGATGTAACATATTACCTGGTACATAGCAGGCACTTGATGGATAGTCAGATAGATGAATGAATGGTCATTTTGAACATAGGGTCTAATATAATGTTTGCCAATCAGTTAACTACTTAATACATAAATGGATAAACAAATGAACCTGAAGCCACTTAAATGACACTGAGTACTTTCTAATAGTATTGTATACTCCATAAAGCATCTACTAGCAGATGAGCTGCAAGGGCTATCTATAGTTTCTACTTTATACTAAAATGTAATATCTTCACAAAACACAAGGCTCCTACATTTCAAAAAATATTTTAGATGATTAACTACTTGCACATCATAACCTACCCTCACGGTTCAATGCATATGTATTCTAAATATTAATGGATAATAACCATACTTATCTTTCATTAAAATTCAGTACTAAATATTGAAGTGATTCTTTAATTACATAAGTATTTTAGGTTGATACTCCAGTTATTAAGCCATGGATGTGTAGGAGAACAAAGCTCAAGCTACTTTTAAGTATTTGTTAATCTAAACTCATTCTATGACTTTCACATTGCAGGAACTATGCTAGGGCCTTGGGATCCAAATGTTTAGTAATCCAAACCTGTATTATTTAAAGTGTCATACCACAAAAGCAATAAATATATGAACGTGAAAGTAAAGGTTACTCATAGATTTGAAAACATTAGCCTAGGAAATACTCCAGGTGATACTGACAGCAAAGTTCCAGTGGATGACTGGAACCAGCCCGAAACATTTTTGCAACTGCATCCACTGCTTGCCATTTGGGTGCTCATCTATGATTTTCATTTTCCTGAACTCTGACTTTCTCATCTGATCTGAATTACAATGAGGGTATTAAATCAAATTCGTTGTTGCCTCTACATATTTGTGACTTCAGACATTTAGACTCTAATTCACTATGGGAATAATTTCCTAAATTGTCTCTAACATTGTTCCTTTTACTTTCTATAGTTTTTCTCTAATGAATTAACTTCAGAGCACTCTTTTCCTGTAGCAGTCTATCAGATCAGTAGTTAATTTTTTTTAAGTAATATAATATATGATTTGTATGCCTCATTTTTATATCTACAAAATGGGACCTGTAGAATGCTTAACTCATTGTATTTTGCTAAGGATTAAGAAAAGTAATGTCTTAGAACTATAGAAAAATGCCAGGCACAATAGTAATTTTTCAGTGCTGTATTTTCTGTACCTCTACTAGCTATTAACTTATTTCTGCTGTTCTAAATATTTTGACATAGTAAATGAAGGATTTTAATGCTTTCTCTCCTTTGCATTCTTGGGAGGCTGAAATATTACAATAAAATTTTAAAATTGTATGTATTTGTGTATATATATATATATGTGTGTGTGTTTGTGTGTGTGTGTATGCATTATGTATGTGTCGATATATATATATATATATCTCAAGTAGGCCACATAAGAAACACTTTTTTGTAAGTAATAAATAATAAGTCCCTCCACATAATAAAAATCATGAGCTGATTTGTGCCGAACTCTAACATTTTTTTCTATTTTCCAAAGATATACTCATTTTTATAAAATTCAAACACTACATAAATTAATAATTTGTAAAAATAAAAGTCCATTTATCTACCTACCACCCCAACCCTCTACCCCTACAGATAATGGTAATAATCTGTATATATTCACATGTTTTTCCCAGTCATATACTAATATATATTTTCTGAATAATATTACATTGTATATTCTGTTTTACAACCAGATTTTTCAAATGTTTCATTAATTCATCATATTTATACATCATATGAGAGTTCATTTTGACATATTCATACATGCACAGAATATAATTTACTAGGGACATCTCTGTCCCTAGTACTTCCTCTTTCCCTGCCCTCCTCCCTCTCCCTGTTCCCCTTCCTCTATATTACTGGTCTCCTATTTATTTATTTTTTTTAATTGGTGCTATATAAATATACATAAAGATAGAATTCACTGTGGTGTATTCATTCATATACCTAGCATAATTTGGTCAATTCACTCCTTTTTCCCATCCCACCTCCCTTCCTCTCAATCACTTTCCTCTATTCCACTGATCTTCCTTCTGTTTTCATGGGATTAACCCTCCTCTTTTTTCCCCCCTTATTTTCCTCTGGCTTCCTCATATGAAAGAAAACTTTTGACCCTTGACTTTCTGAGTCTAGATTATTTAATTTAGCATGATATTCTCCAGTTCTGTCCATTTACCAGCAAATACCATAATTTTATTTGCCTTTATGGCTGACTAAAACTCCATTGTATATAACACAGTTTCTTCTTTAACCTTTCATCTTTTGATGGGCACCTTGGCTGATTTCATAACTTGGCTACTGTTAATTGTGCTGCTATAAATACTGATGTGCCTGGATCATTATAATGTACTGATTTTAGTTCTTTTGGATAAATAACAAAGAGTAGGATAGTTGGGTCACATGGCGGTTCCATCCTAGTCTTTTGAGGACTTTCCCTAATGCTTTCCAAAGTGGTTGTACTAATTTGAAGTCCCACCAATAGTGTATGAATGTACCTTTCCCCTGCTTCCTCAACAGCATTTATTATTAATTGTATTCTTGAGGTTATTATTGTAACTACAGTGAGACGAAATCTCAGTGTAGTTTTTATTTGCTTTCCCTGATTGCTAGAGATGTTGAACATTTTTTCCAAATATTTGTTGGATATTTGCTTTTCATCTTTTGAGAAATATCTTTTTACTTTTCACCCACTTATCAATTGCGTCGTTTGTGGTTTTTGGTGTTAAGTTTTTTGAGCTTTTTATATGTCCTAGATATTAATTCCTCGTCTGAGGAGTAGCTGGCCAAGATCTTATCCTATTCTATAAGCTCTATTAATACTCTTGTTTCCTTTGCTGTGCGGAAGCTTTTTTATTTAATGCCATCCCATGTTTTGATCTTTGATTTTATTTCTTGAACTTTAAGAAAGTCAGTGCCTGCACCAATATATTGAAGTGTTGAACCTGTGTTTCCTTCTAGCAGTTGCAGTGTTTCTGGTCTAATTCCTAGGTCCTTAATTTACTTTGACTTGACTTTGGTGCAGAGTGACAGGTAGGGATCTAGTCTCATTCTTCTGCATATCGATATCAGTTTTCCTAGCACTGTTTGCTAAAAAGGCTATCTTCTACAATGTGCATTTTGGGCACCTTTGTCAAGTACCCTAAGACTATATCTATGTGAATTTTTCTGTGGGTCTTCTATTCATTGACCTTCACGTCTGCTTCAAGGCCTATACTATAATACTTTCATTACTATAGCTCCTCAGTATAATTTGATATAAGATATTATGATGACTCTTGCGTTGCTCCTCTTACTCAGTACTATTTAGCTATTCTGGAACTTTTACTCTTCCACATGAATTTTAGAACTGTTTTTTCTGGATCTTGAAAAATGTCATTGGTATTTGATAGGGATTGAATCTGTATATTGCTCTTAGTAGTATGATCACTTTGACAATATTAATTCTATTTATCCAAGAATTCAGGTGATCTTTCTATTTTCTTAGATCTTCTTCAATTTCTTTTTTAATAAATCCAGAAGTTTGTTTAATATCTTTTAAGTTATTGATGGACCTTTATTTTATTTTTATTATTTTTATTAAATTATTTATTTACCGAATTTGTTATACATGATGGCAGAATGCAATTAATTTCCCATTACACATATAGAGCAGAATTTTTCAAGTCACTGGTTGTACACAAAGTATTTTCTCACCATTTGTGTTTTCATACATGTACTTAGGGTAATGATGTCTAACTCATTCTACCATCATTCCTACCCCCTTATTCTCTCCCTTCCCCTCCCTCCCTTTTGCCCTCCCATGCTCCCTCCCATCACCATTATGAGTCAGCATCCTCATATCAAAGAAAACATTTGGCCTTTGGTTTTTTGGGATTGGCCTACTTCACTTAGCATGATATTCTCCAACTCCATCCATTTACCTGCAAGTGCCATGATTTTATTCTCTTTTAATGCTGAGTAGTGTTCTGTAGTTTTCATTGTGTATATATACCAAAGTTTCCCTAGCCATTCATCTACTGAAGGGCATCCAAGTTGGTTCCACAATTTAGCTATTGTGAATTGTGCTGCTGTATACATTGATGTGGTTTTGTCTCTGTAGTATGCTGTTTTTAAGTCCTTTGGATATAAACCAAGGAGTTGGATAGATGGGTCAAATGGTGGCTTTATTCCAAGTTTTCCAAGGAATCTCCATACTGCTTTCCATATTGGCTGTACCCATTTGCAATCCCACCAGCAGTGTATGAATGTGCCTTTTTCCCCACATCCTTGCAAACACTTATTGTTTGTTGTTCTTGATGCTGCCATTCTGACTGGAGTGAGATGAAATCTTACAGTAGTTTTGATTTGCATTTCTCTAATTGCTAGAGATGTTGAACATTTTTTATATGTTTGTTGGGTGATTGCATATCATCTTCTGAGAGGTTCTGTTCAGTTCCTTGGGCCATTTATTGATTGGGCTATTTGTTCTTTTGGTGTTTAACTTTTTTGAGTTATATAACCTTAGAGATTAGTGCTCTATCTGATGTGTAAGTGGTAAATATTTGTTCCCAAGATGTAGGCTTTCTATTTACCTCACTGATGGTTTCTTTTGCTGAAGAGAAGCTTTTTAGTTGAAATCCATCCCATTTATTAATTCTTGATTTTAATTCTTTTGTTGCTGTTGTTGTTGTTTGTTTGTTTTGTTATTTTTTATTATTTTTAATTCTTGTGTGATAGGAGTCTCACTAAGGAAGTTAGGGCCTAATCCAACATGATGGAGATTTGGGCCTACTTTATCTTCTAATAGGCACAATGTCTCTGGTTTAATTCCTAGGTGCTTGATCCTCTTTGAGTTGAGAGATAGGGGTTTTATTTCATTTTGTTGCATAAGGATTTCCCAGCACCATTTGTTGAAGAAGCTATCTTTTCTCCAATGTATGTTTTTGGCACCTTTGTTTAATATAAGATAATTGTAATTATGTGGGTTAGTCTCTGTGTTCTCTATTCTGTACCATTAGTCTACCACTCAATTTTGGTGCCAATACCATGCTGTTTTTGTTACTATTGCTCTGTAGTATAGTTTAAGGTCTGGTATAGTGATGCCACCTGCTTTACTCTTCTTGCTAAAGATTGGGTTTTAGTTATTCTGGGTCTTATTTTTCTAAATGAATTTCATGACTGCTTTTTCTATTTCTATGAGGAATGTCATTGGGATTTTGACTGGAATTGCATTAAATCTGTATAGTGTTTTTGGTGGTATGCTCATTTTGATGATATTAATTCTGCCTATCCAAGAACAAAGAAGATCTTTCTGTCTTCTAAGGTCTTCTTTAATTTATTTCTTTAGTGTTCTGTAGTTTTCATTGTAGAGGTCTTTCACCTCTTCCATTAAGTTGATTCCCAAGTTTGTTTGTTGGGGGGGGGGTTGTTTGTTTGTTTTTGTTTTTGTTTTTTGAGGCTATTGTAAATGGGATAGTTTTCCTCATTTCCCTTTTAGAGGATTTGTCACTGATATACAGAAATGCCTTTGATTTATGGGTGTTGATTTTGTATCCTGCTACTTTGATGAATTCATTTACTAATTCTAGAAGTTTTCTGGTGGAATTTTTTGGGTCTTCTAGGTATAGAATCATATCATTGGCAAATAATGCTAATTTGGGTTCTTCTTTTTCTATCCATATCCCTTTGATTTATTTCATCTAAATGTTCTGGCCAGTTTTTCAAGAACTATGTTAAATAGAAGTGTTGAAAGAGGGCATTGCTGACTTGTTCCAGTTTTTCGAGGGAATGCTTTCACTTTTTCTCCTTTTAGAATGATGCTGGCCTGGGGCTTAACATTGATAGTTTTTATGATGTTGAGATATGTTTGTGTTATTCTTAGTTTTTCTAGTGTTTTGAACATGTATGGGTGCTGTATTTTGTCAAATGCTTTATTTTTGCATCTATTGAGATGATCATATGATTCTTATCTTCAAGTCTATTGATGTGATGAATTACATTTATTGATTTTCATATGTTGAACCAGACTTGCATCTGTGGAATGAACCCCACTTGAACATGGTGCACTATCTTTTTGATATGTTTTTGTATTCAGTTTGTCAGAATTTTATTGAGAATTTTTGCATCTATGTTCATTAGAGATATTGATCTGAAGTTTTCTTTCTTTGATGTGTATTTGCCTGGTTTTGGAATCAGGGTGATATTGCCCTCATAGAATGAGTTTGGAAGTGATCCCTCTTTTTCCATTTCATGAAATAATTTGTAGAGTATAGGTATTAGTTCTTCTTTAAAGGTCTTATTGAACTCAGCTGTGTATTCATCTGGTCCTGGGCTTTTCTTGGTTGGTAGGCTTCTAATGGCATCTTCTATTTCCTTGCTTGAAATTGATCTGTTTATATTGTGTATATCATCCTGATTCAATTTGGTCATCATATGCCTCTAGAAATTTGTCAATGCCTTCAATATGCTCTATTTTATTGGAGTACAAGTTTTCAAATCATTTCTAATTATCTTCTGTATTTCCATAGTGTCTGTTGTGATATTTACTTTTTCATCATGCACATTAGTGATCTGAGTTTTCCCCCTCCTTCTTTTTGTTAGCATGGCTAAATGTTTGTCAATTTTATTTATTTTTTTTTGAAAAACCAACTTCTTGTTTTGTCAATTTTTTCAATGGTTTCTTTTGTTTCAATTTCATTGATTTCGGCTTTGATTTTAATTATTTCCTGTCTTCTACTACTTTTGATGTTGATTTGTTCTTCTTTTTCTAGGGATTTGAGATGATATAATGTTAAGTAATTTATTTGTTGACTTTTTCTTCTTTTAAGGAACAAACTCCATGCAATGAACTTTCTTCTTAGTACTATGTTCATAGTGTCCAAGAGATTTCGATATGTTATATCAGTGTTCTCATTTACCTCTAAGAATTTTTTAATATCCTCCTTGATGTCTTCTGCAACCTATTGTTCATTCGGTTGTATATTATTTAGTATCCAGGTGTTGGAGTAGTTTTTATTTTTTTATTTTATCATTGATTTCTAATTTCATTTCATTGTGATCTGATAGAATGAAGGGTAATATCTCTACTTTTTTGTGTTTGTTAAGAGTTGCTTTGTGGAATAATATATGATCTGTTTTAGAGAAGGATCCATGTGCTGCTGAGAAGAAAGTGTATTCGCTTGTTGAAGGATGAAATATTCTATATATGTCAGTTAAGTCTAAGTTTTTGATTGTATTATTGAGTTTTATAGTCTCTTTGTTCAGCTTTTCTTTGAACAATCTATCCAGTGGTGAAAGAGGCATCTTAAAGTCATCCATAATTATTGTGTTGTAGTCAATTTGATTCTTGAACTTGAGAAGAGTTTGTTTTATGAACATAGATGCTCCATTGTTTGGGGCATATATTTTATAATTGTTATGTCTTGTTGGTTAATGGTTTCCTTGAGCAGTATGAAACTACCTTCTTTGTCCCTTTTGATCAATTTTAACTTAAAGCCTATTGAATTTGATACAAGGATAGAAAGTTCTGCTTGCTTCCACAGTCCATGTGAGTGGTATGATTTTTCCCAACCTTTCACCTTTAGTCTGTGGATGTCTTTTCCTATGAGATGAGCCTTTTGGAGGCAGCATATTGTTGGGTGTTTTTGGTGTTTGTTTGTTTGTTTATTTGTTTGTTTGCTTGCTTATTTGTTTTTAGATCCAATCAGCTAGACTATGTCTTTTGATTGGTGAGTTTAGGCCAGGGTTATTATTGAGACATGATTTGTATTCCCAGATATTTTTGCTTATTTTTGTTATTTAACTTGACTTGCTTTCTCCTTTGATTAGCTTTTTCTTTAGTGTAATACCTCCCTCTGCTGATTTTCATTGTTTTGTTTTTCATTTCCTCTTCATAGAATATTTTGCCAAGGATGTTCTGTAGTGCAGGTTTTCTAGCTGTAAATTCTTTTAACTTTTGTTTATTATGGAAGATTTTTATTTCATCATCAAATCTAAAGCTTAATTTTGCTGGATACAAAATACTTGTTTGGCATCCATTTTCTTTCAGAGCTTGATATATGTTGTTCCAGGATCTTCTAGCTTTCAGGGTCTGGGTTGAAAAATATGCACACAACTTAATTGGCTTCCCCTGATATGTAATCTGATTCTTTTCTCTAGTGGCTTTTAAAATTCTCTCCTTATTCTGTATGTTAGGCATTTTCAGTATAATATGCCTTGGTGTGGATCTATTGTGATTTTGTACATTTGGTGTCCTGTAAGCCTCTTGAATTTGGTTTTCCAATTCATCCTTCATGTTTGGAAGATTTTCTGATATTATTTTGTTGAATAGATTGTTCATTCCTTTGTTTTGGAACTCCATGCCTTCCTCTATCCCAGTAACTCTTAAATTTCGTCTTTTTATGCTATCCCATATTTCTTGAATATTCTGCTGATGGTTTCTTACCATTTTCACTGTGTGGTCTACATTTTTTTCAAGATTACATATTTTGTCTTCATTTTCTGAGATCCCATCTTCTAAGTGGTCTACTCTGTTGGCGATACTTTCAATTGAACTTTTAATTTGGTTTATTGTTTCTTTAATTTCAAAGATTTCTGTTTGGTTTTTCTTTAGAATCTCTATCTCCCCATTGAAGTAATCTTTTGTTTCCTGTATTTGCTTATGTATTTGTCTAAATGATTTTTGATGCCTGTATTTGCTTTCTTATATCATCCTTTAATTCACAGAACATTTTAATTATGTACATTCTGAACTCCTTCTCTGTCATTTCATCTGCTGTGTTGGCCATAGATTCCAATAAAGTGGTATCTTTATTTGTTTGGGGCACTTTCTTCCCTTGTCTTTTCATGCTGCTTGTATGTCTTCCTTTCTAGCTCTGTAGATCTGAGGTGTTACTGTTTTTACCATATAGGCTTCTAGTGCCCTTGTAGGGTTCCAGTACTTCTCCTTTGAGTAAAGGACAATGTTAACAGATCCCAATGTAAACAAAATACCACCTAAAAACAAATAGTTGTCATTAAGATGTTTACAGTTTGGTCACAATGTACAGGATTGGTGAATTCAATTATTATCTACAATATAATCAGTAGGTTTGTAAAAGGGTTTACAGTTTCTGATGGTGGACAAAGAACCAGTGGTGAGGGGTAGGAAGATATGCTGAGGACGTATGAGATGAGGATATAGAGTTATTATATTTTGGGAAGTGTGAAAGAGAAATCTAAAGAAGAAGTTTAGTAGCAGGAGAATAGAAAGGTAGCAATTTGGGTAGACAAGTAAAGAGGGAAGACAGTAGAGTACATAAGACAAAAACACATATATATTAAGAAAATTAAAAATGTTAAAATAGTAAAAATTGGAGAGAGAAAAAAAGAATATACAACACAACTATAATATACTATTCAATTGTCTCTCTCCTCAATATCCTAATTCATGCAAAGTACTTGGTTTCACATATGTTGGCGATGTGAGGGCAGAAGAATAAAGAGGGAGAAGAAAAGAAAAAAATCTCAAAGGAAGAAACAAGGATTGTCTTGGTTGAAGATCAGTGTCTTTCTTGCTTCCCTTCTCATCCAATGGTGGGGTTGTTTGTTCTTAGTTGGTATCTCCACCCTCAGCATGGTGGGGATTACAAGGGTGTGAGGGTTGGTCTTGGGTGCAGAGCACCTGGAAGTGGAGTATGGCACCCGCTGGTCCCATTCAGAGACTGCACCTCAAGGATCTCCTTTGGGGTCTCCTCCTGTGATGTGGGAGCCAGGTCTTATCTCCTCATCTCGCCTGTAGACCTAACAGTTCCTGCCCTCTAAATTAGTCTCTAAAGTATATCTCCCTCACTCTCTCCCTTTCCTAATCAGGAACCTTTCTCTCCGGGGGTCTTGTGTGTTGTACTCTGGTGGCTGCGCACCTGTCATGGAGGACTATTTTGTATTGGGCAGTCACTCTGCTTAGTTAGCGGCTGCTAGGGATTGGAGGTGATTAGAAAACTATGGGTACCTGGCTGTCTGGTATTCAAAACTGGTAATTGCACATACTAAAGATGGTGATGGAGGTGAATCAAGATGAAGGCAGCTGTTTTCAACTACGGGGTGTCAGATCGGGTGGGAGGAGCTGGGCGATGGCACCGTGCAGTGCACTCAGAGATGAGCTCTCTATGGCATGCAGTCTTGTGGCTATCAGCTTTCTTCAGAGCCTGTGATGTCCCCAGGTGCAGGCAGGCTACTCTGAGTAGGGGAGTACGGCAGTAGCTGCTGAGTCCCAAGATGGAGGTGACCAGGGGAGCTCCACATTGGTAGATGGGGGTCCACACAGGAGTGGCAGCCAGAGTTCCTGCATGTGGGTAGCAGCTGAGTGTCCTTTGTGGGAGTGGTGTCCAGGAATTCTGCACCAGTGCTGATGCTGGTGATCCTGCTAAGGCAATGCAAGACCTCCGTGGGCAAGTAGTTGGGAGTCCTTTGCTAAACTTCTTCAATTTCTTTCTTCATGTTCTTTAGTCTTCATTGTAGACATCTTGCAACTCCTTAGATTCCCAAGTTTATTTGTTTGATTGTTTGTTGAGATTATTGTGAATTAAAATAAATTTTCCTGATTTCTTTCTCAGCATATTCATTATTGAAGTATAGAAATGCTGTTTTTTTTTTTTTGTTTTGTTTTGTTTTTTGTGGTATGTTGCTCTTGTGTTTTAGTCAGTTTTTGCATCATTGTGACCAAAAGACCCAACAAGAACAATGTAAAGGAAGAAGGAGGAAAATTTTGTTTTGGCTCATGGTTTCAGAGGTTCAGTCCACAGAAGGTCAACTCCATTGTTCTGGTTCTGAGATGAGGCAGAACACATAGAAGAAGGGCATGGCAGAGGAAAACAGCTCAAAACATGGCAACCAGGAAGCAGAGAGAGGGCTCTGCTCACCAGGGGCAAAATATAAACTCAAAAGTCACACCCCCAGTACCCGACCTCCTCCAGCCCCCCACTATCTGCCCACAATTACCACCCAGTTAATCCATATGATTTGATTAATCCACTGATTAGATTATTCTTATCATAATTTGATCTTTTCACCTCTGAAAATTCTTGTCTCACATAAGGTTTTGGGGGGACATTGCATATCTAACCCATAATATCTTGTGTCCTGCAAATTTGCTGAATTTGTCAGTTCTAAAAGTCTGCTGGTAGAGGTGTTTTGAGTCTTCTACATATAGGAGCATGTCATTAGCAAACAAGAAACTGAATTTTATTCACTGAAAATATGTTCTCAGTGTCTGTGACAATCCATTTAGTTCCTTATTATTTCCAACAGTTGCCTAGAACAGGAACTCAAGGATGCCTTTGGGGTTCTCTGGCACCTAGCCACAAAGTTACATAGAGTTTCGATCTGACTGGGAAAAGCCCTTTGAATGATGCATACACTGTCAATCTCAGACCCCCTTTCTTCATGCACTGGCCCAGAAAGGGGGCACCCATACAGTTCAGAAGATGTTGACAATTGGCTCCAAGAGACCAGATCTTTCTGAGTGGAGGGGAAAGTATGAGCTGAATGAATTATACACATTTACACAATAGCCAGTCCTGAGAATTACGAAAACATGACAAATGCAACACCTTTGAAGTGGAACTGGTTCCTTGGTGAGTGGAAGTACAGTAATGCACAACTCATTTGAAACAGGAAAGAAATTTTGTTTGAAGATGTTAAGGTCAAGCTAAGGAATTAAAATGCCACAGGTGGTCATTCATCCCCACTTCATTTTGCCACTTCAAAATCTATTTCTCATCACTCAGATATTTATTCATGGGGTGGTTAAGTCCTTTTTTATCTTTTCTATGTTTTCATTAGCTGTTCTTTGACTCTTTCTTGCTTACCAAAGGGCAGATATTTTTAAGCCAAATGTCAACATGTCAAACATTAAAGGTCCATTCCCAGGAAATGCCGTTTGTTTATAATTACATACTTTATTGTAACAAATGTAATATTATTCAATTGTGCGCCAGACTTTCGGCACTGACAGACCAGGTATAAAGAATACTATATAGAGAAGCCTGAGTATTCAGCTTAGTGGAGGCCTTTGTTTAACAATATGCAAAACTGCAGACTTCACAACATTAGGAATTTGGAACATAAAAGAGATACAAAGTGTCTGGCAAGAAAATAAACATTACACCAAGCAAGCAGCATTTTACACCTGGATTGGTTGTCCTGCCTCTACCATATGAACCAGGGAGAGGTGGAGATGATAGGGGCTGAGGCAGGAGCTTCTTTCTGCAGACATGAATGCTAATGAACTCAGAAGTATTTTGGAAGACTGCCCCACAGTCAGTGTGGAAACACTGAACTGCCTGAAAGCCATTGATCAGTTCATTAGAGGTTACAAAGTATGTAGTTCAAAATTGCATGGGTAAAGCTCAAGGTGACCAAAAGTCAGAACTTAGCATTAGGTGAGTCCTGACACTCTCAATCACTAGGGGAAACCCAAGTAGCTCTAGGAAAGGCTAGGGTTCAAGATCTGTTTATCTATTTGTGCCTCAAACAGGCCCAAGTGAACCTTTTGGAAATGATGTTTTGAGAAATAAAAATTCTTAGTCATGCAACTGATGGCTGTCTCAACCTTTTTCTTTCAGATACCATTGTTCTTATTGCTTCAATAGCAGTTGTTTCAGCAAAAACTCAGGGTAATATTTTCGCCACGTCTGCACTCAGAAGTCTCCGTTTCCTACAGATCCTCCGTATGGTGCGCATGGACCGGAGGGGAGGCACTTGGAAATTACTAGGTTCGGTAGTTTATGCACACAGCAAGGTAAGATTTGTTTTCTGGGTTGTAGAACAAAATTTTTGAAACACTTTATTGATAACTGTAATAATATTTAATAAACCTATCACAAGCAAACTTAGTCATTTTAAAGATAGTTAAAGCAATTTAGGGACATGGTCGGTAATGGATTATTTAAAGAACAGCATAAGTATCTAAAAAGTAGTAAAGTAAGTGAAATTATGTATAGATTTTCCCCCTTTTTTCAGTTTTTTGCTTCTAAAAATCTTTCATTCCTTTTATATTTAGGAATTAATCACAGCTTGGTACATAGGATTTTTGGTTCTTATATTTTCATCTTTCCTTGTCTATCTGGTGGAAAAAGATGCAAATAAGGAGTTTTCTACATATGCAGATGCTCTCTGGTGGGGCACAGTAAGTAAAAAAAAGACTGTTTTTACTTATTGGATATCATGAAATGTTTCTTTTAAAAACAATGTAATGACTCCTATGAGTGGTTTCAATGAAAATATAAACCTCTGAAAGGAAGGCATGTGAAAATATATATTACTTATAATTGTCTTGAGAGCTTTCAGGCCTCTGATGCAACAAAGTTAAGTTCTCTCATAAATTATTACTATTTTTTTCCAATACTGGGATTGAACCCAGAGGCACAGCACCACTGAGCTACATCCCCAGCGCTACTTTTATTTTTTTATTTTGATACAAGATCTCACTAGCTTTTTAAGTCTGGCTCTGAGCTTGTGATCCTCCTGCCTCAGCCTCCCAAGTAGCTGTATCATTAATGTTTCTTGAGGATTAGGTTGTTGCCAAAATAAAAATACAACATTTTTCAATGGTGGTTAAAAACTGACAGGCTTGTTTGTGCATTTTAACCTTGGGGAGCACAGATTTACATTGTCATTTGTTGCATTTATCTTCCACTCATCAAAACACTTATTTGGAGTTAAAAAAGTAAATGGTAGAAATGGTGGCAGAATGTGATGGACATTATTATCCAAAGTACATGTATGAAGACACGAATTGGTGTGAATGTATACTTTGTATACAACCAGATATATGAAAACTTGTGCTCTATATGTGTAATAAGAATTGTAATGCATTTGCTGTCATATATAAATTTTTAAAATAAATAAATAAAATAAAATATCCAGAAAAAATAAATAAATAAATGATAGCTGAATGAAAGTTAAAAGAGTAAAATAGATCACAGAAAAAAAAACAAAGAAAGAAAAAGAAGCTGGTAATTCATCTGTGAAATCAGCAATAATATACATTTGATTTCAAAAATTTAAATTCAAAATCCTACTTTTCCTTTATATTTTTATTGAAAAATAATTTCCTAAACAACTAAAAGTAAAATCATAATATAAATAATAATTAAACAATTGATAATCATTGTATTCAATTTATTTTTTTAATTAAGTTATTATCATTAGTAAGATATTACCACCAATTCAAATATCTATCCAAAGAACAAAGGCATCTAAAGATCAGGAAAATTTAAATGATGTACAAATAGAAGCAAACCTGGATTTTTCTATAATATTGGAAAGAAGTCAGTTGAAGCTTCACTAGACATAATTTATTTCTGTCTATAGACAAAAATTATTTTGCATTACTACTTGTTATCTACAACTTACAGAGTTGCAAATAGCTCAAACCATGAAAGGTGCAGAGTCCCGTAAAATCAGAATTAAATAAGCTGGATCAAATAACTGAACAATGGAAAGTTATCCTTTGAAGTAAAAAATTTCCCTACATTGTAAAGAATTTATAAAATAATCATTGGATCTTGTGCCCTAATAAGAAATTCACAGGACATAAGAGTGCTTTATACAATATATAAATTACATTTCTTTTTATTATTTTAAGACATTCCAAAGGGAAGTTATATGGAAATACAAGCATTTATAATTTTCTTTTTTTTTCTTTTTTTTTATTGGTTGTTCAAACCATTACAAAGCTCTTGACATATCATATTTCATACATTAGATTTAAGTGGGTTATGAACTCCCATTTTTACTCCAAATACAGATTGCAGAATCACATCGGTTACACATCCACATTTTTACATAATGTCCTATTAGTAACTGTTGTATTCTGCTACCTTTCCTATCCTCTACTATCCCCTCTCCCCTCCCTTCCCATCTTCTCTCTCTACCCCATCTACTGTAATTCATTTCTCTCCTTGTTTATTTTCCCATTCCCCTCACAACCTCCCAAGTGGAACTCTTAAGAATGGATTTTAATGTAGAAGAGTACTACTGCTAAGTAATTGCTGCGTGGATCAGAAGAGGGACTCGTTCACTGTAAGACTCATTGTAGGACAACTCATTTCCAAACAAGATCATAATGAGAATCACATAAACAGAATTAAATGTGTATGGATTTTTTTTTTAAAAAGGACCCATTTATTCATCAGACTAAGAGAAACATTTCATTTCACTTAACTAAAAGGTCAGAACTTTTTGATGTCCCAATTACATGGGAAATATGTTATGCACATGCTCATTGGAACTTAATGGATGACTTTAGTCATGAAAAAATTCAGTCATGTTGAAACTCCTGCTCACTGAATGATCCCTAGTGGGAAACCCTTCTTGTTACTTACTTTGTAATCAGATGTTAAATGTATTCACCTAGTTCTTTCGAGTGATTTCTAAAAAAGAGAGGCTATTTGTTCAAAGGTGCCATTTTTGTCTGTCAAAGGGCACTTTGCAAATGTACATTACACTTTAGGAAGTAGAGCTCTTCCATTCTCAGAAAAAAAAAAATATATTATAATTGGACTTTACGTATGTTTCCTTTTTGAGATACAACCACAGAATTTGTTTATGACTATCTTTAGCTCCAACAGGAAGCTTATGATGAAATGGTAGAAAGGATAGAGTTAAAATGTTATAAAACTCAGGGGAAGTATGTTCCAAATGATCCAGTGAGTTTAAAAGGTCGTTTTTAAAACATGAGGTTGTTATTTCAGCATCTGGGAGGGGTATTGCTGTGCCAACCTCACTTTCTGGCCCTGTGCTGAGCTAATCATTATGTGTCAGAAAAGTATCTGAGTCGTCACCAAGGTTGCAATTTTTGGTTGTGGAATAAATGTTTCTCTATTAAAGACTTGTTTGTATAAAAGTTGAAGCAGGAATGCTGACTTGTTAGCAGCATCCTGACCTTAACCTTAATAACCTCATTGCTAACTTTGGTTTTTAAACAAAGTGGTTTACTGAGTTATCTTAGGAGACAGGTAAATATTCTGGGGCATGTTTTTAGTAGCACCTCTCTTATTTCCTCTGTTTCATATTTGCACCAAAGTAGTATCCCCATCAGTCAGCATACACCAGGTTGTGCTGCTGCAACAACAACAATAACAAAAAGCCTAAAATTATCTGGCACTGGTTTAGAAATTGCTGGTAGATGGTGAGAAAACATTACCAGAAGCAAGAATGTTTCTCTTTCCTTCTGCCTTGGGAGACAGACAATGTTTGAGCTGATGGCTGCTCCATCTGCTAGGCTCTCAGAGTGAGACGAGAAGCACAATCCCAGCTGATCTATAATGAAAAAAAAAAAAAAGTTTTGTTCTTATCTGCCACAAAATTTAGCAGCATAACCTAGCTTATGTTATATGGAAATATAAGCATTTATAATTTTCTAAAGAATTTCCACAATCTTTGGTCCAACAAAGAAAGATTCTTTTATAAATCATCAATTTATTTAAATAAATTGATGATTTATAATTTATTTATTTATTTATGTTAGTACCAGGGATTGAACTCGGGCACTCAGCCACTGAGCCACATCCCCAGCCTTATTTTCTATTTATTTAGAGACAGGGTCTCACTGAGTTGGTTAGCTGGCTTTGAACTCTCAATCCTCCTGTCTCAGCCTCCAGAGCTACTGGGATTATAGGTGTGACCCGGCATCAGTATAGTTTTTGAGTGCTAGATTGTTGCAAAATAAAAATATATCATTTTCACAAACATAGATGAAAATACTTTTTGTTTTTGTTTTTCGTTTTTTGTGGAGGACAGATTGAAGTTACCAATTGTTCATTATGCCACTACTCATCACAGGTTCAACAGCAAGATGTAGAACTTCCTACCAGGAACAAGGAAAAATTGTCAGGGCTGAATTAAGCAGAACTTGGCATATTTGTGGGTTGTGTAGAAACAATAAAATGAATAAAAGTCAGAAATACATTCACCTAAAGATTATGACTTCTTAAAATTACCTGTGTAAATGTCTACAAGACTGTGCCATTGGTAACAAAGCATTCTGTTGCATTAATAATTTGGCTTCCAACTCCTCTTCACGACCCACAAGCAATAATAGACATTTTGAAAGGAAAAGAGTGGAAACGCAAAAGAGAGCAGTCATCTGACATTCTTAAAATACTTTTTTATATGTGGAGAGCAAATGAAAATCATTACTTGTGGTAGGATTAACTATGTAAACTGAGAAAACAGAGGCTTTTCTTTCTAGTGAAGGGAAAGCAATATCCTCCCAGCCTTTGAGGGAATGGCTTGAATTTAAGCTTAGTTTTTGCTTCTCTTGGATAATTCTAATGTCTTTCAATTACTGAAGCATTCATGTGCACTTTTCCCATTTGGTCCAACAAAGAAAGGTTCTTTTATAAATCACCAGTAGCATTTTTTGAGTGCTAGATTGTTACTTGGTCTGCAGTGATTGGGGAATTCAGCCTGGCAGCTCTCTGTCCCTTTTTCCACTAGTCTTCCCTTTCTCTTTATTGCTAATAAGAAGCGTTGTATTGCGTATTAAACAGTGTGTAGGAAACTCTTAATATATCTCTTACTTAGTCACCAGGTAGTTTCTTCTGCCAGAGTAACACACATAACAGGTTTTCAAAGGTCGTAATCTGTGACTTTCAGGGGAAAGCAACATATTTTCAATGATTTCCATTTCAGTAGTACTCTTTTGACTGACATTTAACCTAAACAGTTTTCTAAATGCCTTAATTATGTTTCCGTTTAAAAACTCTAGATTTGATATGAGAGTAAAAATTTTCTTACATATCAAGCTTCAAATGAAAGAAAAATTGTTGGTCCACAGCATTTTTTTTGATACTGACTCATTAATGAAATTGTTTGACACCTAAAAAAAAGAGAGAGAGAGAAGCAAGAAGACTTATTATTTCTATTTATTGTAAAAAGAATATACAGTAGGTCTCAGTGTTAAATGAAATAAATTTAGACTATTATACCATATGTTATATATTAATAAAAACTTTCATGAAAGGTTTGTCTAGATAATTTTTTAGTAAAATCGTCCAGATTGGCCAGGCATGGTGGCTCATACCTATAATCCCAGTAACTCAGGAGGCTGAGACA
The DNA here is from genome assembly GCF_048772815.1 of Callospermophilus lateralis. Lineage (NCBI taxonomy): Eukaryota > Metazoa > Chordata > Mammalia > Rodentia > Sciuridae > Callospermophilus > Callospermophilus lateralis. The sequence goes on along the minus strand of NC_135310.1, from coordinate 88,065,090 downwards.
GGAGGATCACAAGTTCAAAGCCAACCTCAGCAGTTTAGAAGCCCTCGACAACTTAGTTAGACCCTGTCTTAAAATGAAAAATAAACAAACAAAAAAGTATTGGGCATGTAATTCAGTGGTAACACACTCTTGGGATTTGGGATCAATGCTCAATACAAAAAAAAAAAAAGTCTAGTTTGCATGTAATGAGCTCCTAATAACTATGGAAGTATCAAAATTAAATAGGAAAATTAAAGAAAACATCCTGAGTTGGAGTATTTCTAAGTACTAGGCTTTGGGAGTGGTGGGGGGAGAACAAGAAAAGAAATAAAAATAAATAAATCCCCTTTATTAAAAGAGTACAAAGTATCAACATAAATTGCCAAAATATATTTCATTTTCTATAGACACATTGTGCCAGTGAATTCCAAGTATTAAATAGTAAATTCCTTCTATGGAGGCAGGAGTATCATGTGTTCAAAGCCAGCCTCAGCAAAAGTGAGACCCTAAGTAACTCAGTAAGACCCTATCTCTAAAAAATACAAAATAGGGATGGGGATGTGGCTCAGTGGCCAAGTGCCCCTGTGTTCAATCCCACCAAAAAAGATTATGAGAACTGTCCCCAAAACAAGTTTTGGGGGAATACTGTGGTGTGATCAACACTGCTCATAGCAAATAACAATTTTAAGAACTTTGATCCCTGAAAACAGCTCCATACTAGGGAAGGAATGCATCTAGTTAACAGATTAATTTAGATAACAGATAAAGGGGCTTTCTACCAAGAATGTAGCAAGTGCCCAAAGATGGCAGCTATTGCAGGTCTACACCAGCACTGTTGCAGATGTTCAATGGAAGGGTCCTTATAACAAAAGGAACAAAACAAAACTATAGGCTTTGTTGCAGACTCACCATTTAAGCACAGAGGGGCTTGGGAATTGGAGATTGTGATGAAAAAAATGTTCTGGGATCTGAAATGAGCAACTAAAAGGGCCTTGTGGCAGACAGAGTGGCTAGTGGAAGTGACTGTTAGATGAGGCACCGGCCACTCCTGGAAAAGAGAATCTTCTGGTTGCAAGGTGGAGCTCCATTTAATGTAATTTTCTGTTATTTTTCTCCTTAATTGCTTAAGATTTATTCTGAATAATTTAAGAATGGATTTTCCTGAAGTTATTTTCTATTATTAACTCCTCCTTTCCTGGCGTTATTTTTTCTCTCCTTTAGATTTGCTTTAAATTTATTCTAAAATAACTTGCAATTGGGTTTTCCTGAAGCAATTTTTTCTGGTAATGACTTGTTCTTGAAGGCCAGTTTTTTTTTTCTTTCTGTTTGCTGCTATTCTTGTAATGATCATACGGTTATTGGTTTAAAAGAAAGATGCATGCAGCAGCAGATAGTGTAAATCTGATCTTGAGTCAACATCTGCATACAGATTCCACTTGAGTCTATGTGCTTGAAATTATTACCTCAGGTATATAGAAAAATTTTCATCAGCCACATTTAGCATCAAAAATCATGCCAAAATCCTTATAGTCTTTCTCAAAGCAAGCTTTGTATGTAATATTTTATACTCAACAACTTGACATCCCAAATATGCCCTTTTATTCCCCTTCAATAAGGCTTTCCAGCCATCATTTCCCTCCTAGGAAACATACTGACTGAGGCTTGTAGCATACCAGGTGCTCTTCAATATCCACAGGATTCTCTTCTCACCATTGTCTGAATGTTTGCAGAGTTCAATGTGTTCATTTCAAAATATTTTTACAGCAGTTGTATTTAAAATATAATGGCATGCTTAAGTTTATATTGTTGCATAAGTTGATGATATATGGTACAGAAAGAAAGATGGATGATCCTATTAAAAATGGAATAGAATGCCTTAGAAAATTTCAATAAATGCAAAATTCTAAATACATACATATATATATATATATATATATATATATATATATATATATATATATATATCTGTGAAACCTTGAAATAGCTAGGACTCTAAACTTAGATATCTCCACTGTATTCATGCTCCACTAAAAATACAACTTATGAAAAAAAATTAAAATTAAGAAAAACAATTTATTATGGGTGAGGTTTATGCAAAGAAAATGGAGCATAAGTTCAACTGCAAACTATGCTTTTCATCAAGAATATTAGGAAATAAATATACATTTGTGGGTTTTAAGTTGAAATAATATATTTAACATATTTACCTGTTTGTGATGATGTACTTTAATCAAATTTCTAAGTGGCCAATTAATCATCACAGAAGTTTCAATCAAGAAAGCTTCTCTTTATATTATCATGGTGTTAATACATAATATCAGAAAATCATCTCACCTACATAGAATACCAGGAATCTCTCATAAGAACATTTATTTTATTTTACATTAGTTCAATTGCACTATAGTTCAGTCCATTCCTTTTACATTCATTTGCTTTACAGAGTAAAAGTTTACTGTATCGTGATTCACTTTTAACGCTATATCTTGGAAGGGAATTAAATGCCTTGACTCAGGAATTATCAAAAATGTATTAGTACAGGGAGAACCCATTAAATGACTTATTTTCAGTTCCTTCTACCTTCCTGAACCCACCCAGTCCCTGTCATTCCCACCCAGCTCACCTGTATGCAGTCATGAAGCATCCCCAAGACTAATCCAAAATGAACAGAGGCACTGGATTTGACTCCAAGATGAATGAAGGCATTGGATTTACCACTATCCACTGTGCTTAGTTCTTGAACCCTAAGTTGTATGCACATTTAGAAGTGGCAAGGAATTAACACAGGGGTGATGAAGGTATCTTCAAAGAAAATATATTACTTACTCTATTACTTTGTCAGTGTGGGATCCCTAAAGAAACTGGTATTTCAAGGGATTTCTTTTTTGTTATAATAGTACTTCATTATTAGATTTCAGTTTTTCAAAATCAACCATTTCTCTACAAGTTCAAGCAGTCCACATCACTATGTTACCTGTATACTGTAATTAATAATCACCATCCGCCCTTCTGAGTTGGAGTCACCAATGAACTTGGTGTGGGAGCTGCTGCATACAGAGATGATAAGACACAATAAAACTCATCACACCACGTCAAGCTACAAAGGATCTTGGAGATCTGTGAAGAGTTTTCCAAGAAGATAAATCAATTGCTCCATCATCTAATTCAACTGTAAAGTTCAGGTGTGGTCTCCCCCCCCCTCCCCCGAACCCCTGAAGAGCTTACAGGTGGCCTCAAGTTTCTCTGAAACAAACCACTGTTCCAGAATCTCCCCCCAGTGTCCTGAAGGGTCTTCAGGGTCTTACATGGGCCAGCCTTCCTCTGACTCTGAACCTACATGAAAGTAATCCTTAATGGGCACATCCAAGGAAAGATTCATGAGATTTCTGAAAGACCGAAGTGGTTTATTGTTTAGGATAAGCACACAAGAGGCTTCTGCTTCTCACTTCATGTGCGAACGATCAACTGATTGACATTAGCAAGGCCTTTCCAGTGCTTGGAAAAGAAAAGAAATAGAATACAGCTGTACTGGCCCAAGGAGACTTACTGGTACTTCAAGGGAAGCTTCACCTGAAAGTACAAAAAGAAATTGGTTATCTCTATGCAGGGCTCAATCCAAAGACGGCTTTATTGAATGCAGCTGGTCCTTGCCTTAGAAAGCTGGCAGCTAGATCAACCAGATGGGTCATTGTGAATTCCTGGAGAAGATTCACATCTTTTAATTCTAAGTGCACCTTAGAGACTTCATAATTCGTCTGGTGCTCTCAGTTCACACAGCGAAGCCCAGTTGCCCCCTTTGCATCCACAGAAGTGAAGTGATGCGGTTTTTGGGCAAGAAACAAAGGCAACTCCCACCACCTCCCTCCTTGGCATGAAGGAGACAAACTTCCACCTGTTGCCAAATCCTTCCCAGGCCTACCCTAGAGACAAAAGGCCCCTGTGCGGTCAACCAAGAAATTCTCTGTCCTAGCGACATCAGAACAAAAGAAGTTGAGGAGGTCAGGGGGTCAGCTGCTGGCTCTTCAGGTTTCTGCACTCTGAAATGTGGTCATCCAAAAAGCTGGGCCCAGAGTCCAGGGAGAAGGTAGGAAGAGTCTTCACCCAGCCAGCGGGACCCTAGGCGGCTACACTGTCAGCACTTGAACCAAGAAGAATAACTCAAATGTGTTATTTTTTAGGTCTTTCAAACCATGAGAGAGAACATTTTTGCTGTAACCAAAACATGAAATTTCACCTTCAGTAGATAATTATTAATAAGCTGTTATAAAAAATATTTTGAAGAAAAGTATAGTAGACTTAGTAGATTAAAATCTTTCCCACATATTTAAAATTAGAAATCTATAATAAAATCGCCCCCTTTATTTTGACATTCTTAAAGAAATCAAGGGTCCCACACTGACACTTCTGGTGACATATGATTAACTTGACAAATTCCATCTCTCTGACCACAGATGACCTCTTCCACTCCAGAAGCCTCTTGTCAACTTGAATTTGATGCCCTCTCGCCCTTACAGCCCCTTTCCAGGGTGAATTTCTTCTTAATTCGACAGATTACCATTGAAAGATTTTTTTTGAGGAGAATAAGAAAATGGTACTTCTTGCAAGTATATAAAGAAGGAAATAGAGGAAAACAAGAATAAAAACAGAGAGAGCAGATACTGTAACATTCTGGCCTACCAGGGTGGCAGTGGAGACAGAGAGAAGGGAATGAATTTTCAATAACTGAAATAAATACAAACAAACAACAGGACTTGCTGATTATTTCAGTGAGGAGGGGCATCCAGAGAAAGGAGTAAGTAGGATGCTTCCAAGGCTTCTGACATGAGCCACTGGATGGATGGTAGTACTCTTGAATAAGATGAAAGGGGAAACATTTGGGAATTCACAGACTGGAAGAAAATAGGAGTTCAGTTTAATGACTCTGTGATATCCAAATAGAAATATCAACAGATAAGTGAATTTAAAACTCAGAAGAGTGGCTTGACTTAAAAATATAAATCTGATGGGTTCAGCATAAAAATGGTACCTAAATCCATAAGAACATTTAAGATCACCTGGGAAAAGAGAGAGAGAGAAAGAAAGCAAGAAAAAAGAAAGTCCAAGAAGAATAATTTTTAAAAGACCTAAAGTCAAATCTTAGGAATCCAATGCCCAAAGATGTAAAGGAGTAGGAGGGAGCCACAGAAGATGAGCTACCAGAAACACAGGAAAAACCATGGAAGTGAAGAGAAAAAAAGTTCTCCTAGGAAGGATTTCCTGCTCAGCTGAATGCTTCTGCAAGGTGGTATCCTGGAGTCTATCTCCTTTTATTGTTTCTGTCTCTCAGAATGGTACCCTCCCCTTCAAAGCCCAGGTAAGATGGCATGGCATGAGCAATCACTCTCAGAGCTCCTTCAAAACCGCTTACCCACAAGATGTTGGTACCTTTTCTCAATCATCATTCTCCTGATTCCCTATTACTCTGTAACATCAGGAATTTCCTGATCCTCTGTAACAGTCCCTCTCTTCTCCAGTAGGGTTTCATTTATATAGGCTTTTAAATTGTTTCCTATTATTGAAGAACCATATTTTTCTTTCTTTTCCATCCCATAAATATCTCTTTCTGTCCTTGAACCTTTTCTTTTCTTACTTTGTAATGTCATTTATGTGCAAAGCTTCAAGGATCATTCTGTGCCAGATTTCAAAACCCAAATATCATGCCAAACCCAATCTTTCTCAAAATCAAGCTCTCATTCTCAAATTTCTGCTAGACTTGACTACATCCGTCACACTGACATTTTAAAAACCATTATTTGCAAAAACAAACTCTTCACCTTTACTCTAAAACCTTCTCTTTTTCATTGTTGTATTTTTTATTTATGCCACAAACATCTTGCCACTTGAACTTTTAAAATCATTTTTTAGTCTTTCCCTTTACCCCAGACATGCAGTAAACATATTTCTATTGAACTTCCTAAACATGTCTCTCTACTTTTCATTTCCATACAATCTCTTAACTGTTTTCTCCACCTCTCATTTCTCCCTGCTCCAATCCACTCTAAACATTTTCTGCTAAAATTTCAATTTCTAAAACCAATACAATTTCAATTTACACTGCCTTAAAAACCTTTTGTAAGTATTTCCTTGCTTTAAAACAGGAAACAGAATTCTTAACCCACCACCTAAGGTTTTTTTAATTCATTCAGTGCATATCTATTGAGTGACTACTACTGTATACCAGTCACAGTGCTTGGATTCAGCTGTAAGCAAGACACATTCTAGCAGGGAAACCAGCGAACAAGTAAATTTAATCAATATACTATTTAAGATATTGCTATCATCTATAAATAAAAATGAATAGAATACAAGACTCCTAAAGCTCAAGAAATAAAATCAAGAATTAATAGATGGGATGGACTCAAACCAAAAAGCTTCTTCTCAACAAAAGAAACAATCAATGAGGTGAACAGAGAGCCTACATATTTGGGAGCAAATTTTTGCCACACACACATCGGATAGAGCACTAATCTCCAGGATATATAAAGAACTCAAAAAAACTTAACACACACAAAAAAACAAGCCAATCAATAAAAGGGTTAAGATGAAAATTTGATCAACACATATATTAAAAAATGTTCAACATCTCTAGTAATTAGAGAAATGCAAATCAAAACTACTCTAAGATTTCATCTCACGCCAGTCAGAATGGGAGCTATTAAGAATACAGACAACAATAAATGTTGGTGAGGATGTGGGGTAAACATTACACTCATACATTGCTGGTGGGACTGCAAATTGGTGCAACCAATCTGGAAAGTAGTATGGAGATTCCTCAGAAACTTGGAATGGAATCAACATTTGATCCAGCTATCCCACTCCTCAGTCTATACCCAAGGGACTTAAAATCAGTATACTATGGTAATGCAGCCACATCAATGTTTATAGCAGCAATTATTCACAGTAGCTAAACTGTGGAAGAAACCTAGATGCCCTTCAATAGATGAATGCATAAAGAAAATGTGATACACACACACACACACACACACACACACACACACACAATGGCATATTACTCAACATTAAAAAAATTAAATTATGTCATTTGCCAGTAAATGGATGGAGTTGGAGAATATCATGCTAAGCGAAGTAAGCCAATCCCAAAAACCAAAGGCCAAATGTTCTCACTGATAAATGGATGCTGGTCCATAACAGGGAGACATGGGAAAAAATGGAGGAACTTTGAATGGGCAAAGAGGAGGGAAAGCAGAGAGGGTGCATGGTGGCAGGAAAGATGGTGGAATGAGATGGACATCATTACCCTAGGTACATGTATGACTGCACATGTGGCACAAAGCTACATCATGTGCAACCCTAGAATTGTAAAGTTGTGTTGCAATTGTGTATAATGAATCAAAATGCATTCTGCTGTCATATATACCTAATTAAAATAAATTAACTAATTTTAAAAAGAAAAAAATCTTTAAAAAATGAACAGAGTAAAGATTTAGGGAACAATTGGCAAGGAAAAAATCTTAATAAGATGATCAGGGATAGTCATTTTTAGATTTGTTTTTTATTTTTAATTGACATATAGCAAATGCACATACATACACACCCTCAATGTATGATAATCAGAGCAGGTTAATTGCTGTTTCTGTTGTTATGGACACTTATCATTTTTTTGTGTTGGAAACATACTAAATTCTTTCTAATATTTTAAAATATTTTATTGATTATTGAAAGCTCTAGTTATTCTCCTGTGCTATAAAACATTAGAAGTTACTCCTCTTATTCAACTGTACCCCTGTACCCATTAATCAGAGTTGGTCTTTCTGTGGAGCTGACAGTAGAGCAGCTACCTGAATGGAGACCTGGGAGTAAGAGAAATCCACAAAGAAAATAGCAAGCGCAAAGACCCAGAGGCAAGCAAAGGATCAGTGTGCTGATGAGCATCAGGGCAGGCTTAATGGATGCAGTATGAGATGGAGAGTGATAGAAGAAGATTGCTGAGAAGTGGGAAGAGTCCCAATCATGCAAAACCCTGAAGGCCTTGGAGGGGAGCTGGGACTTTGTTCTAGGGCTATAGGGGTCCCTGGAGCTGATAGACCATGGGAGAGACACGCTTTGATTATCATTTTCAAAGACACTTCCTGGGGCTGAGGATGTGGCTCAGTGGAAGACCTTGGTTAGCATGTATGAGGTCCTGGATTTGATCCCCAGAATGGTAACCCAAAATAAAAATATATCTTGAGCAAATCTAGTTAACCCCCTGTTCTACTAATGCTCTTTGTTTTTGTTATATGTTGATGGATTATTGTTTTACATATTTATGAGGTACAAGGGATGTTATGATTTATGAATATAATATATAATAATCAAGCTAATTCATATATCTACCACCTCAAACACCTCAAATCATTTTGGTGAGAATTTTGATATTTACTCTCAGCAATTTTGAAATATCCTATGCACTGTAATTAGCCATATTCACAACATTGTGCAATCGCTCTTTAAAGAAAAAAAAACAAACAACATTCCATTCTCCCCAACTCACACCTCTGGTAACTACTATTCTACTCTCTGCTTCTAAGTTCAATTGTTTTAGATTCCACATTTAAGTGAGACCATGTGGTATTTGTTTTTTTTGTGCCGAGTTTATTTCACATCATCTCATTTGATGCAGAAAAAGCCTTTGAAATATTTCAGTATCATTTCATGATAAAAACTCTCAATAAATTAGGTAAAGAAGAAAGGTAACTTGATATAATAAAGATCAAACATGACAGTCCACAGCTTACATTATATTCAGCAGTGAAAATTTGAAAGTCTTTCCTTTAAGATCCAAAACAGAGCAAGGATGCCCCACTCTTGCCGCTTCTATTTATTATAGCACTGGAAGTCCTTGCAATTGGGTAAGAGAAAGAAATAAAAGCCATCCAAACAAGAAAGGAAAAAGTGCAATTACTACTGAGTACATAGTCTCATACGTAGGAAAAAACTCTAAAGATTAAACACACACACACACATACACACACACACACACACACACACACACAAAACCTGTTACAATGAAAAATTCAGTCAAGTTGCAGGATACAAAATAAACACACCCCACAGTCCTTCTATTGTTAGCTTCTATATGTTTACAACAAACTTTCTGAAAAAGAAATTTGAAAAAGAAAAAGAATATTGCCATTTGCAATAGCCACCAAAAAAATGAAATAAAAACTTGGAATTTTTGAATAAGAAGGTGAAAGACCTATACACTGAAAACTATAAAACAATAATGGAAGAAACTGAGGAAGTCACTAAGCCTTTTCAAATCCATCATGCCCCAGCCCAGAGAACTACTTATACTTTTCAAAATGTACTGTATGTTCTCACCCCTGTGCCTCTGGTCACCTGTTTCCTCTCCCCAGAGGCCACTCTTGATCATTTCTGTCTTTCAAAATATTACCCCTCCTTCAAAACCTAGCTATGATTGACATCTCCCCAGTAAAACCTATTTAACCTCCACACCAGTAACAATCAATTGTTCTTAAAATCCCACATCAAGTTATTTGAGCCTCCATCACTATCCTTGCCTTGCCCTATTTTTGTATTTTAATTATTTGTGTGTGACACACACCTCCCTTAATATCTTAGGCCAAGAACTGTGTACCTCTCATATTTGTTCCACTACAAATCATGACGTGTACCTTGCACACACCAAGCCTTCAGGAAGTGCCTGCCAAGGTAATGGATGGACAGCCTTAATTAACATAAATTATTGTTTGGGGTTCTGATCCAGTCCTAAATCTGCAGTGCTATCATTTCTGTATCACTGATGATTATCTGCTTACTTAAATAACCTTTCCCTGAAGACACTTAGAAAAGATGGAAAACTGTTATACGGGAGGAACAACTATGTAGGTTATTCCTTTCCTTAAACAAAGCAAAGTTCTGTTATGCGTCATGGAAAATTAAAGCACAGTAATAAAATGCGCCAACAAGACTTGTTGAGTAATGATTTAGTGGAAATGTTGCTTTGTCTCCTGTTCATGGGTCCTAACTTCCCTCTCAAGTACTTAAGCTGAAAGTTCTGTTTATTTTGTTTTTAGATTACATTGACCACTATTGGCTATGGAGACAAAACTCCCCTAACTTGGCTGGGAAGATTGCTTTCCGCGGGCTTTGCACTCCTTGGCATTTCTTTCTTTGCACTTCCTGCCGTGAGTATCTTTGCATCAATAAAGCAGCTTCAATTAGGTCTTAGAGGTTTGGTGGAGTCAGCTTTCACACATTGGTATGCTTGGGAACATATCTATGTCACTGACAAATTTAATTTTTCTAATATAATGTTGACTTTTCTAAATATATCTAGGTGGATAATTTATAAAATATGGTCTTCCCTCAGAATCACTTAGACATTAATACCAGCTAGGTCTTTATGATCAAATAATAATTCAGATGGCATCACCTTTTCAATCAGCATGCTCCCGAAACATTTTAAATATTTGTGAAGATTTAAAGATGTCTTCATTTTAAACCGATTGTTTTGATTTGGTTTATAACATGTGCTACTAAAGAGATGGCTATGCACAAGTGGAGATTCATTTGAATGAAAAACATATGATCTCAAAGGGTTTTAAATGTGTCCAATGATTTATTCTCTGTGTCACTGTCATTGATTTTCTTAATGAGCTGTTTCTGCATCTTATCCCACAAGTTTCTGATTATTCTCTACCTAATGAATGAAGTTTATTTTTCTGATCATTTTATCCTCTTGTTTCTTTGCTGGCAGTTGAAGGAAATATTATAGTTTCTGTTTCCAAGTTCTAACTTTTGTCCCCTCTGCCCGGGAGGTGGGGGAGGCAGTCAGCATAATGGAGTGTTGAGGTGGTAGTCTCAGGTGTACCTGAAGAACACAGCCGTGTCCTCCAGACACACACAGATGCCATGGCACAGTCTCTGCCAAGGAGAAACTTGAGAGCGACCCTCCAAAGAAAGCCAAGGGAGTGGGTCAGAGTGAGCTTTCCAGTTCCACCGTTTATATCATGGGGACCCTCCCTTTCCTGTTAATAAATGCAAAGGGCATTCTTGGTCCTTCTGACAGCCAGTGCCCAGCTCCATATTGACCAGCTGGTTCTTCCTCAGAACACTCAAACTCACAGAAAAGAGATTTAAAAGACTGTGCACATGTTTGGGCATTAGACCTGAGTTTGAATTATTTGTCACATACTATATGACTATATTGGTTTGCTACGGCTGCTATAACAAGTTTCCACAGACTGGTTGTCTTAAATCATAGAAATGTATTGTCTCACAGTTCTTGGAGGATAGAAATCTAAAATCAAGGTATTGGAAGGATTAATCCCTTCTGAAAGCCATGAGAGAAGCATCTGTTTCAGGACCCTGTCCTTGACTTGAGGACAACATCTTCTTCTTGTATCTTTATGTCTCCCATGTTTAAATTTCTTCTTCTTATAAGAACATCAGTCATGTTGGATTAGGGCCCACTTGAATGACCTTATTTTAACTTGATTACCTCAGTAAGGTCCCTATCTTCAAATAAGGTAATATTCTGAGGTTTAGAATTTAAGACTCCAACATATCAACTTAGGGGGAACATAATTCAGTTCAAGGAGTGACTTTGAATATGTTTCTGCCTGGATAAAATGGAGGAAGAATTATTGAACCCAGAGAAATTTTGTGAAGAATAACCACTATGAGATAGTAGAGTGAATCAGATATAACTTTCCTGTGTTCATATTTGAATACACAACCAGTGTAACTCCACACATGTACAATCACAAAAATGGGAAGTTATACTCCATGTATGTATGTATGATGTCAAAATTCTACTGTCATGTGTAACTAAAAAGAACAAATAAAACATTTTTTTAAAAAAGGGGAAAAAAACAACCAATATGATAATGTAAGTCAAGGGCTTGTTATAAAGAAAACTTAAATGCTACTTCCCTTTACCTCATGAATATAAAAAGACATGTTTCCTACAAGATGATGACATCAAAGAGAATTTTAAAAAAAAATTCACTTATCCAAAGCCAACTCCTCTGGCAGTCTGAACAATCCAGAACAGGGCAGAGACGCACTGAACAATTAGATTCCTGCAGGAAAATAACTTAAGAACAGTGAAACACAGTTTGTAATTTTTGTCCCTAAAATAATGGCCCCAAATATCTGCTTCTTTTGTGTTTATAGTTACCCTTAGCTAACATAGATAGCAGATGTTATTAAATAGATAGGGGTGTATCTGCTGTCTGTAGCAAAGCCACTTGAGACCTAACTCATAACCCAGTCTTCTTCATCATTCTAATAAAATGACCCATATAGTTTCACAATTCTTTAAGAATTAAAAACAACAAATATAGAGGGAAAGTGATAGAACAAACACTACAATGGGGAGAAATGGTGAAAGGTTAACAGCAAAGGAAGGAAAAGAATATCTATAAGAAGTGAGCAGACCTAAGTGTTCAAAGTGTGAGAAGACCTGGGGCCAAGCAGTGTTAGGGTCAACCTGCCCCTGGAAGCTGGCTGCCTCCAGCAAAGTGAAACGCCTCGTGCCCACTGTTGCAGGGAGTTTAAGCTGTGTTGCTCTTAGGTTAAAGGTCAGAGACTAGCCATTCCTGGGAATGTTTCTGGTAAAATGATTACAATTTTATATGCGAATTAAAGTAACACAGGAAACCTGAAGAATTTGCTCACACAGAACAGAACATGTCTTAACAACGCCAAGAAAAGTTGCCTCTGTTATGGATCTTTTACTGCAACCTGGCAGGAGGTGCTGAGTTATCATTTTGTTATGTGCACCTGCCAGCCAACAGTGTTGTCTGACTGAAATTTAGGAGGACACATTGGCATTTTGCTGAGAAAGTTAGAGATGGATTGTGATCACTCCAGTTTCAGGCTTTTCCCACCCAGTAAACTTGAAGATCCCCCATCTTACCTTCAATGCTGAAGGAGTGTCTTGCACATCAAAGAGTCATACAGGTCATCCTGTGTGACTTCTTCTGAGGCCCTCTCTATGCCTAGACTAAAGAGCTCACAGAGACAGCCCCTGCATCCTGGCATCACCCTGATGAGCAGGTCTCTCTCCTCTTTGGGGTGCTCCCTCCCTCCCACTAATACTCCTGCTACAGGTATCTTTTTACTGATGAAGACATTTTTGCAGTTTGAATTGCTTGAGACATTCAGCTAATAAGTTCAATGCAAGGACTAGTTCTGTTTGACTCAGGACATTAACCTTTCAAAAAATAAATATTAACCTCTATAATCATTAACAATATTAACAAATATAATTATTATATATAGTAAAATATTAACAACTGTTAAAAAGTCTTTTGGCAGAGGTTGTTTTCCAAGTGTAGGATACAAATTAGGCTCATTTAAGCTGGAAGATAAGGAGGGATAAATATTTAAAATGTTTAGCAAAACATTTTTTCTACTTAGTATTTATGTTGCACTACTCAGACTAGTACTAAAACTTAAAACCTAAAAAATTAAGCCTTGTTTTCCTAGAAAATGAATGAAAACAAAACTCATTTTCTAAGAATCTGTATTATTGGTGTCAGTATTTGAAGGGATAGCACATATGTTGAAAGATTAAGCTATGTTGTGTGTGTGTGTGTGTGTGTGTGTGTGTGTGTATCATAACAGACTTTACTTAGCAGACTTCTATTTAGGTGCACTGAGCTGTATACTTAGAGAGAGGTGGAAGAAAGTTGGAATGGAGCCACAGTGAGACAGTGAGCAGACCTGGTTTAATAACTGCTGTAATGTACAATCTGACGCAAGAGATATGTAGCAAACAGTTGCCACCTACTAATATAGGTTTCTAAGCAAAGCCAACATGACTTTCAGCAAATTTTAGTCTGTTTAGTAGATACTTAAGTTGTGCCATATAAGGCCTGACTTCATTTTCTAAACTCATAACTACACAAGTGCTCAAAACTGGCAGTTATGGCTATTAATTCAACTTCTACAAAATCTATGTTCCATAAGAATTGGTTATATACAATATATATATAATGTACATACATCTAATACATATTATAAATAAGTGCTATAAATTTTGAGGTTTTATATTCTCTTATATGTTTATACTGCATGGACAGTAACATTAAAAGGAAAATAAATCAATTTTTCCTAAATAACTTTACATAACAAAAAAATTAGGAATTACAAATGACTAGAGTTGATCTGGATTTGGAAATGGAAAGCCATTTGTATAACCTCCAAGTGGAGGTAAATATTGTTTAAATCTGCAAACCAGATCACAGAAACCAAGTTATTCTAAAGCTTAGTTTGTATAATCACAACCTGTATGAGATGGAAATCTTAGACAGCATGAGGCATGCACTGAAAAAAAGAGATGGAAAGCAGAACCTATGATGTCATTGCTCATTACATGGGACAGTCATTTATCTAATTAGTAATGGAGTAGGTCATTGCTCATTAGTAGCAAATAGTATAATTTTATAATTGTGTATTTTAAACATGATTGCATTACTGATTGTCTGGTTATTGTCACAGATGTACTCAGAATTGTGGAATCTCAAGATAAAAGGTTAAAAGCTATCTAGAGCCCAAAAATATCTTAGCCAAACTGTCACCCAGTCAAAACTTAACTAACACCTCCAAGAGATAAAATAAACCCACCACCTCTCCAGACAGCCTGAATCATCCTTGAATTACTTAAAAAAAAATAAAGAAAAAATAAAGAAAAAGAAAGCAACCATTCCTTACCTATGGCAAATAATGACTTAGTGCTTCTAAGATGTCCATCTCTAACCTAAGGGTTAGACTCCTTGAAGTTTAATAAAAAGCTAATAATTTATAGCTAGCAAATAAAATCCACAAACTTGAAAGCAGTGGAGTTCCAAGTCTCATACCAATAAAGTCTAGAGTATAGACAAGGCCCAGAGACTGAATGTAGCAATCTCTGAAAGCCAATGCAAGGCTGAGACGAAAAACATCCTGATTTCACAAATGTTAGACCAAAGCAAACTGAAAGGAGAGGGGAACATCAAAGAACCAGTATTTTGGCAGATCAAGATGATAAGCAGACAGAAAGAAAACTAGCCAAATACTAACATAAACATACTAATCTTACTAACCCCAAAATCTGAATAGGTGAGCCAAAACCAAAAGGTAAGGAATGCTAATAGTGTGAGATGAAAACAGGAAAATAGGAGTGTGCTTTGCAATGACCCATGTTCGTGTCTCTATCGTATAGACAGGCAAAATGGAAAACCTCTTTCTTCAAAACTGAGTGCCTATTTGTCTCATCTGGATAATTTTCCACTCTCTTTTACTTTATTTGTAAAATTATAGCATCATGAAGGATTATAACCAAGACAGACTTGAAACACGCCCTCCCCCATTTCATGGATCAAGAATATATAACTTCAGAGTTTTGTCAAACGGATAAAGTCCTCCCTTATCCACAGCAGCAAGATTTTAATTCTCTCAAAGTCAAAATCCAAAATTCTTGTCCTCAAAATGCTATCACTAGATAAGACCATTCACTCCAATTTAGACACAAAGAGATGTCACCGAGAAGGCCACACACACATACACACACACACACACACACACACACAAATTAATAGCAAATTATATTTGTGTTTATGATGCCTATTAATATATCAGCAAAGACAAGAAAAGGCAAACCCTAGTTGATTTGCTAAAGAACAGAAGTTGTTATATCTCTTGACAATGTTGCCTAACAACTTGCCATTAGCTGACGCTATTATAATAGAGATAAATAGTGTTTGTTTTAGTAAGTAACATGTTTATTCTGGACAGGTTACACACTGTTTGTCTTCTCAGACTCATTTTAGCAGTTTTTTAAATACTTGTATTATTTAACAGTACTTTTGAAATTTGTTTTTAAAAGTGCTATTTTTATATTTTGTTCCAGGGCATTCTTGGCTCAGGTTTTGCATTAAAAGTACAGGAACAGCACCGACAGAAACACTTCGAGAAAAGAAGGAACCCAGCTGCCAATCTCATTCAGGTAAATGGCAATTCAATAGGTAGACCACAACATCTGTCTCCATCAGTGCTGGATGGGTCATTTTCAAATCTCTGTGCTTCTTTGTTTTGTAGAGCTACTATTTTGTCTGCTTTTAAAAAATAAAGTCAGGACTTAATGAACAGTCTTGGGTTTGGGCAGGTATTTCCTCTTTCCCAACAGAAATATATTTTTTCAGCAAATGATCTAAGCATTATTCAGACTAATTAACCTTACCAGCAAGACCTTGTAGAAATGAGCAGTTTGGTTTCTCCTGGAATGACCTAATGTGTCTTACGAATGATTGGTGAAACATAACTGATCATTAAGTAATGAAACAGAGCATGGCCTTGTTCCCTGCGTGACAGTTAGCTTCCTCCAGCCAGATGTATGCCCAGGCTGAAGAACAACAGATGTGTTTAGAGTGTCAAAGTATAGTGCCCGTGAAATTGCTTTTAATGTTGTCTAGGGCAATCACTTGAAAGAGTTATCTTATTTTAAGAGCTGGTGGGATTATGGGTTACATCCATGATGGAGGATATGAAATAATATTACTTGAGGCGAGCTCATCATATATTGATGTTATTAAGCATTTCGTTTTCTTTACGATAACTCAGAATTTGCTTTAGCATTAAAAGAAATAAGCTATCCTTTTGCTATCCATATCTTTTGGGTGTGGAACCATCCTAGAACCAGGTTAAGAATCACAAAATATATTTTTTGCCAGACTCATAATGTGAAGTTGGTACTTAATTATAAATAATTCTATAATCTAAAGTTTTTTCCCACTCTGCCAGGGACTTAAGCTCCAGAACTTGTAAACTGGAGGTGTTTGGGGTGGCAGTCCCAGGTACTTGGAGGCTTGTCTTCATGTAATAGGAAGCAACCACTTGAACCCTTAGCCTTGCAGTACCCCCAGTACAAGAGGAACTAGGGAAAGGAGGGAGGAGAGAACATCGGTTATACCATGAAAGAGATCTGTTCATGTCTAATGGCTAAATAAGAACATTAATTGTTAAATCAGCCTATTCTGCAACTATTGACTCAAAAAAAATGGATCTTTCCACATGACTTCTAATACAAACCACTGAGAGTGTCTACTTTTTTAAATTTCCAGCTTTAAAAGAGCACAAAAGAGAAAGAAAACTTAATTTTCTTAAAGGAAAAGATCCCCTAAATACTAAAAAAAAATGTATGAGCTGATGCCAAACAAAGATCAGCAGAATGAAAGGAGGACACACACAAAACACCCAGCCCCCAACTCCGAGCCTTTCATCCTTTAGCACTTCGCCACACTTCTAATAAAATCTTCTCTTTACATATTCTTCTCTTTAATATCCCTTCCCTCTAGAAACATGTTTCCAATCTGTGAGTGAAAGGTTATTTGATAGGTTTCTTGCTTCCATCTGGGCACCAAACCCTGTCCTTGTAAGGAACCAATAACACATTTTACCTCTTACATCTTAAAACCTCTTAGAATATCAACTGTTTTGTTAGCAAGTGAGCCGTTGTAGGAATTTCTCTGCATATATCAATTGTGATGCTATAGGACTATTCTGCCCAATACAACAACCACAGACTCCATGTAGCTACTTAAATATAAATTAATTAAAATTAAAAATCCATTCCTTTGTAGTACTAGATACTTCTCAAGTGCTCAATAGCTTTAAGTGACTATTGGATACCGTATTACATAATACAGATGTGGAGAAAAACAGCAGGAACTTTTCTGATCTGACTTGTCATTATCAACTACTAAACTGTGCAAAAACAATTTCCAAATGAACTTAAAAATAAATTGCTGTTTTCCTGCATTAAATCACTGGAGCAGGGCATTTATATGTCCACAGCCTAACTAAGGCAAGGCCTGCAGCACAGGTAACCTATAAAAGGTGGAGAAGATGCTGATTGAACAGATTTGCTTGGAGGCTTAGAATTTTACTTTATGGAACTTGGTTATATAACATATATCACAATCAGCAATTAAACTTGTAAAAATTGAGATAAAAATAGAGCAAAATCATGAATTTTTTTACTTAAATTTCCAAAACTAATAGAAAATACAGTACTTGAAGTGTTGAAGAACACCTTTAAAATATAATCATAGTTTCATAAATCAAAATAGAATTTACTAATTTAAAAAGTAACTGCTCACTCATTCAAATGCAACTTATTTATTTATTATACTTAGGAATAATATAACTATTAATTCATTGCTTCTCCTTGATGTAGTTTTTGGACAGAATTCAGGGCGTTAGGCCTTGATTATATCTTGTAGAAATTTATTTTTAAGGATGCACTAGATTGAAAAGCAAGCCTCATTTGCTGATCATTCATTTTCTTACCCAATAAACCTGACTTGATTTGCTGAACATACAAAGCATCAAGACCCAAAGCAATCTCATTTGTTTTAAGCCAGAGCCACTCTCATCCTACAAGGGCAAGTGAGATGCCCAGATTGCTTTGTCATTTGGTTGGTGATAGAACTAAATTAACCAGCATTTCAGGGTTTTAGGGAAAAGCTTAAAACCCCAGAAGTTTGCAGCAAATTTAGCTGTGTCAATATCTTTGCATGATTCATTTAAATTAACTTTTCATTTCAAGTGGAGCAGTCTGGGAAAAGAAATCAGCTCTCAGTAACGTTTTGAATACCTGCCCAAATGTCACAACTTTTATTAATAATGCCTAAGACTCATGAAGTGCTTTTTAGTTTGCAGAGTGCTTCTAATACACAATGTTACTTGATCCTCAAGATAAGCCTAGGAAAATCTAGGACCCAAATTCTTGCTGTCTTAATCCAAATCCATTACTCTTCTGAAAAAGCAACCTTGCACCTTCATATAGGCATTTTTGAGCTTTGGGGTTAACATTTAAAGACTCTCCCAACCCATGTCAAAGTTTTGCCTCTGTAGAAGATGGACCAATTCAGGGTACAGTGAAGACGGTTTCCTAGAAACAGAAGCAAGGGAACTGAATAAAAGTTTGAGAAATCAATGCTGATAGAATTCATTTCCTTAAAGGAGTCAACTAAAAAATGTTGCTTTTGAGGATGCTAACTTGCCTAAAAGAAAAAAAAAAAAAAAAAAAAAAAAAATATATATATATATATATATATATATATATATATATATATATATATATATAAACTGGCTTCCTCTAATGGCATAACTTGATCTTTACCAAGTTATCCTAAAGTAAGGCTGCCAATCCGTAAGCTCAAGCCACTTATACAGACTATACATCTTTTTTAGTGCTTCGACCATAAATAAGAACTGAATCAGGAAAAAATTCCATATGTTAAAAAAAAGTGACAGCAGAGAAAAATAATAGGGAAGATAAGATTGTGAAAATCTCCAAGAGGGCACCTTAAATAGAGTACAGGAAAACTGAAGAGGGGCGATTTTACCTGATAAATATTATATTATTCTCCAGAACTGGGTGTCAGAAGTGGCCACCGTAAAAGAGTGCATAAAATGCCCAGCACAGTAAACCAAAAACTTCATACCAAGATTATCATAATGAGATATCAGAACACTTCCAACAAAGAAGATCCTAAATGACTTCTGAGCAGGACATATCCACAGGAACAAGAATCAGCATGGCATTGAATATCTATCTCATTAGTAACTCTAAAATTAGAAGACAGTGGAATAATACATCCAAAATTATGGAGGAAAATTACTTCCAACCTAGAATTCTATCCCCAGCCAAACCAGTCATGGAGAACAACAGTAGCACAAAAGCATTTTTAGACATAAAGATCTCAAAAACTTACCTACTATTTTTTCCTTACCCAAGAAACTACCTGGATAGGACTGTCCTTCCAGAAGAAGATAAACCAAGAAAGGAAGAGACATGAGATTCAGGGAATAAGAGTTCCATCTCTACAGCGATAAGGAAGGGTGAAGCCCCCCATGGCAACAGGCACAGCAGGCTGGATAGCAGAGTGAGCAGGAGGCTAAGTGATTCAGGAGAAAGATCTTCAAGGACACACAAAAACAGAACTGACAGATTCCACCATGCATTTGACGAGAGAAATTTTATAGTTCTGTAGGAAACAGCAGGAATGTCTTCATAATAGTTACCTAAAAGTAAATCAATAAACTAAAATAGGGCAGTGATAACTCAAGAAAAACAAAAAAAATTATAGAGAAAAGAATGAGTATTTATAGTCTGTTACATTGCTAAACTAGGAAGAGTAGTTACATGCTTACAATAATGAAAACACTAATAACTAAAATTGTTGTAAGAATGAGAGGAGGGGAAGGGGGCATATAAGTGGGCCATGTTATTATCTTTCATGATAGGAAGTTAATTGATGATGCCTAAAACTGAAAAATCAAGAAATAATAGTATGAGCATAATCCTTCAGAATAGAGATTCTTGGTCTAGGGTTGTAGCTCGGTGGTAAAGCACTTGCCTAGCACATATGAGGCACTGGGTTCAATCCTCAGCACCACATAAAAATAAATAAATACAATAAAGGTATTGTGTTTATCTACAACTAAAAAAAATTTTAAAAGAAAAGGGATTCTTAAAAATAGAAATGACAGCCAGGCTTGGTGGTACATACCTGTAATCCCAGCATCTTAGGTGACTGAGGCAGGAGGATCGTGAGTGCTAAGCCAGCCTCAGCAATTTAGTGAGGACCTAAGTAATTTATCAAGATCCTGTCTCTAAATAAAATATATATTATTTATATATATATAAAAGTTCTGGGGATGTGTCTCAGTGGTTAAGTGCCCCTGGGTTCAACCCCATTACCAAAAAGAAAAAAATAACTTCTATACTAGTATATCTTTGTATGGTCAGCTGAAACCTTCTGAACTGTTTCCAGAAATGGTCAAGCTTGCCATAGGTGTGCTACTTCAGATAGAGCAACTAAATACTTCCAAAGCTGAATTATATTACATATACTTTTGATCACAGAAAAAAAGTTCAAATTTTTTTAGCTACCTAGAGCACCACCTTCACTTGATAACTAGCAAATTTGGTTCTTACTTTTCTTCTTGTTAACTTATCCTTTGGAGTAGATACACCATGTAAATCAGCCTTGGGAAAGTGCTGTTTTTCTCTTGCCAACCACTATGTGATTTGGGTTTTAAAATGTAGGAACATTAGGTACTGGATCCTGCAAATGTGGACTTGAATTTCAGCTACTAGAAGCAATCAGCTGAGATGGAGGGCAGGACATAGTTATTAAGAATTCTTAGTGCAATGGAGTTACACTTCTCTCTGCCTTTTTAACTGTTGACTAATATCATCCCTGGAATAGATGCCACTTGCCCCTTCTGTACCCCTAATTTACAAGGCATTTTTAGGAGAACAGTAATGAAGGGGAAAAGAGCTTAGCTGTTGAGATCAATTTTATTAAAAAGAGCAAGAAGCCAGGTTCTATTGTAAAAAGAAAGAAAGAAAAGAAAAAAATCTTCAATTTTCTCAGCATAGCCTCTTTTGGCCCCAATTCTCTATAACATTAACAGATAGTGCCTTGGTCCCATTTTTTGTTGTATTGTTGTTTTGGATTTTTTTTCCCACTGGTTTCAGATAATGCACAGACCCTGCTGTATACATGTAGTTCTACATGAGCTCTGCTTTTAGGGTATCAAGAGCTTACATATATATCATACCTGCCACAGAAATTATTGAACTAAAGCAGCCACCTATGTCCTGACAGCCTCAGAGGATCTCTAGGCCTCACCACTACAGAAGCTGCAATAACAAAGTCAATGGATTTTCATTGATTATTCTAGTCACCCTAAAAATTGTATATGTGGTTGCAAAAACTATCATTTCAAGTTGATAGGCTAGTAATTGCTTTATTGTCTATAAGATGACAAGATGCTTACCACAAATTTCCATAGATTTATTGGTTAAATCAACATGAGCCATGAGAATGAAGCTTCAGGCAAGGAATCCTGATTGAAAATATAAAAACCTTTCTTGGAAACATAAAAAAGTCCCTCAGGTTCTACTATATATTTTTCTAATTTTTCATGTCATTTCCTGAGCATTTTACTGAAGTAAATGTGCATGCAGAAAAGACCACATTTCCTACAAGAACTCAGCACCTGCATCACCAACACTCAGATAAGCAGAGCATGACCTCCTGTGTGCCCTTTCTCAGTCACTGTTGCACCAGGGTAGCCACCGGGCTCCCTTCTAAGGATAGATTAGTTTTCCCTGGTTTTTGTACATAATGGTAAAGTATTCATTTCTGTCTTGTTTCTTTCACTCAGCATTATTCATATGACGTTCACCCATATTGTTGAGCATAGTTAGAGTAAACTATTACCATGTAGTGTTCAATTGCATGACCATACTACAAATTTCCTAAGGCATTTTCAGCTTTAGTTTATGAAGAAATTAGTGCATATCTTTTGGTGAACATATATAAGCATTTCTGTTAGGTATTTACCTAGGAATGAATAACTGTATCATAGGAACTGTATATGTTCACTTTAACAGATCTTCCAGACAGTTTTTCAAAGTAGTTGTGCCAATTTTTTACTTTTTATTCAGCTTACTTTTATTCAATGATATGCTGCTCAGGAAAGGGAATATAATTAGATCACTTTTTTCCTTCATTGTAGGTTTCAAAATCATGACTGATGGTTATATAGCAGGGATATGACCCATTTAAATGAATTTGCCTCACAAAATAGAATACTCTGAGTAATGAATCATAATAAAAACTTTTCTCTGAGGAGATTGGAGCAAACATTTGATCATTAGAGATGCTTGCAGGGCCATTGCAAACAGATAAATTTACCAAATTCTACATGGGAAAGTAAGCTCAGGCAGTCTCTCAAATGGACAGTTCAAATAGAAGGTCGTTCAACCACAGTGATCAAGCATTTAGTAAAATCCCCACTGGAAGACTGTCACCAAGAGCCAGGCAACTGGGGGTGCTGTCTCAGCCCCACCAAGCTTGTATAAATCTCTTCATTTATATGAGCACTTTTGTTCTCATCTACAAAATGGGGATCTTAATCCACACTTTGATTGTAAGGATCATATGAAAATATCTCGTATTATGAATGTCAGGAATGATTGCATGAAGTAGACAGAGCTTATGTTTTTACATCACAGAGATATAAATATATTCTTAGTTCATGATATTAAACCTTTAAGTGTTTTCCACTTATATTCCTAGAGATACATCCCTCCCAATCTTGTTTTGGCTCTGTTCTGGTTATCACTATTTTCATTTTTAGCAATAGAACTACCTTATGGTTCATCTTCAGGGACTTCGCTAATGAAATCATTATCATACCCTGGAGTCATTAGTTTACTAGTTAGTTTGCTAGTTGCATAGTGGATTTTGGTAATTCTTTGCCTCTATCTTTTCAAATATTGCTCAAAAACCACTCCCTGGAATGCATATCTCTGCTTAGGTAGTTTATCTAACTAGTATCTTGAATATCAGTATGTATTGAATGAGTTACTCATTGCTGATTTTGTTTTTGGATAATATAGTATTTTTCCTAACCAATTTAAAAATTGAGTTATGATATACTTTTTGACACTTTTGCATTTTGACGCAAGTTGTTTTGAAAATTATTTTGATGTAGCAGAATCTGTGCAGCAGTCAGCTGAAAATACCAAAGTAGACTTCTTCTTCCTTTGGGCATTTATTAGGGATAAATATGACAAAGAAAAGACTTTTTTTAGTTTGTTGATGGACCTTTATTTTATTTATGTATGTATATATATATATATATATATATATCTGACATTCGAACCCAGTGCCTCACACATTCTAGGTAAGCTCTCTACCACGGAGCTAAAACCCCAGGCCCAAATAAAAAATTCTTAATGTGCATAACTTAATATTCCACCTGTTATGTCATTCTATTTCCTTCTCTTTTTTGTTTTCTTTTTCATGTCCCCTCGTGTGCCACATGCAGTGTGTTTGGCGTAGTTATGCAGCTGATGAGAAATCTGTTTCCATTGCAACCTGGAAGCCACACTTGAAGGCCTTGCACACCTGCAGCCCCACCAAGTAGGTATCTATGTGACAGCTGGTGCTATAGTTGAGTCTTTTCAAGTTTGTTAAACAAACCTTATACACGGAGAATGTCAATTTTTGGTTTGTTATTCTCTATTGCTCTTAAAGAGATTTATACCCGTTTAGCAACTTAAGCACAAAACTGTATGGAATCAGTATCATTCCTCACATGCACAGGCCAGGATTAAAGATTAAAGGAATGTAAACTTTTATATAGACTTCTTTCTGCTATTTCATGCTTTTTCATCTCATAAAGTCCACCAGAACCCTAAAGGAGAGCATCACAGTCCCTGAAAGCAAATTATTTATCTTCTACTCATCACCTATCTTCAGGAGGGGAGTGCCTTAAGAGCAATATATCACCGCATATTTAAGTCTGTCAAAGTCATTGCTCATCTGGATCCACTTACAGGGTGGTTCGTGAGCTTTCAGTTACAGATCAAACTAATATCAGCAGGAAAAAAAAAGGAACGAGAAGAATTGAAGTCCAATAGAATTAGAAATTTTAAGTGAGGCAATGGGACCAATCAGATTAAAATTTGGAACTAACATTCAAGATTTTAAAGTCATACTATTACTGCCATTCCTATTTCATTGGCCAGAGCCAATCATCCAGTCATGCCAAAACTCAAAGGGATGGGAAAGTATAACCCTACCATGTACCTAGAAGAAGGAAAGAACCTGAGTCATTTGAACAGAATTAAGGATTACCACAAGGATCTTTCATTTTAAAAAGTCCTCAGTCCTAGAATCCTAAACTCCAGTTCAGCTCACAGAGCACATATTAAATCATAATTGCCATCTAATTAAAGAAGCTCTAACTGAAGCAGCAAAGCAAGTAAGTCCTGACAAAGACTCCCTGTGAGTCCCTCAGCTTGATCCGAGGTGTCAGTCCTTCAGATTGTTCCAAAGGTAGTAGATTGTTCATCTGGCTTAGTGTTTTATGGCACTAGCCATTTACCTTCATAGCCCAACAAAACCTTAGTCTCAATGGCTTCATGGGATTCAAGGGGCTCACCACTGTGACTCAGAAAGGCCATGTTCTTATTGATTGGGAAGGGAGAGAGGCAGCAGAAATCTTCATGACTTGCCTTTGGGCGTGGCTGCTGTGTGGAAGCAGCACCATGCTTAGTGTTAGGGTGCATCAACCCAATCATGAACTAACAGGATTTATTAAGTGACTTTCCTGTCTTGCCCTATCCACAAAGAAAAGGACAAGAGTGTCAAGGTGGTTCCTAAGTGCTAATGGAACACATATCCTAGAGGTCAGTAGCTAAAACCATCAGCACCTGGGACAGAGATAGTCATAGAAACACCCC
The DNA here is from genome assembly GCF_048772815.1 of Callospermophilus lateralis. Taxonomy (NCBI): domain Eukaryota; kingdom Metazoa; phylum Chordata; class Mammalia; order Rodentia; family Sciuridae; genus Callospermophilus; species Callospermophilus lateralis. The sequence continues at coordinate 88,039,787 of NC_135310.1, read as the reverse complement.
CCACCCACCCTTCCTTCCCACACTGCTCCAGGATTTTAGAAAGGATGGAACCTTATCAAGGACAGAAGCCTGGATGCTGTTGAGTGAATGTACAGATGAGATTCCTTTCTTCATTTAGATCTTGAAAATTTAGTTGAAGTCCTTTTATTGAATAGTAGATCCTTTCAAGCTGTTGGTATAGAAATTCAAAAAAAAAGGAACACAACTCTTGTGTCATCTATTCCTTGGAGTATGAGGTAAAATGGGAGTTATATAGACATTATATTTCTTATCTTCTTAAAGATTCTAGATAAAGATAAAAGAATAAGGTTAGTAGGAAAACTGATAAAGGGTTCTCAAATAACAGAAGAGAGTGGTCTATTGCCATATGGTCTATCTCACTTACTGCAGTTTGGGATTAAAAGTCATTCAGAAGCCTAGAAAACCCAGGCTGCATCAGTTATTATTTTACTCCTCATTTTTTTCTTTTCCTCTGATATTTTCCATTTAAAATGGGAGTGGAAGTAGAGAAGGATCAACATCTGTGCCTGCTTCCCCTCTGTCCTGTTGTGCCCCTCAGCCCATGTCCTCATTCACCTTTCCCTGCAACCTCATTGGCCTCTGAGTCTCAACCCCATTTACTGAAGAGCATTTATATGTCCTGAATGCCAGCAGCCTCTAGTGCAGTTTATACAAACCTGGGTATCTGAACATCTCTCTTTCCAGTGATGCTTCCTTGTTCTCATGGTTCTCGCTATTGATGTTATTGTTGCTCTTTCAGTTGGTGTTGTGATGGAACTTAAGGGCTACTCCCCAAGAATAATATTCATTGCACAAAAAAACGTCAAACGCTTGCCCACAATTTTAATATATTCAGAACCTTTGCTTTAGAAAGAAAACCTAGTCAGGCTTCTAGGTTCTTGAGAATAATAATTTACAATGACTTAGAGGGATATTTTTACATTTATAATTAGCTGGCTTATTGAATGCAGAGTAATGTTGTAAGAAAAACAGCAAAGCTTTTGTTATTTCTATAGTTTGCCCTTCCTTTATCAGCAGCTAAGAACTTCTGGAGAGAAACATAGTATTTCTATGTATCCATTCAACAAGCATTCCCTGAACACCTGTTGGGTGCCAGGCACTGTTCTAGGCACTGGGGAGTCGGAGAGAAAAACAAACATGATTGAACCTCAGGGCTTAGGAAGTCTATATGCAATGGATACTGGAAATAAATTAAAAAGTAAAATACAAAACATGTTAGATAACAAAAAGTGCTAAGGAGGAAAGAAAAATAAGGAATTTAGGGAGTATCAGGGGCTGCAATTTTAAATGAGAAGTCAGGGGAAAGAACACATTACTAACATCATCATCACCAGCAGCAGCAGCAATGGTAGTTATCACTGAAAATCAGCAGCCCCGTGCTCTGCTTCCCCACAGTTTTAGAAATACAGTGGGACGTTGTGACTCCACAAGCTCCTCCCAAGGAGTAGGATGAAAGAGTCTAAGAAACAGAGGTGTCAGGGAGAGAGGCAGGCAGCGGGGACATGCCGCACCCACTCAATTCTGCCAGGGGTGCAAACCAGCAGTTTCCTACTCTCTCTTTTTCTGGCCTGGTTGTCTCTTATGTACACCTTGGAGAGCTGAGATGCTGCTTCAAAGTGTTGTTCAGACAGAAGGATTTATAGAAGGAAAGGTTTGCCTTGATTTTTCTTCTCAGAGTGAGCAAAAGCTATGCAAAGGGTGAAACGTGGGTAAATGTGCTATTTTAGAGGATGAGTCACACATATTCTATGAAGCTGTAAGGAATTATCAAACTCCAGGGATGCCACAAGTTTCCTTAAGAAGTCAGAAGTTAGAGACTAACATAAGGCCTTCCCATTCAGTCATGAGAAATACGAAGACCCCCAGGGAAATGAGGTGCCTACCAGAGGCCCAAGGCTCATTTGCTAGGAGTGGTGACTCTGCACCGTGCTGCCTAGACCTGAATTTGCTCCCATGAATTATTAAAATTACTCAACAGTAGACTAAAAGAGTTCTAATGTTTTGTTTTGTTTTGTTGTTTTGTGGAACTGGGAATAGAACTCAAGGGCACCCAATCACTGAGCCACATCCCCAGCCCTTTTTGTATTTTATTTAGAAGTCAGGGTCTCACCGAGTTGCTAGTGCCTCACTTTTGCTGAGGCTGGCTTTGATTTCACAATCCTCCTGCCTCAGCCTCCTGAGCATTGGGATTACAGGTGTGTGCCAGCATGCCCGACACTCTATTACGTTTTTTATGTATCTTATTTATTCCAAGCGAATTCATATTTTATACTATAGAAAAAAAAATCTACCTCAACAAGTGGCTGAAGTAAAAGGCCACAGTTACTGATTAATGAATCCAAATTTAGAACTCAAACGTCTCCCTAAGGCACAGAGACTGGAGCTCCTTTGTAACTAGCAACTTTCTAATGCCAGTCGGATCAGAACCACTTTTTCTTACCCATGAATAACCTTGGTTAATGAAGAGCTTTGGGCTGTATGTGGGCAGTATTGGATTTGCTAAGTAAATGTGCTATCTCAAATCTGTACCACAAAGAACATGTGTTGGAAAGTTGGGTATATTTATTATAAGTGAATGCCTTTGTGGCTTGTATTTGAAAAGGGCTACTTAAAGTACTTGATTTCCCCAGTCTCCAATTTGGCCATTATCAAGTGCCGTAAATGTATTCACCGGTTTATCATCATTTCTCTTCTGTCTGCACGCACCTGAAGGAAAGAACAAGGGGAAGCATCAAGCAGGTTTGTGATTTCTCTTTTGCTACATGTTTGTTTATAAATCTGATGCCTAACAGATGTTTTAAATGTGTCTCATGAGTAAAATCGATCAACAAATTCAAGATGATTAAAAGTGACCTTTCACAAGATTGCCTGCAAAGTTTGCTGGGTTTTATTGATTGTTCTCCCTTTGGGAGCAGAAGCATCTTTCCCTAACTCACTCACTGCTTTTAACAATCTGCAGGACATAGAACATTGGGTGTGGGGAGGATTATGGTCTTTGATTACTCCTTGCTACCATCTTCCCGGTCTTATCCAAGTATTCAAATACAGTAATCTAGATAGTTAAGAAAAGAAAAGAAAAAATTCTGATTGTTATGGGCTCAGAAAACAGTCTAGGATACACTTTTCTTCGTTAGAGTCCTTCTTTGGATGTGAAAATTTTTTATTTTGTTATTTTTTTGGCTAGAGGTAAGAACCATTTCTCTAGGATATCCCCAGAGCATTCAGCAGTGAGGTTTACTCGGGTTTTATACTTCAAAAGAAGAACCCGCTCCATCCTTCAGGAAGAAGACAGCCCTCCAAAACTTCTCCAAATAATTCATGTTCATTTTTGTGTGTGTGCTCTGGAAGGAAGTGCCTGAGTAGAATTAGACCTAGAGGGACTAGAAGATAAAACAGAACATTTTTATTTGTTTTAATGAATACCAGGAAGGGTCTAGATTTAGGAGCAAAGCCCTGAAGGACAGAGCCAGTGGACCCCCAAACTGATGGTGTAAGGAGTGGCAGAGTCTAAACAAGTGCCTGGGAGGAAGGAAGAGGTACAGTTTTCTTCCTATTATTGCCACTTGTTTCAAGAAACAGGAAGCAAAAGCATCTCCCCCACACACACCTGGAGTTGGCTTCTAGGTGGGAGCAACTGTAAATCCAAGGATTGTTTCTTTAGCCTTGTATTGTTATAATAATGACACTAATTATAAAATATTTGTGCAATATTTAAATTGGTTTAGAAATTTCACTTGGGATAATAAGGCTGTAGGCTTTCATTTCAAGACATGAATGCATGCATCTACGACAGGAGACAGATATGGTAGGACACACAACATCGAGCACTCCTTTGGGATACATGGGTCTGTACAGGGATGGCTTTAAGGATCCTCTTTTACTTGATAGCCACAGAGTTAGAGAAGGGGACATTGATGTTCCCAAGTGATACTTTTCAGAAAATGTTAACTGCCTGAAGAGTTGTTCTCTTCCACCTTAGAAATATTTCTGACCAAGGAGAGTTCTAGTCATTAGTCTCAAAACTCTCTTTGCATAAACACTGGAAGGGACCAACAGACAAATTCTAATCATTTGCCCTTTTTCCAGGTTCTGTGCAGACCTTTCCATCCTTCTATTGTGACAAATTTACTTGGAAAAAAAATTATACAAAACAAATCATGGCCACTATAAGCCATTTTAGCCTCTCTGGTAATATTTTTTAAACTTCCCTTGTCTTTGGAGTTATCTACTTACAAATTATCTCCAAGGGTGATTTGTCTCCAGTTTCTAAGGGCAGCGACCACCTTTGGCATGAATTACAGCACTATCTGAGAGTAAGATCACCTATCTTGCTTTCATCCTCCAAAACAGAGCTGTTGACAACCAAAGGGGAAGTTTATAAATCCTGTAGAGGTGAGTGAATGAGTGTGACCTCCATGGCAGGGCTTTGTGGGGGTCACTTCTAGCCGGTAAGCTTTCCAAGACAACAAAGAAAAGATAAGATGAAAGTGTCACTATTGAGCTTCTGCTCACTAATCCAAACATGAGTCTCCTCGTCAGCAATGCAAAAAGACTACCAATCAAATTTCCTAAATTTCACATGTATCTAATTAAATGTATTCTGCATGTTTGGGACTGAGGTTGTCAAAGATAACTCACCCATGAGTTTGAATATGTACTGCACCACAGAAATGAGTTTATGACTTAGAAAATTTCTTAATTCCCTGCAGTCATTGGACACCTGGCAAAACTACCTCAAAACAAATCTCATACTACTTCTTAGCTAGATACCTTACTCCATCCTTCTTTCATCATACATTTAGGTCTCCTACCTCCAACTGTCTGTTGCACCACCTGTGTAAAGTTATACAGAGAATGTGCTCAATTACTAATTCTTGGATAGAGTAATATAATGTCACTGACCTCGTGTGAGGAGAGAAAACACAAACAGAAATGGAAAATGAGAAATATTTTTAAAAAGAGAGAAGATGATCAATTAAAAACATTGAAATAATCTGAAGGAACTAAGCTAAAGGCTCTCATTTTTTTAATTGACACATAAAATTTGTACATATTGAAACTCCTATTTTAATATTGCCTTAGCTTTCACCTTGTGCTCCACAGGCAATGGAATTTATAATGCTGCATAATGAATGCAGAAAAACTATTGTAATGACAATAGCAATAACACCATCTTATAAAATAACACATTTGTCCTTATCCAAGCAAAATAAGCATAAAGGAAAATGCATTTATAATGAGAGTTCTCCCCTAGAGAAGAGCAGCTCTGGGTCAGGAATACTGATAATTAGTGCTTGACCCATTTCAAATGAACCAATTAGCACCACCCAATTGCAGAGTTCTGTTACTGTGCTTGGGGGCCCTTGGGTTATTGATAGTGATTCAGGTAAAAAGAATAGACAAGTCTCAGCCCAAGTAGGAACTTTCAGATATCTCAGATCATGGGATCTGCCCAGTCTTTCCTTTTCCTGGAATGTCCCCAGCACCTGACACTCACAGCCAGCACTGTAGACTGGGCCATCCACAGAGAAGCTCTTCTCTCTGCAGAATGGATGGAGGTCAAACACATTCACATAACCCTTACTTAATTATATTCCCTGCTTTGGAGTGTTCCTGGTTTAAAAAAAAAAAAAAAAAAAAAAGTCTTTCTATACAGAAGTTAGGAAGTTAAACAAAATTCATCTGTGATTATCTCAGGCTAAGAAACAGTGTCATATTGTTTATGACAGATCCAAAATTTTCAAAAAAATACAAACCATCGTCCCAAGAAAAGCTTTTTAAATATAGCTCAACTGAGCAATAGTTAAAATAATGTTTTTTTAGCTCTCTTTGGTACAGGGTCGGATACAAATTACTGTTAGTCTCAGCTGACCCTGCTGTCTTCTTCCTCAATTTCAACCATGAAAACAATTTCTTGAGCATCATTTTAGTACTTATTTTTCTTCCCATGAAAATAGTTTTAATCTCATAATGAGATGGCAAATGTGCTTATTGATTTTATTCAAATTAATCATCTCATTAATAATCTTTCCAACCCATTTTTTTAAGTGGAACAGTTTTTCTCTATATGGTATAAATTGACATTTTCAGAGAATGGAATTTACCTGTGAGCCTCTCTGGCCACTTTAGTCTAGGATTCTCACCTTGAGGTCCTATATTTTTTCCTCCTTGACCAGGTCATCAGATAATGGTCAGTGAGTCGCATCACATGGTAACAGAAGGCTTGTACCTCTTCTTACCTGCGTTTTTAATGCTACAAGAACAAATCATGCCATCTGAGATGTGAGGGATTACCTGCCATCCTCTGCCTCCATGTACCCTGTCTGCTTAGTCACTAATGGTTGGGCGGGTGCCAGCTTCATAGTTACACTGTCTTCCTTAGCAGCTGTTTTCAAAGCAACACTAGAACCCCCTCAGACTTCTCAGCACACTATATAAACTGCTTTCACAGGTACTTGTGAGACTTATAAAGATGTATGTCTTAAAAGTTAAGGCACAAATAACATTCTTTCATTACATGAAAATCTTGTGCTATAGTCCACTGAGTGCTTTGTCCAAACAGCTCCAGCATGGTTGTTTTATTGGGTTCTGAGACTGTGTGTGGCTCCTAGGATAGAACTCTAGAACACTTTTGGAAGAAATTCTTACACATCTCCTGCATTTATTTTCTGCACTTATTTTCCATTATTTACATTTTCTTTCTTACGTGTGCAATGAATGATCTGCATGTTTTGTTAAACTAAGCTCGATAAAACTGGACTTTATTTTTTCCAGCACTGTCAGCTTGAGTCATTATTGGGAAAATGTTCAATTGTTTAAAACAAAAATCTTTTCAACACCATCTCTCCTTCGGTTCACATTTATTGTACATTATAATGTACAATAGTGTATATTATAATGTACACTTCACCGAAAGGAATTAATTCCCTCTTTAAAAACATCATAGGATTTAAAATAAGAAATTTTTTTTCAAACTAGCAACCTAGACTCTTTTCTTGTCTTTGTTCATGTAGTTATTTGACAGTTGGTTACTTATATTATCTTTAACTGCAGGCATTTTGCAGAAATCAAAATCTTTTTTTTTTTACATTTCAAAGCAATTAATGTTATCTACCTCATTGATTTCTATAAATATTTATTCTTAAAATTTCTGAAGTATTTTATTCCTCAATCATTTATACTATGTTGTATTGATATTTACTAGGGGGGTTGCTATATTCTAAATTATCTGTGTTCTTCTTTTCTAATGAAACAGATGCTAACACATAGACTACCATCATTTATATTGCCTATTTCAAACCTAATTATTTCAACCTAACAATTAAAAGCATTGAATATATTTCAAGCAGCACAATTAAAGTACATAGTATTTACTGCTTAAGTAGTTTATGTATTTATATATAAAACGCAATAAAGCCAAGTGGCTTTGTTTTTAGAAAAAGAAAGAAAAAAAATCCCTAAGCACTTCCCTGGTGGTAAAATGCTTAGTAATGTGCTGCTCTATTTCCCTCACTCCTAGTAAGTTCTGTAGTAATAAGCAGAAGCTCTTCAGAATGTACACTTCACGGAAGCAGAGGTACCCAGCATCCCAGCTATTGACATGAGATTTGAGAATGCCAACTAACCTCAGGTGCATGACCAGGCTACACCGCCACCCCACCTGAGCCCTGTTCACAGACTCACTACTCCTAGGGACTTCTTGAATGAGATTTTTCAGCCCGCTTGTAATTTTCCTTGTTGCCTGTTGCCTGCTTTGATACTCTCCACCACTGGGACGAATAGGCAGGGTCCCGCATAGTACTGGCAGTCAGCCCCTTGGCGCCTCCTTGTGGTTGGACTACTGCTGAGCTGCTGCACGCCTTGAATTGTTATGGCTTAGTTGCCATCTTGTGCCTGAGGCGAGAAATTGTAGAATGCTTATCCTATGAAGGGCTAAAACCCTAATTAAGTATAACAATAACTACAGCATTCTGAGTCCCAGAGGATTACTGTGGGGTATGATGCCACACAGTCCCCTGGCAGGGAGCATCCGGTAATTCACTGCATGCTGGGGCTATTTGAATAACTTGTACATCTGGTTCTAGAGGGAAAAATTCCCTTCCAGAGCAGTTGTGCAGGCTCCCCTGAGCACGGTCTTCAGCTGGGAATGTGGGATTGTATACTAAGAAAGATGGTCCAATCAATGACCATGGTGACCTTTTGGTTACTTTCTCCAAAGAGACCTACTTGTTGGTCTCCTGGGGATCATCCTTGGCATTCTTCCTAAAAATACTGTTACATAAATCTTCCTCAAAAATGATACTTCTAAATGTCACAAGAAAACAGGAAAATAATGGAAACTTTAATGTACCCATTAAGAGTCTATATTTTTAATCAATGTGTGTTTTCAATAACAGCTACTTAATCAGTTTGTCATCAAATCAAAATGCTGTGTTGATTTCCAAAGGGGAAATGAAGCAGAACAACTAATAAAAGTGGGCTTTTTGTGAGAGAACACAAGAACAGATCTTTGTCTTGTGGGGGAAAATGAATGCCTAGTTAAAAAGTTCTGGGTTAGGGTCTTATTTTTACC